>NC_091002.1:20925000-21550000 GCF_041146395.1 Eulemur rufifrons
AGTAAAAAGGACCCAGAGCTTTCTCAAAATACAGATGCTCTGAGCCCGAGTCCTCAGAATTTCTGGAGGTGGGGCCAAGGCAGGTGTATTTTGTCAAAGCTCTTTGGGTGATACTAATCAGCCAGGGTCAAAAACTACAGATATTTATGTCTCATTCTCAAGAGGACAACAGGGGGAGGAAACAGGCCTGAGAGCCAGGGGAAGTGCTTACCTAATGGCAGGCAACTGCAAGGCAATCATGCAGGGGGGTGTTGAGGAACAGAAACTGGGGTTTGAGCAGTGCTGGGTATCAGGTATGGATGGCCATGAGTAGAGAGGATACAGTGGGCAGATATATCTTAAGGTCTGAAGTCAAGAAGAAGCAAACAAGGTGAGGCAGGGCAAAATGTTCGAGACTGAGAGATGGAGGTCATTTATGCAGTACAGAGCGGGGCAGAACTACTGGTAACTTAAAGAAATTCAGTAAGACAAGACACCAAGCAGTTTAAATGAGGCCCACTACAGGTGACCAGACTTGATGAGCATTGCCTGTGATTCACTTTTTGGAAACCACAGGAAAATCCTAGGTTCAATTCCTAGGAATGCCATGTACTAGCAGTGTGACCTTCAGAAAATGACAAGTTACCTATGCCTCAGTGGTCTTATCTGTAAAGTGTGGGTGATAATACACAGCTCATAGGGTCATCGTGAGGCTTAGGTGAAATGAGATAGTATATATAAAGCCTAGAGTACTAAGAACAAAGAAGGCCCCCAAATGATAACATTAGGAAGCACATCTCAGTAAAGATTATGTGTTAAATTTTAATAAACCAGAGCCCACAGTTAATTACTGCCTAGTTCTTAAGTTATTTCCCCCTATTGGCACCATCTAAAAATGCTGGAGAAATACCTAAAAAGGTCTGGCTATTTCTCTACTGCTGCTTCTATATTGCTGGTAAATATATATATTTTTATCAATAAAGGAGATACACTGTATTCTAAACTATTTCTATAGAGTTTAATCAAGATTATAAATGTAAACAGAGTCATAATGACGAAATAACAAATGTATCAGTGGAAAATTCTATTTCTAAAATAAGCATTCTGGTAATGCTGCCACGAAAGTGCTAAGTTTCTACCTGGCAAAATGGAAAACATAGAAGAAAAGCAAGAGTGATAAATGTTTTTCTTTTATCGTCCCATCTACGCCCTCAACATCAAAATTGAATTTCTGAATTGAATTAGCTGAAATAGTCAAAGAAACTGAAATTAGTACTACATGTATGACCTGTAAAAACCAGAGCAAGTCGTTTTTTAGTGTAACATAATAAAATAACTGTCATGACAGCAGTGACTACCAGCATCTTATGAATGCTCACTAGGTGCCAGTACTGCAGTAAACACTGTCCACAGACTGACTCAGTCAACCTTCCTCACAATAGCTCTGCAAGATCCTTCCAGGTCTGGCTTCTGCTTAACCGTCTAATCCTCTCCAGACTCTACTCACTAAGGACTGATGGCAGCCTGGTCTCAGAGGATGTTCCTGGGGAGCTTGGTAAAAATACAGATCCACTGACTTTACACAGATGAAGACTACATTTTCAACAAGATCTTAGATGATTCTGGTGGGCAGCTAGGTTAAAGGCTCACTGTAGTCTGTCCCTCCTAACTTTTGTTTTATACATGTTGCTTTTTCCACTTGACATTCCTTCACCTGGTTAACTTCTATAAAAGGTTTGGCTCAGGAGGCCACGTTTCTGACATGGAGCTGTTTCTAATCTCTATCTGTTCTCTCACCACCCAGGTTAGATTAGGAACTCCTCCTCTGTGCTCCCACAGCGCCTTACACTTTCCTCTACCTTTTTATCTTTTTATATAAATGCCGGTTTCTATGTTGTCTGTCTTCCTAGCAGGGCTGTGGGCTTATTCGCCTTTCATTTTTACTCTTGTAACATAAATGCAGATTTCTAAGTCTCCCTAGCAGGGCTGTGAGCATGTTCACCTTCCACCTATAGCACCAAGCCTGACACAAAGCAGGGACTAGTGGTTTGTTTAATAAAAGAATGAATGAAGCCTCACTGATCAACCTTTGGGGCTTTTATCCATAGAAATAGACCCTTTGCAAGGGTAGTCTAGAATGGGAGCTTCAAAGGGAAACAGAAGGGACTGGTACCTCATTCAAGAAGTGATGGATTTTAACAGGGCTAGCATAATCAGGATCTTAATGGAAGGTCCCGGTTAAAAGACCATTATGATAAACAGTGGCTGTCTCATCTCTCTGTTAGCTCTTGTTATGACCCAGCCTGTCCATATATAAGGTCCTGGTTCACAGCTGGCCTTCACACCCACAAAAGCCAAGGAAGCCAAGGTGTTTGCATCCTATGTGCAAACATGAAAACTGGGAGAGGTAGGGAGGACTATTTTTGAAAGGAGGCTGATGTGCAGTAACTATATTACCATTTATTGAATGTCTACATGCAAAAGACTATGTCGGAGACTCATGATTATTCTCCGCAAAACATTCTGAGAAAGGTTTTATCAGGCCCATTTGACTGAAGAGGAATTCAAGGTCCAGAAAGAAGAAATAACTTGCCCAAGGCCACCAGCTAGTTTGTGGGTAGAGCTGGGATTTGAAACTAGGCCCACCTGCCTACAAAAACAATCTTCCTTCCATGACTCTGTGTGGCCTCAGGATTACCAACCACTGGAGCTACCTTGGTGTTGGAAGAAGCTTTAGAAGTAGACCTAGGCTCAAATTCTGCTCTGCCACTAATTTGCTAAAGGGTATTTGGTAACTGACAAACTCTGAGACTCACCTGTAAAAAGAAGGTAGAAATGCCTAATTTATAAAGGCATTTCTGTGCACCTTTAAATGCCCTGAGTATATTAGTAGATGTTCAATAGATGTGTGCTGGCCATTATCCAGTTTTCCCAGCTCCCCCCGAAAGAAAGAGTTGCTTCCAGGATAACAAATACATCCTCTGTTTCACTGTCTTCCTCAGTGGCAAACAACTATGTTGTGCTCTACTTGGAAAAGATCTGTGGGTAAATCCTTAATACGACTTGAACCAGTTAGCAAACCAGATGTGCAACACTCAAAATCATCCCCTCAAGCCTGATGAGAAGAACCCCAAATCCAAACACGTTTATCTCAGCATCCCTACATTTTGTCAACTGAGGTCAGGAAATAAGACAAACAGCTGGAGAGAAAGAAAAGGAATTGATCCAGAAACTGTTCAATCATAAGGTTTTCAAACAGCAACAAAAAACAACAGCCAAGACATTTTCATCCTTACTTAACATAAAGTGCTATTATTACATGGCTTAATGCCATTCTTAAAATTAAATAGTATTCACTCTTCACTTGCTTGTTGTTCTGACCACTATAATAAACTCTGATTTTCAAGGCTGGAGAATACAAAAATGAGGGGAAAAAAATCCTTTGAATTCTCTGTTTATAGGTTATACAGAGAAGTGGGGACCTGGGGCTCCCTGGTATATTCTCTCTGGGAAGATTTTTGTTTTATATTCCACATAGAACTGGCACATTGACAGTCCACCTCTAGGACTGGCAGATTCAGAGAGGGAAAACATTTCTCTAGGCAGATATTTTTAAAATTACCAACATATAAGGAAGAGGAACACAAATTAGAAACTCATCCTCATTCCATCCAACACTAGTAAAACAAGGATTGTGATAAGCATTTGATATGTAGTTCATTTAATCTTCACATGTCACCCTTATGTGATAGATCCTCATAATATTCTAATTTTACAATTGAGGAAATATAGGCTCAGAGAGGTTAAGTAACTTTGCCAAAGCTACACAGCTGGTCAATGAGAGGACCAGGACACCAATCCAAATCTTGTCTTAATCCAAAGCCCATGTTCTTAATCATCCATATCACAATAAGTAGCTAAACATGCCTAGTACCACTGTCCCCTCTGCCACTCCCCTTATTGGTATAAGAATGAAATACTATTTATCCTTCAAGGAACATACAAATGTCATCTCTTAAGCCATCCCAGAATCCCTAGGATACTCCTTTCTCTGGGCTACCACAACCTCTAATATAACATTTATTACAGTGTGATGTCTGGGGTCAGTATTAAAATAATGATCCAAATAAATTAACCTTTATAAACCCCTCATTATGGTTTGGATGTGGTTTGTCCATGCCAAAACTGAAGTTGAAATTTCACGGCCAAGGTAATGGTGTTGAGAGGTGGCGGGACCTTTCAGAGGCATCTGGGTCATGAGGGATCTGCCCTCTGACCATCTGGGTCATGAGGGATCAATGCATCTGGTGGGAATGAGTGAATTCTCACTCTCACTGGACTGATCAGTTACCTCGAGAGGGGGTTGTTATAAAGCAAGCTGCCTGTTATGTTTGTTCTCTTGGCACATGCTCGCTTCCCCTCTGCTTTCTGCCGTGAGTTGAGGCAGCACGAGGCCCTCACCAGATGGGCTGCCCAATCTTGGACTTCCCAGCCTCCAGAATCGTGAGCCAAATAAACTTCTTTTCTTTATACTTTACCCAGTCTCAGTTATTCTCTTATAACAACACAAAACAGACTAAAACACCCCCACACTATGTTAGACTTCAGTAAGTCACCTCACCTCACTTAATTCTTACAATAACCCAACAAGGTAGGTATTAATCCTATTCTTACAGGTGAAGAAACAAATATGTACTGAACATACTACGGGATAGATGCTGAGGAGCCTTTTACGGTAGAACCATTAGTTAACACATTAAGAATACTCTGAATTCCACAATGCTCTTGACTATTTTGACTGTAGCCAGGTCATGATACAAAGGTCTTAAATAAATTCATTTACCTATTCACTCAATATTTACTGACTACCTACCATGCACTAAGCACTGATAGGCACAAGAACAATTTCACCAAGTCATTTTGCCGTGCAATTTAAACTTTTAAACTTGTGCAATTTAAAAGGGTAGGAGTCCTTACCACCATGACAATATGTCAAAACACCAAGGTTAGAACCAAGGTCTTCTGATTAAGAACTCTTTTGACCAGCAATCCAAAGAGCAAGCTAGTTTGGACCCATGTCAGCAAATACCAATGGCAATGACTTTGTGAAAGGAGCATGAGATTTGTCATCAGAAGCTGAGGGAGTCTGAATCCTAGTTTAGCCACTTACCCACTGTATAACCCGAAGCCATGATTTCATTGAGTCTCAAAATTTCCCCATCTTCAGAATGGGAAATAACATCAACCTTGTTGAGGCTGTTGTAAGGCTCAAACACAATCAGATGTGTTAGGATATTTCTAAGATGCTGAACACAGGTAATAACAAATGAACTGGTTGGCTAAAATTCCAATGCCCTTTCATTTAACCTGTATCATTATCTCCCTTCCATGAGAAGGTATACCTCTCTAAGCATATCTGTTCTCTTGTTCCCTTTAACAATGAGGTACTCTTGTCTGGTATGTCTGTGTAATTGCTAATATAGTTTTATGGAAAATATTTGCAAAATTGCTTTTTTCCCTATATCTATTTTCCCTCTTCCTCAAATTGCAAATTTATTGAGAGCTGAGAGTATCTCTCTTACCCGCATGGTGGCTGTGAAGCTTTGAGGGCACAGGAAAATCAGGTGACTAAAGCAGAGACACTTGTTAAAGCTGAATGGAGTTCAGGAGAGGCAATGAGGGCAGAGACAGTGGCAATGAAGAGGACTGAGTCGAGATTTTTCTGAAGTAGAATTCCTAGGCTTTATGATCAATTACATGTGGGGAATATTAGAGTTAGGAATGGTGTGTGGATTTCTGAGATTGTTGACAGTGTGGAGGGCAATGTCATTTACCAGGACAGAAAAGCAGAAAACACTAGGACAGGGTATGGTTTTGAACAAGTAGAGTTCTCTGCTGGTTATTAGCTGTGCCCACTAGAGCAGCTGTCCCCAACATTTTTGGCACCAAGAATCGGTTTCATGGAAGACAATTTTTCCATGGACCAGGGGTAGGGGAAGATGGTTTCAGGGTGATTCAAGCATATTACATTTATTGTGCAGTCAAACTTCTCTGCTGATGATAATCTGTATTTGCAGCTGCTCCCCAGAGCTAGCATCACCACCTCAGCTCCACCTCAGATCATCAGGTGTTAGATTCTCATAAGGAGTACACAACCTAGATCCCTCACATGCGCATGCGCAGTTTACAGTAGGGTTTGCACTTCTATGAGAATCTAATGTTGCTGCCCATCTGACAAGAGGTGGAGCTTTGGCAGTGATACCAGTGATGGGGAGCAGCTGTAAATACAGTTGAAGCTTCGCTTGCTTGCCTGCCCGTCCACATGCTGCTTATCTCCTGCTGTGCAGCCTGGTTCCCAACAGGTCATGGACCAGTACTGACCCATGGCCCGGGAGTTGGTGACTGCAGCATTAGAGCTTGGAAGCAAGAACTAGGTTGAAGATCTGGGAGTCAATGGCACATAGGTGAAGCTTAAAGTGGTAGGGAGTAGTAGATGAGATCACCCAAAGAGAGTGTCCAGAGTGGAAAAAAAAACAAAAAACAAAAAAAAACTGGGGGAAGACACTGCCAATCCACTCAAAAATGAATGTCTGAGGGACAGGCAGAGGAAAAAGATCAGGAGATGGAACATAAGGAAAGAGCAGCCTCCCCCCCAGGACAGGCATTCTATTTTGTTCTCTGTCTCCACAGGACCTTCCATATACTAGGTTTTTGTTATATCTTGAGCACAGCAGGACCCGCAATAAAAGTTGTCTCTAAACAATGCCATGTCATTGCCACAGCTTACCATGGAGATTTTTTAATATGTTTCTTTTTTTGTCTATGTTGGCTAACCTCCCTTCTTTTCTGACTTCAGGGAAGGTTTTGTCATTTTCCTCTTCTGACCCTGGTAGGTGGCGTGGGATCTCTGATCCACACTTCCTTGCTGTTAGGAGGAAGCACGAGGCAACCACATGCTTCTTGACATGTGGAGCCCACCAGAATCACTTACAATTCTTCGCTGATGACAGAAAAGTATTGTTCAAAGCGTTGACCTGTTATCAACTACTGTCACTGTTGAAAAGGCAAAAATGTGTGCATATACCTAGCACGCACACCGCACACCTACACACTGCTGGCTAGCTCACCCCCTTAAAGCTCTTAACAGCCTCCAGGGGAACCATGTTAAAACAGCGCAATTAACTAGAACTGCTACAAACTCAATAACTCATCTACTTAATGAAGCAATACAAGGAAAACTGGACCTATTTTAATAAGAATTTTAAAAAGAGACAAGAAGTAAAGGTCAGATGCCATTTCTGGATCCCAGCTCTTTTCCTCCTCCCTCTTACTCTGAAGCAGTTAATACCAAGGAGACAATACATACTGTGCTATTCTTCATAAAACCGAGGGAGCAGCTAATCATGCTATTGCACCCAAGGGCAAATTATTTCTTTCCAACCCATCCCCCAAGCTAAGTGCCTCCCCTGATCTATTTCTGAAGATTTTATTATGCAAACCTGAATGGATTTCAATTATCATAATTCTTTTCCTTTCCTACCCCAACTCACAAAAGAGGAACGCAATTACCAGCAATTCTAGGTTATATGGGTGGTTTTTGCTTTTACCCTCCTCTCCAGGGTCACCTTAATCTAGGTTCTCCTCTCTCAACCTCTTGTGTTGGCTTTGGGAACACAGTTTTCATGCCACCCCGCTATTTAGCATAGCATGACTCCTGACATCCCCGTCAAGAATGAGTTTGCCCATTTCCACACCATTCTTATAGAGCAATTAGACTGCAGGCCATAAAACCTACACACCCTCCTCTGGCCCTCCCAATGACCTCTTAGAAGGATAGATACATGTGATTGAGGCCGGAGTGGGCAGAAATGGTGACAGTTTTGCTAGAGGAAAACTAACACTTCTTAAGGTGCCTTATTCTGGGTCTATTCTAAGTATATACATGGTATCTCACTTGACGTTCGCAACCACCCTATGTGGCAGGCTCTAGTCTTACTGTTTTACAGATGGGGCAACTGAGGCTCAGACAGCTTAGGAATTTGCCCAAGATCACACAGTTGATAAGCAGCAGATCCTTCTGTACCAACCAGGTCATACTGTTACTGCAGCAGTTTGGGGAAGGACCAGAGAAGAGACAGGGGCTGAGATTGGACAGGATGGACTTAAAGAGGCTAACCAGGATGTGTGACAAGCCCCTGAGGCTCGACAAGAATCAGAGGAGAGAGTGCAAGGCAGCTCACTAGAGCTTCTGGACTGGCGAGCTAATTCCCAGTCCGTAGTGCTTAGTTAGGAGTTGGATTACCAGAAGAAGCTTGGCACAGGGTGGCCTCATCTATAAAGAGGTTCTATGCACAACATGGCTCTTAAGGGTGTGGCTCTAAAGAAGGGCCTCTGCCATAATCTCCAAGCCAATGTGACAAAGTAAAACTTATGGCTAGCAACCCACTCGTTTTTATTTCCAAAAAAGGTAGGAGAAAGACCACTCAGTCCAGGTGTATGACTGACAACCAGCAATCTGAACTGCCTTGTAGGGTTCTTGGGAGAGCCCCAAACCCATGTTTGAATTCAATGAGCAGTCTTTCAGGAAGTGGCTGTTCCTGCAGTCGATAAACATTTACTGTGCATCTACCACATGCCAGGCACCTTGCTAGGCAATGTGACGCAGAGGTGACAAGGCCACTGGCTTTATAATTTTAAGAGCTTCAAAGGCAAAGTCCTGACACCAAGAGTCCATTCAATAGAAGGCTCTATCCTAGTCTAGGGGTTCACAATATGCTTCCCTGAGAAAGTGACATCAAAACTAAGGAGCTGGAGGATGACTAAAAGGTAGCCAGGCAGACAGGTCAGAGAAAATCAGTGCAGTTGGACGAAAGAGCACGGTGGAAGCTTGGGGGCAGGAATGAGCTGGCCGTGTTCGCCAGTATTCCCAGTGGTCTGAAGCTAGTGTGCCCTAGCTTACCACACAAACCTGGCCCAGTTACGTCAGAAAGGCCGGCACGCGGAGAGCAACAGAGAGCACAAGACTTACTCAAAGGATAAGATAGGATGAAGAAACCCTGCACGACGTGCCCCGCCCTGCCTCCATTCTCACCCTACCATTCACGGCTGAGGGCTGCTTTGCCAGTAGCAGCAGCAGCTGGCAGGGGTGGCAGGAGGTGTAGGGCTGCACTTTCTCCTTGGGGTTCACTTCCACTCTCAGGGTCCTGGTGTACTCAGGATGCAGAGCTCATCCTCACCAGCCATTAGAGTCCAAACATGCCTTCCAGGAGCTGTCTTACCAAGTCATTGCCCTCACTAATATAATGTTATCAAATTCCTAATGCGGGTACTCCAAAGCAAATGTACTGTTACCAGCACGCCACCGGGCACATTTGTCAGAAGGAAAACAGATGCTCACTGAATCTGTCACTTCTTCCTCTTCTCAGTACCATGCACACAGAGCAAGAGCCTGCTGAGGGATGTTTTCCTTCACACTCTCTTCAAGCATGCTCAAGTCTCTCAGCAGCACCCAGCAGGTCAGCCACAGCACAGTCCTGGAGGAGTTTCCTGCATCACAGGGCAACCTCGACAACTGGGGCCTGTGCCTCAGAGCCTGAAGGTGCAGATACCAGAGCTCCTGGTTCACTAGTCTAGCTCCCTCATTTTACAGACCAGGAAGGAAAATGCAGTCCACGGAAGTTAAGCAAAGGGTCTAAAGTCATGCAGCTAGTCAGACGTAGAACTACAGCCTGGTTTCTTTCTCAGCTAATTTCCTCAGCTAAAAAAAATAAGAATGTCACCAACTACTTCATAAACTGCGAGGCCTAAATATGACAGCAAATAGTGCAGCAGTGCCAGGTATGTGGCAGGCTTCAGTGGATGGTGACTGAGATAAGTCTGCAAAATCTTATCTCCTAGCTCTCCAAGACTGCTCCCCACCCCCCATTCCCTCTCTCCTGGCTTCATTTTGATGAATTTACACTGGGTGGGGGGAATCCAACAGTAGGATTAACATATTTATAGCTAGTGTTTGGTCAAAATCTGAAATCTGATTTGAGTTAAACTGAAGTCGCTACTTGTTCTCAGGTCTCCAGCTTTGGCACTGCCAGTTCCTTCTTTGCTCCTGCTAGACTTTGTGTTGTTTCTGGAGAGCTGATTTTATCACAAAAGATATCATTAGAGGTGAACACTGAAGACAGGTCACGCTACCTTCCCTTTAGCCACTCCAAGTTGAAAGAGACTAAGCCCTGGTCAATCTGACAAGAGGCAGAATCTCTCAAACTTTCATCTATGAGAGCAAGGAATGCAAAAGATCCTGTAAATATCTATGCCAATTTTACCAATCACTGACCAAAAAAAAAAAAAAAATCACCCAAACCATGGGACAAATGTTGCTTCTGAGAAGACAACCAAATCAGTCAGCTTAGGTTCTCCTCCTCTGTCATACATACTACCTCTTCACCTCCCTCCACCTGCTCCCCACATTTTAAAATAACCATTCAACCATGTAAATTCCCTGGCGCAAGTGTCTGCTAGCCTCCAGCAGACCTGTCAATGCTCATAAATCTCTGGCTTTCCAGACTGCACTGCGGCTATTTATTGGGGGGAGGGACGCAGCAGGCCACTAGACAATGGTACGAAGAGATTGGCCTAGCAGTAACTACTCCAGTTACAGCGTCGCAATTCATGGCACCAATTTGCTGGGAGTGTGCACCATCAGGGAGGAGGAACATAAAAAGGGGAATCTGGGCTGTAAATAGTTTATTTCGGCAATTCCTGATGTTGGCTGAATCATACTTTAGTACAGAAATACATGAAAGCACCACTCCAGAGGTGACATGTGTTGCCGTCTCATTACTCTTTTCAAAAGGGTCTTCCATCAGGGAGACACCTCGCTACAAATTATAGTGAAGAAAACAAAACCCTCACATGTAGGCTTATTAACAGTCCAGAAGGAATTGGAACTACCAGGATTCAAACAAGCAGAGAACTGGTGCAACAAAGGCCATCAGAGACCTGGGGTCTCTGGGTTGCTTTTCACACATGAAAAATCAGAAGTCAGGAAAGAAAAAAGTAGCACGCTTCCTCTCAAGAGCCCAGTCCCCAAATGCATGTCAGAGTTTTTCAAAGTAGCTTTTGTTTACCCCTTTCTCCTAATACACCTAAATTAGGCTAACTCCTCCAGGGAACCCTACCTTCGTGTTCCTTCTCAGTGGTTCCCACTTTCCTGATATTCCTGGGAGATTTCATAAAGAGGGGAAAGATGGTTCGTAAGCCAAGAATGTCAACAAACTTATGACAGTTGTCCGTGCCCTCGGGCCCAATCATAGCATGGTCCAGCACTTTCAGGGCACTGCTCCGGGAGATCTTCTTCTCCCTGTGAACAAAAGAGATTGCACATAAGGCATTTCACAAGGAAATTCTAGTGTTAAAAGAAAAAGTAAATTTACTGAAGTACTCATTATAATGGGTAAAAGGAAAGAAGGAAAAAAATAAAAACAACTTAAATGCCCACCAATGAGAAAATGGTTACATTATGGTATATATAAGTAGATAACACACTTGTTAACAATTAGCAGAGTCTGTAATAGGATGAATAAATTCTTATAGTCAGAATGATAAACACAAAAGGTAATATCCAAAATTCTTTATGAAACATTACCATAATTATATGAAAAATATGTATTAAAAAAGACAGGAAAGAAATAGATCAAAATGCTATGAGAGATTATTTCAGGGTGGTGGAATTATAAACAACTTATTGGTCTTTTTTTTTTCTAACAGCTTTATCAAGATATAATTCACATATGTTAGCCATCACCAGAGTCAATTATAGAACATTTTCATTACCCTGAGAAGAAACCATGTAGCCTTTAGCTATCACCTCTCTGCCCTCCCCGTCCCACTCCAGCCCTAAGCAACCACCAGTCTACGTCCTGTCTCATAGCTTTGCCTATTCCAGACATTTCAAGTAAATGATGTTATATAATTTGTGGTCTCTTCTGACTGGCTTCTTTCACTTGGCACAGTATCTTCAAGGTTCATCCACATTGTAGCATGTGTCAGTACTTTATTCCTTTTTATGGCTAAAAAAGATATGCCACAATTTGTGTATCCATTTATCTGTTGATGGACGATTGGGTTGTTTCCACCTTTCAGCTATTAAAATTATGCAGCTACAAACACTCGTGTACAAGTTTTCATTGCTCTTGGGTATATGCATATCTAAGAGTAGAATTGCTGGGGCAATGGTAACCCTAAGTTTAACCTTCAGGGGAACTGCCAGACTGTTTTCCAAAGTGGTGGAACTATTTTATATCCCCATCAACAGCGTAAAAGGGTTCGGATTTCTCCACATCCGTGCCAACACTTACCATCTGACTTTCGGTTCCAGTCAGTGAAGTGATATCTCATTGTGATTTACTTTGCATTTCTCTGATAACTAATAATGCCAAGTATCTTTTCACGTGTTTATTTGGTTTATATACCTTCTTTGGAGAAGTATCTATTCAGATGCTTTAGTCATTTTTAAATTAGGTTAATTATGGTTATTATTCAACTCTAAGGGTTCTTTATATATTCTGGATTCAAGTTGCCTAACAGAGACATGATTTGCAAATATTTTCTCCTGTTCTAGAAGTTGTCTTTTTACTTTCTTGATAATATCTTTTGAAGCATAAAAGTTTTTAATTTTGATTAAGTATAATTTATCTGTTTTCTCTTTTGTTGCTCATGCTTTTGGTGTCGTATCTAAGAAACCATTACCAAATCCAATGTTGTGAAGATTTACCCCTGTTCTCTTCTTAAGAATTTAATGGTTTTAGTTCTTACGTTTAGGTCTTTGATCCATTTTGAATTAATTTTTTATATAATGTGAGGTAAGGGTCCAACTTCTTTTGCATGTGGATGTCCAACTATCCCCCCATCATTTGTTAAAGAAACTACTCTTTCCCCATGCAGTGGTCTTGGCACTCTTGTTGAAAATCAGTTGATCACAGACACTGGTTTTATTTCTGAATTCTCAATAATATTCTATTGATTTAAATGTCTGTCCTTATGACAATACCTCACTGTCTTGGTTATCATTGCTTTGTACTTAGTTTTGAAATTAGGAGTCCTCCTCCTTTATTCTTTTTCAAGATTGCTTGGCTATTCTGGGTACCGTGCAATTCCATATGAATTTCAGGATCAGTTTGTCAATTTCTAAAATGAAGTCAGCTGGGGTTCTAGGGATTGTGCTGAATCTATAGATCACTTTGGGGAGTACTGACATCTTAACAATATTAAGTCTTCTGATCCACGAACGTGGGATGTTTTTATTTACATCTTCTTTAATTTCTTTCAACAATCTTTTACAGTTTTCAGAGTATAAAATTTGTACTTTTTTTGGTAAATTTATTCCTAGGTATGTTATTCGTGATTCTATTGTAAATGGAATTGTTTCATCAGTTTCATTTTTGGATTATTCATTCCAAGTGTATAGAAATACAACTGATTTTTATATATCGATCTTATATCCTGCAACCTTGCTAAACTCATTTATTAGCTCAAATAATTTTTTTGGTGGACTCTTTAGGATTTTCTCTATAGAAGATCATGTTGTCTGCAAATAGTGATAGTTTTACTTGTTCCTTTCCAATCTGGATGTCTTTTATTTCGTTTTATTGTCTAATTGCCCTGGCTAGAACCTCCAGTACCATGCCTAATAGAAGTGGTGAGGGTGAATATCTTGTCTTGTTGCTATCTTATGGGGAAAGCACCCAATCTTTCATCATTAAGTACGATGTCAGCTATGTGTTTGTAGATGCTCTTTATCAATGGTTGAAGAAGTTTCCTTCTATTCCTAGTTGGAGTATTACCATGAAAGGGTGTTGGATTTTGTCAAATGCTTTTTTTCTTTTTGCATCTTATTATTCCTTTCTCTACTTTTCAGCATCTTTCATTTTCCCATAATGAACATGTAGTACTTTATAGAACTAGAAAAGATAAACAATTTAAAAAAAAAAAAAAAAAAAAAACTATAGTTTTTTCCCTTGAACCCAAAGGTCATCGAATAATCCTGCCACTGGCTACTGCTTTTGCAGATACTTCTCTAGAGAGCATAATTTTCTACAATCTTAGATTGTTTTCTTTAACACGATGAGGTAGAGAGGAGCACGTCAGTCATTTCCTATTTGGGTACAGCTGGTCCATCAACCAACCAAGCCAACACACACTATTTACTGAGCACTTACTCAGCAATGTGGTACACAAAAGAGGCAACAAAAAGTAAGACATAGCTCCTGCTTCCAAAAAACTTTAAATCTATTTAGGGAGATCAAATTAATATAAAATAATCAGGGAAAAGTATAAGTCAGCATATGATTTTTCCCCACATATTCTTCATTCTACAAATATTTATAGGATATCTCTCATGTGAATAGAAAGATCAAGTCCCAGTTCTCAAACAGCTTACATCTTAACTGCGGGAGACAAAAAGAAATCAAGATTCCTGACAGTGGTAAGTGTCAAGGAAATAAAACAAAGTCATGTGAAAGAATGACTGGTGTGGACATTTTAGATTAGGTTATTAAGGAAGGCCTCTCTAAAGGGTAACATGTGTGTTGAGACCTGAGTGAGAAGATGAATATACATTTTAGGGGCAAAACATTCAAGGCAGAAGGAAAAGCAAGCACAAAGGCCCCGAGGTAGAGATGAGCTCTCATGGTCAAAGAACAGACAGAAGACTGACATGTCTGGAGTATACCAAGGAGCAGAGTGTTTCTAGCTCAGAGCAGAGAGAGAAACATAGGCTATAGCAAAGCCCATGCCACCTAGTCTTGTAGGCCACAATAAGGCATCCAAGTAAAGAACTGATTCTAGGAGTAAAGAAGATGCAATTCCACATGTTTGTTCTGAGACTATTATGTTTTAGTTATTTTACAGTGACAGGGAGAGATTATATGTATTTGGGAGTGTATGGGAAAAGAAAGATAAGTATGTAAATATTTAAAATAAATGTCTGATTGGCTAAGTGCCAAAAGAATAAATTAAGTACAATGGGCACACAAGGAGGGAATAATTTATTCAGAGAAAAAAAATTTCTCAAGAGGTTCCAGGCTGTCATGGAAGCCAAAGAAAACAAGAAAAGGCCACCAGATTCCACTATCAGGAAGCCACTAGCAATCTTCCAGAAAGAGTGGCAGGACAGAAGTGGGTTGAAAGGTGAAAGGAAGTGAGAAGAGGGGCGAGTGTGGGCTACTCATAAGTAAAGAAAGCCTGGAGGACAGACTCCATCAGCATGAGAGGGAAGCCAGGTTAAGACTTTTTAAAAATTACTATTTTTAAGAAAATGAATAGCTTAATCATATTTTAGGGTGTCAAGAAGCCAATGGTGCAGAGTAGACTAAAGATAAAATGACGGAGAATTAAACAGCTGGAACAGGTAATTGGTCTGGCAAGAGTAGGCAAACCTGAACAAAAAAGTGGTAATTGGCTCATGCCTGTAATCTTAGCACTTTGGGAGGCCGAGGTGGGAGGATTGTTTGAACTCAGGAGTTTAAGACCAAGCTAAGCAAAAGTGAGAACCCATATCTACAAAAAATAGAAAAATTAGCAGGGCAAGGTAGTGCGTGATTATAGTCTCAGGTACTTGGGAGGCTGAGGCAGGAGGATTGCTTGAGCCCAGGAGTTTGAGGATGCAGTGAGCTATGATGACACCACTGCACTCTGGCTGGGGTGACAGAGTGAGACAGGTCTCACACACACACACACACACACACACACACACAAAAGGTAGTACTAACCCAAAGCCATTCATCCAATTTCTCATGTGAAAGCCACATTAAAGGAATCAGAAATAATATCCCCACTGGACAGTCTACTGTAGAGGCAACACTATTAAAACACTGCACTATTAAAGTGCTACTGATCATAAAAAATGCTATACTGGGTCAGACCAGCCAGCCAGGATTGGGTCCCAACGGATGGAGGAAAGGAGAGTAGGTAAGGAGCTCACTGAGCCCCTTTGGTGCCAGACCATCCTGGTTTACCTGGGACTGTCCCACTTGTAGCACTAAAAGTACCACATCTGGGGAAAGTCCTCAGTCCTGGGCAAACCGAGACAGTTGGCCATTCTACTTCATGCCAACCTATTCCTATCTTTATTCCCCTTGCTATGGATCAATCAAAACAATCCACATAAGTCACGAATGACCTTCAATCCAACTATTGAGTTTAAAAGAAAAAAAAAAGGCATATACTACCAAGTATATGCCTGAATGCAGCAGGTACTACACTAGCTTCTGGGAATTATGAGGTCCCTGTCTTAAACCAATTTAAGGACAGGTAAATAAAAATAATTTTGGAAGCCTGAAGCAATGAAATTAAGTCCAAGAAGGTAAGAGGAGGAGATAATTAATTTTATCTGGGAGAAGTCAGTGAAGGTATCAAATAGCAGGTGACATCTGAACTGAGACTGAAGAATGAGTACTTGCCAGGCAGAGAAGGGAGAGCAGGGACACTGGTGGCAGTGTTGGGTGTGCAGCACGTGCAAAGGTATGGAGGCCTGGAACCTCTAGTTCCAGCTGGGGGAACTAGAGGTGGTTATGAATGGCCAGTGGTGGAAGATGACTGCGGAGAGGTGGGAGACACATAGTCACAACAGGCCCTAGATGTGCTGCCAGTGAACCCAGGCTCCATCTCATAGATGGTGAAAAGGTGTGAGGGTTTAAGCAAGGAGGGCCCTAGATGGATACATTTCGAAAGGCTTAATCTGGCAGCAGTGTGATGTAAGGACTGGAATGACAGAGTCTGCAGGCAGGGAGGACAGTTAGGGGACTATGGCAACAGTGTAAATCAGAAATGACAAAAGATTCTGACTATGGTAGTGGTATGAAAGAGGCACATTTGAGAGCAACATGAAATCTTAAATATCATACACAGGGTAAACAAGGTTCCAAATTCAGCAGGAAAGGATTTTTTTTTGTATTAAGATGAAATTCTAACAAGAAACTAGGCAAATAATATATTTGTTTTCACTGTAGTTGGACTTCAGCTTCCTACTTCTACGAGCTTGAATTTACAAAGGTCATGACCAGAGCAGAAAATCATGTGAGTAAAAATTAGCAAACTGAGATATAATGTCCTCATTGTTTAGTCACTCAGGAAAAGGCCTCTTGAAATGGATGACAGTCATATAATAGGGCACCTTCAGTTACCACTCAGCATACATTCAAGCCATTTCACAAGTAAGAAAGAATTGTTTGAAATACAATTCATAGGATTCTGGTTTAGCTGCCTAAGCAAATTCAACAAACAAAAAAAAAATTTTAAAGTAAAACCCTTCTTTAGGTAGGCAGTGTAAGACACGTTTAAAGGGGGCAGTAATTGCATATTGATCACCATTTAGGCAAGCTGCATGGAGGTGAACTTTGGAATATTCATTGGGCTTGAGTTCAGGCTTTTAGCAATCAATAGCTGTTTGGCCTGACTTTCTTGGGTTGACTTTATTTGAAATATTTATTCTACTAGAGGACAAGTAGTTTATCTTAGTCTTGTCTGGGTTCATCAGGCTGTCGATCACGCCAGGACCAATGCGAACACCAGCCTCTATAAAACTGGGTGCTTGTGGGAAACGGCGGAGAGTCAACGACTCCTCCCTATTCTGCCCAAGTGGGCCTTCTGATGTGGGGAAAAATGTTTAATTAGCTTATTTTTCTTTATTATACAAAACACTTTTGCAATGAACATAGATTCTGAGTATGATTTTCTTTGTTCATTTGTTCTTTCATCAAATATTTATGAGACAGCTAACAGGTGCCAGACATTAAGTCAAGGATGCAGAAACAAAGCACAGCTCATTGCTTCTGAGGAGTTTGGTCCACAGGGGAGACAGACATGCAAAGAATGGGCAGACTGAGAAGAGTGAGGTCCTGCAGTGGAGGTATATACAAAGCAGAGCGTGAATGCAGGGAGAAGGGCTGATGACATCTGAGTCAGGGAGGCCTCACAAAGGAGATGATGCCTGAACCAAGCTGCAGTGGATGTCTTTCCCAGATAGGCAAAGAGGGAGAGGATATTTCAAGCAGAAGGAAAAGCACATGCAAAGAGAGGTGGAAGCATGGGACATTCAGGAAGTGGTGCCTGGGGTACTCCTAGAACATAAAGAGTCAAATGGGCAGCAGTAAAACATGAGGCAGGCTGATTTTGTGCATCAGAAAGATCACAGTTGCCACAGTGTGTAGGACAGTAATGGGGGGGGGAGCAGCAGAAAGAGGGAAACAATAGTAGAGGCGGAAAGACTGGTAAGAAAGGCAAAGGAACAGCAGACTAGGGTGAAAAGGGTTGAGTTCTGATTGAACCTGAGATGCCTGTGGGACACGGCAGTGAAGTCCAGTTTGGACTTCCAGGTCTAAAGTCCAAGAATGAGGTTAGCAATAGAGAAAAATTTGGAAGAACCATTAAATCTATGTGGAGTAATTAATCCATGGTATGAATAAGACTACCCTGGGAGGGTGCAGAAAATATTCACAAAAGAATAGAATAGAATCTTGAAGGAAACTTATTTGAAGGGCAAGTAAAAGAGGTAAAGTCCTCTCCCTCCTTGACCAAAGGAGACCGAGGAATTAAAAAAAAAAAAAATAACAGTGACAAGGCACTCTTTAGAAGATACTATGTGGCCAGGTGCAGTGGCCCACACCTGTAATCCTAACACTTTGGGAGGATCACTTGAGCTCAGGAGTTTGAGGCTGCTGTGAGTTATGATAATGTCACTGCACTCTAGCCCAGGCAACAGAGCAAGACCTGTCTCAAAAAACAAAACAAAACAACACAACTGTGAACCATAAACTAATCCTGGCAAGAAATCTGGCTAATGCTACATGAGATCATTTTGTTTGCTTTACAACATGCATGATAAAGTTCACTTACTTTAGACCCCCCCAAAATGTAAGATCATTTTACAGGATCCAAGATTTCTATGAATTAGACAATGAGATCAATAGGACCACAGCCCATTTCAAGTTACCAACATGATGTCACTAAACGCAGTGATAGAAGAGATGTGCACAATCAGTTCTCATGAGCCGGCCCCAACATGTCACTGCTCACACCACCCCTCCTCCTGCCACAGACTTGGTCATGTGACTTTGCACAGCCAATAAAATGACTGTAACATGTGCACTTTGGAGGAGAAGTTTTAAGATTTACTG
Source organism: Eulemur rufifrons (assembly GCF_041146395.1). Classification (NCBI taxonomy): domain Eukaryota; kingdom Metazoa; phylum Chordata; class Mammalia; order Primates; family Lemuridae; genus Eulemur; species Eulemur rufifrons. The sequence goes on from NC_091002.1 coordinate 20,944,149, forward strand.
CATCATGCAGCCTTTTCCTTCTGCCTTGAGAGGGGCAATGTACCATTAAGCATTGCTCCTTTGGCCCAAGTCCCAAAATAAAGAAGGGTGGAGCAGAGCTTCTAATGGCCAGTGATGGATGTACCACCAGTGAAAAATAAACATTTGTCATTGAAAGTCCTTGAGATTAGGAGGTGTTTTTGCAACAAAACCTGACTGATGACTGACACATGATATAGCGAAGTAGCTTAATATGAAATCAATACACAGAAGTTAATTACATTACTATCCACCAGCAATAAAGAATAAGAAAATGTAGTTTACAAAATATAACATACTGCTGGACTTCCGCTCTGGGCCAAAATGGAGTGACAATGACTGGATTTACACACTCCCTACCACTGAAACAAGTTCAAAAAAAAAAAAATGACAAAATATACAAGACAATGGTTTTCAGACACTTGACATCAGGCAGCACCAGACAGTGATCCGGGTGAGAAAGCAACACATGCAATGAGCCCAGCTGGCTGCCTGGAGAGTTTCCAGGCCTTGGAGCAGGGAGGAGACAACTGGGAGTCTGGAAAGACCAACGTGGCTAGAGTTCACAGGACAGAGGGCCAGGGCAGAGAGCTGCACAGGTATCTGCAGAGGGCCCTTCCGGCTTCGGTACTACGTGTGAGGAAACTAACCACTGCTGCAGAAAGGAAGCACCTGAGAGAAGTAGGGGAAACAACCCCTAGAGCTCACAGACGGCTGGGAATAGTTCGTTTCCTACCAGTTACAGTAGAAAAACCTTAATTCATAGTGCGCCAGGTAGACAGACTACTGAGAGGAGTATTGCTTCAGTACTGAAGCAAAATTAGCCATAAAGACTGGTCTAGTCTTGCCTAACAGAGCTTAAAAGTAAGCTACAAAAGGATCAAGCTATTTCCAGGTAACTTTACAACTTGGAACAAAGCTCCAGAATACTTATGGGTATACAAACAAACAAACAAACAAACTCCAGCATCCAACAAGGTAAAATTCACAATATTTGAATTTTAATAAAAATTTTAATAAAAAATTAGTAGGCATGCAAAGAAGTAGGAAAATATGATCCATAAAGATGAGAAAAAACCATTAGTAAAAATAACATAGATGACAGAATTAGAAGACAAAGACACTAAAATTGTTATTATAACCACAATTGATATGTAAAATGAGGAAGGTAAAGAAAAGCTTCAGCATATTAACTAGAAACATGGAAGATAAAAAAAAAGACCAAATTGAACATCTAACGAAGAAAAATACAACGTCTGATGAAAAATACAGTGGATGAGATTAACCGCAGATTACAACCTGCAGAAGAAAAGGAAGCGTGAACTCGAAGACAATAGAAACTAACAAAATAAAGCACAAAGAAAAAAAAAGACTGAAAAAAATGAACAGATCATCAATGAATTGTGGTTGGATAACATCAAACAGCCTAACATACATGTAATTATATTTTATAATATAGATTTATTACATAATAATTTATAATTATATGCAATTTATAATTATATTATATACATGTAATTATATTCTCTGAAAGGTGGATGGGGACAGGAAAAATATTTGAAATATATCACGACCAAAACTATAAACTATAGACCTAAGAAGCTCAACAAGCCTTAAACACGAGACATGAAGAAAACTATGCTAAAGCACATCATAACGAAACTATTCAAAACCAATGCTAAAGAGAACACTCTAAGAGCAACCATAAAAAAGGGACAAATTACATACAGAGGGGCACATATATGAATGACAGGAGACTTCACGTTGAAAATCAAGAAAGCCAGAAGGCAGCGGAGCAACACAGAATATTGAAAGACAAAAACAAACAAAAAAAACCCTATCAACCCAGAACGCTATAGCTGGTGAAAATATCTTTAAAAAGTGAAGGCAAATACTTTTTCAGATATACACAGGTGACAGAAGTCATCACCAACAGACCAACACTACAAGAGATGTTAAAGGCAGCCGTTCAGGCAGAAGGAAACAGATGGCAGAAATCTGTGTCTACACAAAGGAATGAAGAGCAATGGCACATATGTGGGTGAATATAAAAGTCTTTTTTCTTATTAAAAAAAAAATTCTCTCCTTAAAAGACAAGTATTTAAACAAAAACAACAATATATAACGGAATTTATAACATGTTGAAGTAAAATGTATGACAACAGCAGCACAAAAACCAGGAGGGAGAAAGAAGTTTACTCTTGTAAAGTTCTACACCATAGGGGTGTGCATACATTTCTGGGGTCTCTTCATCTTCCCTGAAGAATACCAGTCCTACTGGATTAGGGCTTCACTCTTATGGCCTCATTTAACCTTCTCAAAGGCCCTATCTCTGCATGAAATCATCTTGGGAGTTAGGGCTTCAACACATGAATTTGGATGGGAGGGAGGTCACAATTTGGTCCATAACAGATGGTAAAAGATACACCATGCTAACATTTATTAAGAGAAAGCTGTAGTGGCTATATTAATATGAAACACAGAACATTACCAGAGATAAAGAAAGTTATTTCACAATGATAAAAGAGTCAATTAAACAAGAAAACATACACTGTTTAAGCACCTAAAAGAACATCAAAATACATGAAGCAAAATTGAAAGAAGTAGAAGGAGAAACAGACATATCCACAATTACAGTCAGAGGTTTCAACATCCCTGTCTGAATAATTGATAGAATAGGCAGACAGAAAATCTGTAAGAATATAGAAGACCTGAACATTATGATCACCAACTGAACCTATTTGACATTTATAAAACACTCCACCCAACGACAGCACAATACACATTCTTTTCAAGTACACAAGGAGTATTTAGCCACATAAGACTATATTCTGAGCCCAAAACAAGTCTTAATAAATTTAAAAAGGTTCACATCAGACTAAGTATGTTCTCTGACCACAATGATATTATAGCAGTAATCAATAACAGAAAGATATTAGAAAATCCCCAAATACTTGGAAACTAAACAACACACTTCTAAATAACTCATTGGTCAAAGAAGAGATCAAAAGACAAATCTGAACTGAATAAAAATGAAAACACAACATATGAAAATGCATGTGACAGAGCTAAAAGGAAACTTAATAGCAATAAACATATATAGGTTGAGTATCCCTTATCTGAAATACTTGGGATCAGAAGTGTTTCAAATTTTGGATTTTGGAATATTTACATTATACTGGTCGAGCATCCTGTAATATGAAAATCTAAAATATTCTAACGTGGCATTTTCTTTGAGTGTCACATGAGCATTCAAAAAGATTCAGATTTTGGAACATTTAGGATTTTCAAATTAGGGATGGCTCCGTCTGTTTTAGAAGATAAAAAATCTCTAAGTGATGATCTTAAATTCCCCTCTTGAGAAATCAGAAAAAGATGAGCAAATCAAATCCCAAGGAATCAGAAGAAAAGAAATAATATAGATTAAAAAATGGGTGCAGCAGCATGCACCTGTAGTCTCAGCTACTTCGGAGGCTGAGGCAGGAGGATGGCTTGAGCCCAGGAGTTCAAGGACAGACTGGGCAACATAGCAAGGATGCCATCTCAAGGAAAAACAAGAAAGAAAAAGAAATAATGAAGACCAGAACAGGAATTACTGAAATAGAAAACAGAACTGTAATCCTAGCACTTTGGGAGGCTGAGGTGGAAGGACTGCTTGAGGCCAGGAGTTCAAGACCAGCCTGAGCAAGAACAATACCCAGTCTCTACAAAAAAATACAAAACTTAGCTGGATGTGGTGGTGTGCACCTTAGTCCCAGCTAGGAGGATGGCTTGAGCCCAGGAATTCAAGGCTGTAGTAAGGTATGATGAGGCCACTATACTCTAGCCCAGGTGACACAGAGTGAAACCTTGTCTTAAGAAAAAAGAAATTCTACAGATATTAAAAGGATGAGGGAACATTCATGAACAACTTGCTGCCAATAAGTTTGCCAATAGAAAAAATGCATAAATTCCTTGAATGACACAAACTACCCAATTTACTCAAATAGAAAAAGAGCACTGGAACAAATAAATTACAATTCATCAAAATTTAAATTTTTTAAAAAGATTGTTATGAAAGTAACAAGGCAAGCCATGGATTGAGAGAAAGTATTTGTACAACATGTTTTTAAATATTGAACTGTTACAATTCAATAAGACAAACAACTCCCCCTGACCCCCAATGGGCAAAAGAACGGACACCACCAAAAAAGATATATGGATGGCAAATTAACACTTGAAAAGACATCCAACAACATTAGTCACAAAGGGAAAACAAATTAAAACTAAAAGAAGATACCCATACCTACCCATTAGTATTGCTAAAACAAAAAAATACTGACTACACCAAGTGTTAGCAAGGATATAGAGCAACCAGAACTCTCATACACTGCTGTGAAATTTTACAACGGTACAACCACCAGTTAAAATGATTTTTATTCAAAAGACAGGCAATAACTAATGCTGCTGGTAAGGATGTGGAGAAGGAACCCTCCTACACTGTTGATGGGAATGTAAATTGGTACAGCCACTGTGAAGAGCAGTATGGAGTTCCTCAAAAAACTAAAAACAGTACTACTGTATGATCCAGCAATCCCACTGCTGGCTACATATCCGAAAGAAAGGAAATCGGTATATTGGAGCAATATCTGTACTTCCATGTTTATTGCATGGCTATTGCATTGGCTATTCACAATAGCCAAGATATAGACTCAACCTAAGTGGCCATCAACAGATAAATGGATAAAGAAAATGTGGTACATACACACAATGGAATACTATTCAGCCATAAAAAAGAATAAAATCCTGTCATTTGCAACAACATGGATGGAACTGAAGGATGTTATCTTAAGTGAAATAAGCCAGGCACAGAAAGACACATTTTGTATGTTCTCACTCATATGTGGGAGATAAAAATTTCAAAAATTGAACTCATAGAGATAGAGAGTAGAATGATGGTTACCAGAGATTGGGAAGGGTAGCAGGAGGAAGGGATAAAGTAGGGATGGTTAATGGGTACAAAAATATAGTTAGAATGAATAAGATCTAGTATTCACTAGCACAATAGGGTAACTACAGTTAATAATAATTTGTTGTATATTTTAAAATAAATAAAAGAGTAGAATTGGAATGTTCCTAACATAAAGAAATGATAAATGCTTGATGTGGTGGATATCCCAGTTACTCTGATTTGATCACTACACATGTATATCTGTACCAAAACATCACATGCACCCCATAAATATATAGAACTATTATGCACCCATAATTGAAAATTTAAAAAATCCTCCAATACGGCAAAACAAAAAAAAAGGTATAATCATTTTGTAAACAGTTTGGCAGTGCCTTAAAAAGTTAACTTGGAAACTCAAAAGTCCATCAACAAGCAAATAAACAAATTGTGATATATATTTATGTATTTTTTTTAGAGACAGGGTCTTGCTCTGTTGCCCAGGTTAGAGTGCAATGGTGTGACCATAGCTCACTGTAACCTCAAGCTCAAGTGATCCTCCCACCTCAGCCTCCCCAAAAACTGGGACTAGAGGTATGCACCATGACATCCAGCTTATTTTTTTATTTTTATTTTTTTGTGGAGATAGGGTCTCACTACACTGCTGAGGCTGATCTTAAACTCCTAGCCTCAAGCAACCCTCCTGTCTTGACCTCCCAAAATGCTGGGATTACAGGTGTGAGCCACTGCACCCAGCTAAACTGTGATATATTCACATAATGGAATGCTACTCAGTAATGAGAAAGAAACACACATGTCGACACACAACATGGATGAATCTCAAAATAATTACAGTGAGTGAAATAGGCCAGACCAAAAAAAAGTACACACTCTATGGTTCCATTTACACAAAATTTAAAAAAATCCAAACTAATATATAATGGATAGAAAGCAAATCAGTGGTTGCCTGGAGACACTGAAGTAGGGGGAGAGGAGTTATAGAATACAAAGGGGTACAAGGAAACATTTGGGTGTGATAAATATGTTCATTGTCATGCTTGTGGTGAGGATATGATAGGTCTATACATATTGTACACTTTAAATGTGTGCAATTTAACTATGCTGGAAAGACGAATAGCTATCAAGTCTGATGGAAGGGCTCAGACAGTTCCTACATCATTTTCTGCCAGATAACCTTGCTTCAGTTAATCTGCCTTCTCTGCCACAGCACTTTCCCATTTATGAAGAGGTAACACCAGCCTGGAGGACTGTTGGAAGGATTGCTTTGTGCTTTTAAAGCTTTTTTTTCCTGGTTCCCACAGAACAGGTGCAAACTACTATTATCTATCTAAGAAAGAACAGTAATATTGAGCTTGGGAAAGAGAATGCTTATTGCTGGACAAACAAGCAAGATCCATGTGTGCAGCTTGGAACACAAACTGTATACAGCCCCATCAGGAAACACCAGTGACTTCTAATAGATTTGCATTATTATTTTGCTTTTGCAATTGAATCCTTAGAGACTGGAGGTTAGAAGAAAAGACTCTAGCTCTTGAAAAACTGTAAAGGACCACAAGTAAAAGTGCAATATAGTTTGGACCTTCCCATGTTCATTAGGAAGAAAACCAATGTAGAACAAGGTACAAAATAAGGGAATAAAAATCCAACGTTCCCTAGACTAACCTATCTACCTATATGCTTTGCCACAAGCTCACAGTCCAGAATTGGGCCTGCAGAGGCTTACTTCGCAAAAAGTATACCATCACCATTTTATTTGTTTTCTTTGTCAGAGACACTTTTCCCTGGTTACGGAAAGCCTCACTGGAAAACCTCAGAGCAAAAAAAAAAAAAAATTGCTGGTTCCTGAAATGGACGTGTGTATCCTTCTCTTTCTTTTTTTTTGCCTTTACAGTTAATAACCAAGATGGGTTCATCGTATTTATGCTATACAACCCAAAGTTGTGTATATATCCCTTGGGATCACAGTGGTCTCTTCTCTTTCTAACTGGAACAGGGTTTTACCACAGAAGTAATAAGCTTCATGTCAACATTTTCAAGGAAACTGACAATGTAATTCTTTTGTCTCCCACTGGCTCTGTTGCTCCTTAAAGAACACTGAACTATTTTGATACAAGGACATACTGTTAAAAAGTGCTTTGTCGTGGCAAGAAGCAAATGATTTGGATTGCATGCTATAATTAAGCCTGATATATTGGAATCTTCTATTTGTAGCAACCGTCTTACCAAAGAGAAACATCTGTGATCAAGAACATGGAAATGGCAAACTCGTCTCCAGCCAGGGACAATGAGGGCATTGTTATAGCTCCGTCCTCATTTTCTGCCAAATTCTAAAATGGCCACCCCTGGCAAATATAATTTCGTCTTATTTCTGTGGATTGGACCCTCTGAATCTGATTACTATGTTAAACTGTGCAATTAATTGTGACTTTGCTGAATTTTATTTTCCCCTCAAACATCCCTGAGCATAAAAATACCACTTGGTTCATGTTCATATCTTAGCTGCCCTGCTGCTCCCCAAAGACCACCCAAACATCCTCTTGTAACCTAACTCTTAGGGCTGCACTGCCTGACACAGAAAGGGCAGTATTTTCTACACTAGGGAGGCTGGTTCTGTCTGTCTTTCAGTGCATACTCTATTGTCTTGGAGGTTCTGAACCTTTTACTCTTCCCTTTTCTCTTTCCTTATCAAAATGCTAACATGACCAAATAAAGTCCTTTTCATTCTCAGGCCCTATACTCTAGGATGGCTACCTGCTGCTTTTTTCATACCATGAGATCCACTTTTAAATACCACCTCAACAATCTTTTCTTCTTTTCCAAGATGTCTTCATTTGTCCTTTGGCAGAAAGGAAACAAACAAACAAACCCCCGCCCTCCACCTTTTTTTCTTATTGATTCTGTCAAGCACTGTGAAATCCAGACACTATGAACACAGGAAAGAAAAAAATGTCACCTGACAACTAAACTAACACCTGGGTGATAGGGTAAACTAGTGGTGAAAGGCCTGTGAGGTAAGGGCTAGGAGGTACTGGTGCTCTAAAAATAGTACCCAGAAACAAAAGCTGAAAGATTACAAATCTGCATTGAAGAACTTCTTTGAAAGTTGAGTAGAAAGGTTACGAGAAATTAATACCTAAACCATAACCCTGAAATCCTTTGGAGGATGATGGAAGAAGAGAGTTGAAAGGCTCAAGTGACTTCAAAGGGGAATTAACCAAAGTGGGGACACTTGTGCTGGCTTCTGCTCTGAAGCCCAGCTTGGGCACAGGCCAAACAGGGCAGTGAGCTCAGGACTAGAGCCGACTCCTAGCTCCCCTGAGCCCTGAAGATCACAACCACCCTACAGCCCGTTTTGTGCTCTTCATGCACTAATAAATTTGGCAGGGGGAAGCAGGACTAAACATGTTCAGGCAAAAGACTGAGTTCTCAGCTATATGGCTTTTTATAAGTCACTGCTCCTTCTTTGGTTCTATCAATGGGATTTTCCAGAAATTCTATTAGACAATGATTCTAAACACCAAAAATGTTCCTCAAACTTTTCCCATTCATTTAGAAAGTATTTACTGAAAACCAAACATGTATCTGTTGCTAGGTACTGGTGATACAAAGAGGAAGACCTGGGCTCTGTTCTCAGAAGTATTACCCACAGTCGGAGACACAGACATGTTTCCCACACAGGGTGGTAAGTGCTCTGTTAGAGGCAAGCAAAGGATGCTAGAACTCAACCCTCAACATTTAGAGGTGGGGGTATAAGGACAGAGTTGAGGGAAGTGACATAGGGGCAAAAGACTGCTCAGAAAAGTTTAAGCCTAAACAACAAGGGTGAGTTACCAAGAAAAAATAACGAAAAGTGTCAAGAGGTCTAAAATAGTTTGGTAAATGTGTGGAAAGGGGAGAATGAGAAGAGATGGCAGTAGGAGAATTAGGCAGAGGCCAGATGCTGAAGGGACTTGAAACCATTTCAAATGTTCATAAACAAAGAAATAAAGCTGTATTTTTCAAAAAGTAAAGGTGATCACAGATAGAAAAGAAATGGGAAGAATAATTTCCAAATCTCCACAGAAGGAAGAAAATATTGAAAGAGTAAAAAAAGATAAGTCAAAAAAATTTTAAAAAGTGATCAAAGAAATCATAAAATAAACAAGATAGGAAAAGGCTAAACATAATGGTCATTATAATAAAAGCAAATATGTTAAATTCATCTACTTAAAGACAAACTCTCAGACTGGACTAATAAAACAGTTATATGCTTTTAGCGAGAGTTACACGTAACACAAAATGACATAAAAAGCTAAGGGGATGTGGGGACATGCACCTGTAGTGCGAGCTACTCAGAGGCTGAAGCAGGAGGATCACTTGAGCTCAGGAGTTTGAGGCTATCGTGTGCTATGATAGTGGCTGTGAATAGCCACTTCACTGCAGCCTGGGCAACACAGCAAGACTCTGTTTCTTTCTTTCTTTCATTCATTCATTCATAAATAAATAAATAAATCTAAAGATAAAATGATAGGAAATGATCAAGAAGAAATAGGGAAAAAAATCCACAATTATGGTAACAGTCTAAACAAATTAGTAAAAAACACAAACACACACAAAAAAGGATAGAGAAGCATTGAATACAGTTACAAAATTGATTTACAATATAATTATAGGACTCTCTACCCTAGAAACACAAATTCTATTCAAATGTCCATGGAATATTATTAAAACTAGTCATGTACAAGGCCAAAAATAAAAAAATTCAGAAAAGTAAATATTTATAACCCATATTTTCTGTTAATATAAAAAGAAAACAAGACTTAACCACTTGGAAATATGTGATAAAACCAAAAAGCAATGTTAAGAGGAAATTTTGAACCTCAAATTTTTAAAAAATAAAAATAATTTTTAAAAATATTAAGCATTTAACTCAGAAATTTGGAAAAAGGATAACACAATATATGGGAAGTAGAAAAAAGGAATTGAAGGTAGGGAAAAAAATACCTGAGAAGGCAAAGAGCATACCAATATACAAAATGCTACACCAAAATATAAATGTTGTAGACCATAAATATATACAATTTTTATTTGTCAACCATACTTTAATAAATATATATTTAAAAATTAAGAGCTAGTTCTCCGACACCAATTGGACATCAGACTGAGGTGGGGGGTGGGGGAGGGGATGGGGGTATGCCTACACAATGAGTGCATTGCGCACCGTTTGGGGAGTGGTAACACTTGAAGGTGCTGACTCGGGAAAGGGGGGGTGGGGAAAAAATATGAAACTATTGTTTTTAACTTGCACTGTTCACTTAATTTATCATGAATATTTCCCATATTATTTCATATCATTGTACAAGAAATAATGTATACATTATGAGGACATACTGTATCTAACAAGATATACTGTTAGACTCTTTGATTCTGTAAAATTAAATTGAAAAAAAAAAAAAAAAAAAAAAAGAGCTAGTTCTCTAAGAAAAGATGCTCTGCAAAAAGATACCCTCCCAAAAAACAAATCCAATCACTTCTAATCAAATCTGCTGAGGAAAAAAGCAGAGAAATTTAAATATAAAACATTAGAAATTATAAAAGGAATAAAAGGATAGAAAATTAAAGGAAATGAAAAAGAATTATAAGACTACAAGGACAATTGCATTAATAAACTTCAAAGTCTGTATAAAATTGACAAATGTCCAGGATAATATAAATTATCAAATTGTCTTAAGAAAAATTAGAACACTGGTAAAAAAATCAAAGACCTAAAAAATGGCGATATACCATGTTTGTGGATTGGAAGACGCACGATTACAAAGATATTCATTCTCACTAAAATGATATATACATTCCCTATAATGACAATCAAAATCCCAAAAGGGTTTTTGCAGAAATTGACAGGCTAATTTTAAATTTCATATGGAAAGATAAAAGAATCAAGAGACTAGAATAATTAAAACGATTTCGAAAAAGATGAACAAAGCCAGAGGACTTATACTACCTGATATGAAGACTTAACTTTTACCTTTATAAAGTCATAATAATGGTGTGGTATTGGCAAAAAAGATAGACGTATAGATCAATGGACCAGAAGAGAAAGCACAGAAATAGAACCACACATATATGATATACTGATTTCTGACAAAAGTATAAAAGTAATCTAATGGAACATGGATAATTTTTGCAATAAATGGTGTCATAACTGGACATCTATATGCAAAAATATGTAAGAAAAATAAATTTCAAAATCTAAGAACCTTGTTTCATATCATATATAAAACTTAAATTTAAATGGATCATAGACCTATAAATGTAAACCTAAAACTGAAAATTTCTAGAAGAAAACCTAAAAGAAACTCTTCGAGATTTTGGGTTAGGCAAACATAGTTTATATATAATAATACCAAAAGCACAAATCATAAAATAAAACACTTACAAATTAGACTTTATTAAAATAAAACTTTTACTTTTTAAAAGATATTGTTAAAAAATGAAAAGGCAAGCCACAGACTAGGGGGTAGATATTCTCAAAACATATTTGTGATATAGACTTATATCTAGAATGAAGAACACTTAAAATTCAGTAAGATAACCCAAATAAAAAATGGACAAAAGGGTTGAACAGAGACTTTAATATACACCCACTTAAACGGCTAAAGTTAAAGTCTGACAATACAAATGTCGACAAGGATATGGAACAATTGGAGTTCTCATACTTTGCTGGTGGGAATCATGGTGATATGATACATAATGATACAATGGTAACTACAGCTTGGTAGTTTCTACAGAAAACATACATTTACAATATGACCCTGCCATTCTTCTCCTTTGTATTTACCAAAGAGAAATGTTTATCCAAAGACTTTTAGCAGATTATAATGGCAACAGATTTGGAAACAACCCAGATGTTCAACAACAGGTGAATAAACTGATAGGCTAGAATGTAGAGACATAATGGAATACTACTAAGCATGAAAAAGAAACACTCATTTGATACATGCAAAATTAATGAATCTCAAAAACAGTCTGTTGAGTGAAATAACCTAGAGGAAAAAAACATGCTGTATGATTCCACTTATAGGAAATTCTAGAATAACCGTGGTTGCCTGGGGTTGGGGTGGATGGGTGGGAACTGACAGCAAAAGGGAACATTTTAGGGTGATAAAAATGATCTATGTATGCATCATACAATATGGCAGCCACATCCAATATTGACTGTCTGAAATGTGGCGAATGCAACTGAGGAAAAAAATTTTAAATATAATTTGAATAAATTTAAGCTTAAATTTAAAACTGATACTTCATTTAGTTATTGGAAAACATTTATGTATGTTAGGACAAATGTGGGTATGTGAATCTGCTTTTTCAACTGTAAATTTTATGAAATCTAAATACAAATCAAGTACTTTGATGAAGATTTAATATCAGAATTGGGATGTAAATATAAAATACACATTGGACTTAGAAGACTTACTATGAAAAAAAGAACATAAAATGGCTCACTAATAACTTTTATATTGATTATATATTGAAATAATTTTTGATATATTGAGTTAAATAAAATACATTATTAAAATTAATTTTGTTTCTTTTAACCTTTCAAATATGGCTACTACAATATATAAAATTACCTATTTTGCTCACATTACATTTCTATTGGACAGTGCTGGTCTATATGTTCACTGTTGTAGCAGAAATAAAGGTGTATGTATCTGTCAAAATTAAAACTGTACACTTAAAATGGGTGCATTTTGTATATAAAGTATGCCTCAATAAAGCTGATAAAAATATTAAATTGGTAATATATATATCCCTGTGTGTGTACATAAATCTCTATTTTGTTTGTGACCTTTCCTTATCAAAAATCAGAAATGAAAAAAATTCACTGAGTCTATACATGTAAAACTAGTAGTTCTTAATAGTTACCATATTAATTTATATTACAGTTATTTAACATCTGCCTCTCTCACTAGCCTTTGAGCATTTCAAAGGCAGGAACCCTGTTTTGTTCATCTCTGTATAAGCCTAGAACTTAACACAGAAAGTTGACATAGTACTTTATCAATGTTTTAGTCACTGCAGAATTATCTCAGATGCTTTATATGGTTTAATTCCCTCAAAATCCCTATACATTTGGCATTATTATCCCCATTTCTCAGATGAAAAAATTGAAGGTCAGAGGTCAGAAAGGTTAAAGTAACTCACCAAAAATCCAGAGCTAGTAAGTGAACAAGACATGTTTCAAACCCACATTTACAAGTCCAAAGCCCATTCCTCCACCCTACACCACACTGCTACCTCTCCAAGTAGGCATTTCATAACTGTTCTATGGATGACTAAATCAAAGTAAAGATCTGTATTTAAGGGCAATGGAACCACAGAAATTTCCCTAACCTTCTAGTGTTACAGCTTCCCAGTTTTGAATGGGCCCTCTGCAGACAGAGCAACCTGGCAGCTCTTACTAGAAGATCAGGAAGGGTGAACACAGTAGGGAAAAAAAATTCCCTTCCACTTAAGCTTTTCATTTGGGAATCTAAAGAAGAAAAATAACACAGAACAAAGAAAATGGGAAAGAGCAAAAAGGAAATACTGAATTTGCTTATATAGCTAATTAATGCAAAAGAATGAAATCTAACAGCAACTTCAGCATTCAAAAATGAAAAAAGTTAGGAAATCCTAGAGAGGTACAGCTTCTAAGTCTTTTGGAGCTGAATCTCAGCATTCCTGTTTGAATAATCCATATTTCTGGTTATTTATTCAGCTCCCCACTGCTATACATTACCACGCCATATGCTACAGGAATACATCACTTCATATTTGCACTCAGCCATCCAAAGACACTGACAGTTCAGACCTTTAAGAAGCTTAGGGAAAAGTCCCTGCAGAATGTAGTGTTAAGGTTAGAAGGCCCAAGAAATCAAATGCATCTTCTTTATATGCTATTTGCTTGAGAGAAGGTGGGTCATTTCGACAAAAGGACAGGCAATTAGAAGGGTGAGGGAGATAAACAAATAAAAGACTCAAGAGAGTAAAGCTAGGAAAAATCAGCTAAACACAAAAGGCCTCTAGGTAATTTCTCAAGGCCTGCTCTGCACTTTAAAAAAGAATTTGTTTTTAAAAGCACTTACTCAAAGGAAGACTTTGGATCAGTCCAAGGTTTGGCATGTACTAGACAAACGAAGAAGTCTACTGTGACCCCAACCCTCTCACAAGCCTTGTAAAGAGAAGACATTTTAGAAATACATACAGTAAGTCCTCACTTAACATCACAGATAGGTTCTTGGAAACTGCAACTTTAAGCAAAATGATTTACAGGTCAGGTCCTCAAATAACATCACCATAATGTTGATGAGGAAAAAAAAATTGATTTTGTTATACATCATTTCGCTTAAAGTCACAGTTTCCAAGAACAAATCAATGATGCTAAGAGAGGACTTACTATACCTGGATAATCCTAAAATCATTTTAAACACAAAAATAGTCACAGTAGAATTTGTTAGAGTAGCAAACCATTGGCAATAACCTCAATGTGAACAACAGAAGAACACTAAGTAAGCTATAGTCCCTTAGAGTCCACTACGCAGTTACTGAAAACTCTCACGCAGATTATGTCACAGAATGGGAAATAGCATGTTAAGTTTAAAAAGAAACAGTATAGAAAATTACACATGTGGCAGGCCTAAAAAGTTGTTAAAAATAAGAAAACAATTACTGAAAAAAGACTAGAAGAAAATATACACTCAAAGACAGGCTGCGTTTGGGTGATAGAGTTGTTTTTCTAACTTGTCGGAGGCAGGTATTCTGTCTTATTATCTATTTCTGTATGAGTCTAGAACTGAACATGCATAGTATCCCATCAAATTCTGTCTTACCTATTTCTGTATAAACCTAGCACTTAACACGCATAGTACCTTATTAATGTTTTAATAGCAGTTTTTCATGTTTATATACTAAATTATATTTAATATATATCAAATTTCTGAAAAAACTTTCCAAAAAAATCTTAGTTTAGCAGCATTTTCAGTGTACTTGAATACAAATTTCAAGATAGCAGACTGGCTCAGTGTCATAATGAATAATTTCATAATGATTAGTCTTCCAACCATGCAAACATGCTCCAGTGTCTGTCAATTTAAAAACTGTCCCTTGGCCCTATACCACACTCTGGTCCCAAACACTTCTCTACTCCTCTCCCTAGACAGATTTCTCAAGAGAGTTATCTATACAAGTTTCCTCCTCTCCTTTTGCTTCCAACTTTGCAACTCTGTGAAATAACTGTGAAAATAACATGATATTCACTTTAAGGAATTAGTGTATAAATAATAATACATACAGGGAAAGTACTATAAACAAAAGTTCTAGAAATGCCTTGCACATTTTCATACTTTGTATGTTAGACACATAGCACATACAAAGTTCATTACTGAATGTATAAATGAAAAATATCAATGATATTCTGTCAATAACAAAAATAATATAGACAAACATATGACATAGATAGGCCTATGTGATACATACAGAAAATTGGGCTAAGTTTAAAAATTAATACAGGATAAGTTTAGAAGTTAATGGCCAGATTTCCCTACAACTGTACATTAAGGGAAGGAGCAAAAAGACATCGCCCTTCAATGGAGTGGTTACATTACCAACTGACACAATAATAGGGCACCGGCAGATCAAAATATACTTTTTATTTGTTTACTCTAACTTTAGAAAAAACCACATACATACACAAACACACCCCCACACCCCCATATCTGAAGACTTTACCCTTCTACATATCTAGGAAATTCAACAGAATAAAAGACCATAGCTATGCTTCATGAATTCAGGCTAGTGAGGAGTCGGACAAAGGAGATGGGGGAGCTAGGAGGTTAGAAACATACCTAAGCATGAGATTCATCAGCTGAAGACCCTCGCCCTTCAGGAAGCGCTCACGATTGGAACTGAGCATTAGGCAGGAGCAAAGTGAATCAAACAGATTCTCCATCATCTCCTGCTCTTCAGCCGTGCTGGGATTGTGTCTTTTAAACACCTGTCAAGAAATGCCAGCAGAAAGCACAGGGCCATATGAGAATGTCTTTTCATCAGTCACCACCCTTCCAAAGCCTGCCTGTCACGATAACTTACAGTTGAGGAAACAGAAGCTTACCAAACAAAATTCTCACTGGTTTCCATTTTAGAGAAACTAGGCTTTCTATTCATACATATTTTAAAAAACAGATTATTAGTTCATCTAAAAAATCAAAACACTCAACTGACCACTGGGTTTATGAATGATTGACAGTTTCAGGCAGGCAGATGTTTTAACAAACCAAAACCAAAAAACAACAACACCTTTTTACCATGAAATATAACACAGATACAGAAAATTCCATAAAGGACATGTATAGCTCAATGAATAAAGTGAACACCATGAAACCATTATCTAGGTCAAAAAACAACTTTGCCAAGGGGCAAATCTTGGCTCAATATAAGGAAGAGTTTCCTATTAATCAAGGCTACTGAACTGCCTCATAGTTGGGGCTCCAAGTCATGGGAAGAGCTTTACAGCAGAAGTTTTTTTTTTGCCGGAGATGTATGGCATGTTAAGAAGAAAGCCTTTTAACAGTATATGCATACCCATACAGTCTACTACAAGAAGATCAATAATCTCACAGGAAAAGGACTAAGCATCTTCCCAGAACTGGAAACAGATTCACATTTCAAAGCTCTATTTTGGGGTGGAGGCCAAGCTACTCAGGCTGCTGGCACCAAGACGGAAGCTGTATGCAAACTGACATCTCAGACACTCCCAACATTCTTAAGATTTTATCCAAATGCTCTATTTTCAGTCCTGTTTTTAGAATAACACAGATGAGGTTTGTTAGAAGAAATCTTAACAGTATTTTCAGAATGCCAGCAGAATAACAGAATAAATTCAGAATACACTGAATTTAAATTTCTATAGTGAGAAAATGGCAGTTACCAATTTCTCATTCCAGCCTTCAGTGCCACGTCCTCCCCTGTGTTCCTCTGCGACCTCTATCCTACTGCCCTGGAACTTGTACTCCTTGAGCTTATCTGGATCCTAAAAGAATAGACTCCATTCTAGTGGCAGACTGAAGGGAAAAGAGGTGAATAATTTTGGGAGCGGGTCAAATAAAAATTTGGTATTCCTGGCTCAAGAACATACATTTACACTGGAAACACATCTCTTTTGGATTGACAATATGTAATATCGGAAGACAGAGAAAGTCCATACCTGATACACAGTGATATCTGGTCATAAACAGCAAATGACTAAGAAAAGGGGGCTAATGCTGTCCCTCCAATGTAACCTCAAACCTGCCAACATGCTCCATGTGGCTTGGATCACATGGCTTATTCCTTCCCACAATTTCCAGCTCCACCTCTCATTCAAAGCAGGCCATGTATCTTCATGGCAGACAGGAAGCATAAGAATTACTCACGGATAACTGCTGAAGAAGCACATCGATTCCATCCAGCTCCCCAAGCAATTCCCTGTTTTCTAAAAGAGGAAAAAAACACAGGAAGAAAAAAATGAAGCTAACTGTCAGATTTTACAGCCGTCTAACACTGATACATCAGCAAACAAAATCAATACAGCTTGACAGAGTACAAAAGCTGCACAGAGAGCAAGAGGGAGAGCAAGGGGATGCCAAAGGCAAGAAAGCTTGCTGTCATGATCTGAAACAAGCCTGACTCCTATCCTAACAGAATATCAATACTGAGAGGGTGCCTCACCATCATTGTCCTGGAGCAATATGGCCAGCACTTCACTGCAATACAGTTTGTTGGCATCGAAGGGCATCTTTGCCTATGGGGAAAGAGGAGAAATGAGAAAAATGTTAAGGGGTCTTACCTCCTTCCCTAGGACAAATGTTTCACAAGTACTAGGATCTGAGTTAGAGAGAAGAGAAGCAAAAGTTAGAAAGGGAATAGGCAGGTTACAGGTTAAAAAAAAAAAAAAAGTCCGCCTCTGCTCTCAAGATACCATAGACCAGACTATGGTTCTATATAGTAAAACCATAAATAGCAGATGGACACAATGGCTCTCATACCCCTAATGCCCAGGTATAGATGTCACTTTCTCTGTGAAGCCCTCCCAGATTCCCCATTTTGAATCGGGAGACTATGTGTGCCTTAGTATATAGTACATACTCAAATTTGAACTAGATGAATGATGCAGAGTTTCAAACTTTCAAGATTAAAACTCACCATGAAGCTTCACTTGCAAGTTATAATCATAAAATTAGGCTATAAATTAGTTGATATATCATCAGAGAAGTTGAAAAGAAAGCAATTTCTTGTTTAGATTTGCTGAATGTATTTAGAACAAAGTAGTTCCTTTTGGGTTTTTTTTAATGCTTAAAATTTAATTTGAAATCATAAACCTATCTGCTTATATGCCATAATCTGCCTACTATTTAAAAAGGAAACCACATTAAATATGCAAAAATGTGTTAATATTTTAACACCCAAATTACTACCCCCAATTCCTTCCCTGCTGCATGCTTTGCTGCTTGGAGTTTCAGAGGGGACACATCTACCGCAAACACTATCTTTCATGGCTACCCACATTGTTGCCGCAGCAGTGAGACTTAAATACCTCACCATTAACACTGCCCCTTGGATAAAGGTGTACAAAGAGGAACAAGCCTCACTGATGTGTTTTTATTTATGGTATCCATGATTCCATAAATAAAAATGATTCTTAAAATGCAGTAGCCTTTGCTACCTATCCAGGTTTTTGAAGTGACAAATAATTTTTATACCTGGAAGGACAGGGGAAATGTTTATCTTGGAACTAACACTTTCATCCACCATTTACAGTACTGTTTGGACACTGATTTTGTATTTAAGAAGGAAGAGTGGCGCCTAATCAAGCAACATCCAGCATCACTTCAGTTTTCTGTGCAAGTCTTCCTTGTCAAGCCTAAGTGCACCCCACAGGGTTTCAGGAAGTCGACCAGGTATGACCATCTTAGGTTAAAAGATCTGTAACTGTAAGGTCTTATAAGTGCTGACGACAAGGTATGCTCCCTGGGCAAGCTTGAAGCCTTGTTTCAAGAAATTCAGTCTAACAGCCAGGGCTCAAATGCAATCTGTGACATGTTTCACTTTAAGAAAAACAGTTTTGTAAAAATCAAAACACAAAGGTGAAAAGCCAAGGAACTGGGGCCTCTATCAGGTCCCAGGAGTTGCTAATAAAATTTTCACTCGAATTATTTAAGCTCCAAGTATCATTCTTACATTTTAAATGATTTAAGACACACCAACTTATTTATGCAGCTTTTCAAACAATACCAAGTGCTGGGGTTCTTGTTTGAAACAAGATACACCTCACTGAAAGAAGCCAAGACATCAGGCCTCTAAAGGAATAGCCTTTCTATAGTTCCAAGGCCTCTTGTCCTTTAAAAACTCCTATTTCCAAGTTAGCGGGGAGTTGTTCTCTTTCTTTAAGTACTTATAGGGCACCTACTATATGCAAAACACAGAATTCAGCACAACAGCAAACAGAGGTGCATTAGACACAAACTCTGTCCACTGTTGTGGCATTTTAAAACATTACACTGAATTAAAATCAATTTTATTAAGTAGTGCAGTCAAGTTCAAAAGAAAAAGAAGAACACAGATCTGGCATCAGACACACTTAAGGCTGAATCATGAGCATGCCACTGTCTGTGACAAAAAGTCTGTGGCTCCCAAACTATGTGCTGAGGTAACTGGCATGCCATACTGAATTCACTACAGGATATTTTAAATTTTCAAGGAAAATATGGTGACACTTGACACCTATTGAGCACTGCAACAACTACTAGCTCGAGGTACATTTCTTCTGATGACATCATATCTTTGAGGAGCTGGGTTTTGATAGTTGCTGTGATAAAAACAACGGTGTGAAACTCCATGTGAAATACAAATAAGGGTGGTGCGTTCAATCCGATTCCAAGGTCTGAGAAGTTGTGCAGTACCCAAAAGGCATACACATCCATTAGTAAGTAATTGCAGTATTTAAGAATGAAATAAAAATATTTTTTCCTTCATTTTATGTGTATTATTTTTTTAAATAGCGAATAAATTGTTAGGGCATAAATATACATTAAATTGTTTGGATACAACTACTTAATAAATGGGACTATTAGGTACTTTTTGGCATAGGGGTGCTGTAAAAACAAAATTACTGAGACACGAATCACACCATGACCTGATAATGGGAATCCATGACTCAGGCAACATTTCTTGGTCTCAGTTTCCTCATTTGTAAAATGGAAATAAAAAAATAACACTCCTTTGGAGAATTACTATGAGAATTAAATAAGGTGAAAGTACTTAACACACAGTAGGTACTGTAAGTTTTTCGGATGACCAGAATCAGAAATATCTGAGTTAGGATCTCAGCTCTAACACCAGCTCTGTGATCTTGGCCAAATTATTCTGCCTCTCTAACCCAATTTCTCTTATGTTAAATGAGAATAAATAATATCTTCCTCATGAGGTGGTTGTACTAAATGAATTGAACATAAAAGGTGCCCAAGAGTTGAGTTCCCATCTACTGAGAATAATTCCTGGTTCCCCCAGGGAATCTCCAGCTTTTGCTGTATGACACTACAAAGAGTTTCCAATTTACCCAAAGTAAATTTTTAAAAATCAGAATCATAACTTTGTTACTTTTTCCTTAAAATATAAGCCCTTTGATTGCAAAACTGGCATGTGGGAAGAATCTAATGAGGAAACCAAATTGATTCAGCCTGATAATTCCCCAACACTGAGCCCTGAAATGCTTCAGAACCCGAGAGTGCTGCCAGTTGGGAAGCAGCCTGGCAAGAGGTGGCGGCTTCAGAGGAACCCAGGCCCAACTCTCATTGGCTGTCCCGTGTTCCTTCCATGTGGGCCCGGAAAGGTGTTCCCCCTCTCTGGGATGCTCTCTTCACCTATACACTGGGGATATCGGCACCCTCTTGGCAGGGCTGTTTGTGAGGATTAGAAATAATGTATGTAAGGTATCTAGACCAGAATAACACTTTGCATGCAGTGGGCAGTCAATCATGAAACTCATAGTAGATGGGAAAAACTCAGTGATGATGATGATGATGATGATGATGACAACCAAATATTTTAATCTAGTAGAAAAGAAATAAAAAAAAAAAAAATTAGGCCAGGTGGGAAGGAGGGAGACTAATCTTTCATGTTTTGACAAAGACAAAACTTTCTAAGAAATTTTACTTTTGTTTAAATCTCTGCCACAGATTGAATAATACCAAACTGCCAAATTACAAAGACAATTAATCAAAATCAGGGGAAAGGAGACTTCATTTAGCGGGTATATAGTCTGTTGGATTTTGCAAAGTTAACCAGTGGGGCTTGGAGCTCGTAAGGCTGTCTCCTATCCAGGAGCCTGGTGATCCCAAATCTTTCAGCTGTCAGAGTAATTATAGAGTCATGCATAGATTTGAACTCAGCATGTACTAGCCTTGAATATAATTAAACATCACCTTTTGGGGAGCTGCTGCTTTTCTGGAAAGTACAAAACAATTATGCTATCACCCACAGCCAGAAGCTGCAGGTTATATCTGCAGCTCACCTCTGGTACCTGGAACACATGGGGCAGGTTCAGACATATCTACAGCCCTGTACAACTGTCAAAGCAGATTGTGCCCTGCAAAATCTTAACCTCTGGTCATCAGAGGCTAAGGACTTTAGCATCAACCAGTTGTACGTGTAGTATAACTTAGCCAATTCTCAGTTTATTAACTCTTTGCTAAAAGTTGCAACTGTTTCTTGAAGCATTGATTTAACTGGGAAACAAAAGAGAATCTTAATTTTTTTTTCTTTAGAAAAGAAAAATAAAACTTGGTTTTGGTGTTATTTTCAATAGTACATAATATAGCTGCATTCCCCATTAAAAAAATGAACTGTGATGCAATGTCTCTAATACTACCGTTATCTGCTTACCTGCTAATCCATTTAATGCAATCATCTGCAATGGGTTTTATCCTCATTAGAACAAATTAGTGAGGTTTCATTTGGTGGATGAAGAGATCCATGAATATCTCTATATAATACTAGGCTACAAGTACAAAAATGAGAAATCCAAGACTAAAATGCCTGTCATCAATGTGCCACTCACTCAAGAATTACTCAGAGATTACTGAAAAATATGGGATGATCAAATTGCAAGGTTTTATCAAGCAAGCTAGACATAAGCACTCTAGGATGCTGTTTCTCAGACTTTAGCTTCTATCAGAATCACCTGGACGGCATGTTAAAGGAGATTGCTGGGCTCTACCCCCAGCTTTGTAGATTCAGTAGGTCAGGGTAGACCGAAGAATTTGCATTTCTAACAAGTTGCCCAGTGATGCTCATGCTCCTGGCTGGGAAACACATTCTGAGAACAATTGGGAAGTAATATAAATATGATAGAAACCCAGTCCCTGTTCTTATGAAATTTAAGGATATTTGAAAAAAGAAAATGAGCACACATAATATTAAAGTCTGCCAGGTGATGGAATCATGTCTACTTTGCAGAAGAAGAAAAGGAAGAAGAAAAGGTGCTCCATGAGGGTGAGTGTACACAGTTACAGGTATACACTGGAACTCAGGCTAACTTCCGTAAGAGAACCATTAGGAAAAAAAATGAAGGGGCTGATTGTCAAAAAAGAAAGAGGACAATGTAGGCTGGGGGCAAAGCAATGCTATGGAAAGGGTACATGAAGAAAATTCTGGAGTCTTGAGTCTTTATCCTAGTTCTATCTCTCTAACTAGCTGTATGGGTTTGGGCAAGGCACTTAATATCTATAGGTCTCAATTATTAATTTTTTATCCACAACAGGACTTATAAATTTCCTTTCAGTTCTAAAAATGATGGAAGCTACATGGAAGAGTAGGGACTTAAGCTGTCTCGTGGAGGTCGTGTATAATTTAGAAATATAGAGGGAAGAAAGGAGTCAGTCATTCCTGGGGGAGGCAGAAGTATGAGCAAAGCCAGACACAGAGGTCAAAATAATTTTGACCTTTGCAGAGCAAGGAATAAGTAAAAAAGATATCTAAAAGGTAATAAGGCCAATGTTTCAAAATTGATAAATGTCAGACAGGGACAGGTTAAGAGGTCTTAAAAAGTAGGCAGAGAAGTTGGGATCCAACGTAGAGGGTATTAGCATTACCCTAGGTTCTTGAACAGGGAATGGCATAGTGAAGATGGAGTTTTAAATCACTTCGCAGAATAAAAATAGGTAACAAGATTCACATTTCTAGAGACCAGTGGATCTTAGTGAGGGCTGTACTTTAGAATTATATGCGGAACTTTTCTAAAATATACCAAAGACAGACTGAGACAGCAGGTCTGGACCAGAATCTGGGAGTCTGTACTTTTTAAAGTTCCACGGATGATCGTAATACAAATCCTCAGCTGAAACCTAGTGCTACATAGATCTGTAAAATTTAAAAGCATTATCACATTTGATCTTCACAGTAACCCTGTGAGACTGGAATGGCAAGGAATAGATCCCCATTTTTCAAAGGAGAAACAGAGGCCAGACAAGTTAAGGGACCATTGCCCACAGTTATACAGTTAATAAGGAAAAGTAAGCATTTGGGTCCAGCACTCAGTATGATTCACCATGACGTTGATGACAGTGAAGATTACATTATGATAAGCACTTTCCCAGACTATAAGAAATAAGGGCAAGGCATTGCTTTTAAAGACATGCCTTCTTGCTGACCTCACTCTTAAGCAGAACTTTCTTTCCATTAATGTTCTGGGCAGCACAGGCTTTTTCTAAGGACACTTGCTTACTAGTAAAATAACTAAATAGTATTTTAATGTTTAAATACCCCCCAAACCTTGAAAAACTGTTATAGAGACAGCAACATGGCTATTTATGCCCTGAGGATTACACAAATGCAGAGCCTATAAGGCAAGAGTTAATAGCTTCCTAGACTACCAAATGGGTCTCTTTATTACTATCATAAGGTAATGGAATCCAAGTCAAATTCAAACATCCAAAAGTCAATTTCCCTTCCTATGTTACCAATTCAAAATGAAAATAAATAAATAAATAAAAAGACTAGCAAGTTTCAGCACTTTTCTAAAGGCAGAGGTTTTTTATATTCTTACATTCTGGTTGAGCTTTAAGTCTCAAGGAACTGAGAAAAATTTGTCCTGACTTCACAGAGACAAAAACTGTTGTACTATTTTGTATATTTTAAGGCTGAGGCTACAACATGTGGCCACCCCACCAAACTCAGGTCCCTGACATCTATCCCAACCCCCAACTTGGTGTTCTACTTTCCTCTCCCCGACTCCTAGCTCCCAAAATGTCTCAAGGCTTTGAAGAACAAAAATGTGTTAATTTTTGTTTCTTTTAGTGTGCTTTCTACATAAACCTGTCTCTCTCTTTTTTCTTTTTTTGTTTTTAGAGACAGAGTCCTGCTCTGTTGCCCAGGCTGGAGTACAGTGGTGTGACCATAGCTCACTGTAGACTCAAACTCCTGAGCTCAAGCAAACCTGGAACCTCAGCCTCCCGAACAGCTGGAAGTACAGACACGCACCACCACACCTGGCTAATTTTTAAATGTTTTTTGTGAAGACACAATCTCGTAATGTTGACCAGTCTGATCTTGAACCCCTGGCCTCAAGTGATCCTCCTGCCACAGCATCCCAAAGTGCTGGGATTATAGGCATAAACCACCACATTCAGCCAAAAATGTGTTGAATACTGAGAAAAGAAGAAACAGAGTTTAGGGAGATGTAAAGGGAATTAAATGGGAAACAAGTCTAGTTCTAAAATCAAAGGACATCTAGACTCAAGAGAGGAGATCAAAAGGAAGTTGCAAGACGATGCATGAATTAACCATCTGCTGAGTGCAGGCAGGAAAGAAAGAAGGGGTGGAGTTTGAAGGAAGTTACAGTCCACTGAACTCTGCCAGGCAAATGTGCCCATACCCACCGCTGGTAATAGCTGGGCTGTGAGTATCCTCAAGTGTGTTATGTGACTTATGTTATAGATTCAATGGGAACAACACGTTAAATAAGTAGGACTGGGGAAGACCTAGAGTTTCAGAAACGGAGGGACTCACGGGGCATATGACAGTTATCTCAGACACAACCTTCTCTCCTAGCCCTGCCAGGACAGTAGAGGGCCTGGCACTCCCCTCTCTGGATCTCTGTGACACTCAAGCACAGCAAGGCCATAACTACTTAGAAAATCACTCTAGCAACAAACAAGTGCCTCCTTCTCACCAAAAAGTTGGCATCCTTGCCTGCCAGAGGACCATTTCAGAAGCACACAAGCAGTTCCAAACTGCTTCCTATCACACCTTTGGTTAAAACTATTCTGAGAGTTCCTACCCACCCTTTCCCTCATTCACTCTATGGGACAGCACTCACTATTAAAAAGACACTGAGAAAGACTATGCTAAGAAGGAAGGAGAATGAACAACAGAAATACGGACAAAGAATGTAAACATGAAGCTAAAAGAAATGAATACAAATGGCTAATAAATAACTAGAAGCCAATTTACTTCACTTGATTTTACAATTCCAAGATAAAATAATAACACCAGTTTCCACTAAGATTAACAAACCTGCAGGTCTGATAATTCTCAATGTTGTTAGAAGTAGAGGGAAATAGTCTCAAATCAGTGGGCAGCCTTTATGGAGGACAGTTTTGTAATACTTACCAAAAATGTTAATGTGCATATCCTTTGGCCTATCAATTCCACTTCTAGGAATTTATCATACTGATAAGCTGTACAGATAAGCCAAGACAAAGGTGTATGAAAGACTGTGGCATATGAGGATACAGTAGTCCTCCCTTATCTATGGGGGATACACTCCAGGAAAGCACAGAGAGTATGGAACCCTATATATACACCTTGTTTTTTCCTAAACATACATACCTACAATAAAATCTAATTTATAAATTAGTCACAGTAAAAGATTAACAATTAATAATAAAACAGAACAATTATAACAATATACTGCAATAAATGTTACGTGAATGTGGTCTCTTTATCTCTCAAAATATCTCATCGTACCGTACTTACCTATTTTTGGACTGTGGTTAACTGTGGATAACTGAAACCACAGAAAGCAAAAGCACAGATAAGAGGGACTACTATATTCATTGCAGCAATGTTTATAACAGTAAAAAACTTATATAAACAGGAGGATAGTTAAATTAATTTTGGTACCTCTGTACAATGGAATACTAGGTTACTAATAGTTCAGTGAAAAAGCCAACTTGCATAAAACATTATTCTGTTTGTGAAACACACATACTCTTTCTTACACATGCACAGAAGGTTTCTGGGAGAATAGATATTAATATAATATTGTTAACAGTGCTGTCTCTGAGAAGGAGAACAAGAAGGGATCAGTAGAGGGGAACTTTTACTTTCAGTTTTATACTTTCTGTGTCACATGAATTTGTTTGTATGTACACACGTTTGTATTTTCAGATGTACCAAAAGCTATTTTTAAAGCCTCTTCTTCTTCTTCTTTTTTTTTTAATTGAATTTAATTTTTTTTTTGGAGACAGGACCTTACACTGTAGCCAGGCTGGAGTGCAGCACTGCAATTACAGCTCATCATAACCTCCAACTCCTGGGCTCAAGTGATCTCCTGCCTCAGCCTCCAGAGTAGCTGGGACTATGGGCATGTACCATCACACCTGGCTAATTTTTTTAATTTTTTGTAGAGACGGGGTCTCGCTTATGTAGCCCAGACTGGTCTCAAAACTCCTGGCCTCAAGTGATCCTCCCACCTTGGCCTCCCAAAGTGCTGGGATTACAGGCATGAGCCACTGTGCCTGGCCTAAAGCCTCCTCTTTTAAAACAAGCAAAAAAAGAGAAGAAAGAGGCAAGAGGTAACAGAAGCTTCCCAAACTAGTTCATATGGCATGGTCTAACAGTCTATACCAATAACCCAGCATCAACCATGCCCAGAGCAAAGAGAGATTTGAGCTGCAGTCCCACAAAGCCAAACTCACCTTCAGCCTCTTCAACAGCCACTGCAGAAGACCCTGCTGGGCACCGTCTGTACACATCTCAGGCCGGAACTCAGCCATGTTTTCTATGATAGCTGAAGGGAGACAGACACCAGTCATTTGGGAGGGCAACTTTGTTTCCATCTGCAACAAGCTTGCTTCTCATGACAGGCATTTTATTCCTCTTCCCACTTCTCTGTATTCCTCCCAGCCAGATGCTGTGTTGTCATTTTCAGATTAACCAGGGAGTTGCTGTGGTTTTTTTTCTTCAAGTTATATTACAAGTAAAAGTCATAACTGAAAATGATGAAATTCACAAAAGGGATAAGTGGTAGATTTTCTGTGCTAATAGGGAACAACACTAGAGCAGAACACACAAAAGGGTGCACCTACAACTCACTAATTCCCTATCGTACCGGAGCCCCAGAAACCTGTAACCAAAAAGACATGGAGGTAGGCAGAAGCCTTAGGAAAAAATCAGGGGAGGATAAATTCAGAATCTCTTCCTTCCCTGGTCCATTTTCAGTTCTCTTTCTCTGAATCATGTGGAAACAAGGATATTACAAGGGAGGCAAGATCCTCTTAATTGAACAAAATAATGTGCACAGAGGGGAAAGGCCATGCTGGCAGAGGTAAGTGCCAGGTATTAGAAAGCAAATATAATTGGTCCTGCTATTGCCTACAGTAGCCAAAGTGTTGCTTAACAGAAAAATTAAAAATTAGAAGACAAAAAACAGGTTATTGCATGACTATGATATTAAAAAGGAGACTTTTTTTTTTTTTTTAAATCAGCTAAAGTCCTTAATACATCAAAAGCTTTCATTTCCTTCAGGCCCCCTCCCACTCCACACCCTGGAATATGTTACTGTCATAAAGCAGATATAGTTCTGTGTTCCCTAAGCACGATGCCCAAACACACTGGGTGTGAATTTTAGAAAAAGGGCTGAAGAAATCATCACATCTCCCCTCTTCTTCCTCACTCCTTTGCCCATGTCAGCCTCACGACGGCAAATTAAAGGATGACTGGGCAGCGGAAGCACAAAGCCATGGCAGCAGAATGGCAATGAGACCCTGAGAGGTAAAGATGATTATGATGCTCTCAGTTACTTTCTCACATCTTCTAAGAAGATTAATTCATTCATTTTAATCTCCTATGTCTTTATCTTATCCTTCTGCTTACAGTTTAGGTGGCTTCCTATTGTCCACTATAACAAAATCCAAACTTCTTGCCATGGGTTCCAAGGTCTTCCATGATCTTGACCAACTTACTCTTCCAGTCTCATCTCCTAACACTCCCACCTGCCACGGTCATAGACATTTCTAATCTTTCCCCAAAGTCCACACCCATACATGATTTTACAAATGATACTCCCCTGGCCTTTTCCCACTCCTCCACCCGACAAAATGCACCTATCTTCATATTCAGCCCCAGTGGGCTACCTGCGCCTATCCAGCAATGTAGAGACCCTTCCTCTTCACTCCCACAGTGCTTTTCGCTGACTCCTATTATACCACGTGTCACCCTGTATTGTCTTTCCTTTCTGTTCAAGCCTTTCCCAACAGTCTGCCCGTAAGGAGCAGAACCATGCCTAATTCATCATAATCTACCTCAGCCCAGCACAGTGTCTGACAGACACCAGGCACTCGATAAAGGCGAGGGGGATGAGTCTCCTGAGCTGTTAGTAGCTGACCAAGCCGACACTAGACAGATCTCTGTACACTGCCAGGCTGGCCCTTCTTCCATTATATCAGGCCTTTTTTTATTAATAGTCAGGTAACACTTTTGATAAGCTTTTTTTTGAGACAAGAGTCTCTCTCTGTTGCTCCAGGTTGAGCACAGTGGCGTCATTATAGCTCACTGCAACCTCTAATTCCTGGGGTCAAGCGATCCTCCTGCCTCAGCCTCCCAAGCAGCTGGGACTACAGGTGTACGCCAAGGCACTCAGTGACTATTTCTATTTTTAGTAGAGACGGGGTTTCACTCTTGCTCAGGCTGGTCTCAAATCCCTGAGCTCAAGCAATCCTCTCGCCTCAGCCTCCCAGAGTGCTAGGATTACAGGCGTGAGCCACCAAGCCTGGCCTCCATAAGCTTTTGATTCTGCGAAATCCAGCGTTACACTAACAAACAGCAATGCCAAATCCTGGCTCTAGACGACAGCCAACCCCCAAATTACAGAGTGCTGTGGTCTCTCCTCTTACCCGCTAGGTGCCTGTCTTCCCCCTTCTTTATGATAATACTCACTGAAGAGAATCTAGAACTATAAGAGAAATCTGTGGTAAACACAAAGGAGCTGAGAGAAAATCTAATCTCATCAAAGTTTCTGCTTCTGCTGGGCCTCATTCATTCCTCAAGCTGTGCTTATAGATATGTCACTTCTGGTTTCTTAAGACAGTAACCAATGATAAAGACGACTACCCTGAAGCACAATTTTAAATAGGCTATTGGTTCGGCAACTTTGCAAAGGGAAAGACTGGGGAGATTCGAGGAGGAGAAGGAAGAGAAGAAATACTACAGAGAAATCCACTTAAATGAACATATAATGTAGGGGCAGCCAAGTTAGTAGCAATATTTCAACCCACAGTTTACACAGCAATCTATACATAAGAAGAAAAAGAAACACTCTTTTACAGATAAAATGTCCTATAAAGGTACACAGTGGTCTGAAAGTTTGTAGTTCCACTGAAGTTAATTGAAATGATTAAAAATGTTTAAATATATACTTTCCAAAGCAAAAAAAAACAAAACAAAACCACCCTTCATAGATTTTTGTCCTAAATTGTGGAGGCAAAGGCCTACTTACTAACAGGAGCCAGTAGCTCGTATCTATTAAGGTTACCTACTTAGTGGACTTCTGTTTTTATTACTAGCAAGCCAAACTAAAGCTGCTGTTTTATGAAATTTACACAAAGGTCTTCATTTCTGAAAAGGCAGTTTGGGAGCACGAGGAAGGAAAACACTCCTGCTGTTGACTCTCCTATGAAGGAGGGAGGGAAATGAGCACCAAGCCCCAAAACCAACAGAAGGAAACTCAGGCAATGGCGGCAGGCGCCTTCCCCTCACCCAGAGTATTATGGACGCCGTCTGCCTCCTCCTTCACAGACTCATCCAGGCGCTCCAGATTCTGCACCAGCAGTGCTACCACCTGCCCATCCACCTGCAGGAACAGGGAAGCAAAAGGAGAGAGGATGCATGTCACAAACAGTCCCCAAAATGTTCCCATTCCCATGCTCACGTCTGTATTTGGATGAATAAAGGAAATAAATAATCAGCAATTTATGGTTTAAAATGTGCTCTCCCACCCCATTCTCTCTTTTGAGTCTTAAAGTGGCCCCTGAGGGAAGAAAAGGGGAGGCATCATTATCCTTAACTTAAGATGAGTAAACTGAAGCTTAAGGAGACAAAGTGAAATTCAAGGTTAAAAAGTTAATGAGTGACAGTTCAGCTGGCACTTGGACATAGACCATATGAAACCAAGTCTGGTGCTCTTCCTCCTTCTCTGTGGCACTTAAACACCTTACAAGAATGCCATTTTAAGTCAGGTCAACAGTTCCTTCAAGCCAAAACACATTTCTAGACCACAGCACCAGGAGATGTTTACTTGGACTGTTTACTAGGCGCATTTCACACTGACCTCAAAATTTTGGGTTAAACTCAAAACATTCCTAACTTTCCATGTTAAGCCTTTATGAGACTATTACTTATGAAAAAGTTCTAGTTCCCACTTAAAAAGACTATATTAACATAATAAAATACTTCATATCTGTATTACATTTAATGCATAAGACATATTATATTTCTCATTTAATTTGATTCACACACTCTTGAGATAGATAGGAAACTTTCAGTAGCCACATCATACAGCTGATATTCAAGAGGTTAGTGACTTAGCCAAGACCACACAGCTACTGAGCAGTAGCAGCAAAGGCAAAAACCAGGCTTCCTTCTTCTTAGGTGAAATAACATTTTCACTACTTCATGCTACCTTCTGTGCACAATTTGTATTTTGGGAGACTGCCCTTAGGTAACCCTGAGGCACACGGGAGAGGATAACTAAGCAAATACCTAATTTTCTATTATCAAGAAGTGATTGTCCATCTGGTAACACATTCCTAAGCAGACAGCCAACAAGCAAACCTGTATCTGAAGTTAAGGTCTACTGCATAATTGTGGTGTTATCCTCCCTCTCCGTGTCTCAGTTTCCTCATTTATGAAATGGGGATAAATTATAAAGATTAAATGAAAACATGTGACATCTCTTACCTTGGGTCTGGTTCATTCGTGGTAGCTGCTCAAAGAATCATGTAGAGAGTCTGCATCTAGCCCTTTACCCCTTTTGATACCTGATTATTCACTGTTCATATCTCCCACTGCCTAAGAAAAAGCCAAGTTCCTTGAAGGCAGGCACCTCACCTCATGCAACTTGGTATACCCTTTAAAGTCTCATACAAATGCTATATATAGCAGATATTCAGTAAATTTTGCTAAATTT
Organism: Eulemur rufifrons; assembly: GCF_041146395.1. Taxonomy (NCBI): domain Eukaryota; kingdom Metazoa; phylum Chordata; class Mammalia; order Primates; family Lemuridae; genus Eulemur; species Eulemur rufifrons. The sequence continues at coordinate 20,975,579 of NC_091002.1, forward strand.
AAATAACCTGACGGAACACTTACTTTGTGCACTGCAATTGGCTTATTATATATACTGCCCCATTTATCTTCATGTAATCCTCACTTTTATAGGTGAGAAAACAAAGGCTCAGAGAAATTAACTAGCCTGACCAAAGTCTCAAAGCTGGTAACATAAGCGACCAACTTCCAAACTTTACTTTTTTTGGTTAGAGATGGGGTCTTGCTCTGTTGCCCAGGCTGGAGTGCAGTAGTGCGTGATCATAGCTCACTGCAACCTTGACTTCCTGGGCTCAAGCAATCCTCCCACCTCAGCCTCTTGAGTAGATAGGACTACAGGCACACACCATAACGACTGGGTAATTTTTTATTTTTTGTAGAGATGAGGTCTTGCTGTGTTGCCCAGGCTGGTCTCGAACTCCTGGCCTCAAGCAATCCCCTTGCCCCAGCCTCCTAAGGTGCTGTGATTATAGGTATGAGCCACCATGCTCCACCCCAAACTCTATTTCTCTCCATAATGCTTTATTACTTCAGTGAGGGGAGAGAAAGGAGAGAGAAGGAAAGATCTCATTCAACTGACACTTCCTGAGCACTTATGTGTGAGGCACTCTACAGATACAACTCAAACTGAGCCAGAGGATGGAAGTGATGGCAAGAGAGACCAATCTTGAAATACTGATCTTTAATCTCTCCGAGTGAGATTTAAGGGAAATATTTGGATAAGTGGAAAAGCTGAAATTATTAACTGATTTGCAATACCTGAATCACAAATGATTTAGATTTTTCAGGCTCCCTTTTATGCCCTGGTGTGGGAAATAATGAGGGGCTAATATTTGAGGGGATACTGAGGTCAGAATTGAGAGCACCTGTAAGTGCAAGAAAGAACTGCTTTTCCCTCTTATGCCGGGAGATGTACAATCTTGTTCTCAAATCTACAGCCAGCAAAAGCGTCACTAAAGAAATCCACTGTAATGTTTTCCTTAATTAATTAGACAATTTGGGTGAGAGAAAACAGACAAACATCTGGGGGAAAAATATGAACCATGTCACAGTATGTTTTTCCCTAAATCACCCTGATTGAGTTATAATCTCCCTGAATCCTAAAGCGGCAGACACTGCAACTCCACTGGGTATCACACTGCTCGTCAGTTCTGCGAACTGCTTCACCAGTTTCAATTGCTTATTGCTGCTTTATCTGCATTATTTTTTTTCCCCTCTTCCTTGATTCTTAGTTATGTTTCCCATCTCTGCTGTCTGGAGAGTGGTGGGGGCAGCGGCAGTGAGCAACGCGCTTAAATCCTGGAGCTGAATGGTAATGGATAATGGGTGTCTGGCTGGAGGAAAATCTTTTTTCTTGCTATGGAAATCTAACTTCTAACAGGCAGTCTTTTTAAGCTTGCAAAGTGTGAAACTTTATGTTTAGCTGGGTTAAACGTGATTTTATCTGATTGCAGGAAGGCCAAAAGCAGTCAAAATACATTTAACTCAGAAAACCCTTGGAAAAATATTTATATTATGCATAGCTCTGACATCGTTTAGTAAGAAGTAAAAATTAGCATTCTGTCCCACTGCCTCTAACCCCTTGGGTCTACCTTCAATTTTTTGGACCTGTGATGAAGTCTGAAACTAAAAACAAATTCTGCTTAAGGATTAAACCATCAGTGAGAGCAGCAACCCTGGCCTTGGAAATCAGGACTGTCTTAGGCCTGATGCCTTCTGATAAGTCACTGGTTATTTCTGCTTATTAGCAGGCCTCCCAAACAATATTCCAGCAGGTCCTACTGAGATAAAGTTCAAGGGCATGATCAGACATCTTTTTCCACTTGACCAAGGAGGATGGATATAAGAGAAGAAAAGGAAATAAAAAAGACAGACAAGAGGGTTTGAAGGAGGATTCTTTTTCTATCTGGTACAATCTGCCAATAAGCTTTCTCAAGAGTTAGAATGGAGTTTTTCTACCTACTAGGAGTTTCAGAAATTTCATATGTAAAAAACAAAAATAACCGCCCCCCATCCATTGAATCCTGATCAAACAAGTTTTGAGGATACATATGGTAATATGATCATAATGCAAAGCTCAGGCCTGCTGCAGCCAACCTAGTAATTTTTTAGCTTCCACTCTTGCCCTTCCAATCCATTATCTACACAGCTGCCAGAGTGGTCTGTTTAAAACATTTGGTCAGACTATGCTACCACTTCCCTGCTTACACTCCTGCAGTTACTCTCTTGACACTGGCAACTCCACCGAAACTTCTTATCAAGGCCTACAGAGCCCAGCACGGTCTGGCCCTGACTCTACTCTCTGCCCTCCCCCCAGTTGTACTCTAACAGGACTGGCCCTTTCTCTGCTCTTTCTCTGTTCCTTGACTATGTCAAGCTCAGCCTTGCCTTATTGCCCTTGTCCTATCTTGCTCTTGATCATCCTGAATGGCTGGTTTCTTCTTGTCATCCAGAACTCAGGCCTTGCCCAAATATTTAATCTTACCTGATTTCCCAGCCACTCTACATCACATCAACTCTATTTTAAATCTCTAGGTAACAGAGAATCACTATCTGATAGTTTTCTTGTTTACTGTTTCTCCCTACATCAGAATATGAGTTCCACAAAAGCAGAGGCTCTGTCAGTCGTGCTCACAGCTATAGACCAGGTTCCCAGAATCATGAACATACCAAGCACTCAATAAACATTTACTGATAGAATAAACGAAAGAATTTTGCTTAGGAACAAATACAGATGAAGGCAAGAACGTTAATGGAAATGGAAACAAGGGATAGGATCCAGAAATTTACACAGCAAGTACCCTTACAGCAACATAAAACCTGCCAACCTCAGCCTCACCTGAGCAGCACAAATACATTGCCGACCACGTCTAAGCCTAACCAATATGGGACTTCAAAGTTTAACATTTAAGTAGGGTTAATTGAGGGCAAGAATGCATATGGCGGGCATTCGCTCAGCTCTCTACATCAAAGGCACTTCTGTGAAACTCTTTATAGCAAATCATGGCTCCTGGCCACTCTGGTCAGCTTCATGACCCAGTGACACATCCACCTCCTCTGGTTGTGACACCTCCATACACTCTTGTACTAAAGCCTCCCTTCCGAAGCCATCGCCAACACCTGCAGCTCTGCAGCCCTTCCAGATAATTCCCCGACAGACGTGATGGCTCCCCCCTCTTCATTTCCATGGAAGCTTGCCTCACAGCTGTTCTCAACATTCTGCCTTGTATTAGCAGTACTTATCTCTTCCTTTTTAAAACTAAACCTCTATCCTTGCATGTCTTATTTAGGCCAACACCATCCATATGTGGGGTTTTTTTGTTTTTCTTTTTTTTTTAGTATGTGTTCAAAATTATTTTGCAACATTTTTTGAACTGAAAAAATGTTGAACTCAACATTCACAAACATCTCACTGTGTGCAGATGATACATATGATTTTAACTTGACATTTAATAAGCCTTTAATATCTGCTAGGCATAATATCTTTACAATGATAATGGCCAATATTTATTGGGTGTTTACTGTGCCAGACTATTCTAAAAACTCATTAAGTATCTCACTTTTTCCTCATTTCCGTACTGTGTGACAGGTACTATTGTCATCTCCATTTTACAGAAGAAGAAACAGTATGGAGAGACCAGTAACTTTCCTAGGGACACACAGTTGGTAAGGACAGAGCCACCAGTCTGACCACTCCCCTGGCGGGGATCACAACTTAGGAAAGAAAAACTTATAAAGAGATGCCTATAATCCAAGTGACAAGTGCCAGGAAGTACAAAGTGCTCAGGGAACACAAATTCTGCTGAGGTGAAGAGTCTCAAAAATACTCAAATGAGAAATACGGTTTAAGTTAGGCTTTAAAGGACAAGGAGTATTCCAGGTAGCCCCAGAGAAGCAAGGCATGCCCAGCTGAAGGCAGAGCGTGAGCAGGGGCCTGGGACTACCAAGCATATGGCAAGTTTTGGGACTAGTAAGTAGAAAAATCACTGCAATCTAATCACTATTCTCAAGGAGTCCACAGTCGTCTTTGGAGAGGTAAGCCAGAGAATTGCCAACAAAGCAATATACCCTCATGTTTACTACTCTTCAGAAAAGAGTCCATTTTCTAGGCTACCAAATCAACTTGGTACAAAGCACAAAGACTCACCTTTTACGTAAGTAACAATAGTGGATATGAACAAAATTTGAAAACCCCCAAGATCCCTGAGAATACCAGGACAGCACTCCTTCCCCACAAATGTGCTATTCTATTGCTCAGGACCTCCAACTGGGAAAAAGACCAAAGCAATAACTGCAAACTGCACACCACAATAAATTCTGCCACATGCCCTCTAGCCTCTGCTCATGCAATTCCAGGCCTCTGATATTGGCCCCAAATTAAAACTACAAAGACAACTCAACCCTTGTAATATGAGAATACTTATAAAACTTCTTCCCAAATGCAGCATAAGGCCAGAAAAAGATAAATGGAAGACCACCCGCCAGTTCTGCTCTCTGGTATTTACTAATGGCTTCTGACTGGTTGCAGACAAGCAAATAATATATTGGAATCCAGGAATGTTCAATGTTTGTGATTCACACCAGCCCCACCAGGATAAAGCTATAAGAGTCAAATCTTAAAATAAGATAATAATAAAAACCTAAACAAAACAAACGGAAAACCCTGTACAGCAGCTACCTAATGGCTCCCCGGACTGAGGACGAACAGTTTCTTTCCAAATAAACAATAAAATCTGCAAGACCCAGCTTTTGTTGGTGGGCTTGGCAACACAGAAAACACAAAGAGCTTTTGTGTGAATTGCTGTTTCTGAGTACGTTTTACATGCAGCAGCTAGGCTAGCTGTTCCTCTCTCATCTTTTCTATTCACACAGGCAAAGGACGGTAATTAAAATCAGCCCAGGGACCGGGCAAGAAGGCTCATACAGGGCCACTGTAATTAACCTCTGGAAGGTAGATTGCACAAATGACACTGTGGGGACACAGTGCAGGAGCAAGTGCCACAGCCTTTCTCCAGATGATCATCAAAACAAAAGGACACCCCAACATCATCCTTTTCTTTCTGCACAATGGTTCAAAGGAAAAATAAAGGCCCTGAATTCTACAAAAGTGGCAGTGTGCTCCAGGAAGGAGCTTAAAAGAAAAGTAGCCACAGAAATTTTCATCATACTCAGTCACAAATGGCCCTGCTGGACTCCAGCCTCACTCTCTGTAAGAAACAGTTCATATACAGTGGGTTCACAACCCCTTCATTCACACCAAATGCCAGCAGTGAACATGTCACACAGGAAATTTCTAGTGTTGAAAACATTAAGAGAAAGGATGAGGAGGGGGTGGGCAGCGTAGCAGTGGGGTTTCAGAATCATTTGGGGCCCCAGTCCCAGCCATTCTGATTCAGTAAGTCTTAGGTAGGGCCAGAAAGCAGCCTACCAAGCAGCCCAGGTGCTTCTAATACAAGTGGCTGCAGTATTTTTGCAGTTTATCTTTGATAAACTCTGCAACCTGGATCAAAACCAGTACTTACTAACATTCTTACCAGAGAGAAAAGAGAAGACAATAAAAGGGAAAGAAAACCAGCAGAGGCCTGAGGAGAGAGATAGCTTAGCAGGTGAACAGGTGGTATCAGGGTAAGAAGTTGGACTAGACCCACTTCTGCCCCTGGCCAGCTGTGATGCTTTTTCAGCTTTGTTGCTCTCTCTGATCACCAGTGAGTGAGGGAAGCTGGTGTGGTAGGAACAGAATTGTGGTGGGAATTGGAACATGCAGGCTCTTATCTCAGCTGTCACAGGACTGGCTGAGTGACCCAGGAGAAGGCTTCACTTCTGCATCTAAGTTTCCTTACTAATAAGGTGATTAGACTAGATGGGACCTGGCCAACAGGCTTCACCTCCTTTGGATTGGCTGCTGCCTGCAATAATAGCTGAGGGAGATTCTGAGGCCTTTCCTAAGCTCCACAAAAAGGAATACAGAAATCAAGTGGCCCTGTCTTCTACAGGCAAGGGATGTAACTCTGGCCTAGATGTTCTCGTTTTTAGCATTCTCCAATTCCTCTCTGATGGTCTATCTGTAAAATAAGTAATAACAACACCTGTCCTCACTGGCACTTGGGATTATAACCCAGAAGAGAAAACAAGTATGTGTGAAAGCTCTTTGGAAAAAGATCAGTAACAACAAAACAGACAGGGAAAGGGGAAGAGAACAAGAACATGGAGTCAGAGAGAACACAAGTTCAAATCCCAGGTATGTGACTATGGGCAAGTTGTTTTACCTCTCTGAGCCTCAGCTTCATAGCTGTAAATGGGAATAACAGTAGCAACAAGTAGACAGGACAGGAAAAGAGAACAAGAAACATGGTGGTGGCTGGGTGTGGTGGTTCACGCCTATAATCTAGCACTTTGGGAGGCTGAGGCAAGAGGATCGCTTGAGGCCAAGAGTTTGAAACCAGCCTGGGCAATAGCAAGACCCCGTCTTTACAAAAAATGAAAGAAAGAAAGAAAGAAAGAAAGATCAATCATGGTGGTCATGCCAATGCCTTACACAAATCTGCAAAGACCCAAAAGAATGTGCACTTACCAGAGCATCGATAAGTACTTCTGCTCCCTCTTCACTCTCATGGAGGGTGTCAATATCTGTTAATTCCTGAAGCAAATCAACCACAGCTATGGACACATGTGAAAAATGTTAAGGGTATCACGTACACGCTGAAATCCTACCAACATTTTGTTAAAATCTTTGGTTCCCTTCCGCTTCCTCATCATCAATTGCTTTATTGTCATTTACCTTTCAGAGACTCTGGTTTTATTAACATCTCTTCAAGAAGGTTCCACCCACAGTGCGTATTCAATAAATGTTGTTAAATCACTCACTCAGTCTCTTTCCTTATGCTGCCTTCCTGGCAACTGACTCCATAGGTTCACTACATTTTCACAGATTTCAAAACTTTAAATAAATCACTGAGGAGGTTGCTTTTCCAGTGAGAAATAGGCCAACACCCTCAACGTTATCTTATAATTTAAATTCTTGGAACTCAGTGCAATCTTTACTACCTTGTACAGTTCACCTTCAAAGGCAGTAATGATTTCTGAGAGAAGGTAGCTGATGTTCATCAAGGAGTCTTCAGAGATCAGGGCATGACAAAATTGGTTGAAAATGTAGAGGGAAAGAGTGACATGGAAGTGGGCTAGGCCCCACCAACCTCCACCCCTTCCAATGCCACACCGCTCTGAACATGAAAGGAAGGCAAATGGTGAGAATGAAACACTAAGCAAAAATAGAAGAGGGAGAAGAGGGAAAAGAGACATAAAATAAAAAATCATACACCACAGGCCATAGCCAACATGTCACAAATGAGGAATACAGACAACATGACCTGCAGATTCCTAAAAAGGAACAATCAAATCGAGCTGAGAAATTAGGAATGACTTGCCAGAAGAATGGTCAGAAAACAGGCAACTAAAAAGATGAGGACAGGTAGACTAGAAAGGAAAACCACAGCGATAAAAGCAGAGAGACTGGAAAGTACAAAGGCATCTGATAAGGAGAGGAAAGAGGACTGGAAGATGGGAAGGACGGGGAGGAGAGAGAAAATTGTAACTATATGAAGAAAATAATATTTTGAAAACAAAATGTTAACACTTCTCCCTCATCCAAGAAACTCCCATATTTATTCTCTCGGAAAGTTCTTACATATGAGATAAAAAATCCTATAATCCATTCACATGCTTATTTGATACTCATGGTAACATTTCATCTATCATCCATCCATCCACCTATCCATCCATCTGCTGCAGAGTCAGATGTCTATAGGACAAGGAGCTGAGTCAGGCACGCATCAAGTAGTACTAGCATTACATCTCTTGCACAGTACCATGCATGACTGAATACTTATTAACTAGTATGTGATGATTATTAATTAAACAACAGTCATAAAAGACAAGTGGGGTACACCTGAAAGAGCAACAGATGAAGAGTCAGAGCAAGCTTGAGGACAGGAGTCATGTCATATTCACCTTTGCTTCACATCTTTAGTGAGGCAAATGGTCCCAAAATTATCACTAGCCATGTAATCTTGTACAAGCCCCTTTATTTCTTTACGTTTAATTTCCTAATCTGTAAAATTGGGATAATAGTCTCTGCCCAGCCTATCTCACTGAGTAGTTATAAGGAATAAATGAGGTCAGGTAAGACTAAGTAAGTTAAAATAATCAGAAAACATGAAAGCACTATAATGCAGATTCTTAGTCAAGTCTTCCCACAGAACACACCCAAAGTCTTCACTATTGCCTTCATTTTTTCAAAAGCCTCTAAAATCTAAAATGTAAGCTAATAATTGCCTGGTCCTCCCTTTCTGGGTCACGGTGGGTTAGAAGATCTAATTTTATATTTCAGATATCCCACAGAGATTCAGATTGATGAAGTCCTTTTTCAGCCTGTAAGGTCTTGTGGGCCAGATATCACATTTTTCTTTGATTAGTCTTACACCATGCTATAAATGTGTCACATGAAACCTAGGAACTTTAAAAAAAGGGGGGGAGGGGGAAATTTTGACAATGGTGATTCTATATAGGAACAGCATAAATGTCTAACTTGTACCAAGAGTTAGATAACTAATGTTCCAGTAGTTATCTCCCTTGCCTACTTTCCTCCCTCTGTTGAGAAGTCAGACGGGAAATCAGCAACCCACCAGGTCTGGTAAGCATCTCATCAATCCTACCACTAATTGATTTTACATAAATTCTCAACTTTCAAAAAGCAGCATTTCAGCAAGGCAGTAATGACTCCATAATTGTAATCATCAACTCCTGAGTAATGTAATATGACCCAGAAAGACAAAAGGTCATTTGAAGACCAGAAAGAGGAATGAGACCCAAAACCAAAGACAGACGAACTCTCAATCTTCATGAGAAAATTCTGCATGCTCTGCCACCTCTGCAGCATTTCTTCACAAGCAGACTCTGGGCACAGGTGATGGGTTTTTCCACTGTAGTTACAATTTCATTTCCCAAAGTAAAAGGCTCTCCTGTCCAAGTATAATAGGAAAACTGAGAGCATGTCTCTCTGCGAATTACTAAAACACAGTTTTTGATAGCCTATTTTGTCACATCGAGTAGGAATGCCACCCCACACACTCTCTCTGCACCTGTCCACTACTGGGGCAATAAGTTAGTGTAATAATAGGTGAAGTAGGAAAGACCAGCTGGGCACAAAATGGTCCATAACACAATGGCTCTTGGAAAAAAAGTGGTGTTTACTTCTATTTTTTGGCTCTAGATATTTGTTTTTTCGCCTGATCCCACTTAGAGTCTTGTGTAAAGATTCTGAGTCTTGGTAAAGAAACTGAGCTTTAATCTAATTAATCTCCAATGAGATGTGTCCACAAGGAACAAAGTTATTAAAGAAAAAAAAAAACCAACAGAGAAAGAATAAGATGCATTAAGCAGATGGCTTTTTGAAAAAGTCATTTCAAAAAGACTTTCCTAAGACAAATGAACCAGTATAGATTCAGAGGAATTAACTGATTTAATGCAACAAATGTGGGCTTTTAAAAAAACTCTTCTTTAATTCCTAGAGTAGGACAATGATTAGACATAGCTCAGTTAATGCAGATGAATTTCAAAACACAGAAAATATGGCCTTTTTCTCCTTTTAAAATAGCTGACATAAAGGTACCTAGAATGAACCTGGACACTTAATGTTATACCAATCCTAGATAAAACTAATATTAAGGAGAAAATGCGCTCAATTCAACATTTATTAAGTACTTACTAAATGCCAGTGGGCATTATTATGCCGTAGGGGAAATGTCTAAAGCAAGCTACAACCACCCTAACCTTTCAAGGACATGAACTTCACCTAAAACCCATAAACAAGATCAAAAGTTACATTAAGAGGTCTTTCTATTACAGTGCCATTTTGGCACTTTTTACCTAGTCTGCTTTTCTCCAGAGACTATTTTACTGGCTCCAAAAAATGGGCGCCTTATCAATACATATTATCAAAGAAGTCAGATGACAGAAGAGAAAGGGAATAAATTCTTTTAAATGTAATTTTGATTCTGGAAATATAAAGACTAGAATAGCCCCTAGCAAAACAACAGCTCAAGATACGTAAGTCTTGTTAGACAGTGCTTGCAGAGAAGCAATGGAGCAATAACCAACTCCCTCCCAGTCCAATTAGAAGAAAGCCCCTTAGGAGGCCCAAACCCTCCCCAGCTCTATTCTTGCTCATTAACACTGGGTCTGTAACACAAGGCACCCTTTACTATTGTACATACCCTCTGGGATAATACGGTATTCCTCAGTCAGTTTGTTCCACGTTAGCATTCTCAGACCCAAACTGCTCAAGTTCAATTGATCTCTGTTGGTCTAAAAAAACTGCTCGTTATTTTCCAAATTCCCACAGTAATTTTTCACAAAAACCAAATGGACAACTCTGCAAGTCCTCCTGACTTTCTAGAGTCTGAGGAAAACTAAACAGTAAGATAAAAGCACTAATGGTCACTCCCTAAAATTATTCCACACACACATACACACAAAGCTCTCCCATCAGCACCAATGATCTATTCTGTGACTGACAAATTTTTCCTTTCTTGCTCATTAGTATGAAATCCATTGTACTGATGCTTTAAGTTAACATTACCATGAGACCTTATTTTTCTAAATCACAAAGGGGTGGAGAGAAAGCAGATTTTGAATAAACAAGGTTTAGATTACTTGCCAATTTTTTATTAAAGAACAGTGCACTTAGCTGGGAAGTAGTCATGATGTTTTTTAAAAAAAATAAAGCCATGGACCTGATATCCTGACAAGTTTGTAGTGACCACTTGAGCAGCCAGCAAGACCACGTCAGCTTCCATCCAGCATACGAGGAATGGCAATTTCCATTGCAAAGAGAGAGAACATGAAAATAAACCTGCAGTGCAATCTAATCTCTACATCTATCAAAGGCTTACCCACCTCCAATCCACAATTCCCTGACCATCCCCAAGCCAGAGATGACCCACACCTTCTCAGAGCTCCAGTGGCATCTCCTGAGCATGACATTCCACACACGCCATGGGGGTTAGTAATTTGAGTGTGTTTGCTCTTGGCTAGAGTCATCATTTCTTGTTTCCCTAATAGCATCCAACACACTCATCATACAAAGGAAGAACCCAGTAAATAACAGTGATTTGCCAAAAATACTTCAGAAAGGGCTCCACTGACTTGCCGCTCAAATGGAAAACATGAGAGTGACATACAAAACGGGGTAATTATGAATTTGGTGCCGTGGTGATTTTTTTTTTCCTCTTAGCAGAAGGGATGATCAGCCACTATCTGAGGTTTTATCTTCCTCTTGCTTTATTCCTCCTTGTTCCTAAGGCAGATTGAATAAATGTGGCTTAAACCAGGCCGCAAAAACTGGGGTTTTTTTAAGCAATATCTTAAGAAAAATATCTTTAAATGTACCCGTGGTCTTATTTTTCCGTAGAAACACTCCAAAAGGTTCACACAAAGGGGCTCTAAACATGTTTAAGTGATTTACTTTAAACGAAAAATTGTTTTACAAAGCATTACTTTGAAAAGGCAGCAGCTGCTGGATCCCACCTTCTGCTCTCTCCTAACGCATTTAGAGTATCCCTTCAACACTCAGGAGGTGTGTGCCCCTCCCCCCGCCTCCCCCTGCCGCCCAGAGGTGCTCTTCACAGACCAGAACTCCGGGCTGGGCTCCAGCTCTCAGGGGGCAGACGAGGCGCAGAAGCGCTGACAAGCCCTCACCAGCGGCAGCGATGCAGAGCGCCAGAATACACTGGGAAGCAGCTTCTCACGGTTGAGAGGATGAGGCACAAGCTGTTTTCTCACATCCTCTGCCTCTTAAGGTTACAACAAACCAGCCTCTGCTCCAATTAAAATCCCTACAGTTTATGTTTTCTCAGAGAAGGACAAAGCAAAGATGACCTGTGCTTGCTGGGAACATAACCAGCCATGTATGGTCTTGGTTGATAAATGAAGAGTTAAAAAAGATTAAAAATTTAAGTCATGACTGCCATGAAATTGTTTATTCATGGTAAGGTGTTTTGGGCAGTTACAGCTGTACAACAGTAAATTGTTAACAACCGTTTCCTGAAGAAAAATTTCCATTATAGATCACAGATAAGACAAGAAGCAGAGTGCAACGTTGCAGGGAGACCAACGTTCCAACCGATAGAGGATATGTCAGATGCAAGTCAAGAGGGCCTACCCTTTCCTGAAATCACTTTCAAGAAAAATTGTACTCTGAGGAAGATGACATTTACCCTAATTGCTTCATCTAATTAAAATTAAGGTAATTAAAAAAATTTCAAATGCACTTTAAATCTGATGTAGGGTATAATTAAAAATCAGATTTTAAAAAATATCATTGGGACAGTTGGGTGAAGGTTGGCAGACAAGAGGGGGAAAAAACAGTTTAGCTCTCAGGAAACAGGAGGGAAATGGCAGTCTGTCAAAGTTATTATAGGGGGACGTGTTTTTTCCCTTTTTAAAGACCAGAACTTAACAACTTGGAACATCTGTGCCCTTGCCTTTCCCAAGTATGCTGATGTCGAACAGCACTTCTCGTGTCAGTCTTCTCCCCAGCAGGAACCAGGCTGGTGAATCAGCAAAATGTCAGTATCTTTGGAAAGCTGCTACTATTATTTTGAGTTAGCAGGCATAGAAAAAAGAATGAGAGTGGTATTTACAGAAACAAAATAGGCAACTTCTGTATTAATACACAGGGTCACCGGCGACTATGCAACCGTCAGCGATGTAGCAAATCCCATAGGGAAGATTCAAGGTGCGCTAAAATGAACATTGGACTGAAAATCAGGGACCTGAAGTGTCAGCCTCAACCTCAACGGTCCAATATCTGAACCTCAGACTTGTCATTAAATCAATAAACAAATAAGGCACTGGGTTACATCATCTCTAAGGTTTGATCAGATACTGAAATCCCCCATTTTGTAGGTGAACTAAAATGTGAAGTCACAACTGGAACTCTTAGTCACTAAATCTGCAGAGACCATTTAGTGCCCTGAACAGGGCCAGTCTTACAGATATATACCTGCTAAAGACTGAATGTTTACAATACCCGCCAAATTAGCATGTTGAAACCTAATCCCTAGTGTGATGGTACTTGGAGGTGGGCCTTTGGGAGGCGGAGCCCTCATGAATGGATTAGCGCCCTTATAAAAGAAACCCAGTGAGCTCCCTCACTCCTTCTGCCACGTGAGGACACAGTGAGCAAACGGCTGTCTATGAACCAGGAAGCAGGCCCTCACTAGACACTGAAACTGCTGGCACCTTGATCTCAGACTTCCCAGCCTCCAGAACTGTGAGAAATAAATTTCTGTTGTTTATCAGCCACCCAGTTTATGATGTTTTGTTACAGCATCCCAAGCAGACTAAGGCAATACCCAATATATGCTTACTGACTGATCCTTAAGACTCCAGTACAGCTTATGGTTCCTCAGCACCTAGCACAGTGCCTGGCACAGAACAAGCACTCAAAGCACATCTACTGAATGAATTCATGAGACCATATACTGAGCTCACCCAGAAATAAGCTAACTGACTAGGGTTCTTGTACAACCCAGAACCCCACAGTGAGCCCTGGCAAACACAGTCATCAATCTGGGGACTGGCAGATCGATTCTTAATACTGTCTAACATTACATGAAGCATCAGAAATGTCTTAAGATTGCCCTTCAAGAAGCCTGCACTAAAATTATTCACTGATTTATTTCTATGAGATTATCAGGTAGGAAAGAGGCTAGTCAGACATGCTCTCAGGAGAGAGATTACCACAAAGATGAAAATAACATGAAGCAGCAGCAGATTCCCCATGAATATCACTCAAGCAGACTACCTACATTTGTCTCTTACCTTTGGAAATCTGGATTCAAACAGAACAACTAGTGGAAGTGAATTTAGTTTAATGAACATAGTACTGTCCACAGGCACATCAAAAACCTTTTGCAATAAAGCTATTGCACATCTGATAGCAAAGACAAAGTATAAAATGGTTTTGGAAGTCATGATTCAGATTCAGTTACAAGTAACATTTACTAAATGCCTACTATATATCAGAGACTGTGCTTAGCACTTATATGACACATTTGATCCTCTGAATAACACTGAAAGGCAAAAGTTATTAACTCTACTCTTTCAGATAAGAATACCAAGCCACGGAGGGCACCACATTTCACATAAGAAACGAAGCTGACAGTCAAACCTAGATTGTCTGTTTAGGTCTAATGCTCATTCAACAAACATTAAATGCTATGTATTATGCATCCAGCCTTTTTAGGAATTGGGAATATAGCAATAGATAAAACAGATAAACTCCCCTATCCTCCTGGACATCCCAATGTGCTTTCTACCACGGTTCACTGCCTCCTCTCGTCTCACTCCACTGGGCCATCTGTTAACAGAAAGATGTCTGGATCAAGAAATTCAAAATTGTCTGGCCTTGCCCCTAATAAAGGGCCTCCAAATCCAAATCCTGAAAATTAATCCTATTAGTATATGAACAGATACATCACAATGAATTCTAGTACTAATAAGAATTAGGACAACTAAGGATTGTCCAAATAGGACAATTAAGGATTGCTCGAGATTGTTAACAGGTAAAAACCAGATTTTCAAATGAATAAAGAGCACCCTGTGTCTCAAGATGGAAGATAATTAGAATGGAAATAGGACACCAGACGTGACAGCACACATCAACAGAGACAGACAGGAGAGAGAGTAAACAGCATTTCTCCACCATGTCAGCCTTGCTACTGAGGACGGATCTGAAAGGATATCTGTATTATCATGTCCAAGCAACCCGAGAAGCGACTGCACAGCATTCAGCTCCACCAGAAGGTGGTACAGGTCTGGCATGGTGGCCACCACATGCATCTCCTGAATGATGTCATTTAGGTCCAGCTCGGATTCCATGAACCTAGAAGGAGAAAATAAGATAGCATCATTGAAAGGAAAGGGGCATTATCAGCACTAAGAAGCAAATAGCAACGCAATCCAGACAAAGAGACAATCTGTCAAAGCGTCTACAACAGACCAACCAAGAAGTACGCTCATCCAAACATCATACTGTCACACAATTTCCTTGGGAAATCGATTTCCTCATTACAAAAATCAATCTTGGATTCAGATCTCATTACAGGGTTCCCCTTACTCTTGCAGTCACAAGCTGCCTTTTAGAGGCTCCCAAAGCGTTTTGCAGCATTAAATGATCTGCCCACCAGTCCTGCGGATTAGCTACCATTACCCCTTGGTGTGGCAATTCACTCTGTTGTCCTCAACAGAGTTATGCCAGTAATCCAAAAAGGGTTTCTTTTACTTCCGACTCCAGATCAAGGGCCAATTTTTCCCTTCACTCAAAGGAAGACAGTGAGATTCTGCCGCTATCCAAAATTATCCTCCCCCTTCCTGTAACCCCCTCCAGTGAGCTGATTAAGAAGCAGATCCGAAAGTAAAGTAGACCTAGTCTCTAGCATCCCATAATCACCACCATACCTTACATAGCATGATACTTCACCCACACTTCCACATCTGAACCTTCTGACAAACCTATGCCCAGGCACTCAGGACAGAACCACTTTGTATTCACTCTGCATGGCCTCCCCCAGTGTTTGACATATAAGAAATGCTCATTAAGCCCTGAATGAACAAGACAGGAAGGTTTGTTTTGAGAAGGAAATGAGCTAATCCATGTAAAGCAATTGAATAATATCAATACCTGACTGAGAGTGTTTAAGAGGAAGCAGTGGTTAAACAGACTCTGGGGCCAGAATACCTGGGTTTGAACCTGGCTTAGCCACCTACTTAGCCTATTTATACCTCAGTTGCTTCATCCATAAATGGAGACAACAATGTTACCTGTCTCATAGGGCTACTGTAAAGAATAAATGAATAAAAACATACAAAGCACTTAAAACAATGTCTAGCATATAAAAAGCACTATATAAGTACGCGTTACTACTACCACTGCTGCTATTGTTATCACTATATCTATCTTCTCTTCTAGAATGTAAGCTTCTTAAAGGCAGAAACTATAGCTTTGTCTCTTATATCCACAGATGTCTATTTGGTTGAATTGAGGGCACCAAGAAAAGGAGAATAAGCAGGGACTCTTGGAGTCGTACGGGACTCATCAACTTCCAGATGCTAAGGTGCTGAGCAAATACCACCTCTCCAGAAATCTGGATTCTGAAAGAAACAAAATCTAGAGACTATAATTCTTTAAAACATGTCCACATCTTAGACAACATCCCTTTCCTCATACTGTTTGCAATCATAACACTTATGTTTTTTCTGATTACAAAATACTGCTCTTTGTAGAAAACTGTGAAAAGAAAAACCAGTCCTCAAAAAAGTAAACAGACATCATCCACAACCCTATTAACCAGAAACAGCAATTACTCTGGTATGTTTAAGTCATTTTTCTCAACTCATAGACTTCTCCCCCAAAATTCTGAGTTGAGTAAAATGAATATAGTACATAGTTCTAAATTCAATTTTTGCTGTTGTTGCTAATATAGACTGAACAATTTCCCGCACCATTAAATATTCCTCTACAACAGGAACAGCCAGCACCTGACAGACTGCTGTCAGTCATTCTCCTTCTCCTCCTCCCATGGCAAAATCCCTCGCTGACAACAGCACTTTCCTGCTGAGCCCAGACAAGGCTTCAGAATCCTTCTCCACATAGTGTTCCAAGGAGAGATCACCAGTCAATCAGAGAGTGGGTGTGGCAGATTAAGTTTACCTGCAGTTCCTGTTCTAAATCATAAATTTTAAATAGCTACATAGTATTCCCTTGCGTAGATGTAATTCATTTAATCAATCCCCCTAAGACATTCAGATGGTTTCTAATTTTTCCCCTATAACAAATGACAGTTAGATGTATACATTCATAATTACTGTGTTAGAATAAATTCTCAGGAAGGAAAATGCCAAGTCAAAGAGTACGTATGACTTAATGCAGCAGTCCCCAACCTTTTTACCTTTTTGGCACCCAGGCACCAGTTTCATAGAAGACAGTTTTTCCACAGGACTAGGGGATGGGAGTGGGGGAGGGTGCTCAGGTGATGATACGATTGGAGTGGCTGTAAATACAGATGAAGCTTTGCTTGCTCACCTGCCACTCACCTCCTGCTCCTCCAACCCTTTTCCTAAGTTTCATGGAAGATAATTTTTTCTACAGATGGGGGTGGGGGCAGCACAGCTATCCTGCCAGAAAGGTACCAATAGTATGTGAAGTGCCTATTTCCCCTTACTCTCCTCACAAACAGTATTATCTATTTAAAATCTCCTCTATTTCAACACGGAAAATAAGACATTTTTTATTTTGCATTTCTAATACTAAGATGGTTAAATTTTTTTTAATGTTTACTATTTGTATTTCTTCTTTGTCCATTTTGATATCAAGGTACTCACCTTATTTATTGACTTTTAAACACTCTGTGTATTAAGGCAATTAATCTCTATCATATATGACAAAAAAATAAACCAGAGAAAAGTGTGTACATCATGCTTTTTGACATAAAAGTTTTTCTTATTTTTTAGACAAAGGTTTTTAAAAGTTCAAGTAGTCAAGTCTTTGCCTTTATGAACTCTATTTTACATGTATCCTGAGCAAAGTCTTTTCTATGCTAAGGTCAGACCTATTTTTGGTGTACTTTTATGTTTATATATATTTAAATGTTTAAACCATCTGAAATTTATTTTAGCATATGATATAGGGCAAAGATCTAACTTTATTTTCTGTAAATGTTTGGCCAACATTTCCAACACAATAATCTATCCTTTCCCTACAGATTTAAAGAAATCTCATCTATCATACACTAAATTTTAATGTGTGCTTTAATCTGTTCCTGGGCTTTTCGCTCTACTTCATTGATTTATCTGCAAATTCCTGAGCCAGGACCACACTTCCACATTGTTACAGCTTTATAGTATGTTCTGCATCTGTTATTGCAAAACACCCTCTAGTTATTATTCTTTTTCAGTGCTTCCTTGCCTATTTTCACCTGTTTATTATTCAAAATAAATTTAATAATTATTTTATCAAGATTCTCCCTTAATACCACTTTTTTTAAGGCTCCTTTCTCAGTGCTTACAAATAGACTACTTTTTTAGATCACTAGTTCCCTATCACCTGAAGTGTGGAAACCAATTCAGAATCATGACTCAGAAGGGCTGGTGGAGAAGGATTCAACTATTCCATGGGGCAGTAGATCTATGTAATCTCTGAACCCACAGGCTTAGCAAACCTCTAAGGCTTATTTGCTTCACATGGGTACTTTAAAAAAAAAAAAAAAAAAATCAGACTTCTGGTGAATCACTTGGCAAAAGATTTTTACAGTTCACCTGGAAGAACCAGGAAGGGAGACTGGCCACTAAACAGTAATAGACAAAAGCGGGCTGAGTACAATGGATAAGATTTGGGGATTTGGGTGACAATCAGGGAGTAAATGTCGGCCTGGAGAGAAGCCTCGGACAGTATCCTGCAGGGCTCTGTCCTTAGGCCTGTTTAGATCAACTATTTTATTTCATTATTATTTTTTGATCAATAACTTGGGTGAAGATATATAAAAGGTAAACTTAACAAATGTCATATAACACAAAGCTTAAGGACACAGTGTCACAGCAGCTGACAGAATCAATTCAAAAGTTCCGGACAGGCAATAATGATGTGCCAAATCTAACCAGAAGAAAATTACCTGGGATTCACATAGAAAACTGCACTGAACCAAAAAGTCATCTACAAATATGTGGAGTGGCAAAGACACAGTTTCATAAGAGCACATGTGTAGAAAGGACTTGATGGTTTTGTCAACTGTAACTGCAATACAAAGCAGAACCATGAGATAGTTCTACTAGGACAGAGACTATTTCTTATTCCTTTCTGGACACACAGTACCCCGCACACTCCTTGGTCTACCACAGAAACTCGGCACATGCCTGCAAATGAAGGAGCAATTGAAAGTAGCTGCCACAAATGCCACTGCAGCTTTAGGCTATTTAAAAGAAGGCAATACAGAGTTATCATGCTGATTAGATGTCCGTAAAACTTTCTGACATCTGTTATAGGAACCATCCTTTAGGGGGTTATGGAAACTAATTCAAGGAAGCAACCTAGATTCTAAGGAGGCTAGATTGCATCTCATATTACAATTTGTTGAACCTCTTTCTCATTCTGAGTTGAAATATTAAGAGTCAGAGCTGCCAAATGATCAAATAGGTTTCTTTGAAAACTTAGATCCTTATCACTGGGGGTAATTAAAAAAAAGTGATATTTAAAAAACGCCAAGAATTAGATGGTACAATGGACTATACCTCCCAGTTCCTTCCAACTTTAAGATTCTTCTTCCAAATATATGGTCTTAACCGAATGTTTTTAAATTTAAAAGGAGAAAATTACAAAATAAGCAGAGAATCAATCTGTGAGCAGGGAAATATCACAAAAATATAGAGTCCACTGTTGCATGAGCAATAACGTATAGTGGGAAATGCCTGGACTTGGGAATAAGATTTGACCTAGGTCATACTCCCAGCTGCACTATTTATCATGTGACTATGAGAGATGTGTCAACAAGTATTAATATTTATAGGTGCCAGTCACTATGCTAGGTACTGAGGAGATAAAGGATAAAAAATAATTCCAGTTTCTGGCCTCATGGAGCTCCCAGGCTAGCAAAAGTATAAATAATCTATTATACACAATTAATTGTATATACTGCCCAAGAGAAGTGTCACTGGAACACAGAGCATGGGGTCCCAAATTGGTCAAGGAAGAAAGTGAATATTAACCAACTTATCTCTCAATCTTGATCTCCTTATCTCTCTAGCTGAAGTGAGGATTAAAAGAAGTAACATACACAAAGTACGTAATAGTAGTTGGCACATAGTAGGTGCTCAATGAATCTGTGTACCCTCAAGCTTGCTATACTATAAGAAAGATAACTGCCTTCTGTTTTTGCTGACAAAGTACAGCCTACTCATTTAAAGCACACACTGCTATCTGCAGAGGGCTGTCTGCAGGCATTAGGCATACCTTCAGCAACAGATGACTCACAGCTGAGGGAAAGGATCAAGTTAGAGGTGATGGGAAAGCAATAGAGCAACATATTAAAACAGTAACCCGGGCTGAGATGAGGTCATCGATTCCATTTGATATGACAGAGAATATTTTCCTAGCCTGCCCATGTACATTTGCTTCAGACCAGCAGGATATTCTCCTTCACCCACAAGAGTGAATATTAGCAAGTGACCAGAAAAGTTCAAAAATACTGGAAAAGCAACAGAAGCTGACGAGTCCTAAATGCAACCACAAAATCAACAATCACTGCTAGGGGAACATGATGCTCCTTCCACTCAACTAAATCAGCGGTTCTCAAGGTGTGGTCCTAGGCTCCAGGATGGGGGTAAAAGGTGGTTGGAGATCTCTTTGGGGGTCTGTAAGATCAAAACTATTTTATAATAATTCTAAGAATTATTTACCTTTTTCAATCTCATTTTCTCAGATGTGTACAATGGAGTTTTCCAGACTGCTACACACCGTGTGATGATATCACTGCCCTGAAGACTAATGGAATGTGTGCTTGTGTATTTTTGTATTTTCTAGAATTTTCTTTGAGGCATTTAATAGTTTAAGAGTGCAGGGGGATCCTGAGACCAAAAAGGTTGAGAATCACTAAACTAAATAATTCTGTCTCTGCAAAAATGAAAAGAAGAACTGTTAAAGGACTTACTAGGGAAATAGCACACTCTACTCAATGTGATGTTTGGGAGAAAGATCACACAGCGCAAAGTGGAGGTTGCCTAAGGAGAATTGTCAATTGAATCTGAAATGCAGCCAAATGAAGAGAGGCATTTTTGGGTATGCGATCAAAATGACAACTGCATATTGTGGGAAAATAAATCTGAATCTTTCTGATCTCAACCGGAAAGTTTCATTCAAATATGCTCTAGCAATTTTCATCTTAATTGCACCTTGCTGGTGTAGAGAATTATGAAAGACGCTGCACCAGTAAGAATTCAAGAACTCAAGGTTAAAACACAATGTAGTTTCCTAACTGCTTCTGACATGAAAAAAAGTTCTTTATGCATAATTTCAATCTTCATATGTTCAGATTTTAAAATTAAAACAGTATATAAATTTTGTCTGAACGGAACACACTGATTTTTTTGTAATAAAATAAAATCTTCTTAAAACCAGTTTATGAACTGTAACACGAAGGTCCCTAAGATGTAGCCAGTGAACATAACCTGCAGAAATTCACTGCTCTAAATTGAGAGACGTACGCCTACCAAGTGGGCAAAGGCAATGCTGGTATTCCAAGAAGTAAACTGAATTTATTAAATTTCCAGTGTTATCAACCTACAGCATAGCTTTCTCATGATGCATCTTTAGGTTCCAAGCAATGGGTATTTAATAAGGATGCCATGGACAATATACGATCTCTCATGTTTACTGTGCACCTACAGAATTGGCAGGTGCTGTGGTAGGCACGACAGAGACAAACAAGACACAGCCCACCTCCTAAAAGGAACAGAGCCTAATACAGAAACAGTGGGTAGAGAAATAACAATAAAACAAATGGCAAAGATGTTAAAGACTGATCACATCCACTGTGGGCAAGAACATAGGAAAAGAGATGCTGCTGGAGGGAGAAAAAAAGGATATAGTGGGAAAATGGGCAGTAGCTATTAAAGTATAAAAATGTACATACCCATCAAGCTGGGAATTCAACATTTAGGTATCTATCCCATAGAAATACATGTACGCAAAGACACACGTACAAGGTTCACTGCAGCATTGTTCACAAAAAGCCAATGTTTAAAGTAACAAAATGCCCATCAATAGAAAAATAATTAAATAAATCATGGTAGTTCCAAACCAAGAAATGCTATGCACCAAGTTAAAAAAGGGGGGGGTAGATATGCACACACTAACATGGAAAGATCTCCTATTATGTAACCCCAAAAAAACCAAAGTACAGAACAGGTACAGCACAATTTACATAGAAAAAAATACATATGCATAATTAACTGTTCACAGAGTTATCTGTAGGTAGGGGAATGGAAAAGAGGTCAGTGCAATGAAGGAGAACTTTCATTTTCTACGCATGTACCGTCGGTACTTTTTACAATGACAATCTCTTCACGTACGACTTGTATAATTTAACACACACAAACACAGAGCACAATGTAGTAAGTGCTACTGTATGGTGGAGGTCACTATAAAACCTGATAGGATTCTGGTGTTGGGCAAGCTGAGCTCCGACCTAGCTACTCCTGCCATCAAAGAGGGCGGTCACCCTAGGTTCAGTCGCCAGGTCCTCCCCACTCCACCTCCTCATCCACAGTACAAGGAGAACATAGGGGACTACACTGGCCTCGCTAGGTTGTGTGAAGACTCTGTACCCTCTGACACCTCTGGGTCTTTGTTCATGCTCCTCATATTGCCCAGATCAAATACCACCTTTTCTGTGAAGCCCTTAATACCTTCCAACTTGGCATTTACTGTTTCTTCTCCTATGCTCCCACAGCACTCTGCTTATATTTCTCTTAAAGTGTGTATTTCCATTTACCTTGCTTGCATTTATAGTTGGTCTCCCTAGTAACCTATTATATAAACTTGAGTGCAAAGATTGTACTACTCAATTCTTAATTGCCTAGGGGCCTTGGGCATATTAAGATTCATTAAAAGAATATGTCCTGGGAGGGAGAAAGACAGGGAGGGAAAGAGATTTAGAACATTAAAATCTGTATACATATGGAAATCCCTTTAGTTAGGATTCAAGACTGACAGAAAGATACCAGATTTCTCATTACAGCACTTCACAGTGCACTGAAGTGCCAGTAATCATTTTGTGACCACCTACTATGTGCCAGGTACTGAGCTAAACACTCGCCATTATTCTCATTTAATATCCACAACAACCCTGTGAGGGAGGTATTATTTCCTTATACAGACGAGATATCTGAGGCTAACAATGGGGAAGTGACTTATTCAAGGTCATGTGGGAGTCACACCCATATTTGACCCCAAAGCTTTTGACATTATCTCTTTCAGCAGTAAAGCCATTATTAATGGCAGCCATAGTCAGTTTTCTTTGGGCACTGAGAAGAATAATGCAGGAAAGAGTTAACACAGCAGGCTTGGTCTTTAGAAGGGCCTGCTTACAAGGCTGGCCCTAGGCTGGCAGCTGGGAACTTGGCTTTCAAAATGTTCCCTAAGTAAGAAGGTTGCTTTGCCAGCCTGAGGCACTGAACAGCTGCTTTTCTTCTGGGAGTCTAGAATTCTGGTAGCTGTTACTGGCAAAGAATGCATACATGACCAGTCCCCAAGAAAAACCCTGGGCTCAGAGTCTCAAATGGAATTACCTGGCCAAAAACACTGTGTATGTGCTGATGCATTTCACTACTGGAGAAAGGGGCATGTATGTCTGACCCCTCCCGGTGAGAGGGAGAAAACAGGAAGCCTGTACAGGAATTTCTCTCGATACCGCCTGACATCTTTTCCCCTTGCTGACCCTGTTGTGAACCCTTTCACTGTAATAAATCATACCCGTTAGAACCCCTGACTCTGAGTCCTATGAGTCCTTCTAGTGATTTCCAGAACATGCGGGTCATCCTGGGACTCCTGACACAAATCACAAAAGCCAAAGCAAACAAAAAACAAAACAAAATTAGCAAACAAAACACCACAGAGGACAAAGGATATCAGCAAAACAGAGCCTTACTTCTCTGGATTGTCTGGAAATTTAATCCGCAACTCTTGGTTTTTATATGATCTCTTTTCAAATGTGAGGATCATTTTCTTCACTGAGCTTTCATCCAATGGCTCCTCCTGGTACAAAGCGACAAATGTAACAACTTCAGTCCACAGGGATTTCACATTCACTGTCACTACTTCTTTCCTGTGGCTCTCACACTCCACCTCACTTTGCCATTGACCTTTCTGGGTTCAATGTACACATTTTATCTTCCCCACTACAATTGATGAGGGTTAAGGGTCCATATCATATGCTTCTGTGCATCACTCTGGGTGTCTCACATCAAGCCCAATATCTAATACAGGAAATTCAGTTTAAAGCATTAAAGACTTACTTAACAAATATTTCTTGAGCACACTATATGACACAAAGTTGGCAACAATATTAGATAATATTATTTAATATATATTTTATCCTTCTCTTCTGCTGTACAGGTTAAGACTCAGAGGTTTAAAAAAGAACTTGTTTAAGATCAAACCCTGAGTCAGTGACAGTGGGCCTTAATCTTTTCCCTATACCAGGGGTTGGCAAACTGCAGTCCACAGGCCAAATCCAACCCACTGCCTATTTTTTATTTTTGCAAAGCCCATAAACTAAGAATGATTGCTAATTAGCTACAGTCACTACTTTGCATTTCTTACACATTACTTTGCCTGGTTCTCAGAATTTAGTAATCTTGCCCAAAGGAAGCATAAAAAAACTAGTAGACTATACAGAATTTTCTTACTTCATATACTAGAATAATACTTACAAAGGTAAATAAAATGAATATTTGAAAATTGAACCATTTTTCTCCAAAAAAATTCTATACTAAAAATTCAGAATTGTTTTATCTTCTGTTTACTTTCCAGTTTAAATTAATGTGCTGCAATGCACCGTGCCTCTCTAACACTCTCCCAACTCCCAGCTTCATTGCTTTATAGTCATTGACCATAACTCACACCTAAAAGCAATAAAGAAACTGCTATTAAGAGAACTTCAAATAGACCCTATTGGAAAGCACTGAATCATCCCATAATTTTGTAAGTACTCAAAAATGTTAGCTATTATTTTATTATTAAATTTCTATTTCCATATACTGGGTTTTAAGTGGGAGATACTCATAAATTCATTTTGGGTATGAGACATTTCTTAGATTGTATCAGTGACTCCTGGATCCTGAGTGGCTCTGTTGGACCCCTACCTCCTCTCCCCAGGGTCTGGAGCTTACAGAGATGTGGCAACTGAAGCCAGTGTCCTAGCTCAGTCAGGACTCAGAGCCTGGCTTCACTACTTACTAGCCTTGTGGCAAATGCTATTTTGCTGAATATATTCCCTAAACCCTCACCAAGTCCAGCTGATTCTACCTCATAAGTCCTTCCTGAACTCATCTACTTTGCACTTACAATAAAATCCCAAATCCCATGACCTATATAAGGAAGGTCTGGTAGGATCTGGCCCAGATAATCTCTCCAACCCCAAACCAGGACAAACATCCCTGCTGCTGGCCCGTGTCTACTTGTTCATTGCTGATTCTCCAGTGCCTGGCATACAGCAGCTACTCAGTGGAGATCTGCTGGAAGAAGAAAGGAAGGGAGGGTGGAAGGAAAAGAGGGATGAATGAAAATGTTACCTGTATCTTTTAAGGTCATAGAGATGACCCAAAGAGGTGGTGTACACAAAACTGCTTTGTAAACTATATTAATGCAAGCTGTTATTGTTATTATTAGCAGTAGGCACAATGTACCCAACATACCTCTAGAATTTAACTAAAATAATCAAAATTTCTAGGAAAGGGTTAAATCACTATCAAGCAACCTCAACATCCACTGCTTTTCTTTCCCTTAGCTAACACCTTGCCCACCCTGTAGAAAAATCATATTAGTGGTAATAAAGCTCTCATAGGATTTCCAAAGTTCTGGCCTCTCCAAGGTTTGGCCTTCCCCCCTTTAATTTCTCTCCAACACAGGGGGAAAACTGAATTATCAGTCTTAGTCATCGGCCACAGCAGTATCTCCAATAGCTCAACGTCAGAAACCAGAGGGAGATTTCAGAAAGATGAATGCTGGTGATGTAGCACAAAAAGGACAATAATATTTTACAAGTTCACGTGACTTTACAGGGGCAAACATCACTTGTTTTTCATCAAATGGGACTTCGGTGGCAGTGAGAAAATAACTCCTGGACTTGTAGCCTTCCATGTGTCATTTTTACAAAGTGATCTCTTTTTCCCTGTCCCTTAACAGAAGGGCTGGTCCCACATTACATTTCTGTCTCCCAGGCTAGAAACCACTTACCCATGACAGCTACTATCCTAATCCTCCAGTACCAGCCTTGCCCTACATGGGAATTATACCTGCCAATTAACTGCTGCTGCAGGGCTAACAGATTGAGCAGAAGCTGCTGAGGAGGGACGGAGGGAGGGTGTGCTATACACGCTATTTGTCTAAGCCTGGCAAGGATGCTGCTCTCAGAGAGGAAATTCAAAAATCCAGGACTGACTCCCATCACACATTTCCAAAGTGTCATCCTCTTTTAGGGAAAGACCCCCAAATTGGCACTGGTACAAATCCTACTGAGGAGAGAGCTATTGTCATAACACAGTAAAGACCTTTTTGGAACATGAATCGATTTTTTATTCTTCTCAGATTCACATTCCAGCCTCATTTTTTAAAATACAAACTTAGCATCGTGTCTTTGAGGGAACCGAAAAACAGCTGGCTCTTAAGAATCTATTTCCATAATTCATTATATTGAACAAAATGCCACAGTGAAATAATGTACAAGTTAACACGTAAAGATTTAAAGAGACACAAAGGTAAGGTCATTTTGTTTTTAATCACTGATATTTTACTCTACTCTTCTCAGCTCCATTCATTTATTCATTCAATAAATATTTATTGAGGGCCTACCAAGAGCAGGTATTGCTCCGAGTGCCAGAGATACAGCTGTGAACAAAACGGAGCCGGTCCCTGTTTTCACGAGAGGTTGGAGGAAGGACACCAATGAGTAAAATAAACAAACAAGAATTTCAAATCATGATATGTGCTGTGCAGACAATATACAGAATAAAGTGATAAGAAATTGAGAGAATGGCTTGCAGCATTACCTAAGAGATAGGAAAGAACTCATGGAGGAGGGAATATCTGTACTGATACCTGAATGAGAAGAAACCAGCTGTGCAAAGCATAAAGGAAGAAGAGCATTCCCATAGAGGGTACGGAAGTCAAAAGGTCCAGAGGTCCACGGTGCAAAGGTCCTAAGGCATCTCGAGGAACAGCAAACAGAAAGGCCCTGAGGCATCTCCTTCCCTAAACTGTACTTTTTCAGTCACATCTAAATACCTGATATCATAGCACCCCCTCGAATTTCTCCACCTTTGTCGCTTTGCTAAGATTATTTCTTCTGCCCCAAAAGCCCTTCCATTTGTTTGATAAAATTCAACTCTTTCAAAAGCTATTAACTATATTCAAAAATGCAAGTGCCTTCTATGTGTCCTCAGCATGATCTAGGAAGCCTTCCCTAACCCTCCCCACGCAACACCGACAGCCCCTTCCTCCTGTGCCCACAGCTCAGTGCTTGGGCCTTGAGGATGGCACATAATGCAGAATAATTTAAAAACTCTATCTGTCCTATCCTTTACACTTCGCAAAATGCTTTCCTAACTCCATTATCCCACTTGACCTTTACATCAACACTGTGAAATAAGAATTCTTAACCCTATTTTACAGATGAAGATGGTAAGCTCAGAGAAGCTAAGTCTTTGGCCCAAAATTATACTCTACAGATGCTGTGTCAGGGCCACACCTCTCAGCTCCCACCCAGCTCTGCCACGTTACCTCTTCCTCTTCCTCCTCTCCCTCTCTGTCAATAATCTGAAGCAGCCTTTTTTTGTCATCATCTGCTTCTTCCACCACATTCATTTCCTCTTCCCGGTAGCGGCCACGTTCTCGAGTACCAGCTTGCTTCCGACGCATTTTCAGCTCTTCCTCTTCATCATCCCGGGGACGTTTTGTGCCCCTGTTGGGCTGAGAAAGAGGGAAAAAAAAAAAAAAAAAAAACCACAGGATTTTAGAGCTGGAAAAGATGTAGAAAGGCACAGACAGCAAATATTCTAAAAGCCTTCAAGAATTCCCTGATTAAAAGCACCACAGCATACAATTTCTCCCACCACATGGAGTAAAGCTCTACACGGTCATTTTTCAGACCCTTAATGATTCTGTAAATATACCATGAAAATCAGAAGCTTTTTTTTTTAACAGAATTTTTTTAATATGCAGTTTTACCACTTCACAAAATCTGTGTATACAGAAATATTAAGGAACAAAGGCCACATTGAGATGGGGACACTGGGTCTCACTTACTAGTAAAGACAACCCTCAACACCAACCCTTTATACATATCTTCAAGTGTAAGAGAGATCACAAAGCTTTTTATACAGTCACTCGCGAGCAGTCCAAACACAGAATACTACATAGCTAACTTCCTAGAGCCAATTCTATTTTCCAGAAGAGGTGAACAAGGCCCAGAGGCTGGGCAAAGGACCTAAACAGACACCTCTTTGAAGAAGACACACAAATGGCCAAAATATATGAAAAACTGCTCATCATCACTTATCATCAGGAAAATGCAAATGACAACCACAATGAAATACCATGTCACACCTGTTAGAATGGCTACTATCAAAAAGATGAAAGACAACAAGTGTTGGTGAGGGTGTAGAGGAAAGGGAACCCTGCACACTATTGGTGGGACTATACATTAATATAGCCATCATGGAAAATAGTATGGAAGTACCTCAAAAAATGAAAAACTAGAATTACCATATGATCCAGCAATCTCACTTGTGGGTATGCATCCAAAAGAACTGAAATCAATACGCTGAAGACATACCTGCCTTCCCATGTTCACTGCAGCATTATTCACAATAGCTAAGACATGGAAGCAACCTAGGTGTCTAACATTAGATGAATGGATAAAGCAAATGTGGTATATATACACAGTAATATACTATTCAGCTTTAAAAAGGGGGAAATCCTGTCATTTGCGACAACATGGATAACCTAGAGGACATCAAGCTAAGTGAAATAAGCCAGGCACAAAAAGACAAATGCCACATGATCTCATTTACATGTGGAATCTAAAAGACTTAAACTCACAGTAGAGAGTAGAATGATGGTTACCAGAGACTAGGGGAAGGGGTACATGAGGAAAGGGGACATGTTAATCAAAGGATATAAAGTTTCAGTTAAATAGGAAAAGTGTTAGTGATTCATTGTACCAAATGCTGGCTACAATAAATAATAATGCACTGTATATTTCAAAATTGCTAAAAGAATAGATTGTAAATGTTCTCACCACAAAAAAATAAAGTATGTAAGGATATGTGTATGTAAGGTGAATTTGTTAACTAGTCTGATTTAATCATCCCACATTGTAAACATACATTAAAACATTATATTATACCCCACAAATATATACAACTATTATTTGTCAGTTAAAAATAAAAGTTTAAAATTTGTTTTTAAAAAGGCCCAGAGGCCAAGCATTATCCAAGGTCACAAAACAATTAGCATCACTGAAAATATTATGGAAATGGTACTTCCTGACTCCTAGTCCAAGGCTCTTTCCATCATACTCTGTTAGGACCTCATTTTGCCTTTTTTTTAAATTAATTTTTTAAAAGATGGGGCCTCACTATGTTGCGCAGGCTGGACTCAAACTCCTGGGCTCAAGCAATCCTCCCACCTCAGCCTCCTAAGCAGCTGTGACTATAGGCATGTGCCATGGCACCCTTTTGCCTCATTCGCTCATTTTGCCTTTTACGAAGCAATCCACGAAGGAGTTCTTACTGTTGCTTTCCACTAAATTAGAATAAAACAAGGCACTACTGAAATGGGCTTCAGAGCTGAGGAGAAACAGCACTGCACCAAACATCAAACAGCCTAACGTCTCCATTCAGCTCAACTTACCACTGGTTTACAGAATTCTGGGCCCTTCATCTACCTTGCTAAACGTTAGTTAGTTTCCTTATCTGCAAATGAAAATTATAATCCTTTTTCCTGTGAACCTCAAAAGGTTGCTTTTAAAGTGAGAGAACTCCAAACTATAATAGTACTAAACAACTATATAAAATAATCACTATGAGGTAATACACATGATTCTGTCTTCCCCAACAAAACATTTGTGTTAAGTTCTTCAATGAGCTTTTCTTTAAATGATATAATAACTGCACCCACCAATAGTGTGCTAGGTGCGATGTGGTATGTTACTATTAAACAGAAGAAAATGCCACATTCACTGCCAGACTGCTAAGTTGTTTGGTAAAAACAGATAAATTTCTATTACACACATTACACACCTCACCTTTTGACTTTTACTGAACTGCACGACACCAGTGGTGGAAAGTCATTCCCCTCTATAATCACGTTTCCTCCTCGTTCCACATGCCAGGTGCTTCAGTAAGTGTGAGCATATGACATTGCTCAGGAAACTCACATTAGACAATTTAGTTTGTGGGGTACCACCTGTTATTTTTCACTTTCTTCCCAGTCCCGCTAGGATAGATTATAATTTCATATGAACACACCCTATTTTCATAAAGACAAAAATTACTATAATTACAAAGAAAGAAAGAAAGAAAAGGAAAAGAAAATCAATATCCCAGTAACCACAGACTACAAGAAAAAGGAGGTGGCAGCGTCCATGCGAGAAGAAGAAGGGAAGGTAGCTCCATCCTAAAGGAGAGCAGGCTTTGAGCCTGAAATCTGTAGCTCCCCAGCAGGTAAGGAACTTCAGCCCCCTGGGAACACTAATTCTTTCAAGCTCATAAAACAAGCCCTGCTGTGATTCTGATTAGCGTGAGCCTAATGCAGCAGCCAAGTCAAGGCATGAGCTCCACAGTTCTCCACGGAAAGGAGATTTCTGGATTATCTCTGAGAGTAAAGAGAAAAGGCAGTGGACCACAATTAAAGGGAGAAAGCTAAATACTGCCACAGTTAAGAAATGCAAAATAGAAATAACTCTGGCAATGTCTCTTTTGAACACATCTTCCAATCCACTTCTTTAAAACAAACATTTCAGAAGTCAGGAGAGGAGTTTAATTTTTACCTTTAATAACTTAGATTGAAACGGCACTTTCCTTCTGCAGAATTTTAATTTTCACCACATCTCTGGGGAGAAACAGTTCTATTTTATAAGTAGGAAGACAGGATACTTCTGAGATCTTTCAATAAACTCTTCAATAAACTCTTTCAAAGAAAGCTTCTGAGATCTTTCAATAAACTCTCGCAAAGAAAACCTGGTCCCTTCTAAAAGTTGAACGTGATCTCTGGAAAGCTCGTTAATCTACCATGATTCTAGGACCCTAACTGAGACAGATCTGAGGAACTTTCAGGCAGGAACATATACCCATAAGTCATACAAGACCCTGGTTAAGTTAAAACAATATTTGTTAAATCATTAATTCAACAAATAATTTATTAAAGAATTCTAAGGCTTGAAGCATCCTCAGGCAATCAGTGGTCCAACAGCAGTCCCAGGCTTCCAGTAAGGTCATGTCTAAATGAAAACACAGGGATAACTAGGGCCAGCCAGTGTGAATCCTTTAGACAAGAATAGCGTTAGTAACTTTTATGAATAGTCTAAGTATAATATCCCTAAGAGAGCAAACTTCAGGTTCACCAACTGCTTCTCCAACCTTCTTCCCCCTCACACACAGGATTTCAGCTTTAGCTCCTCCTGTGACACCTCTGTGGCAGGGCAGAGCAGAGCCCACTAAAGGTACTCTGATATAGCTCCTTCACCAACATAGCAGCTCCTGTCTTCCTCTCCGACAGATGGAAAAGTGTGCAAAGGCCCAGAATATTTATTTCTGCATTTTTCCCACCCTAGGCACAATTTTTAAGAACTTTTCTTCTGTACTTGTCTTCTTAACCCTCTATTGTATCTCTTTAAAACACTAACACTACAAATAGAGAGGTTTCCACCCCTTCCTGAGATTTGACCACTCTGAATAATAAAGGCTAAGATTCATTTCTTCAACATTTATTAAGTGCCAACTCTGTATAAGGCACTGTGCCGGGTACTGGGCACATAAGTATGAACAAGACAAACACTGCCTTGCCACCACAGCTTAACAATCTAAGACAGTATCAAATTGAAATATGATACAAGCCACAGAGTAGTCACATTTTTAAAAAGTAAAAAGAAACAGTTAAATTAATTTTAATAATATACTTATTTAATCCAAAATATCACTTTAACATGTAATCAAATATTTAAAAATTACAAATTTGATATTTTACATTTTTTTTTTGATACCAGGTCTTAGGAATCCGATATGTATAGTACTTCACACTTACGGTATATCTCAATACAGACTGGCCCCATTTCATGTGCTCAACAGCCATATGCAGCTAGTGGCTAAAGTATGGAACTGCACAGGTCTAGGGGATTTCCATCTGAGGGATTCCTGTTCCCAGATAAAGCCAAAGTGGAACTGTCTTTCCAGCAATATTGAATGAAATATGGACTCTTATAAAGCTGAAGTCCTGACTGTTTATTAAAGGTCCACTCTAAAAATTATGACGCTAACTCAACAACCTGACACAGAAATAAACTTCTTGATTATATTTACCCAATATTCACCACTGAGAGAGCCATTGCTTATATAAAACAAAAGAAGAATTGTAAGCAGGGAAGAAACTCAGGGCTGTCAAACTGATTTCACTACAGGGGAGCCGAAGGGCTTTTGATCCAGAAAGAGAATATAACACTCTCAGCCTGTCAGAGAGGTCAGCGGCTCAGGCCAAGCTCTCCTTGTGTCTTACACAACCAATCCCAAGAGGCTTAAGCCATTCTTACCAGTCACCTTTGGAGATTAATTTGTTTTAGTATCTGAAAGGTATTTGGAATCCCTCAAGATGAAGGAATGACAAAAGCAACTGTTCTTAATAAAGTCATTTCTCTGCTTCTGCTGCCCACAGAACTACAAGAAAAAATGATTAACTCTTAACTTCTGATGTACCAGAACATCTGCCTTCAAGGGTTTTTACAATCTTCTACATTCCCTGCTTTACTCCCAATAGGTGGTGAGAGGTATAAAAGCTCACTAAGCATTCGCCACCATCCAACCACACAGCTGGTAGATAGCCTTTCTAGGACACATAAAGGATTCCTACTTACTCAAAACTTACAGTAGGCTTCAAGATAATATATATGGTGCCTTTCCTTGCCAATGATCTTGAAGCCTATTGTGTACGGGGTGTGTGTGTGTGTGTGTGTGTGTGTGTCTCCATCCATCCCCCTGGAAATTGAAATGAAGACATCTTCATGAAAGCTTTGAAAGAGTTAAAAAATTAAGTAAGCAATCTGCCTAGGATACTCCCTGTGTACCCAGACAATATCCAACCTAAGCTGTGGGTTTCATTTTTCCCTCTTTTTTTTTTTTAATTAAAAAGCAGTGAGAAGCTGTAGCTATAATGAGGGGCTGTGGGAACATGCAGTTATATTGGGCTCAAAGTAATGTACCATAGGAAGAGGCTATATCACCAGAACGAATCCTAAATTAAAACTCCACTATGAAACCAACTCCATTTCCTCTGAGCATGCAATCTATATTATTGCATTTATGGTCTGTCTCGACCTCAATTAGACTCAGGGGCTGGGGGAGACAGGGAACTTCTATAATAAGCAATAATGGTCTCATTATGATAAATTATGAAAACACACAGTACAATTATTAATGTGAAGAGCACATTTGTATCAGAATATAACAATGTAAATGTCTGTGTGTCCAAATATAGCTCAATATTCCAAGTTACCTGGCTAAGAAAGGGGATAATTCTTAAAAGCACTTTCACATTAATAGATGAAAAAAGATGTCCAATTCTATTAAGGAAATGAAAAAAGTAAAAAGAAACCTCTACAACCTTGTAATAAACCAGAACTCTTCACCTAGCACTAAGGGGCTCAGCTAACTTCAGAAAAGGGTCTTCCAAGTAGGGCATGAAGTGCTGTTTCCTAAATATCAAACAATAGGAAAGACTAAGAAATTTGAGCTGGAAAAAAGAGATAATCTAGTTTATCTCTCTCTTTATAGAATAGGGAAATCTGAGCCCAGTGGGTTTAAGCAACTTGTCTGTAATGAACAAAAACATAAGGCTTCTAATTCCCAGTCCAGTGTTTTCCCTTTTTCTCCATACTAACTCAAGATTGGTTGGAAAGAAAGTAAGAGGATACTGAAGACATCACCCGTAAATAAATAAACAGAGCTATTAAAATATACAAATACAGACTAGTCCCTATGTTAGACAGGAGAGTTATAACTAGAACTCATCAATAGGAAAAGGCTCCTAACCTGTTTGAATGTGTCATCCTGTATAGACAATGAGTTTTGAATACAGATTTTCCACCTTTGGATCAAATCCTGGCCCCTCTATTCAGCAACCCTGGAAAGTAGCTTACTCTCTCTTGGCTTGAGTTTTCTCAGTCTATAGACTGTGAACAATAACCTTTGTCACACAATTAGTTATGTATATATGTATACGTGCACATAAAGGCCTATGTTTCTAAAGTACAAAGCACAGTTTGACCCATAGAAAACAACACATGGAGCTCCAAGAGACATATTTGATTAAAAATCAAAGAGGTTCAAGGTTGGAACGGGCTTTGATCATTAACAGTTAGCTTTTAGGCGAGGCACGGTGGCTCATGCCTGTAATCCTAGCAACTTTGGGAGGTCAAGGCAGGAGGATTGCTTGAGGCCAGGAGTTGAGACCAGTCTGGGCAACACAGCAAGACTCCATCTCTACAAAAAATTTAAAAATTAGCCAGGCATGGTGGCGCATGCCTATATTCCCAGCTACTCGGGAGGCTGAGGCAAGAGGATCACTTGAGCCCAGGAGTTCAGGGCTGCAGTGACCTATGATCATGCTACTGTACTCCAGCTTGGGCAACAAAGCAAAATCCTGTCTCAAAAAAAATTTTTTTTTAAAAAAACAGTTGGGTTTTAAAATGTGGTGAATCTCTTTTTAATATCAAGATATTTGACAGCACCCCACCCCTGCCGCCAGTTGCACTCTTTAGTACACATGATTGAGAAAAGACACAATGACAACGAACAAATAAATTATTATTTATTTTCAGTAATACTTTTCACTGAATTTGTGTTTTTAATGCCCAAGTTTACAAGAAACAGAGGGAGAGAGATAATGTATTCATTCCTCAGAAATAATTCCTTGCAATAATTCCAAGGGACTAGAGATAGTCCAGACTTTGGGTACCCTTGTTCTAACAAAATCATCTATTTGAGGTTTAAATCTTCTTTAAAATATCTCTGGCCAGGCACACGCTAGGGCTTTCCTAACACCTCCAATGACCAGATACTTATCTCCTCCCTAAACTGTGCCCCCTCCACTTTGGATCATTCAGTTAGAGAGTTTATTAAATGGAGGAGAAACCTATAAAACCTTACAATTTCCTAATCTTTCTCCTTAAAGAGATATAAAATAGGTCTAGTCTTGCTCTCACACTTAAAAAAAAATTAGATTTCAAGACAGCAATCCTATTTATTTCTTCCTTTCCTATCACTTTTTCCTTTTCAGAATAAACACTTTCAGTGGGAAGGTGGACTGAAGGGTGTGCAACAGGGAGCAAAAAGGGAGGTATACATATAATTAAATTCCTTCTTACCATTATTTTGGGATCTCATAATTTTTTTTAAAAAATTCTAATACCTTTTGAGATAATTAGACATATGGAATGCCACACATCCAAGCTTGTGAATGGACTGGTCTAACCAATTTAAAATGTTCAGAAATCATCTGCTGTTAACCTCTTCTGATTACCTTCTCTCAGAATAAAAGGGAGTTTTCAAACATTCATTTTTACCAGATGGTAGTGAGGGGCCTGACCCAGAAGTTACAGATGAGCTGCAGTAATGAGTTTTCCCTTGCCGTTACTGGCTGCACATTCACTGGTGACATTTTACAACTAGGACTTCTGGCTCAATCAATATTTGCAGGCATGAAAACTGCCAAAGTTAACATCAGGGCTCCCCTGCAAATTTGCTTAAGGCACCACAACTGAAAAAGCTCACAGTCTCTAATGCTGCAACTACCATCAGCCAAAGTTCATAATCAGAGATCAAAGTAATCAGAGATAGAAAATGCTACCTACCTCAAAGGATTGTTGTGATAACTAAACAAAACACCTTACAAAGGAGCCCCATGTAAAGTATTAAAAACTATACCAATGTAAGGGATTAACATTATAATATTTTTAGGAGATATCTGGGTAAAAATTCCAGATATTCACATATAATTTTACATTATGCCTTTGCAAATTTGCAAGACTTATAGCTTCAAAAAAAAAAAAATCAATGAATCACGGAAATCTACTATCTTTTTTTCTGGAGGAAAAAATAGGTACCAAGAACTCAAAATCCTGAAGCAAAATCACTACAAAATATAAAACAGGACCCCCATTTATTCCCAATAAAAAAAAATTACAGGTATTGAGACCACAGTAATTACTGGAGAATATGTTTTTTATCAATGTCCACAATGAGGAGGAAAACTATCAATGCATCAAGAATCAAAATTACCAACGTCTTACTTATGATCTATAATCTGATTGGCTGACAAGATGGATGTGATTTATGATTTAAATCACTAGTCACTCTATTTAATCAATTTTTCCTACCAAAAAAAAATTCTTATTCCTTGTTAATTCTGAAGATATAGTCATCTCATCTTCAAAGGGTGTATACATATCTTTTTTAGAAGTACAAACTATAATGTCCATAATTTACTTTGACATCTTCTGATTGATTCTGCAGCTACCTTGGAAAGCTAAATGTTGATTCAGTTTATTTATTTATCAGAACTAACATAGGCAGATACTTGTAAAATTACTGGAAGCTAAAGTATCTCCATTTTAGCAGACTTATTATAAATATGTTTTGTCAGCTACACCAGAACCATCATCATTCATTCATTCATTAAGGAAGTATTTACCGAGCTAATAGAACCTAAATATCACTCTATCAGGTACTGGAGGGAACATTAGACATCAATTCAACAACAACAGAATAGCACTGATCTAAAAGAAATAACATGGTACAATGCAAAGAGCAGCAGACCAATATCAGAAAAATCTGGGTTCTAGTGAATCACTTAATAGTCATGTGACCTTAGATAAGTCATTTGACTTATCAGTGCTGCATTTACAAAAATGCTCTGCCCTTGCTCTGCTACCTCACAGGTCTGCCTTTAGTAAGATAAGGGATAGTAAGATTAAATAAGATAAAGACACAGGACTTTGAAAAGAAAGCCTAGAATTCAATTTCTCTTAATGACTACAAACTGCAAAGTCCTCTTTATACAACAGACTTTAAAAATTACTTAAAACCAACTTTTGACAAAGAATATAAGCATATTATCTCACTCACACACACAAAATACTGAGTGGTCCATAAGCATATAAAAAGTGGCCCAACCTCATTATAAATTAAGAAAATGCACATTAAAACCATAAGATAACATAAGATTAACAAAAATGAAAAAATAAAAATAAGGCAATACCAAGCGTTGGCGAGGATGTGGAGAAACAGGAACTGTTAAAACTTGCTTATAGGAGTATAAATGAGTACAGAGCGAATTAGTGATGCCTAATAACACTGAAGATGCATATATTCTATGATTATCCCAGAAGTTCTACTCTTAGGTGTATATATATTAGAGAAATTCTCATACATATACACAAGGAGATATTTGAAGAATGTTCACTGGAGCATATTTGTAATACAAAAAAGGTTCAATGATCGATGGATGTGTGCATAAGTAGTAACAGTAAAGAAAAAAATGCATGGGAATAATCACTAAATTCAGGATAGATTATTTCCCTTCTAAGGAGGGTAAGAGGGAAAGTAGATTTGGGGGAGGGGGCGGATACAATGAAATGGGATTAGGGAAGGGTATGCAGGAGACTTCAGCTATGTTTATAATAATTTATTTCTTAAAAAGGATTTAAAGTAAATTTGGCAAAATGGTATGGTCAGGCACACACTGAAGGAAAAAAGAGGGAGGGACCACTAGAAGCTAGTAGGGGATCATACAGACCAAGTCATGCCCAACTGTCTGTGATCCTTTGATATTGCTACTGCTGATTAAGGTTAAGGGTTTACAATACACATAGGGTACCTTAAGATCAACAAGATCTTTCATCAAGTTATTCAAGTGGACAGATGGAAGAGATGTGGGCAAATGGTAGCACACAGATAGGTAGATCCATAACCGGTTGAACTAAGAGTAGGAGCAGTACAAAGTCATCTGTTTAAATTCAAAATAGCAAACATATAAATAAAGTACCTTCCACGGGGAATGTGACTCAAAAACAGTGCATTCAAAAAAGAGCTGAGGGTTTTAGTAAATCTCAAATTCAATGAGTCAAAGGATGACCAGCTTTAAATTTTTTTAAAAGCTAATGCATGTTGGTGAGTGCAATGCCCACTGTCTGGGGAATGGACGCGCCTGGAGCTTTGACTTCGGGGGATGGGCGGTGCATGGGCAACGTATGTAACCTGAACTTTTGTACCCCCCATAATAAGCTGAAATAAAAAAAAAAAAAAAAAAAAAAAGCAAAGCTAATGCATGTTAATGGTGCACTTTCAGGAGCATAACATCCAATTCAGCCACAGTCCCACGGCACCGAGTTAGCTATGGCACATTAAAAGAGGCACATTACAAACTAGAGAATGCATGAGTAGGATAGCACAGGGTCTGGAAACCTTGGTATAGGAAAAATGGATAAGGTAATCAGAGAAGATTCAGGGAGGGACCCAGGAGTCACTGTCACTTATTTAAATAGCTATCTTGGAATAGGGTAGATGCATAGAGTTCCACGATAAACGGCAGATCACCTTCCAACCCCCTTGATTCTAGCTAGAGAAATCCTGCTCAGCCTTGTACCCCAGATCAATGTCACCTCCTCCAAGAGTCCTGCTCGTACTCCAGGAAGACTTCTGAGCTTCCTCAGCAGTGTATCAGATCTCTACCAGCACGCAACATATGTACTCATATTCATCTCCTCTACGAAATCATAAGCTATGTCCTCAAGGGTAGGAACCCTGGGATCTGACCCTTGCTTCTAACACGCACACACCTCAGCACCTAACAGTGCCTTGCTCATAGCAGGCACTTAACACATACTGCTAAATCAAGGAGAGACAGACTTTTGGCTCCATACACATTAGCACATATACGCCCACTAAAGTGAACAAGAACAGAAAAAACTCCCCATTCACTGAAAGTGACCCAACAGAGCCTGAACTATATGTCCTGCTGCTGTCAACAGGCCTCTCTGGCTGGACTTTCCGACTTCTAAGATTCTGGCATTCAATATCTGAGCCTTAAAACAACTTAAATGAAAATTATATTTCCACTGGCTGTTTTTCAAAATGATAATTTATCTCCATCTTTTTTAAGTTAAAAAATAATTTATTTTATCCATCCTGTTG
Organism: Eulemur rufifrons; assembly: GCF_041146395.1. Classification (NCBI taxonomy): domain Eukaryota; kingdom Metazoa; phylum Chordata; class Mammalia; order Primates; family Lemuridae; genus Eulemur; species Eulemur rufifrons. The sequence goes on from NC_091002.1 coordinate 21,014,845, forward strand.
ATAGGCTTTAAAGATGTGTAAATACCAGCCATGAAGAAACGCAGGATGAAAACAAAACAAAATCTGTCTACCGATTATACCGTATTTCAAGTAGAATAAAATATTTTCTAACATTTTCTAAGGTTATTACATTAAAAAAGAAACCCCACTTGATAAATAAACCATGAGAGATACGTACATGGGTCCCTGTGAAGATGATGGGGAGAAAAGAGAGAAAGGAACTGCCCTCCTGGAGCTTACACAGCACCCTTACTAAGCACCTCCACACCTCCATGCTTAGAGTACAAGGTATAAAAAACAAACAAACAAACAAACAAACAAAGGCATGTTGTCTTCAGGTGTTTTCAATCTTGTGAGAACCACAACATAGACACATAAATGGAGTACTGAACCTTCTGGTTAGTGCTGTGGCTAAAGTAAGCACAGGGAACAAAGGGCCTGTGGGATGGGCATCTATATCACACTGGCCATCAAGGAATGCAGCACCACAGGAGAGGACGGCTAAACCAATGAACTAACCAGGAATCATAATTTATTACTAGCAAATGAATGCCAACTCTCAAAGTTCCTTGGATCATTGGATGACTGCAGCGCAGCAGAATTCATCTATTTTACACCTAGATGTTTCCTCACTTTATACCACCCTGGGCTATACTTTATACATAGTAAATTCTCCAGTGGTGGCACCAAGTAATATTCAGAGAGTAAGCATGGTAAAACTCAGATCCAGACAAAGAATATTAGTCCAACACTGATTTTAAGCATGAGCAAACTGAGACTCAAAGTAGTGATAAGACTTGGGCCGGAAGCCATAGAACTGGGCCTGGAATCAGTATTATACACAACCTCCAGACTCCTTTCCTCAGTCACCTCCTCAGAAACTATCATCATAAAGGTATACTTTGTATCATCTCTCCTTGCCACCTTTCAGCCAACACTAAAATCCCTTTGCTGCTTTTCTGCCAATGCTTTTAGCTGGGTGAGCTTTATTCCACAGTTGGTCCTTGTCTGTTTGCAATTTTGCTACCCAGAAGAGCCTAGTATCATCTGCCTACATGGAGATTTCAGTAAGAACTCCCCCCCTCCGCCCCAGATCATCTGGAGGAACCCACACTGAGCCCCAGGTCACCTACCATCAACACCAATCCACCTGAACCTTTAAACATTAAATAATAAATTAATATGGGAAAGCTATTTAAAATTATTTATAGTTTTAAACCAAGGCTCAGATACAATAAATTCACTACTTTACTATTTAGGATGACACAAAGGCTAGATACTTGACACTTATCTGAGAAGGGGGTGGAGTATGTATTCGGCAACCAGCAGACCCACACAGTGGGTGTGCACTTTACATGGCACACCTGTTAGATGCAATCATGCTGACGGAGAAGTCTCCAGCCAGTGGAATATTGCCTCTAGCAATGGATTATTTCATTAAGACTAAAGTGGGGCAAGGAAATCTTTAATTACGTTTTCTATAAATTGTCTCTGAGGTCACTGCCAACACTCAAAACTGTATCACTCTTTCAACAGTAGTTGAGGGGAAACAGTGTATCCTACCAAGAGGACAGATAGAAAAAAAAAAAAAAAGGAAAAAGACGTTTTGAGAAGATGAGAAGGGTAGAATGAATGATCCAGGGCTGAATGAGTGAGAACTGGATCATATGTGAGAAACTAACCATTGTATTCATTTATAAACATTTGTTCATTCATTCCTTAAGGGTTCTGACATGGTTTTGGTCTCAGAAGCCTAGGACTTTAGATACTGTCGTTGTTTCTTTTAAAGCTTAAGACTTAGTCTCTTATATAATAGCTGCCACATTTATTTCAAGGAAGATAGAACTCACACAGAACTTTACCCTGAGTATCTTGTTAAAAAGAATATTTTTCAATATTATGGGCAATACTTTGGAGTCTGAAAATGTAGCATGATTATATAATATACTTTCCAGCACTTGAGTGCTGATTTACCTGTCTCTCTCAGCTTGAATAAGTAGCTGGTGTTATGGCCTCAATACATGCCTGTTGATGAGTCCATCAAAGACAATGAAAAAAGATGGTTTCATGTCTGCTTTTGTGTAAGGTGCACTTTATTTTCCTCAACTCAAAGGTTTTACAATTTCTAGAAGCTTTACAAACCACTAGAGTTAGCAAAATACCTCTGTCCCTAATAAAGGACAGTGAATGAGTTATTCTTAGATGAGACAATTCAGTGTCAGAAATATTTCCCCCACCTGGAAAACAAAAGGAGAACCCTGACTGCCTGGCCATGTGGAATACGATCCAAAGGAATTCTCTGGTAGTCTGGGTAAATGCTTCTTGGCCACCTACAAATTCCCCCTACAAGTTCTGCCCCCACCATCATAACTCTCTCTCTCAGGGAGGCTATAAAATTGATTTCTAAGTGACTTTAAACTAATACCTGCTAACTTCAAGAACATTTTTAAGATACTCAATTTCCTAGCAAGAGCACCTAGTAGACCAGATAAGCAAAATGCTTACTTTTCTGGAAAGGAAGAAACTCTACCAAGAGTTAGATAAATAGGTGTCTTATGCCCAAAAATAAATAAATACCATAATAAAATAATTTTCTTGAATCATCTCCCCCTCTTAAAGTTTTCTTTGAAGCTTGGCTGCATAGGGTATCAAAAAACTTTAAAAAGCTATCTAAAAACAGGGCAAAGACAGTATTACATATTACTATAGCTTTACTTCCTCATCAAAGAAAGTAAAGTGAGTTTTCATAAGCAAGTTTCCTCTGTGGGTGAATCTCTAGTCAGTTACAACCAACTCGGAGAGAGCCATCAAGGCAAACTACCCATTAGCTGTCAATTCAGAATGACTTCAGAAAGCTAGCCCCAGAGCACCACTGGTATCTTTTCAACAACCTCTTAATCTTGTTTATAACACCTGTGTTAAAGCAGCCTGACATCAATTCTACTCACTTGTCTCAGAATGAAATTACTTAGAAACCTGAAAATTCCAGTAAACATACCAAAAAACACAAAGACACTGAAAAATCCTGTACACAAGGGAATTCGGTCGCCTCTTGTAAACAAAGCTACCTAGGTGAGCCAGTATGGGCCTCAAGAGGCAAAGTCAGACACAAATATCACAAAGAACTTCTTAGGAGGCACTGTGGTCACAGAATCATGGGGTTTAGAGAAACCATAAAGAAGTCCTCCTACAGATTCCTTACCAAGTGATTATCCAAGCTATATAATGGTTACCATTAACTGTGTGCATACTCTGTACCAGGAATATAACATTTCATTATCTTTTTAGTCTTCTTCACACAACTCTTCTAGGTAGGTAATACCATTCCCCATTTCTACACATGAGGAAACCAAGGCACAGGTGGCTTGCTTAGCAAACTGCCAAAGGCCAAAGAGCTAAAAATTAGTGGAGACGGGATTTAAACATTGCCAGTCAAACCCTAAAGCTCTCACTCTTTCTATATCATATTTCCACCATGTGACTGGGAAATCATCCTGCCTTAACTGGTTTCTGTGCTTACTATAGATGTGTTTCCTGAGGCTCCTTAAACTCAAGTGAACAGTTAGCGGCTCTAGTGCTGTTTTGGAAACCCATGTTTGTCCTAGGCCTGTACGAAACATAAAACACATAAGAAATTAATGCTAAACTAGTCCCATTAATAGGGAATGCCATATAGTGAGAAAAGAATGGAATTTGGTAGTCAAGACACCTGGCTAGCCAGGCATGGTGGTACACACCTGTAATCCCAGCTACCAGGGAGGCTGAGGCAGGAGGATCACTTGAGCCCAGGACTTTGAGGTTGCTGTGAGCTAGGCTGACGCCACGGCACTCTAGCCCAGGTGACAGAGCGAGACTCCATCTCAAAAAAAAAAAAAAAAAAAGACACCTGGGTTTATTATTACTAGTAGTGTGTGACCTTGGACAAATCACCACCATTTCAGCCTTAGTTTTATCATTGCAAAAAGCCCTTCTAGTGTTGTGGGATAGTATGAGGAAGTGACTAACCCAGAAAAAGTGGTCAATAAATGTTAAAAAAAAAAAAAAAGAAAGAAAGAAAGAAAATCGGGAAATGAATATGCCAGATCCAACCAACACAAAATAAAAACTCATCTTGTTGTTCTGTATGATCTCTTATTTTTTGCCTATGAGGCTGGGTGGAGAGGAAACAGCAATTATGTCCCACAGTAGACTTGCAGTAAAGCTTTGGCAAATAAATGAATCAATCAATCTCTTGCTTTAGAGCCAGATACAACACTGCTCTTTAAAACATATGCCAACCAACTCTCAGGTTACTACAATAATAGAATCAGGCTTTTATGAAGATCATGTGTTACTTGAGGCAAGATTCACTCAACCCAGAGTTTCCTAAGACAAGGGCCACTATCATTCACAAACACAACTTAATCTACTGCCATCAAGAAAAGGCAAGAAAAAGACAGCGACTGGGGAGGTGCTAAGCCTCAATATAAAAAGATACCTAGAAGAGACACAAATTCAGTCACCTAATCATTGATTCACTGCTTCATTCATTTACCCCTCATTCTTTCCTTTCTTTAGACAAGAGACATTTATTGAGCATTTACTCTATGGCAAGTGCTGATCTGGTCACTGCCTTTGAGGAATTCACAGTCCAGTGAGAAGGCAGGCATGTAACCAAGTAATTCCAATAAAGAGTGAGAGGCACAGTAGAATGGAGGCAAGTACAAAGTAGAGTGATGGCAGCATTCTGCTGCAGTCTATACTCTAAGTCTTTTTTTCAAAGCTACCTACATCCATAGGAGCCCGATTCTAGAAAGAAGAGTCCACCACCTACTTCTGGGGTGTCTTTGGGCAAGTTACTAAACCTCTGGGAGCTTCTGTCCTCATCTGCAAAATAGGAATAAAAATCCTGGCCTCCCAGGGTTGCCTTTAGGATGAGAAGGGATAACACACATAAATCAAATAGCACAAAGCCTGGCTCTCTGTGGGCTTCAATACCTGATAGACTCCAGGTCTTTGTTTTGTTCTTTTAACTGGGTGGCATGGGGAAGAACAAACATATATTCTTCTATTTCATTAAAAGTATGAAAATGTCCATGCTCCTCTATAAGCTGCTTTTCATTCCCTTCAATTCAGGAACACACCATCCCTACAAGTGACCCCTGCTCCCCTAAACACAAAGTCAACCTGTCAACTGAAGGGCAAATCTGCCATCAGCGCAGAGGCAATACTTCAAGGCCAGCTGCACACCCACCTCATGGTATTACCCCGTTAGGCTCCGTGTGATGCTCCTGAGAAAAGCCATACTCACTACACTCAGCAATCAGAAAGTTCACATAGTCAGAAGTACCTCTGCCTCGCACAAGGTGAAGTATGGCTAACAACTGCATTTTTAATTAAAATAAGATTTTCTCAACCTTCCCTGACAATCACAACTAGAACATGAAGCCCAATGTCAGACAGTTAACCAGTCTTCGTCCTACTCCAAATAGTGGTTTTAAGCACCCAGAGAAGGGAGAGGGAAAATTACCAATTTAAACAAAATGTTTAATCTCCTAATTACGGGACAGGCTCCAAGAGGACAGGAAGTGATTTGCAATCTTCATTATGGAATCCCCACGTGACCACTGGCACAAGTCATGTCAGCCAGAGGCAGATGCCATCTTTATTCCCCCACTGAATCTTCTGCGTCCTTGCAAGTTTGATGGAAGAAGAAATCTTTGGCCAAAAAAAAAAAAAAAAACAAAGGAGGCAGAAGAATAAGGATTTCTGTCTCCAAGTTCATTATGCTGAGTGAGGTGTAAGGATCCCCAGTGAGGAGCCAGGGAGATAATATTCAGTGACTCTACATTGGCAGGCTAAGGAGCCCGAGGCCCTTTGAAACTCTAAAGTCTTACAAAAACTGCCCAGCTCAGGTGGTGCTTAAGCAATTCTTTTTATTTGCTGAAATGTCTTGTCATCGGTGGTAAGACATGCATCGAAAATTAGGGTGGTGCCCACCAATGGCACTTCTGGTCAGAAGGAAATCTGTTCCTCTGCAGATATGCTTCTATCTTTGCTAATTTGTGTTATCTCTGCCCGTTCAGATCTCTATGTGCTAACTCAGGAGAAAAAGTCCCTGCCAAACAACTCTGACAAGTCTGATGGCAGAACTCTCACTGGAGGAGCAGCAGAGACAGCAATAGCAGGCAATTATTCCCTTTCATTAGAGACAGTTCTTTTTAAGTTTTGTGGGGTTTTTTAATTTTGAAAACAAAAAGTAGCCATTTACAACCACTGCTCATGGCAGTCACTTACACAACTGACAGAAACTGAAACTTCCCCCTATGTCGACTGAAAAAGATGTCCTGGAAGTAACCAGAAATGGCTGTGCCCCCTTAATTACCCTCTATAACATAAAACCAGATATGGAAAGGAAGGCCACAGCAGATCTGGGCAATGCAGCAGTGATATTTAATCATCAGTTGAGACCATCTGCAACTGTTCTGCAGAAGCAATAAAGTCTACGGATTCCAAAGCTTCCCACAAGTTACCAGGTGCTGAGGGTCAGTTGCATTGTCCTTGGGTCCACCGGGGGCTGCTTCCTTCATTCTCTCTAGGCCAGAGTGCTCAAAAAAAGGCACCATGCCCACATTTTCTGAGCCAAGCCTGGCAACAGGAGAGAGCTGCTTCTTGATTAAGCCAGAACGCAGATTAAATGTTTAGAACTAAAGATTCTGAAAACAACCTAGGTGGGAAAGCAATTATCCCCGGGAGAGTACAGCTTCAGCTGCAGCCCTCTGCAGCACAAAGGTAAATTCTACACCCCCTTCAACAACTAAGCTGGCCAGATTGCTCCCCTACAATCTATTCTCCAATCTGCAGATGCAGTGATCTTTTAAAACATAAACCAAATTGTCTCGCTCCACAGCTTAAAACACCCAATTGCTTCCCATTGTGTGGAGAATAAAGTCCAAAAATGTTAGGGTTCTGCCTCCTCCTCATGGGTGACCTTTCTGTCCTTATCTCAACCATCCCTCTTCACTCACCAAGCTCTAACCGTACTGACTCAAACATAATAAGTTTGTTCCCACCTCGGGGCTTTTGTATTGGCTTTTCCCTTGGACTAACCTACCCTGCTATTTCCACAGCTCTTCATGTGGCTGGATCTTTCTCATCATTTAGTTCTCAGCTCAAATGTCATCTCTCAGAGGGGCCTTCTGGAACCTTCTGAAGTAAACAACCACTGCTCCCCCATTACTCTATTACATTAGCCCATTTTCCCCCCATATCCCTATTTTAAATTATCTTGTTTTTGTTTATCTTATATGTTTGCTTCTTTAGACATTCTTATTTATTTGTATTTGTTTTTCTTATTTATTGTCTGTCTTGCCTCCTTGGATATAAGTTTCATAAAGGCAAGGACTGTGACTGTCTTCTGTATCACTCTATTTTCACTGTCTAGCATAATATCTTACATTTAGTAGGCATTTAATAAATACGTGTTGAATGATTAAAGAATAAAAAGGTTCAATATGGAACACTAATCCAAGTGAAATTTACTAACCCCCCAAAATCTGGATTGGCTCACAGCCTGACTATGAACATATGCCACAATGCCCTAGAAACAATGGTAAACAACATCCTATTTCTTCACCAATCCCTGGTGAATGACTAGGAAACAACAGCAGAGGGAGACAAGACCAAGATGGAGAACTCATAGATTATCAAAGTTACAGAGTTGGAAAATCTGCAAGCCTCTTGGGTATGGTTTTGCTCAAACTGTCCTTTTACAGGAAGATCAGACGGACCAGACATAGTAATCACTAATGGGCTAGGGCCAAACTGTGGTCTTAAAGGTCTATCTAGGGCAAGATACACCTGATGAGGCACACTATATAAGGCAGCTCCAGTCCCAGCCATCCAGAGTCCTTGATAATGGTGAGTCAGCACTTGGGAACCAGAGAGCACATACCAAGTCTAAAAGAAACTGGTGTTGTGTTTGGGAGGCGAGGGAAAAAGGAGAGACAGGACATGAGAGAGAGATAAGAGTCAAGCACAAGACAGGAACTAGGCAGAGACATAAACAGGTCAAGAACAAGCATGCAGGGTCTCCGGCGACTGATAAAATCTAGATTTCTTGGGCTAATGAGTATGTGAAATTGGATATAAGGCTGGCTAAAAGACACAGAGTTAAGGCAATCAGGTACATGGCTACCCTCCAGTAAGATAAGCAGGCATGAAAGAAACGGGCACTGCAAGGAAGGCCTGGGCAAGCCCCTATTTGTTGAGTGCTAGTTTCTCTTGAAAGATTCATGATTAGTGGGCAACAGTAATTGCTCAGATGTTCTTGAGTTCCCAAGATGGCAGTGGTAGGCAAAGAGATTTTAGAGGAAATGCTACATGGAAAATAAAGACAAGTCAGGCTGATGTGATTTCTAGGATCTTACAGACTTCAGTATCTAGCAGATGAGCTCTAAAATTTTATAGTTCAACCAAAGATAACCAAGAATACTAATGTCTCATTCATCCAATAACCTCCACTTTCATGAAACCATTAAAAGAATGGGGGGGAAAAGGCCTTAGAGGTTAGATATAATTCTATATAAACAATAACAGCAAGGAGTGACAGCTGACACCAAGGAGAAGAATGAAAACTATTAAAAAGTAGGCACAAGAACTCAAACTCCTAACATTCCACAGCGCAGAAGTAAAAGCTTTCCACACTTCAAAAGGTTATGAGAGAATCTGGGCACAATTAACATGTATTCACAATGCCGATCCTGAGACCACCGTGTGACCTACTGAGAACGGTAAGAATGTACCTGTTTCAGAAAGATCTCCATACAATATGATGAAAAATACAAGCTCTGTACATGTCAAAGAAGAGAAGGCATCATCATGCACAAAGCACTACTCTGAACTCCATTTTGGCACCAAGGAGTTTGGATCATGAGGCAGGTGACTTTCCCTCTGGGCTCTGGCTTCCCCAACTGTAAAAAAAGGAGGTTAGAATACATCATCTCCAGGTTTCCTCTTGTTCCAGCATTCTCACGCCACTTATAGGCTTCAGTTTCCTGGAAAATCTGTTTATGACGAACACCACATTTTCCAAAGACATCAGGTAAATGAGGAGTTAGTACAATTCAATATAACCTGTACCACCTTTTTTAAAAACGAACCTCATTATGGGTTTCTTTCAGCTACAACCCTCAAGTAATCAATGGTAATGTCTTTTTCTTGTCCTCCTTTATTGATGAGTTTCAACGTTCTGTTAATTCTTGGCATTTCTACCATCCTCTGCCCAACAGAGTTTAATTCTGGCCAGAGCCCTGCTCCATGTTGCAGCTTCTCCGTAAATAATCATGTAACCTTGAGATGGTCAAAACTTTCTCTCATCATTAGTCTGGTAAGCTATTTGCTGTCCGATGTTCAGAGAGGGTGCTAAAAGATTACATGACAAATTGTAACTATAATTCTTTTCCTTTTATCCAAAGCTGCAAAGAAAATAGCATTTCAACATTACACACCAGCAAAGGACTGAGGTACTATTAATGTTTAAGTCTACCAAAGATCCCAAAAGAAATTTTAAAGTTAGATGCTCTTGGGAAGAGTAGGGGGTCAAATAAAAAATGTAATCAAGCCTCAATTTTATGTATTAACAGAATGAGCACATGAATAATGCCAAACAAACTGTTCAATAATCAATCATACTTGCTTTTAGATAAAGTCAGATTTATTCCGAGAGAAACAACACGACATTCTGCTTGGTTTCTCAGTTCAGTGACTCTGGACATTGCTGGGTAGTTAGCTGAAGGGAAGTCCAAGGAGTCAAAGAAGATAATCTGCTTATAAGCAACTGATAATCTAAGACAAGTTAAAAGATGGAAATGCACCGTGGTAGTCTCACGAGATCTTTCACTGAACTCCAGGATGAAGAGAATCCAGTTTCTATTTACCAACCCACAAATCAAGCTGGAGTCCTAAAGTTTAGGCCAATACTTTCAGATCAGTCATTCCTAGAACCCTACAGAAAAGAAAATGGTTTTGAACCACAGGCATACCTCATTTTACTGCACTTTACAGACAATGCATTTTTTAGGAATTGAAGGTTTGTGGCAACCCTTCGTCAAGCAAGCCTATCATTTTGGTAATTATCACAATGTTTAAAACGTTTTCATTATTATTATATCTGTAATGGTGATTTGTAATCATTGATCTTTGATTGTAATTGTTTTGGGGCACCATGAATCAAATCATATAAGACAGAGTACTTAATTGATAAATGTGGTATGTGTTCTGACTGCTCCACTGATTGGCCAGTCCCCCATCTCTCTCCCTCTCCTTGGGCCTCCATATGCCCTGAGAAACAACACTATTGAAATTAGACCAGTTAATAAGCCTACGATGGCCTCTAAGTGTTCAAGTGAGAGAAAGAGTTGCATGTCTCTCACTTTAAATCGAAAGCTAGAAATGACTTAGCTTTAGTGAGGAAGGCATGTCAAAAGTAACAACAGACCGAAAGCCAGGCCAAAAGCTAAGTCTTTTGCACCAGTTAGCCAAGTTGTGAATGCAAAGGAAAAATTCTTCAAGAAAACTCAAAGTGCTACTCCAGTAGACATATGATTAACGAGAAAGTAAAACAGCCTTATTGCTGATATGGAGAAAGTTTGAGTGGTCTGGATAAAAGATCAAACTAGCCACAACATTTCTTTAAGCCAAAGCCTAATCCAGAGCAAGGTCCTAACTCTCTTCAATTCTGTGCAACCTGAGAGAGGTAAGGAAGCCGCATAAGAAAGTCTGAAGCTAGCAGAGGTTGGTTCATGAGGTTCAAGGAGAGAAGCCATCTCCATAACATAAAAGTGCAAGGTGAACCAGCAAGTGATCCAGAAGATCTAACTAAGATCACTGATGAAGGTGGCTACACTAAACAACAGATTTTCGATGCAGACAAAACAACCTTACACTGGAAGGAAATGCCATCTAGGACTTTGATAGCTAGAGAGAAGTCAATGCCTGGCTTCAAAATTTCAAAGAACAAACTGACTCTCTTGTTAGGGGCTAATGCAGCTGGTAACTTTAAGTTGAAGCCAATGTTCATTCATCATTTCAAAAATCCTAGAGCCCTTAACAATGATGCTAAATCTACTCAGCATGTGCTATATAAATAGAACAAAAAAGCCTAGACGACAGTGCATCTGTTCACAGTATGGCTCACTGAATATTGTAAGCCCACTATTGAGACCTACTGCTCAGAAAACAAGATTCCTTTCAAAATATTACTGCTCATTGAAAATGCACCTGGTCACCCAAGAGCTCTGATGCATATGTACAAGATTAATGCTGTTTTCATGCCTGATAATACAATATCCATTCTGTGGCCCATGGATCAAGGAGTATTTTGACTTTCAAGTTTTATTATTTAAGAAACACATTCTTAAGGATATAGCTGCCATGGATAGTGTTTCCTCTGATGAATCTGGAAAATGTAAATTGAAAACCTTCTGGAAAAGATTCACCACTGTAGATGCCAGTAAAAGCATTTGTAATTCATGGGAGGAGATCAAGATATCAAAATTAACAGGAGTTTGGAATAAATTGATTCCAACCCTCACAGATGACTTTGACGGGTTCAAGACGTTAGTGGATGAAGTAACAGCAGATGTGGTATAAATAACAAAAGAACTGTAATTAGAAGTACAGCCTGATGATGTTGACTGAAATGCTGCAATCTCATGATAAAACTTGAACAGATGAGAAGCTGCTTCTTATGGATGAGCAAAGAAAATGGTTTCTTGAGATGGAATCTATTCCTGGTGTAGATGCTGTGAACATTGTTGAAATGACAACAAAGGATTTGGGATGTTACATAAACTTAGTTGATAAAGCAGCAGCAGGGTTTGAGAGGATTGACTCCAATTCTGAAAGAAGTTCTACTGTGGGTAAAATGCTATCAAATAGCATTACATGCTACAGAGAAATCTTATGTGAAATGAAGAGTCAATTGACAGGGCAAACTTTATTGCTGCCTTATTTTTAAAAATTGCCACAGCTACCCCGGCCTTCAGCAACCACCACCCTGATCAGTCAGCAGCCATCACCATCACCAGCAAAATAAGGACAACTCACCGAAGGCTCAGATGATTGTTAGCATTTTTTAGCAATAAAGTATTTTTAATTATGATATGTACATTTTTAGACAAATGCTATTGCACACTCAATAGACTACAGCACAGTATAAACATAACTTTTAAATGCACTGGAAAACCAAAAAATTAATGTGACCTGCTTTATTGGGGTGGTCTGGAACTGAACCCTCAGTACTTGGAGGTATGCCTGTATTCAGCTGAAGTACTAAAGAACCAAACATGGCTGACCTTGGAGAAGGTAAAAGCAGTATCAGAATTCCTGCTATAACTTCTCCTAATTCCAATTCCTCTATAGCTATGCAAGACTCAGACCAAACCCAATCACTTCCTTTCGGACACTAAGGGGCGGGCAAAGAGACGAGAAATTTGTAAATGGGATTCCTGGTACTAGATGAGAGGAAAACGGAGATGTCTTAGCAATATTAAAGAGATCCGGGGAAAAGAATTATTGTGTTGATGGCATAATTCTTGATATCAATGACTGCTAAGTGTGGTAGAACAGGGTTGTGCTTCAACCTACTGAGAACATTTCTATACTGTGGCACATGTGGGTGACAAACTGTTCTCATTTCATTGTACAACATTCTAAACCTTACTCTCCAAGGGACTAATAACCTTGGGAATACTGAAGGAGCTTTGCAGGATTCAAGAAAAACCTTTTTTTTTCCTGTAGCATGTGTGTTTGTAATCATATCAATAATGAAAATTAACAGCTAATATTCACTGGCCACTTACTATGTGTCAGGCACTATACTACTTGGCACTACCCATGTTGTCTCATTTAATCCTCTATTTTAACAAAACATGGTAAAGTGGAAATTTTTTAAAAGATGGTACAGCAAAGATAGATACTTTTATACAATCTTCATCTTAAAGATGAAGACCTGAGGCTTAAAGAGGTTAATTAACTGACCCAAGGTCACACAGCTAGCAAATAGCAGAGCTGGGATTCAAACCCAGGCAGTCTGAGCCAGAGTTTGTGTTCATCCACTACACTAAACATTAAGACACACCTAATAGGCACACTCGGAAGGGCATATGCTTTGAATTATTTTCTCCAACAGTGCCAACAAGCCATTGTGAACCATCCATATTCTCCAGTGTAGTCATTTTTATATAGGAAAACTTCTCTATGGGTTAAACCTTATAAATTCAATCCCCCAATTTAAATAATGACACCTAAGGAGAGATCACAGAAAGGTACGGCTGTCTTCCTCAAATTCACCTCCAAAGTTAGGAAGCCAACTCAATAAGACCTATCTCCAAGGAAGCTGGAATGGATAAGACTGAAGTCTATGACTGGAGAAGTGTTCTGTTAGCCTACAGAGGAAACAAACCCACATTCACCATGCCTATATGAGATCCACAAAACAAAAAGTAAGACCTCCTAGGAAGCTATTTATTTGACCAAGTCTTAAGAGTCTCAACTAAGGTGGTGGCGGTTGGAACAGAAGGAAGGGATGGAAAGACGACTCCTGAAGATGCAGCACCTCCTCCATGAAGCCTTTCCCAACTTCCCACGGGCAGAGCTGCTCGTGCCTTTCTGCCACGACCTCTTGTTCATGTCTCCATAACAGCATCGACACTCCAAGCTTGGATTTCAAATACGTGGTATACCCCCATTACACTAAAAGCTCCACAAGAGCAAGAACGGTGACGTAATCATTGTCCTATCTAGACTGTGAGCTAATCGTTTTCATATCCTAACACCTTCTTGACTCCTGACAGAAGAGCCGGCCTCTGCTCATGAACTTGTATGATCCATGAAGAGAACCTTGTCTTTCATCTTTGAGCCCTTTCATCTTTGAGAAATAGCTCCAAGGCTTCTTTCAAGTCTGCTGAACATCGACACCTCTAACTAAAAATGCAAAGTTGCCCATGGGGACGGGCACGTGAGGAAGCAGAGAATTATGTGATACCAGAACACTTAGCCAGAATGTCCAATAGACACATGAAACACAAATCAGGGCTAGGGAGCTAAGAGCTGTCTAAAAAAAGGTGCTGAAAGGAGAAGAATGATTGAGTTCTTCCAAAAAGATGAGGAATAGGGTTATAGAGTCAAATTCTAGTGAAGAGTCAAGAATAAAGAGTCCAATAAAATCTTTGGCAAAAGAACATTGGCAACCCTCAAGAAAGTAGGTTTTGGGCATTCTACAAAATAAGTGACTAGTACTCTTCAAAAATGAAAGACAAGGGGAGAATAAGGAAATATGACAATTAAAGGCAATGAAGGATCCCAGAACAGAAAAAGACCATTATTGCAAACACTGGTGACATCTGAATTAAGTAAGTCTGCAGTTTAGTTACTAATATGATATGAATGTTAATCCCCTGGTTGTGATCATTATACAATAGTTATGTAAGATGTTAACTTTAGAGGAAGCTGGATGAGGAATATATGGAAGCTGTATTATTTTTGTAAATTTTCGCTAAGCTTAAAATTAATTCAAAATAAAAAGTAAAACAAAAAAGAATATAGGTTTTGTAGCAAGAGCAGCAACATATTACAAGGAAGAGGAAAATGATTCAGAAACTGAAGTAACAGGGTATGAATCAAATTTTCTTGAAGTCTAACACAAAAGCAGAGATACAGGCCAACAAACAAACAAGGTAACAGCACAAAAAGGCTTTCCAAAGGAGGAAACAACACAGCATATTTGAAGGCCTGTACTGGTTCATTCACTCAATCACTAAACAACCACTTAATTAGACATCAACTGTGGCTGACACTCTGCTAGGTGCTGGTCCCTGCCTCGAAGGCTACAGTGTAGTAAAGAACATGTACAGGGAGGCATATAAATACAATGTGTTTTGTGAGTGTGAGAAGAATGAGCCAGAGGCAAGAGAGAGGACAAGAAGGATGCAAAGGGAGGAAATGAACTTAAGAAAAAAAATCAGTCAGGAGGTGAAACAGAAAACACTCTGAAATGGAAGTATCAATGAGAATAGCTCTTTATTATTTACAGTCACACTTCTAACAAAAAGTAACTTTGAAAAGTACTAAACTCATGCATAAAGAGCCTACTTCATGATGCTATAAAATGACATTATGATTAGAATAACGTTCTTAGGGTTATAGGTAGGATGAGACTACCACAGAATGAAAGATATATTTGAGCACCAGTATTCAGGCTTTCAGTAATGTTTCTTATCCACACAATGACAAAAAGCATAACAGAAAAGCTCAATTACAAAACAACTACTACCTTAAGAGCCAGATAAGAAATATAAATGATAAACACACACAAGAAAGAAAAGACTATTAAAGCAACCTTGAACTAACACGTTTTATATTCCTACTAGATTAACAGGAAAAAAATTACAACTAGTATATCAAAATAGCAATTACAATGGAATACACACAGTTTACAAGGAGCACTATAAACTGATAAAGGATTAACTCCACATAAGCACTATGGATCCCTTAACATATCTGCAGCTAAGAGGACCCCATCCTCTCCTGCCACTCCCCCCCATTTACCCAATGCTCTGAACATTTCACTCCCCTGCTTTTGCTCTTAATCCCAATCAAGAAGGACCATCCCCAGCCTACTTTACCACCCGCAGAAATTCCTACCCATTCATCAAGGCTGGGATTCTAGTGTCATCTCTCTTTTCTTCAATGACCAAACCAAATCCATCCCCACCAATACATGCCTCTCCAAGCATATCCAATCTTTTCCTCCATTGTGCTCCCATAATGCATTTATTCATATAGGTAGTTGTTTAAATGCCTGTCTCGTTCCTTAAATTATGAATTCTTTAAGGCCCAGGACCGTGTCGTAATAATTTTAGTACATGCAATACTTAGCACAGGAGATGGCACATGGTAATTACTAACGACTATGAGAGGGAAAAAAATGTCACATGAACAAAGAAGTTCACTACAATATTATCTCCAAGAACAAAAACCTGGAAACCACCTAAATATCCCATTATAGAGGAATACTTCAGGGAAAAGTGTTCTATCATGCAAGCAAAAAGTATGCAAATATCAAAAATAATATGAAGGTTATGTTATTTTTAGTAACAGCAAACATTTCTGGCAATGTTAAATTAAAAACATAGAACACAAAACAGTATCTATACAATGGTTACAGCCACACAAAATACATAAGGACTATGGGAACATAAAAAGTATTTATTGCATTAGGGTAGTAGTTTTCCTCTTCTCAAATATTTCAATACTGTTCCTGTCAGTTTATTATCATTAAAAAACTTCATTTCAAAAGAAAGAAAGAGAGGGAAAGGAGCAAGTTTAGAGACTCCTCTAAGCCCCTGCAACCCAAGGGAAATGCTAAGATATTACTGGTAAGTGACAAGAGGAGTGGGAGTCTGCAATATCACCAAAACCTAGGGTCCCTGACCCCAATCTGCCTCAAAGAGAATTCCTCTCATGTCACAAGCTGCATTAAATGTGAATTCTTTATTGCAAAACTTCGGAGGCAAGAACTTTTTACAGACATCTGTGGAATTAGTATTAATGAGAGTGCTCTGGAGTTCATATATGTGCCTATGCAGCAGAAATTTCTCAGCCAAAGCACTGCTGGGCACACTTCTTGATGAGATGTCTAAGCCTGAAGGCATCAAAAAAGTAAATTTCCATATTGGGAACATAACTAGTTTCCTCCTGAAGATTTTTTCCATCACCTCCTGTCCACATTGTAATTCTCCAGTCTTCTCAAATGAATAGTTAACATATGTCAAGGATATAAGGCATATACTGAGGCATTTGGTGCCTAACTCTGTTATTCATAGAAGAACCAATATCAGCAGAAAATTGGAATCTTCCCAACAAGTTGCCCCAAAAATGAAAAGAAAAAAAAATTTTTTTTTTTTTTAAAGACAAGGTCTCACTCTGTTGCCCAGGCTAGAGTGCCATGGTGTCATCATAGCTCATGGCAATCTCAAACTCCTGGGCTCAAGTGATCCTCCTACCTCAGCGTCCTGAGTAGTTGGGACTACAGGTGCACTCCACCACACCCAGCTCATTTTTCCATTTTTTGTAAAGACAGGGTCTCACTATGTTGTTCAGGCTGGTCATGAACTCCTGGCCTTTAAGCAATCTTCTCACCTTGGCCTCCCAAAGTGCTAGGATTATAGGCATGAGCCACTGTACCTGGCCCCAAGATGAAATTTAAGAGACACCCAAAAAGAAAAGTTTCATTTCTTTCTTTTCTTTACTAAAAACATTAAATACTTTTAATAAACATTTTCTGACATCGCATGATATTTTTCCTTGCTGAGTCCCTGAATTTCAGGAATGGAATTCACCTTAGTCTCTCTCTACATTTTAGGAATGGAAAGACTCTGAAGCCATATAGTCCATCTCCTCATTCTGCAAGTGATTAAAAAAAAAAAAAATGATGTACAGAGAGGGAAAATGACTTGTCCTGAGTCACCCAGATAAGTAATGATAAAAGTGGGATTACAACCCAAATCTCCCAGAAATGCAAAATCTAAAGTATCACCGGAGACTTACTGAATCAAACTCTGAGGGTGGGGATATTCAAATCAGACAACTTCATATCCGTATGTCCCCACGAAGTGAACTTCAGTGGTCCCACTGAGCCTACTTTGTAAATAATAACTAACAACCAATGGCTCTTAAGATTGATGCATTCCTCTACATGGGTACTATACTTCAATTTTTAAAATTTTTTAAAATCTGAAAACAAAATGTAAAACTACATTTGGGTGTTCAGTTGGTTTCAGTTCGGGCCCTTCTCCTTACTGGCTGTTTGACTTTAGGCAGGTAACTTGACCTCTCTAGCTTGAGTTTCCTTTTCTATAAGATAGGCACGCCAATTTTATAGAAAATAAATCCTTGCATGCCCACAAGGAAGGCCTACATAGTGTGTTGTCTGCCTATATCTCCAGCTTCAACACCTACCATTCTCCTGCTCACTCCCCATGTTCCAGTTACATCGATCCTCCTCCTGGTCCTCTAACAGGCTGTTCCCTCTGCCTCCATCACTGGGCCCCCTTCACATGACGGGCTCCTTCACAACCTTGAGAGATTAAACATGAGAACCTGTCTGAAAGCACCTTGGCTCAGTTTCTGGCACACAGTCGGAAGGCAATACAGCACGGTGGTTAGGAGCTCCAGTTATGGAATAAGACTGTCTGAGAACCCTGGCCATGCCACACTACCTGGCTAGATGCCTTAAGACAAGCACTTTTTTGTACCTCAGTTTCCTCATCTGTGCAACAGGGATTAAAAACAGTACCTTCCTCATAGGGTTGTTATGAGGATTTAGAGAGATGTCGCAGGTAAGTAAACCATCTTTCATGTCTATAAAATGTTACTGTTTTCAAAGAGCTTTTGCATCCAAAAACTCATCTGATCATCATGACTTTCAACAAAGGGATAGGTGCATTTGACTAAGTATGGAGTAGATTCCAGACTATACTATCTTTTAGGAAGAAGAAGAGTGGACATGGATCTTACAGAAAGGAAACTGCATGAATAGCATGTGTGAGAAATGAACAGAGCAGGAAATAAAGAGACCAGGACTCTGATTTCAACTCCGCCCACCACCTTGGCCTACAAGCTCAGGTAAATCCCTTTATCAGACCGGCGTTCACTTTTCATCTGTAAACAAATGCGTTGAATGAAGTTATCTATAACATCTCTCAATATAAAATTCAAACTCTTTATCATGGCCCACAAGGAAGGCCTACACAGTGTGTCATCTCCCTACATCTCCAGCTTTGTCACCTACCATTCTCCTGCTCACTCCCCATGTTCCAGCTACATCAGTCCTCCTCCTGGTCCTCTAATAGGCTGTTCCCTCCACCTCCATCACTGTGCCCCCTTCACATGACTGGCTCCTTCCCAATCTTCAGTCCTTTAATATCCATTCCTCAGAGTTCTTCCCCAACCACCTTATCTAAAGTAACAGGTCCTGTCCCCCACTCTCAGAAGTTATTTTCTACAGCAGCGCTGTCCAATAAAATAAAACCAAAGCCGCAAATGGATCATTTATGTAACTTTACATTTTCCAGTAGCCACATTAAAAAAGATTTTTAAAAGGTGACATTAATTTTAATAACATATTTTCTTTAACCCAATGAATCCTAAATATTATCATTTTGACAGGTAATCAACATAAAAATAAGATATTTTACATTAATTATTTTCACTTATTATCTCAAATATCTTTTAATCGTTATTACCAATAATCAGTGTAACTGACATGATCAGTATGATCATATAATCGGTATTTTAAATTTACTTTTTTCATACTAAGTCTTCAAAATTCAGTGAGATTTTACACTTACACTACTTCTCAATTCAGACTAGTCACATTTCAAGCATTCAACAGCCCTATGTGGCTAGTAGCTAACACGTTGGGCAGGAGTTAGGACACCCGAGCTCTAATCCCAACTGTTAGTTTCTGAGTGGCTCTGGACAAGCCTTGTCTGCCCTTTGGGCCACCGTTTCCCCACAAGTATCCTGAGCAAGAGGGACAAGAAGATTCCTAGGAAGCTATCCCTTGCTAGAGTTCAAAACATCTCCCAAAAGCCACAATTAACACAAGCCCAGCTTTCGATACTTAAAAATCAGCTCTCACGTTCATCAGTTGGTACTGCCCTCAAATAACCCTACCAGGCAGTTACTACTGTCTCCACTGTATAGATACAAAAACTGAGCCTCAGAGAAAGGAAAATGACTTGTCCAAAAGCCACACAGCCAGTCAGTGGGAAGCTGGGGCTCAAATCCAAGAAAGACCAGTGCTCCCCCACCACCACCTCAATGAGTGGGGAGAAGCGAGCTGAGAGGGGATGGACGGTTGTGAAAATAGAACAATCTGGAGCTTCAGGGGAGTTCAAGGAAATCAGGCCCCAGGGTGAGAAGAGGAGGTGAAAGGGTTCAGGCCTTGAAAAGGAATGAATCGAAAGAGCCCACGTGGGCCTCGGGAAGTGAAGAGAAATGAGAGTCTGGGCCCCCGGGTGGCTTGAGAAGTGAGGGGGCCTGGGAAGTTGGGTGAGGGGAGGTCAGATGAAGGGACTCTGGCCCCGCGATCCCTGCCCGGGTAAGGGAGTGGTGCCCCGGCCCTTCTCGCCCCTCTTACCTGGTAGCTCAGAAGTTCGCCCACGTCCATGGTCCCGGGCCCAGCCAACAACGGGTACTCTGGTTCCCTCCACTCACACCCAGACCGCAGAGACCCTCAGCTGCGGCTCCAGCCACACTGCCGTAAAGAACCTCGAGCGGGGTCGCAGAGCCAATGGGGTAAAAGTGAGCGCGACGAGAGAGCTGGCCACACTGAGGTAAAAGGCAGCGCTACCGTAAAGCGCGCTGCAGTTGTGACAGTACTGCTTCCGCTCCGGGTCTGAAGTGGGCGGGGAAAGGGGCGGAGACTTGGAGGAGTGAGAGGAGGGGAGAGAAAGGCCCAAAGAAACGTTTTATTGCGCAGCCCTTATGTCTAGGGGGGAGTGCTGCGTGCTTGACCTGCGCTCTCACGAGCTTCCAGTGATTTATCCTCATTTCACCCTCATTTCACAGGTGAGGAAACTGAGGCTCAGAACATGGTTTAATACATGAGCCAATCAGTCTACTGATTGATTCATTCATTCATTAATCCTGATCATCATACTATAAAATACCTTCAGATACCCACCGTAAATCCTATAAATACTATACTCACTAGCCATGCTATACTATACTCGCTACTGAGCGCTTGAAATATGGCTAGTCTGAATTGAGATGTGCCGTAAGTGTAAATAAAATACCTACTGGATTTCTAAGACTTACATTGATTACATGTTAGCATGACATTTTATATATATTAGGTCAAATGAAACATATTATAAAATTAATTTCACCCATTTCTTTTTGCTTCTTAAATGTGGTTAGTACAAAATTTTAGATTGCATATGTGGCTCTCATTTGTGTTTCCCATCATATTTCTAACAGACAGGGCTGGCTCAGAAAGTGACTTGTCCAAGGCTGCACAACTATTACTTTCTTAGAGTGGCTTCCTCAACTCACCCTCAGTCCAAGTAAGCAACCCCTCTCCTCATTATTCCCTTTCCTAGTACCTCGTCCGCTAAATGTATGTTACAGTGTGTAAGTTTGTACTTAATGATTGTTTACTTGTTTATTGACAGCCTCATTGACTGGACTACAGGCTCCATGAGAGCAGGGATTGTGTATGTCATGTTCACCGCTGCATTAGCCATCAAGCCTAGTACAGTGCCTGCTAGAGGGGAAGGTTTCTCAATGAGCCTTGTGTACCATGGTAAGGAGACTGGATTTTATGCAAACAGCATTGAAAAGATTTTAAGCAGGGTAGTTTTGTGATGGGATTTATGTTTTTTAAGGATCACCTATGCAATCTGCTTTGAATCGAGTTTATTTGAATGTCTTTCCCCCTGATACTTAGACACGAATATAGACTGTGCCTTGCTCAGGAAGACAGGACAGAGTAATGGTGAGAGCGTACCCTTTGGACACAAACAGACCTGTGTTCTATTTCATGGTGTGCTGGAGCCAACTTGTATAGACAGGCTTACAAAAGCCCATGGTTAGGCCGGGCGCGGTGGCTCACGCCTGTAATCCTGGCACTCTGGGAGGCCGAGGTGGGCGGATCGTTTGAGCTCAGGAGTTCGAGACCAGCCTGAGCAAGAGCGAGACCCCATCTCTACCAAAAATAGAAAGAAATTATATGGACTGCTAAAAATATATATAGAAAAAATTAGCCGGGCATGGTGGCGCATGCCTGTAGTCCCAGCTACTCGGGAGGCTGAGACAGGAGGATCGCTTGAGCTCAGGAGTTTGAGGTTGCTGTGAGCTAGGCTGACGCCACGGCACTCACTCTAGCCTGGGCAACAGAGTGAGACTCTGTCTCAAAAAAAAAAAAAAAAAAAAAAGCCCATGGTTAAATTTTCAGAAAGTTTGCAAACTGATTGACATCAAGTTCATTGCTTGAAATCACAATGACAGGAATATTTACACCATGTAAATAAGCAAATGCTACAAATCAGGGTTGTTACTGTTGCTTTTCCAGAGAGCCAGTTGTTAACCATCTGCCAGCATACCCCTGATTCTGGTTCTAGTCAAAGTTCCACCACATCTGGCTGTGTGCCCCTTGGCAAGTTACTTTCTCTCTCTCTAAATTGCATTTTCTTCATCTGTAATGTGACTCAGTCATTCATTCAACGTATATTTAGTGAGAGCCTGCTCAAGGCTAGACACAATTCTGGGCTCTGAGTATACAGCAGTTTATAAAACAAAGTTCCTGCCTTCTTGGAACCTACATTCTAGTTGGGGAGAAAACTTGGTGGAAAAAAATATTGTTCTGAGTCTCATTTTATAGATGTGGAAACGGGGCAAGCAACTTCACCTCTGCATGCCTGATTTCCTCACCTGCAAAGTGGAGATTCAACCAAATCTACCTCATAAGGTTATGGAGGGTTTACCTGAGATGCTGCATGCAAAGCACTTAGCCTAGTACCTGGCACAGAAAGATGCTCGACCAATGTTTGATGTTACTATTATGAGGAATTGAGTGGGATGGGGGCAAGGAGAGGGCAGGAGGGATCAGAACATTTCTTACACACTTTCCTTTTCAGGCATTCAGTCTTGCCAATGTATTTTTAGAAGCAGCCTTAAAACATAGAATTATTAGGCAAAATCCTATGAGAACCAGATTTGGTGAGCAATGAGGATAATGTGCTCTGCTGGGCAGGTTTCCGAGAGGAGGTGCCATTTGGAGTAGAGTATAAAGGATGAGAAGAGTTGGCCAAGAGGACATAGTAGGAGAATAGTGACTCTGGCAGAGGGAACAGCATGAGCAAAGACATGGAGATCGGATATTTCTTGTAGACAGGACATAGAATGTGTGGAGGAAATGGTGGGAAGTAGGCAAGGGAAGATCACAGATAGGGTTAACAGATTTAGCAAATAAAAATACAGGACACCCGGTTAAATCTGAACTTCAGATAAACAATGCATTTTTTAGTATAAATGTGTCCCATGCAATATTTAATAACTTACTAAAGACTTTTCATTGCTTATCTGAAATTCTGATTTAACTGAGTATTCCTTTATTTTATCTGGCAACCCTAATCTTGGAAGATCTTGAATGCCATATTAAGATATTTGAATTTTGTCTTGATGAGAAGGTTCATTAATAATTCCCTGGGAACCTCCCCAGGGATGAGGCTTGGGGTACTCATCTGTCAAGTCTCAGCTTAATATCCCACATCACAGGAGCCTTCCCTGGGTACAAGATCTAATACAGTCCCTCCCTGCCTTCCAGATTTTCTACCAGAATTCCTCACCATTATCTTCAGAACACTTAGGATTTCTGTTTCTATATTTATTTGCATTTAACTCATTTGGGGGTCTGCTTTCCCTTCAGGATTCTAAGTTCCAAAACTTGGCCAGAGATTGCTGTATTGTTCACCACGATAACCTCAGAACCTAACACAACACTTGGCACGTAATTGGTACTCACCAAATAGTTGTTGATTTAATACATGAACCAATCAATCTACTCCTTGATTCATTGATTCATTCATTCCTGGCTGTAATACTATCAAATGTCTTCGAATTCCTACCCTAAACCCTAACAATGTAACTATTTCAATTTTAAAAATAAGGATATGAATATTCAGAAAAGCTATGTGCAATGCACCAAACAGGCCAAAAGCATGTGAGGATGATTTCAGAGTGGCATCCACAAGAGAGCTGGGAGAAGAGCACTACCCAGGAGACCAACTGCTGGGCTGTAACCTTTTAAAGGAATGTGGAAGACTTATCCCTTCCAGAAAGTTTTTAAATAGCTGTGAGCTGCCTAGGTTCCTTAAGCTTTTGATACTGTAAGATGTAATCAGAGTTGCCTCCTCCATTTCTCGGTGCCCTAGTAAATTATTTATTGGAACAGCCTTTAAGGAAATATCCTCAAAAAATACTCATAAAGTATATTTATCACCAATATTGAGCTCCCACCCTGAGAACTTGAGCTGATTTGAAAAATACAACACTGCCGAAGAAATTCTGACTCCTCCATTTAGGCACTGAATAGGTGGGGAAGAGTCGCAGAGTGGGCAATGGGAAGGGGAATATGTTTTCTAGGGAACAGAATGCAATTTCTGCGGCTCAGGAGGAATCTGTTCCTTCTGCTTCTCCTTCCCAAAGTCCAGGTCCCTGGATCCTCTGTATTCTAATATTTGTAAATAATTGTGAACACTGAAATGTGGGTAGTTTAGTTACTTGCCCACAGTCATAGTTAGTAACTGGCAAGGCTCCAATCCAAATCTGTCTGACTCTGCATTTCACAGTAGGGATTTGGGCTCAGTTAACCTTTCGAATAGTACTGACAGTTATGATCCAGGCACAGGAGATTATTGACTGCTAAAGAGTAATTATGTCTCCCAGCAGGTCTTGATTAGACACAAGGAGAATTTATGTTCCTAGATACACTGTGAGCCAAGTACAAACTCAGTAGTCACGGATATGCGATGAAAAGGAATTATTTGGCAGAGGAGGGAGAAGGGGTTTGAGATGTGATAATGGAACTGTGAGGATGTTAAAGGAGTCCTCATCTTTTAAAGATGCATACTTTAATTTATGTAAGAAATAATATGACGACTAGAATTTGCTTCAAAATAATCAGAGGTGGGGGTAAGTATGAATCTGAGTGGAAGAATAGATGAGAGAGAATTATTGTTGAGCTGGTAATTGTTGAAGGTGAATGACAGATAAATTGGAACTCATTCTTCTGGCAACAGGGTGGCAGCAGCAGTTCCAGGTACAACAACATGGAGAAGAATAAGAGAGATCATCTTTTCCTGAGGCTCTTTTTAGGATGAAGGAAGAAAGGATGCTGGCAGGGACCAGATATGTCTCTTGCATAAAGAAAGGATTCTGTGGTCAAGTATGTTTGGCTGGAAAAGCCATAAAACCAGCACTCACAATGGCCCGTAAGAATGTAACAAATTTCCTAAGCCCCTAATTCTGAGAAGCTTGCCCCATCAATGTCCTGCAACAATGACCCTCATGAGTCAGGCCTTCCAGAAATGCTTTAGTAATAAGGGATAGAAAGAACTGTTTGTGCTATCACCATTGGAGGCCAGTAGAAAGGACATTGGCCAAAACCACTTTGCCCTTGGGAAGTAAGCAGATTCCCTAGCAAGTGAGCAGAAGCAGGTGTTTATTACCCAGCCTTAGCACGAAGGATGTGTATTAGTTATGTATTGCTGCCTGACAAGTTACCCTAAAACTTAGTGGCTTAAAATAACAATGAACATTTATTATCTCACACAATTTCGGAGAATCAGGAATTTAGAAGCAGCTTATCAGGATGGTTCTGACTCAGAGTCTCTCATGAGGTTGCAGTCAAATGCCGGTCACTTCCAAGATGGCTCACTCACATAGCCAGCACGTTGATACTGGTTGCTGGCTGGAAACCTCAATTCCTTGCCACGTAGATCTCTTTATCAGGCTCACTGAGTGTTCTCACAACGTGGTGACTGACGTCCCCCAGAGTAAGTGACCCAAGAGAGAGCAAGACAGAAGCCACAGTGCCTTTTGTGACGTAGCCTCAGAATTCAGTCCATCATTTCTGCAGTATCTATGGATCTCACAGTTCCTATCTATTCACTGTGGGAGGGCACTCCACAGGGCATGAATACCAGGAAGTGAGATTCACTGGGACCATCTTGGAAGTGGAGCCTCCAGCTCCAGTCAAGCCTTCAGATGACTGACATAGGGAGCTGCAATCACCCATCTAAGCCATCCCTAAATTCCTAATCCACAGAAACAGTGAAATAATAAATGCTTGTTGTTTCATCCTCCTAAGTTTTTAGGTAATTTGTTGTGCAGCAAGAGATATACAAAGTCCAAGTAGGTTAGGTACCAAAGAATGAAATTCCCATCTCTGGTAGTCACTATGACCTATTGATAATCTGAGCATTTGATTAACACCCATTAGATGCCCTCAGTCATTCCCAGCAGGTATCAATGAAATTAACACCAGCAACAATGAAGGCAAAAAGGGAGACTGCTTAATTCACACTTTCTCATAGAGGATCATAATGCACATTAGTATATTAACAGCTCTGAGCAATTGTGTAGGGAGAAAATTGTTTAACTTTGTTTCACCCAATGTTTTCCAAGTTCACTTGACCACAGAAGCCACTTTTCATGTAACGCATTAGTACCCTGTGGAACCAGTGTTATGAAAGACACACCTTAACAAAAACTGATCTACTTCAACTTTCTCAGAAGTTTCAGAAAATCCTCTACTCGTACTGAAAACACAAACTTTTGCTTAGAAAAAGATATAAACATACTCATGTCTATATTTAAAAGATGTAAATTTTTCTAAGCTTGACATCCTGAGCATATAAACGATGCTACATTGACATTAGTTAACTGTCTCTGACTCAGAGCTTGCATCTGCACCAGTACACAAATCTCAGCCCAGCTCTCATGAAGGACTGAGTTATTTCTCAGGGTGCAGATATTCACATATCCTCCTGGCTGATCCTCTCAAGGTATCGTCTGCTCTGGCCCTTTTTTGGCACATGGTGCCCCATGTCACATAAAAGGGGACCCTCGCCCCTGCCACTGCTGCCCTGCCTGGGCCTCTGCTCTCGGGCACTCCAGTAGCTACAGGACCCTGGTTGCGTCCTCATAGCAACAGAGCCATACTGTGCCCTGCAGAAACAGGGGTACAGGCAGTTGTCCTCAGTGCGGGATTGCCCTTATCCGGGCCCCAAGGCAAGTTCTGCTTGTACCTTGTTTCTCACCTCTTCTGTACATAAGATCTCACCCTATGAGGGTCACATTTCATCTCTGACTCAGACCAGGCGGCAGACATTGTCTTCTCCCCCCAGTTTCCTCAGATGTCCACACCCAGAACCTCAAAGATTCTTTCCTTTCCCATAACTCCCTTCCCCCTCCTCCTTCTTCTCTTCCTCCTCCTCTACTTCTTTCCCCTTCTTCTCCTCTTCATCATCATCCCCGTTACCTGATGTGGGAGGAGAATTAATCCATCAGACTCCAAGCCCTACTTTCGGATCTGCTGGGACACACCCCCTCCCCCAAAATCTTCCATAAAGAAGATGAAAAGGCTCTACGACAGCATGTAGTGGTGATGTTCTCTGAGAACTGCGATATGGGTGGCTTTAATTTTTTCTTTTTGCTTATTTGTATTTTCTCAATTTCTATCCTGAACAAATAGAAGTAAATAATAAAGTGAATATATAAAATAGATAAGTATAAAGGTAAATAATAAATATAATTTTTTATCTTCGTGGCATTTCTTCAAGTTATTTGTAATACCCATACCTGGGGGCTTTGTAAAATTACCTACTTCTGTCCGCTTTGGATGCACACTGCTCCCCTACACACTTCTAATCATCCTATTTCTCTCCGGATAAACAACCACTGTTGGCATTTTAGGAATAGGCTTTTACAGAGCTTGTTACATTTTATATTTATGTGTTATATGTTGTATGTTTTTATTTATGCCCCTACCTTATTCCAGAAAGGATTTAAGGTGGCTTACAAAGATACATAAAGCACAGCAAGGTGGCATAACTGGAAAGAAAGCAGGAAAAGCTTAGAGAAGAGCATAAAACGGAGACAGAAACGAAGCTAATACAAAAACACTTGCACAGAATCCTGTTGACTTGCTCTGGGGAGGCCACTAGTTGGTGTAAAGCTGCTAACTAGCAAATATGAAAACAGAAATTTGTCCGTTAACGGGTCCCTCCTACCGCAACCAGCTGATCTAATGGTTTTCAAAATATGCACCTGTGGAATACTTCTGTGAATGGGACCCGGCCATTCTACCACTGAAATCCAGTTGTGGAGGCCTGGTGGTCCTAGGCCCATTCGTGCTAGCGAAGGACAGATAGTGAGAATTGCCTTCATTTGTAATTATTCCTCGGTGCACCTTCCCCAACTTTGGCACCTGTTTCCACTTTTTGTGGTAGAGTCTAGTACAAGATGGCATTTGATTTCACACTAAATTATATATTCACTCATTTTAAAATTAATTTGTCCACATTTCATGGTATTCTACAAGAGGGACAATGATTTCAAGGTACTTCTCTACCGCCATCTGAAACAGTTGGGGACCCCAGTCCAGGCTGTCTGTGAGGATTCCCCTGAGCAGCCATCTCTGTGCACCCACAGTGCACCAAGCACTGTGCCAGGCATAGCGAAGGGGTTAAGAATGAGTACCCAAAAAGCATATGCCTTACAGAAACTTACAGTCTAGTGGGGAAGACCAATATATCTTGTTTTTTCCCTCTCCTTAGTCACTCTGTTATGTGTTTTTGAAATACTTTTTCCCTGGGCTCTTCACAGAAAGGCTAAAGGATCAAGACTCTTAATTGAATTCATTCACCAAATGTACTTGGAAGGCCTACAACATGGAAAGCAGCAGCAAGTATGTTTCATATATGTTCTGGAGTCACAATCCCAGCTCTGCCATGCTCTAGCTGTGCAAATCTGGGCAAGTCACTGTCTCTCTGAGCCTCTTTTCCACCATCTGTAAAATGTAGATAAAAATACTGTTAGTTACAGTGGTCTAACTAGTGCAATGAACAACACAATAGATGTTTATTTCTCGCTTATGCAGTAGTGTTAGGTATTAATAGATGCTTGGCATGTGGCCTTCTCCACGTGGAATCAGGCATCCAGGTTCTTCCCACTTTGTGGCTTCACCGTCCTCTAGGACCTTGGAGACTTTTGCTTCCAGTCGGTGGGTGGGAAGAGAGGGCATGGAGGATCATGTGAGAGGTATACAGCCTGCAAGCGTTGTGTTCGCTCCCACCCTCATCCCATTGTCCAGAAAGCAGTCACACGGCCACTCCTACGTGCAAGAAAGGTTAGGAAATGGAGTCTCTCCCTGGGCCCACAGAGGAGAGGGAGTGGTGAGAGGGAGCACATTTGTGGAACAGAGGGCCAGGAAGGCTGGGGCCCAGGAAGTGAAGAGGGAGGGGGGGAGGGGAGGAAGCAGGGGAGGGGTGGGCAGGAGCTGGCCCACGGGGGTCTGCTAGAATGGAGAAAAGGATCTGGGTCTTTACCCCAAAGAGCAGTGGGAAGCCATCAGAGGCTGTGTCTGGCAGAGAGATGCTGCCAGCGCCCCGCTCTTACACCTTTTTTCGATGCTTCAGCGTACAACGGGCAGTCTTCCCGGTGCTGGTACCTTTCTCTAACAGCAGGAGCACGCTTTCCCTGCCTGAGCAGCAGGGCAGCCGTGCCAGAGAATGAACACTCCCACCCCGATCCGTAATGGACTTAGCAAATAAATAGCCAGCCCCCTCAGTCCTCAGGTGGCAGGACTCTGAGGGACCTGTTTCTGGTGGCATCGAGCCCCAGCTGCCCACAGAGTAACCAGCTCGAAACCCCTTTCCTGCCTGCCTTCCCTTCCCTGCCTTTCCCACTCCGGGTGTTTCCTGGGATCTCCCTCCAAATAAACTCTGTACACCCAAAAACTGATGTCGGGCTTTTAGGAGATCTCAAATAAGATAGTCCATAATAAGAACAATGAGTTTGAAGGCAGCAGGGGAGGATAGGGGTAGACCAGTTGTCGAGGCAGGAGATGCTCGGGGCTTGGACTGAGTATCATTGGGCACAGCAAAGTGAAGGCAAAATCAGTTGGACCAAGAGAGGTGGTGATGTGCAGAGGAAGGGAGAGGGCCATGTAAAGGCTGCCTCCTGGGCTTTTGTCCCCCCTAGAAGGGAGGGCAGGGGAAAAGGTTGAGAATACATATGTTAATATTTGTGTGTGTGTCACAGAAAAGCTTGTAACCACCAGATTTTCTGGAACTCTCTGCTGTCTTCTCACCCTGCCTTGACTCATCAGACTCTAGAACAACCCAGCTGCCATCGTCTGGGGAGGCCTGCATTTTCTCCTGCAGGGCAGGATCCAATAACAGTGTTCTCATCCAATAAAGGAGGCTGGCGCACAGGGACAAAATATTGAATTAAAAACAATACCAGAGCCGCCGAGCTCGTGCCACCTCTGAACTGCCTGTGCGTGCCTTTGCTCTGCAAATTGGTAACTGGAGCCCCAGGGAAATACTGTCCAGGAGAGGGAGGAGGAAGGAAGAAGGTACAGTGAGCGGGGGAAGGAAAGTCAACTCTGAGCCACAGTGGCTGAGCCAGCACCAGTGGAGTAGAGCAAGGATTCAGCTACCAGAAACCCAGCCCTCAGCTCTGGGCCCTGGCTTTCCTGGCTCCCTGAATCTGCCTTCCAGAGGCAGGAGGATGCAGTGGTTATGCATGGAGCTCTGAGATCAGGCATTTCTGAGTTGCAGCCTGCCTCTACCATACTGGTGCACTCTGTGACCTTGGGTAAGTCCTTAGTCACTCTGAACCTCAATTGTTGTTGTTGTTGTTCCAAGGCCTAGCATGTGCCAGCACTGTGCTTAGTGCTTATTTAATTCTAACAACTTCTCTACTCCCTTCTTACAGGTGATGGAGCTGAGGCTCAGAGGAGTTAGGCAACTTGGTCACAGCCAGGTGTAGTCAGATTTCAGACCAACATAGTGTGAACCTTGCACATGCCCTCTGCCATGGTCCCCCAAAATTCATATGTTGAAATCTAATCCCCGATGTGATGGTATTAAGAGGTGGAGACTTAGGGCCGGGCGCGGTGGCTCACGCCTGTAATCCTAGCACTCTGGGAGGCCGAGACGGGAGGATCGCTCGAGGTCAGGAGTTCCGAGACCAGCCTGAGCAAGAGCGAGACCCCATCTCTACTAAAAATAGAAAGAAATTAGCTGGACAACTAAAAATATATAGAAAAAATTAGCCGGGCATGGTGGGACATGCCTGTAGTCCCAGCTACTCGGGAGGCTGAGGCAGTAGGATCGCTTGAGCCCAGGAGTTTGAGGTTGTTGTGAGCTAGGCTGATGCCACGGCACTCTAGCCCAGGCAACAGAGTGAGACTCTGTCTCAAAAAAAAAAAAAGAAAGAAAGAAAGAAAGAAAGAAAGAAAGAAAGAAAAAGAGGTGGAGACTTTGGAAGTTGTGCCATTCATTCTCTTTACCTCTTCTTATATCAGTCAGAATGCTTTGAGCTGCAAAAGTGAAACCACCAACCTAGCTGGTTAACAATGAGACAACGGTATCAGTTCAAAGCTCTGAGGTATGATGGCTGCAAGAGTCATTAACCCAGCAGCTTAATGATGTCCTCCCCTTCTTCCCACTGTGTCACCATCAGTGTGTTAGTTCTATCCACATCGTCAAAAGATGGCTGCCACACCAGCAGGCATTGTGTACAGATGTCACCATGTCCCGCAAAAGAGGAGGGACTTTTTCTTTCTGAAAACAAGCAAAAAAATCTTTTCTAGAAGCCCTTGAGCAAACATTCCTGGTATCTCCTTGGGAAGAATTGTTCCCATTCCTGTTTCTAAACCAATCACTCGTAAGGGAATTAGAGCTCCATGAACGGCTTGGTGAAGCCCCTGGCTATGTGTAGAAGGACGGAATACCCCTCAATGACTGATTTTGGATAAACAAAAAGGTATGTAAATCCTCTCTTTTCTCTTCTCACTCCCCAATTCTCTCTTTTTCTAAATAGTTGCCTTCTGTCTATATCAGTTAACATTTTATTCACCCTTCAAGGACCAACTCAATTGTCATTTGTTCTGGGCAGTCTCGCCTGACTTTCTCCTGTCAGATCAATTGCTCTCTTCACTGTGTTTCCAAGGAACTTGGCACATGCTGCTTCTGTGGCCTTTATCACACGGTTGAGGAAAGAGGTCGGGCTTTGGAGTCGTTGGACCCAGGTTCAAATCCTGGGTCTTCCACTTCCTTCTCGGGGCACATTTGTATGTTATTTCCCCTCTTCAAGCCTCAGTTTCCTCATCTGTAAAAGTATATGCTCTTTTCACGGCAGTTTGGAGAATGAAAGTAGGCAATGTGTCTGGGATTATTACCAATAATCTCCTTGGAAAGAAGGAAGGGAGGGAGAGAGGAAGGAAACTACCGGACTAGGCAAAAGTCAACTCTCAGCAAGAGAAAAGCAAAAGTCATTCCAAGGTGCCGACCACATGGTTCCTTCCCCATAAAGCTCCCCTCCCCCTGGTTCTCCCAAGAAAGTCATTTTTCATCCCCAAAGTCATTGGCTTAGAGAAAGGGGAGAGACGCAGTGGCAGGGTCTGTATTGTGCCTGCCCTGCCGCCATCCATCACCCTGCCGACAGGAACTCACCTCCCACAAATAAAGTTATGACAAGCGTCCCCAGCCCATTCTTTCAGCCGTTGCCTCCCTGTTTCCATCATCCCTGACATTATAAGCCATCAGCCAAGCTGTTTGTCACGTCTCTGGCAGGGCCTTGGCAACACGGGCAGGAGGGCTGTGCTGAGGTATGGCTGGACCCTGGGATGGGTGTCCCACCCTACCCGCCATTGGTGATCTTGAACTCTGCCACATGTGCCCTCTTCCCTGCGGGGCGAGCGTCCAGAGCTGGAGCAGAACTGGAGGGGGACATTTATTCATTTACTCATTCAGCAAACATCAGTGAATGTCTCTACCATGCCTGAACCTGTGTGAGGCACAGCTGCCCCCACCAAGGGGAGTGCCCTTGCCCTTGAGGAGTGCCCAGAGCCCTGGGGGAGTAGAGAACAAGCCAGGTCTACAGACGATGCTAGCACAACTGTGCAGGGATGGTTCAGGGTACTGTGGGGGCACAGAGAAAGGCAGGAACAGAGGGAAGGCATCTTGGAGGAGGTGGCATTTGAGCTGAGACCCGTAGGATAAGGGGGAAAGACACGTGAGGGGGAGTGAGATCAAGTCCTTGAAAGGTCCCCTTTCTTCTCTGTAGGTTTGTCTACCTATAAGCACCAAAGGGCAGAGTAAAGAGGATGTTTGGGGAAGAGATGAGGACCATGTTCCAGGCACATGGAACAGCATGTACAAAGGCTCTGGATTAGTTTCCTAGGGCTGTTGTAACAAGTTACCATAAACTTGGGGACCTAAAGCAACAAAAATATATTCTCTCACAGTGCCAGAGGCCAGAGTCTTAAATCAAGCGGTCAGCAGGGTTGGTTTCTCTGGAGCCTCTGAGGGACAATCCGTTCCATGCTTCCTTCACAGCTTCCGGAGGTCGTGGGCCAGCCTAGGTGTTCCTCGGCTTGTAGGTACATCACTGCAGTCTCTGCCTCTGCGCTCTGTGTTCACGTGGCCTTTCCCTGTGTCAGTCTCAATTCTCTGTCTCCTTTCTCTTATAAAAACACTTGCCATTGGATTTAGAGCCCACCCTAAATCCAGGATGATTTCAACTTGAGATGCTTGACTTCATCACATCATTAAAGACTCTATTTCCAAAAAAGGTCACATTCACAAATACCCAGGATTAGGACTTTGATGTCTCTTTAATTGGGGATGGAGGCACAATTCAACTCACTGCACCCCCAGAGGCAAGAGAACGTGGCATCTTTGGGGAACAGAGTGCCTAAATGTGGCTGGAAAATGGAGGTTGGGCCATCTTTAGATCCCATCTCTGCCACTAATGAGCTAGGTGACCTGTCCTAGACCAAGTCCCTGAATATCTCTGTGCCTCGATTTGCTCACCTGTAACGTGGCATTGCCCTCCCAACCTCTCAGGATTCTGGTTAGGGTGAGATGCAGTCATTCCCTTAAAGGGCCAGCTCCTCCATGGGACTATATGAGTGAGGGACTTCTTGGTTGCAAGAGACAGAAACCAACCCAAATTGGCTTAAGCAAAAAGAGGACTTATTAGCTTATGTAGCTGAAAATCCCAGGAATAGAACTGCTGCAGGCTCTGCTGGATTCAGGGGCCCAGAGGATGTGCTCAGGCTCCAGTTTCTTTCCACCTAACCTCTCTGGGTTGCGTTGTGCTGTCTTCATTTTCAGGTCACTCAAGGACAGCCCTGAGTGCTACGTATCTTCCTAGCGCCCTGCAGTTCTGCTCTCCAGCCTTGTCTACCCTGCTCTGAGGCTTGGAGGCCGACCCCATGGACTGCACCAGCGAGTTCCCTTGGCCTCTGCCTTCCAGTGGGGTTCGGCCAATGGGAAGCAATGGCAGGGGATCAGAGGGAGGGAGAAGGTGGGTAGAAAATTTCTCCCTCTAGGTTCTCCCTCCCAGGTGCTCTCCAAAGGCCCCAGCTCCGGACAGCACTCCTTCCTGGAGCCACAGCTACTCTCTCCGGGTCTGGTAACCACACCATTACGGTCCTTGCCCTTTAGGTCTAGGGGTGGCCAAAGCACCCCACGATTTCTAGCCCAGAGGAACTGCAGCACCCTTTGTTGTGTTCCCTAAACTCTATCGACACCTTTACAGATATCCCCTTTATCATACTCTCCTGAAATTACCCACCTGAGTGCGTCTGATTTCGGTAAGGACCTCGCCTGATACACCCTGCAGTTCATGGCTCTGCTAGACTCTCCCCTGCTTGTGGTAAGTAAGCACCATGCGGTAGACTGTTGCATTGGTGGCCCTCAACGAACCATGGCGCCCAGTACAGGCACAGCTCATTTTATTGCACCTTGCTTTGTTTTACTTCGCAGATATTGAGATTTTTTTTAAATTGAAGGTTTGTGGTAACCCTGCATGGAGCATCATGTAACCAACAGCATGTGCTCACTTGGTGTCACGTATTGCTAATTTTAGCAGTGTTTCAAACTTTTTCATTATCATTTTATCTGGTATGGTGATCTGTGATCAGTGATCTTTGACATTACTATAGTAATTGTTTTGGGGCACCACAAACCATGCCCAAACACAATGGTGAACTTGATTGATAAATGTTGTGTGTGTTCTGACTGCTCCACTAACTGTCCCTTTCTCTCTCCTTGGGCCTCCCTATTCTTTGAGATACCACATTATTGAAATAGTAATTATCCAATTAATAATAGGTCAATTAACAACCCTATAATGGCCTCTAAATATTCAGGTAAAAGGAAGAAGTTCACATCTCTCTCTTTAAATCAAAGGCTAGACATGATTAAGCTCAGCGAAGAAGGCATGTGGAAAGAGGGGCCGAAAGCTAGACCTCTAGCACCAGTTAGCCAAGTTGTGAATGCAAAGGAAAAGTTCTTGAAGGAAATTAAAACTGCTACTCCAGTAAACATACAAATAATAACAAAGCAAAACAACCTTACTGCTGATGTGCAGAAAGTGTGAGTGGCCTGGATAGAAGACCAAACCAGCCACAACATTCCCTTACACCAAAGCCTAATCCAGAGCAAGGCCCCAACTCTCTTCAATTCTATGTGAGCTGTGAGAGGTGAGGAAGCTGCACAAGCAAGTCTAAAGCTAGCAGAGGTTGGTTCATGCGGTTTAAGGAAAGAAGCCACCTCCATAACATAAAAGTGCAGGGTGAAATAGCAAGTGCTGTTGTAGAAGCTGCAACAGTGATCTAGAAGATCTAGCTGAGATCACTGATGAAGGTGGCTACACTAAACAACAGATTTTCATCATAGATAAAAACAACCTTATATTGGAGGAAGAAGCCATCTAGGACTTTGATAGCTAGAGAGGAGAAGTCAATGCCTGGCTTCAAAGCTTAAAGGACAGGCTGACTCTCCTGGGAGGGGCAAACGAACGCAGCTGGTGACTTTAAGTGAAAGCCAATGCTCATTCACCATTTCAGAAATCCTAGGTCCCTTCAGAATGATGCCACATCTGCCTGGCCTGCACTATAGAAATAGAACAACAGAGCCTGTATGACAGTACATCTGTTTACAACAGGATTTATGCACACACACTATTGCTTCTCGGCCCTTCCAGTCCAGCCAAAGCTGAATGCAGCCACATGAATGACCCCAGACAGCACCATATGGAGCAGAAGCCCCACTCTGTTAACCTACAGAATCATGAGAAATAATCAATCATTATTGCTTTAAGCCAGTAAGTTTTAGGGTGGTTTGTTATGCAGAAATGAATAACTAAAACATGCCTAGAGATCCAGTTCTAATTGTTGCAGTTTCTAATACAGCTAGAAAGAGCAAGACTCTTTCCTGGCAGCTTCAGCAAACGTCCTGAAATTCACTCTGATTGGTTCCCCAAGGGTCATGTGCCAGCTATGAACCAATTGCAGGGCCAGAGGAGCATGATACACTGATTGGCTTAGCCTGGGTCCCATGCTTTATGCTGGAGCTGGACTTGGAGCCTCCCTTGGACCACATAGACTGAGGGTGGAGGAGGATTAGATGCCTAAAGGAAGATGGGGAAAAGGGGGACTAGATACTAAGGACATTTTGTGGGGGTGAAGCTCAGGTAAAATTATCCCTGATGCTCCCCATCCTGTGACAACTTGCACCTAAAAAATATGGACAAGGCCAGGCATGGTGGCTCACATCTGTTATCCCAGCACTTTTGGGAGACCAAGGCAGGAGGATCACCTGAGGCCAGGAGTTTGAAACCAGCCTGGACATAATAGCAAGATCCCATTTCTACAACAAAAAAAGGAAAAATTAGCTGGGCATGGTGGCATGCATCTGTAGTCCTAGCTACTCGGAAGGCTGAAGCAGGAGGATCGTTGGGGCCCAGAAGTTTGAGGCTGCAGTAAGCTTTGATCATGCCACCACACTCCAGCCTGGGCAACAGAGTGAGATCCTGTCTCTTAAAAAAAAAAAAAAGGAGGCCGGGCGCGGTGGCTCACGCCTGTAATCCTAGCACTCTGGGAGGCCGAGGTGGGCGGATTGTTTGAGCTCAGGAGTTCGAGACCAGCCTGAGCAAGAGCGAGACCCCACCTCTACTAAAAATAGAAAGAAATTATATGGACAGCTAAAAATATATATAGAAAAAATTAGCCGGGCATGGTGGCGCATGCCTGTAGTCCCAGCTACTCGGGAGGCTGAGACAGGAGGATCGCTTGAGCTCAGGAGTTTGAGGTTGCTGTGAGCTAGGCTGACGCCATGGCACTCACTCTAGCCTGGGCAACAGAGTGAGACTCTGTCTCAAAAAAAAAAAAAAAAAAAAAAAAAAAAAAAAGGAATGGACAAAAATGGATCCCCTGTGCAAAGGACCCCAATGGTATGGGCGAAGAGATCATAAAACTTTAACCATGGACAGACCTGGGTTCAAGTTGTGACTCTAATTCTAACTTCCTTTTTGGAACC
The DNA here is from genome assembly GCF_041146395.1 of Eulemur rufifrons. Taxonomy (NCBI): domain Eukaryota; kingdom Metazoa; phylum Chordata; class Mammalia; order Primates; family Lemuridae; genus Eulemur; species Eulemur rufifrons. The sequence continues at coordinate 21,052,014 of NC_091002.1, forward strand.
TGCTTTGGACAAGCCACCTAACCTCTGTGTACTTACCTGTCAAATGGGTTTGTTAATTCCTACACTCATGAGTTATGGTGAGGGTTAATCGTATAATGGCTATTGTGCTGGCTTCCCAGACACTCCTTCAAGGAGAGGCGTGATGCCTGATGTGGGGAATACAGTCAGCCTCCAACTGTCAGCAACTTCAGGTCTGCTTTAGCTGTGGCAAGCCACCTGGCCAGAGGTCACGCTCTTCCCAGTGCAGCCTGTATCTGGTGACTGAGCAAACAGGTTCAACCACTTCAGCCCAATGCAGAACAACTCTGCCAGGCAATGCCCATTCCTGAGCTCCCTGCCAGGTTGGCTGAGGCTTCCTAGGGCCTGCATCACTGTTGACCTCTCCCTCTGCCCCATCCTGCTTCTCCCCTTCCTTTCGCAGATGTTGATCCCTAATAAATATCTTGCACCCCAAACTCTGCTTATGAGATCCCAATCCGTGTTCAATGCCACATACTCAACCAGCATTTGGCACTCAGGAGGCAGCTGGTAAAAGTTTGCTGAGTGAAAATTGGCTCCTTGTTCAGGAGAACGAGGAGAGGGAGACAAGAGAGGCGGGCGAGGGAGGCTGGTGCGGGGACTGCCAGGTGTTAAGCAGCTGTTGCCATGGAAGGGACCTGCAGGCTGGCAGAGCAGCTCCTTCCTCAGAGGGGAGAAGAGGGTCTCTCGGGGGTATCCTCTCCGCCCCACGCACCTGCAGCCCCTGCTTGCCAAGCAACTGGATCAATTATGAATGAGAACTCATCCGCCACAGCAGACCTGAAGACGGGCAAGTCGGGGCTTTCCTCCAGGCTGGTCCTGGCCCCAGGGGGCCTGTCTGGGGTCCTGAGGCCAGGTGGACCCTGGAGAGGTGGCAGAGACCACTCACGTCCTAAAGCAGAAGCCCTCTCCCCTGTTCGTAGAATCTCAGAGTTCTAGAGTCTTGAAAGAAGTGAATGAACATTCCAGGGCCAGCCATCATCACAAAACTTTGAACAACTCTAGAGTCTTGGAACAAGGGAGTCTCTGGTTGAATGGATCCTGCTGTTCTCAGGCAAGGAGGGGCCAGGCAGGCTCTTCCTTTGAGCTTTTTGTCTCTCTGAACTCTAAGTGCAGACCCTAACCATGTGGCCTGGGTACAATGACCACCTTCCTCTAGGGCAGGCAACCCCCCAGGCCACTAGGTCCTGGGTATGGAGACAAGCACACAAGAGGAAGCCAGGAGGACATAGGCAGGAGGGAAGGTGTCCCAGGAGGGAGAAATGGCAGGAGCACAGGTGTTACAGCTGGAAGGAGCAGCGTGTGTGTAGGGATGGGGTAATGAGCAGTAGTTATTGTGGGAGAGGCCATCTTTAAGTAAGGGCTTCACATGAAATAACACACGTAAAACACCTGACAGGTGCATTGTAGAGACTCTGTAAGCGTTACTTCACTTCCCTTTCTCTTCTGCTCACAATCTCTGTTCCCTGTATTTCTGCATTATCCACATTTACACTGAGGAGTTCTGGGAAAATGGAAAGGTTATTTGGAAGGGAGACACAGGACCGATTTCCCCCACCCAGAAAGCGTCGTCCGTCACAATGGGTGGGGCCGTCAATGCAGGCCAAGACTCTGCTACAGGAACGGAGAGGACGGATGACCGATTGCAGAGAGAAGCCCAGGAAGGTGATGTTTGAACTGCGTTTTGAGAGTAGGAGAGGAGTTTACTGGGCAGAGAAGGTGGTGGTGGGAGGAAGGGAATTCTGTGCACTTTCTATGCTATTAAATGAATCCCTAAGATCTTCCTTGACTTTCTAGTCCATATCTTAGAGATGAATTCAAGCAACCACCCACCCCGACTTCACAAATGGAAAACCTGATAGACGTGAGCATATCCATGCAATCTTCACACTTATCTCCTGTTACCAAAATCCCCGAGCCAAGAAGACAAAGGGAACAACACTATGTCCCGAGCCCAAGTTAGACTCAGGACATATTGAGAAGCTTTCAAGAGTCAGGGGCCGGCCAGGCGCGGTGTTTCACTCCTGTAATCCTAGCACTCTAGGAGGCTGAGGCAGGAGGATCATTTGAGGTCAGGAGTTTGACAGCAACCTGAGGAAGAGAGAGACCCCATTTCTACAAAAAATAGAAATAATTAGCCAGGCGTCATGGCACAAACCTGTAGTCCCAGCTACTTGGGAGGCTGAGGCAGGAGGATTGCTTGAGCCCAGGAGTTTGAGGTTGCAGTGAACTATAATGACACCATTGTACTCCAGCCTCTAGCTGGGATGACAGAGTGAGACTCTGTCTCAAAAAAAAAAAAAAAAAAAAAAAGTCGGGCCAAAATGAGGAAAATAAGGGAGTTTTTGATAAAGTTAAATTTATTTTACTTAAAGGACAGTCTTTTATTCTGAGATCATATTCTTCCTACTTTTGGAATGTTTAAAATGTCTTTTACTGATGAAATCATGATGATAGTAAATGGTCATTGTTGGTTGGATTCATTTAATGTTTTTAGTTGGCAAAATAAGAAGTTAATAAACCTACATTGGTTCTCAAAAATTTTTTTATATTGCATCACTCCCTGAAACCTCAAATTTTCAGAACCATGGAGTCAGAAACCATTGGTGGTGGGAGACGTGTGGCCATCCCTTCCCATCACCTGGGCTCTGCTCAGGGGTCACCTACCCAGAGTGACCCTCCCTGGCAGCCCATGCTTTCTCTCTAGGCCCTCTTCCTGTTTCTTGCTTTTGGAAAACTTACCACTCTCTGAAAGCATCGTATGTATTTGCGCATGCACTTATTTATTGTCTGCCTTCTAAATGTGAATGTAAGCAGTGCGGGGCCAGGGGCCACGTCTGTCTTGTTCACATGCCCCAGTGCCTAGCGCAATTCTCGGCACAGAGTAGGTGCTCAGGAAGTGTTTGTTGAGTGAATGCAGGCAGGAAGGAATGGCCACGGAGCTTGGGGACTCGGGCTGGAGAACATCCGGGGCAGTGTAACGTGGTAGATGCTGCAGGCGCCCCCGCACCACAGCCCCGCATCCCCCTCTGACCTCAGCTGCAGCCGGGCTGCACAGTTCCCAGGCACAGTGACGGTGTCCCACCTCCAGTGCCTGCCCAGTCGCTCAGCTTTTCCACTTGCGGGCTGTCTTGGAAGCCCTGGTCCCTTGCTCAGCAGACCCACAGGCACAGCCCCAAGGTGTGAGGGAGCTATTGCCCCACCCGGGGCGATGGGAGCTGGGGAATAAATGCCCCAGCCTCCTACCCTGTGGGTGAATGGATCCCAGATGCATACTCCGTAGCACTCAGGGGCTCTTCCAGAATTGATCCCCAATTACCCACCCGGGCAACCAGCTCCTTCCCTGTCCTGCTCTCCTGGCCCCCAAGTCCTTGTTTTAGGCTCTGCTTTTCAGGGAACCCAACCTAAGACAGGCCGGGTCAGTCCTTTGCATCTGTAAATTTCCCTTTCACTCATTTTCCTCTCTGAGTCCCACATTCCACTCACCCTTCTAGAGAAATGCTGCTCCCCTCCCCTACACCTCTGTCACCTCTGGCACACAAGCTGGCGGGCCTTGACTGTCTTCCAACTCAGCCCTAGTTCTGAGGAATTTTAATGAAAGGACTTGGCTGGGCACTGAGGGCCAGGTGCTTTGGAGGCAGGAAAGGAGGGACGGGGCTTCTCTAAATGAGCCTGTGTGATTAAATCATCCGCTGTGCCCCGTGCTCCTCCCTGCCTTTTGTTCTGGGGCTAAACCATTGCCTCCAATCCATTATTTTCTGTTTTCTCTTGGCCTCCTGCCCCTTAGCAGAAACGCTGAGCTGGGATGAAACAGGACAGCCCGGTGAGAGTACAGAACTTTACAGTTTACAAAGAGGGTTACAGGCTTAGAGTTACTAATATAAAGCCTTTTCCTGTTTGCAAATCACTCCTTTTTTTTTTTTTTTTTTTTTTTTTTTTTGAGACAGAGTCTCGCTCTGTTGCCAGGGCTGGAGTGCTGTGGCGTCAGCCTAGCTCACAGAAACCTCAAACTCCTGGGCTCAAGCAATCCTCCTGCCTCAGCCTCCCGAGTAGCTGGGACTACAGGCATGCGCCACCATGCCCGGCTAACTTTTTCTATATATTTTTTAGTTGTCCATATAATTTCTTTCTATTTTTAGTAGAGACGGGGTCTCGCTCTCGCTCAGGCTCGTCTCGAACTCCTGAGCTTAAAGGATCCGCCCGCCTCGGCCTCCCAAGTGCTAGGATTATAGGCATGAGCCACCACGCCCGGCCCACTTCTTTAGTAGTATTATTATTGTTGATATTGTCTTAATACAAATGTTTATTAACCTCAAGGAGCAATTCTTTCCCCTTATGCCTCTTCTTTTTTGCTAAGCAAGAGTAGAGGCTGGCTAGACAAGTCATGTAACCAAAAGTCTTCCATTTATTCATTCATTCATTCACCTTGGGGGAGCTTCGCTGTGTCCAGGCCCTGGGGATACCAGATGGAGGCCTTCCCACCAGGAGCCTGGCAGGGAATTGTATTGGTCAGTGTCTAACCAGGGAACACTTGAGTGTTTTCAAAAGAGGAACTTAAATCTAGGGAATGGTGGGCGATGAAAGAGCTGAGAAGCCAACTGGAGGCAGCGAAGGAGCCCAAAGACTAGTAACAGCTGGAGGCTGCCAACACCCCTAGACCCGAGGGCCAGAAGGAGGAGGTGGTGTTGCCAGCCGGGAGCAAGGTCACTTGGTGGAATATGGGACCACACGGGGGCTCCAGGGGAGCTGGAGACGTGGAGGAGACACAGCCACGGCTGGAGATGCTGCCCAGGTCTAGAGGAGGAACTCCTCTGGCCCTGCACTGCCTCCTATTGGCCAAACCCAGCCCCTGTACAGAGAGCAGAGCAGCAGGAGGGTGAGAACTGAAGACAGACGGTCACACAGACAATACTCCACGAGAAGTCTGAAGATGGGGTAGGAGCACAGTACTGGAGAACACAAGGAAAGAATTATGGCTTTGCCACAAGTCAGAAAGTTGGGCAACTGGACAATTGGAGCTGGGCTTTGAAGGGTGAGCAGGAGTTTACTGAGCATGAAGGTAGAAGGGTACAGTCCAAGTAGTGGGGATAACTTGCACCAAGGTGTGTCAGTCGAGGATACTTTGGCCATAAGTAACAGAAAATCCCCTCTGCCAGGCCTATACTCCTGCTGGTTCCTATGCTTAGAATACTCCTCCCCTCCACTCTGGCCCAAATTCTCCTTGCCCCAAATGCCAGCCCTTCAGCCACCTTTGCGTAACCCCTTCCCATCCTTGGCATTTGCCGAGGTGCCAGTGACTTGCCTTCCTGTTTCATCTTTCCTGTCTGCAGGAGCCCCTGGCCTGAGGGAGCTGCATGTCCTTCCCCTCTGCTCCCTCTCGGAGCCCAGCACCAGGCCAGGCTCCTGGTGGGAGTTAATGAATGCATGTTGAATGAATGAACAAATTAATTAATGAGTGAGTTAATAATACATATTCATGCCATTCCCTCTGCCTGGACTACTATCCACATCTGCCATATCAGTAGCCTTTTTTATTAAGTTTATGAACTAGCTTCCATGCTAAATTGCATAAGGGACTGCTCTGGGTCCTCCCTAGCAATCCATTATTATGCCCATCTTACAGAGGAGGAAACTGAGGCTTGGAAAAGTTAAGCAACTTGCCAATGTCATCCGACCTCCAAAAGCAAAGCCAGGACTAAGGCTTGACCTTACTAGCTGTGTAATCTTGGGAAAGTCATTTCAAGACTCTGAGTAGAGCACCCTCCAAGCCCAGGCTCCTCTGGGTCTGCCTATGCCTGCCACAGTTAACCCTTCTGTGATCCGCCACGATTAGAAATAACAGTAACGATAATGACAACATCTTATATTAACCAGGTGTTTATTCTCTGTCAGCCTTTGCACCAAAATCCTCTGAATGCGCTTTACGCTGATAATGCTGAGTCCTCGCAGCAGCCCTGCAAGGCGGATATTCTTAGCTTTATTTTGCAGATAAGAAAATGAAGGCTTGGCCGGGCGCGGTGGCTCACGCCTGTAATCCTAGCACTCTGGGAGGCCGAGGTGGGCGGATCGTTTGAGCTCAGGAGTTCGAGACCAGCCTGAGCAAGAGCGAGACCCCATCTCTACTAAAAATAGAAAGAAATTATATGGACAGCTAAAAAATATATATATATAGAAAAAATTAGCCGGGCATGGTGGTGCATGCCTGTAGTCCCAGCTACTCGGGAGGCTGAGACAGTAGGATCGCTTGAGCTCAGGAGTTTGAGGTTGCTGTGAGCTAGGCTGACGCCACGGCACTCACTCTAGCCTGGGCAACAGAGTGAGACTCTGTCTCAAAAAAAAAAAAAAAAAAAAAAAGAAAATGAAGGCTGGAGAATCAGTCAGTCAGTCAATGGGTCAAGAAATATTTGCTAAACATCCTCTCTGTGCTGGGCATTGCTAGATGCTGGGGACACATTATGGCCAGGAGGACAGCCATGGGACCTACCTCCATGGAGCTGGCAATCTAATGGGAGAAACAGAACCTGAAAAACCAATCAGAAACAATCGCGTGGACAAGGTGCTGTGACCGAGCCCATCCTGTCTGTGATAGGAAGTGTGTCATAGGAGAACCTAACCTAGTCTTCAAAACCTGGAGCGGGTGACAGTTAGGCAGAGGCCCAATGGTGAGCAGGCATTATTTAAACCCATGTCACAAACTCTCACCTCTATATGGGGACCTGATCACGTGCCTGCCCACACTGCATGTCCAGGCTGGGCCAATAACCCAGGCTCTCCCAGAGGCCCACCTCTGGCCGGGACGGTGTACCTGGCTCACCACTGGGCCTGGTGACGCCTCCTAGGCCACCATCAGTGAGAGATTCCTGCCTGGGCCAGAGCACCTGGCACACATTCAACCCAGGCACAAGCGGTTCCTGCAGAAGCTGCCCAGCCGGCACCGAGGCTTGTCCTGCAGGCCCTGGCGGCCGCCTGGAACATTGGCAGACAGTCAGGAGGAGGCGGTGGCGAGAGGAGGACGAAGAGAATTCGATTTCCATTTTGCTCTTGGTTCCCTGTTTCCAGTCCAGATGCCTCCAGATCTAATTCCGAATAAATAATTGTACTGAGTAACCCGGGTCCCTTGGTGATTAAGTAAACACGCTGAGGCGGGTGGAAATTGAATTAGTGCGGTGTGCTCAGCCGTTATTACCCGCCCCTTCTCATGAATATTAATGAGGGGTTATTAAGAAATGTAAATGCTGCCTCAGGGGGTAGGGAGATGGGGAGGGGGTCAGGGTGAGAGGACGGACGGTTCAGGAGGCAGCGTGATTGAAGGCATTTTAAAAATTATGTCAGATCTTTCTCTTCTGCACTGTGGCAATGTTTCCGGATGCTTCATTTTTATTAAAAGGAGGGTAAGGGAAAAAATTTTAATTCGAGGATAAAATTAGCATTTTCCAAGCAGCCTTGTCGGCGGCAAGGACATATTTTGCTAGAAAATGGACATTCAGGGCGGGGCGGCGCGAGGTTGGGGGAGCCGTGGCTGATGGACGATTAGTTCTCTCGGTTCATCTCCAGGTGAGGGAGTAAACAAATTAATCTCTGCGCAGAGAGCACCCTGGAAGATGATGGAAGCCTGTAGGATCCAGAAGTGTCTTTGCTGGGAAGCCAGGAGGTGTCACCGAGGCCTATGATCGCCCTACTGCTCAGAGAGGTTAGGCACTTGCCTGAGGTCACACAGTAAGGTGGGGAGCTCTGGCAGGGTTTCGTGGGCAAGGAGAAAGTTGAGAATGGCGCTGCTTTTCCCAGGCAAGCTTTGGGCTGCCTCTGCTTCCCCACCCGTCTCACTGGACCTCCAGGCCCCCTGGGCATCTCACCACACCACTCCTTCCCAATCTCTGCCGCCAAGCTCACTTCCCCACTTTCACCGTACATTATTTCTGCTCTGCAACCTTCAATGGCTGACTATTGCCCTTAGGCTGAAAATCAGACTCCTTCCCCTGACATTCAAATCCCTCCAAAATCTGACCCAAATCTACTTTTCCTGTTTTCGCTCCCACTGCTTCTTGCAGTCACAATCAAATGCACCTAGGAAGACAGGAAGGCGAGAAGGAGAATAAAAGAATTGAGGAGACAGGAAAGACAGGAGGAAGGAAGACAAGGAGGAAGAAAGGGAAGGAGGGAGGGAGGGAGGAAGAGGAAATGAATATTAAGTACCAAAATATTCCAGATTTGCTAAATATTTTATATCATAATGATGGTGGTGATGTGACAGTGATGATAATGATAATTGCCATCATCTGTGGAGTGTTCCCTCTATGCCAGCCACTGGCTCAACACAGCGCTGTCCCTGTAATATAGTTATTGTTATCCCCACTTTACCGAGGAGGGGACTGAGACTCACTGAAGCAAAATGATTTGCTCCAGGTCACACACAACATAAGTGACAGAACCCGCCTGTTCGACATTAAAACCTGAATTTCTAACTCCTGTACCTCCCACCTCATGTGGGCAGTTATCATCACCCCCATCTCACAGAGGGAGACAAGGAGGCTCAGTGAGGCTAAGCGATGTGTCCTCCAAGCACCTGAAAGAAAGAAACAAGAAGAATCAAAATTCTCCAAACCAGCCTTATTCCATCTCCATAAGCACCTCTTCCGGAGAATACAAGCAAGATTCACTGAGCAGCCTGGTCCCCGCTTTCTGCAGTTGATGGTGTCAGGCACCCCAGAGACTCCCAGAGACCCAGCCAAGCTGTGGCCCTCAACAGTGTCCTCCAGATGAAGCCTGCAGGGCAATCCTTCCATTGGCATCCTCGCCCACGGCCATGAGTCCCAGGCCTGCCAGACAAAGCCCAGATGTGGGGCCCAGGGACTGAGCTCTCTATGCTCTGGACAGGAAAGAGTGAATATGATCAAACTCATGCATTTTAACGACTTCTTCAGCACGCCTCGCTCCACCCGCTCGCAGGAATAAAGGCTGACAGGTGCAGCTGAGTTAATCAGGGTGGATAATAGAGGGAAAGACAGGAATTGCTGGCCAAATTGCAGCAGAGAAAAATGGGGCAAAATCATGAGACACAAGTCAAAAGTGTTCAATTAAAGTGCAATGGTGTTTAAAGGGCAAGAACCACATTCTCAGCCCCTACGAAGTTCTAATGCAATACTTACCACTGGGGGAATGTGTGGGCCAGTGGTACATGAGATTATTTCTAGCAATATGCCAATGATTTTTTTTTTACATTGAAATAGATGTTTTTAATGTGTATTAGAAAAAATATAACTAGTGCATAAAACCTATGATTTAAAGTACATTATTACTTAGATGAATCTGAATTCCACCCAAAGAAGAAATTTAATTTCTAGTCAATTAAGAGAAAAAAATTTTAGAAAATTATATAGATGGAAGAATATGGCAAAAAAAAAAAATGAAGTTGGCTCTTATGTGATAAAAGCTTGGGAAACAATATTCTAGCTCCTTGTTTCTCAAAGTGGGTCCCATGGAAGAGCAGCATCAGCATCACCCAAGAGGTTGTGAGACATGCAGAATCTTGGGACCCTTCCTAGACTTACTGAGTGAGCATTTACATTTTAACAAGATTCCCTAGTGATACAGATACATGTTCATGCACACATTGCTTTGAAAGTCCCAGGGAAAGAACACTGGACTGGGCATCCATTCTAGTCATAAGACTCCGTAATCTTGAAGAGTTTACAATCTCATAATTACAAAAGAGGAAACTGAGGTCCAGAGAATACAAGTTCAAGATTACACTGTGTGATTTTGTTAACATTGGTTCAGGTTCAGTCCAGGTCTCTCAACGTATTGGCCAGTGCAGGAAGGAATTGCAGACAACAAACAAAATTGCTATCAACAGCATGCTGTGGCTTTTAAAAAATGATTTTTAAAGGCATCTCAAGAAAAGAAAATTGCAGACCAATTTCTTTCATGCATATACAGGGGAAAATTCTCAATAAAATACTAGAAAAGAAAAGTTAGTAACATATAAAAAAGGATTATACACTATAACCAAGTGGGATTTATCCCAGGAATGCAAGGTTGGTTTAATATATGAAAATCTATTAATGTAATACACCACATCAATAGAATAAATGACAAAAACCTCCTGATATCTCAATAAATCCTGGAAAAGCATTTGACAAAATCCAACACCCTTTCATGATAAAAACACTCAATAAACTAGGAATGGAAGGGAATTTTTTCAATCTGATAAAGGACATCTACAAAAACCACACCTAACAAACTTATGTTACTAAATGCATTTTCCTCCTAAGACTAGGAGCAAGGCAAGGATATTTGCTCTTATCACGTCTATTCAAGATTGTACTGGAGGTCCTAGCCATGGCAATTAGGCAAGAAAAAGAGATAAAAGGCATTTGGATTGGAAGGGAGGAAGTAAAATTATCTCTATTTGCAGATGACATGATCTTGCATATAAAAAATTCTAAGAAATCTAAAAAAAACTATTAGAACTAATAAATGAGTTCAGCAATGTTGCAGGACATAATATCAATATACAAAAGTCAATTGTATTTCTATATTATAGCAATGAACAATATAAGAATGAAATTTTTTAAAAATTCCATTTACAATAGCATCAAAAAGAATAAAATCCTTAGGAATAACTTTAACAAAAAAAGTGCAAAACTATAGTCTGGAAACCACAAAATGTTGTTGAAAGCAATTTAAAAAGACCTACATAAATGGAAAGACATCCCATGTTCATGAATCAAAAGACTTACTATTGTTAAGATGGCAGTACTCTCCAAACTGATTTTCAACAAAAGGGCCAATGGAGAAAGAATCACCTTTTGCACAAATGATGCTGGAATAATTGGATGTGCACATACCAAAAGCAAAATTGGACCCTTTCCTTGCACAATGTGCAAAAATTAACTCAAAATGGATCATTGCCATAAGTGTAAAAGCTAAAACTGTAACACTCTTAGAAAAAAAATCATAAGAGCAAATCTTTATCACCCCGGGTTAGGTAATGGTCTCATAAATACAACACCAAAAGCACAAGTGACAAAAGCATCATCAAAACGAAATGCATTTGTGTTGCAAATGCCACCATCAGGAAAGTGAAAAGACAATCCATAGAATGGGAGAAAATATTTGCAAATCCTGTATCTGATAAGGGACATATCCACAATATATAAAGAACTCTTACAACTCAGTAAAATAAGGAACTGAATCTATTAAATGGGCGAATGGTCTGAATAGACATTTCTCCAAAGAAGATACACAAATGGCTAAAAGCACATGAAAAGATGCTCAATTTTATTAGCTGTCAAGGAAATGCAAATCAAAACCATGAGAAACCACGCCCATTATGATGGTTATAATAAAAAAGACAGAGAACAAGCGTTGACAAGGATATGAAGAAATTGGAACCCTCATACTCTGTTGATGGGAATGTAAAATGGTGTAGCCACTTTGGAAAATAGTATGGTGGTTCCTTAGGAATGTTCAACATAGAGTTACCATATAACACAGCAATTCCAATCCCAGGTATATACTTAAGAGAAATGAAAACATATGGTCACACAAAAATTTATACACAGATGTTTATCAGAGTATTATCTATAATAGTCAAAAAGTGAGAACAACCCATAGGCCCATCAACTGATGAACGGATAACTAAAATGTGGTATATGCACCCAGTGGAATAATATTTGGCAATAAAAAGGGAGAAATCACTGATACAGTCTGCAACATTATGCTAAGTGAAAGAAGTCCATCACAAAGAACTGCATATTGTATGATTTCGTTCATGAAACGCCCAGAATAGGTAAATCTATAGAGATGGAAAGTAGACTAGTGTTTGCCTATGGCTGGGAGAGGGGGAGAAATTGGGAGGGGGCTGGGAGGAAAAGGGAGTGACTGCTAACAGGTACAGGGTTATTTTGGGGATGGTGAAAATGTCATAAGCAATTGTGGTGATGGTTGCCAATAACCCTGTGAATAAACTAAAAACTGCCGGATTGTACGTTTAAATGGGTGCATCATGTGGTGTGGTAGGCAGAACAACAGCCCCTCAGACATGCCTATGTCTTAATTCCCAGAACCTGTGACTATGTTAGGTTACATGGCAAACAAGAATTAAGTTTGCAGATGGGATTAAAGTTGCTCATCAGTTGACTTTAAAACAAGAAGGTTACCCTGGATTATCAGGGGGGCCCAATGTGATCAGGAGGGACCTTAAAAGTAGAAGAGAGAATGGGAGGGAGAACCAGAGAGACGGCAGCATGAGAAAGGCTCAGCCCTGTGCTACTGGCGTTGAAGATGGAGAAAGGGGCCACGCGCCAACAGGGGCAGGCGGGCTCTAGGAGCCGGAAAAGGCCAGGAAACATTCTCCCCTAGAGCCTCCAGAAAGGAACAGCCCTGCCAACCCCTCAATCTCAGTCCAGTGAGACTAACTGTCGCACTTTTGATCCCTAGAACTATAAGATAATACATTTGTGCTGTTTTGAGCCACTAAGTGTGTGGCCATTTGTTGTAGCACCGGTAGAAAACAAATATATATGGTATGTGAGTTATACGTAAATAAAGCTGTTTTTAAAGTGATTGCTGTAGTCGGCTACATGAATAGAAGTATGACGTCAATAGAAGTCTAGAAGGATGGAGGTGATAGTCTCCTTGCAACCTAAGCGAGGCAGACTCCATCCGGAGCTTAGCTGTCAATGATACGCTGTAAGAAGAATGTGAAACAACCAGGGTGGGGCCAAAGAAAGGTCACTGTGATGGTGGAAACCTTTGAAATGATGCAGGGTGAGGAACCAATCGGCCTGGAGACAGGAGGGCCTGTCTTCCTAATTCACCATCTGCCTGTTCCTAATGGCCACTGTGGGGCGCTAAAGTGAGGCTGTGTTTTGGGGGGTACAAGAGGGCAGATCTAGGGGCAATGGGGGGCGGGGGTGTTACCTGCAGACAAGTTTCAGCTTGGGATGCAGATGAACCTTCTTCTTTGTTTTAACAGATATTGTTCATGTCGTTTATGAAAAATTAGACAATATAGATAAGCAAGAGAAGAAAAAAACAAATAATCCCTCCATATTTTGTTGCAAGTTATTCATGGTTCTAGCTGCCCTGCTCTGAAAGGGTAAAAACCGTGTCTGTCTTTTTCATGGCTAAATTCTCAAGAGTCTGGCTCGAGGTAGGTGACCGCAGGAAGCCTGTTGAATGAATACACAATGTACATACACACACGGACATTTTTAATTTAAAAAAAAAGGGATCTTACTGTACAGATTGCTTGATAACTTGCTTTCCTCCATGACTAATATATTATGATCTTCTTTCCAGTTCAATAAATATACATTTACATCAGGATGTGACAGACACTGCCAGACTGCAAATAGAATTCAGGGGCCCATGAGATCGAATGGGAAAAAATGATATCCTTATTTTCACTAACCTCTAACTGAAATTTCTCATTTCCTTCCACGCGAATGTGGGCAACCAGCCAGAGGAGCAACAGCAGCATCTGTGACTTCACCACCGTAGTGATTGTAGATATTTAGTAACAAATTCCATTATTGCGGCTATCTCGAAATACCGTTCACGCTCATCACTGCTTTGAAATTACAGTGGTTATTACACCCGCCGCTACATCTTGTTAGTGAGTATGTTATTAAAGAGGCATGTATATTTCTATATCAGAAATTTTTAAATATTTTGATAACTGGCTTTTAGGATAATTGGTCTTCTTAGAAATCCTCAACATCTTATTTTATGTGTTTACAACCATTATTTTGAGAAAGGGCCCATGGTCCTCACCCAAAAGGTCCATGGCACAGAAAAGATTAAGAAGTCCTAATCTAGGCTGTGTGCGGTGGCTCACGCCTGTAATCTCAACACTTTGGGAGGCCGAGGCAAGAGGATCACTTAAGACCAGGAGTTCAAAACCAGCCTGGGCAATATAGCAAGACCCTGTCTCTTAAAAAAAAACTAAAAAAATTAGTCAGGCTTGGTGGTGACACCTGTAGTCCCAGCTACTCGGAGGCTGAGGTGGGAGGGTCGCTTGAGCAGGGAATTGCACCACGGCACTTTAACCTGGGTGACAGAGTGAGACCCTGTCTCAAAAAAAAAAAAGAAGAAGAAGTCCTGATCTATAGCATCATCATCTTTGTTTTAAACTTTTTATTTTGAAATACTATTTTAATAATATTATTATTATTTTTTTTTTTTTGTTGAGACAGAGTCTCACTTTGTTGCCCAGGCTAGAGTGAGTGCCGTGGCGTCAGCTTAGCTCACAGCAACCTCAGACTCCTCGGCTTAAGCGATCCTACTGCCTCAGCCTCCCGAGTAGCTGGGACTACAGGCATGCGCCACTATGCCCGGCTAATTTTTTCTATATAGATTTTTAGTTGTCCATATAATGTCTTTCTATTTTTAGTAGAGACGGGGTCTCGCTCAGGCTGGTCTCGAACTCCTGACCTTGAGCAATCCACCCGCCTCGGCCTCCCAGAGTGCTAGGATTACAGGCGTGAGCCACCGCGCCCGGCCTAATAATATTATTTTTAATAATTATACTTTGAAACAAATTTGCAGAAAAACTGCAAAAAATGGTACAGAGAGCTCCCCTGTATTCCTCACCCAGCTCCCCCTAATGTCAACATGTTACATAACCGAAGAATATTTACTGAAGCCATAAAAGTAACATTAGTGCAATATCATCAAGTAACATTCAGATCTCATTCAAGTTTTGCTGGTTTTTTCCACGAATGTCCTTTTTCTATTCCAGAGCCAATCCAGGATCCCACATTGCATTTCAGTGTCATGTCTCCTTGGCCTCCTCTAATCTGGCGATAATTCCTCAGACTTTCCTTGTCTTTCATGACCTTGACGCTTTTAGAAAGTATTGGTCAGTTAATTTGTAGACTGTCCATCAATTTGAGGTTTGTCTGATACCTTCTCACGATTAGATTGAGGCTGTGCCTTTTGGGCAAGAATAACACGAGAGTGATATTGTCGAGTGAGATGGTGTCATATCAGGGGTACTTGCTATGGATATGTCTTATTCCTGGGCATCACAGCTTCACAATATCCATTACATATTTGATAGGATGTAACAGACGTCATTTACTGAATCAGGCCCCTTCCAACGGACGTCTAGCTGATTTTCAGTTTAGGGCTGTTACAAACAGCACCACAGCGAATAAAGAAGGACTGCGTGAAAGGCAGAGCTGCCTGGAGAAGCAAGCAACAGCCGGGAGCGGTGATGAGTATCCTGTCCTAAGAGGTGAGTGGCACCAGGTGCTGTGCCCCACCAAAGAGCATCTGGTGACCTAGAACACGAACAAAATGCACAGGGGCAGTAGCAGACGATGCTGCCCTCCCTGGGCCCTCCACTGGGTGCCCTATCTGCAAGACAGGGCCTCAGGCCAGGTGGAAGGTGAAAACTGCATCCCTGGAATAGGCCAATCTGGTTAGTATTCTGAGCTCCCTGCTTCGCTGACAGCTAATTGCCCCTAAGAGCTGAGATCATTGGAGGAGAAAATGCAAGGCGGCCTAACCTTTGCTGGGCTCAGCAAGCCAGCCAGCCTCCCCGCAGAAAGGTCCGCACTGCCCCTCTATTGGCCCCTTCTCTCTGCTACCATCGCTAATGGAGCAGGGTGGCTCAGGGTCCCAGCGCCTGCCCGAGGAGCAGCCGTGGTGACTTACTCAATCTCTGCAAGGCTGGGGGCTGCAGGGGAGTCAGTGCCGATGGACCTCCTGGCTGCTGGGTCCCTAAAATGCCTGAAGTACCACCATTTAGGAAAGCTAACCACATGCCCACTCAATGAGCCAACCATTCCAGCCCTGGATACATACCCAACAGAAATAAGTGTGAATGTCTACCAAAAGAATGTTCATAGACGCTTTATTGACAATTGCCCAAACCTGGAAACAACTCAAACACTCATCAGCAGAATGGACATAAGCAATCTGTGATATGCACATACGTGGTAATACCGTCTGGCAAGAAAAAAACAAGCTACTGCTCCACGCAACGTGATGACTGTCCAGATTTTGTGTTGAGTAAGAGAAGTCAGACACAAGAAGTCATACTGGATGAGTCCACTTATATGTTCAAAACATATAAATTTATATATTCAAAACATTTGTAAGTCCATTTATAAGGTCGAAAACAAGCAATGTTAAGCTATGGTCATAGAAATGAGAGGAATGGTTTCCTTCGGGAGGTGGAGGGTATTGACTAGAAGGGGTTCGTTATGAGAGGTTTCTAAGGTGCTAGGAACGTTCTGTGTCTCGATCTAGGTAGGTGTTCTGCAGGTATGTGCCTAAGTAAATACCCACTGAACTGTGCACCCCAGATTTTATGGTATGTAAGTTATACTCTAACAATGACTATGACAGAAAAATGGGAGAGAGCCAAAGGCAGGCTCTGCTGGCCTTGGGGGTTGGGAAAGGGGGTAAGAAGTGGGTGACAGGTCCCAGCTCAGCCAGGATTGCTGTGACCTGGGCAGCCAGATCCTCTCACAAAACTAACCTGTGGGAAGAGATGTCAAACCAGTGGTTAACTTGGAGGGTTGTGGTCTTGGAGGGGCGAATGAGGGAGTTGGAAGGGTTAGAAGGTCTGGAAGTGTTTCATATTAATACACTGATCTGGGGTGGGCTGCACAAGAATATAAGAAGTCGTGCACATAAGATTGGAGCTCTTTATGGTGTAGTAAAGATGCACGCTACGATTAGGGCTCTTTACAGTGTGGTATATACTGTTTGTATGTCATACCTCAATAAAAAAACCAAAATAAATTTTAAAATCGGCTAATATTATTTTTTAAAGTAAGTTTTATTGAGATATAATTTCCATACAATAAAATTCACCCTTTGAAAGTATTCAGCTGGGCGAGTTTTGAAAGGCACATACACCAGTATATTCACCACCACATTCAAAATATAGACACTTCTGTCACCCCAGAAAGCCGCCTTGGGCCCCTTTGCAAACGTTCTCCTCCCCAAGTCCTAGTTCCGGGCAACTGCTGATTTGATTTCTGTTCCTATAATTTGGCTTTTTCCAGACTGTCATTAAATGGAATCACCTAGTATGTGGCCGTTTGGGTCTGCTTTGTTCACTCAGCAGAATGTTTTTGAGATGCATCCATGTCACGTGGGTACCAGTTGTTTGTTTCTTTCACTGCCACGTGGTATTCCAGTACATCGATGCACCGCGATTTATCTATCCGTACCCCAACTGATGGACATTTGGGTTGTTTCTAGTTTGGGGCAGTTATGAATAAAGCTGTTATCAACATTTGCATACACGTCTTTGGTAGGCATATTTTTAAAAATTTCCCTTGAATAAACGAGAAGCGCCCATTAAACATTAAAAGAGAGTGCCACCCTGTTTTCCAAAGTGGTTGCGAGGCACTAAATACATTATCTCATTTCATTCTCAGAGCAGATGAGGAAAGTGGGGCTAAGAGAGCTTAAGCAACTTGTCCAAGGCACCCCAGCTCACGGGGCACCCCAGAGCCCCCAGGTGAACCCCTGCTCCCAAGCTCCCCTGGAGACCACTCTCATGATCAAGGCTAGTGAGCCAGTGCTGGTTTGCCCAGAGCCCGGCTCACACAAGTCCCACACTAAAAATTAGGGTCGTGATAGAGGAGACGGTGGTGGATCATGTTCTCCCTCCAAGTAAGAAAAAAATGAAAGAAGAGAGAGCCAGACGACATGAAAGCGGAGAAAACTGCCAGCTACAAGTGAAGTATTAATTCATTTGAAGGCAGCGGTTCTCCTCTGCTCCCGACGTCCCACGGTCCCCTGGCAAGTTTTCAAATTAAAGTGCTGAAGGCCCCCTTTCTCCTCTGACCCCCAGGTGGCCAGGACTTGCTGGGCCGGCGCTGTGGCCTGAATATTATCTGGAGCCAGCAAACCAGTAGCCCTCCCCACCCTCCCACCCCCATTCCCGGACAGACCTGGACCCTGACCCCCTGGGAGGTAGCGCCCCCCAGCCCGAGACAGGCCTGGCCCCCGCAGGGCCCCTGGGAGAATGGAGGTTAATGAGATTTTGATGAACCTGCAGTTTCCATTTTGCAAGGAGAGAGGCTCAGAGTCCCGCTCATTAAAGGGAACTGACCTGTAAAATGAGTCTGGGGCTGGGTGGCGGGGGCGGGAGGAAGCGGGGAGAGGCGGGACCCCGGCAGCCTGGGCAATGCATTCTAGCTGGATGGGGAGAGCCGGTCCAGAGACTGGAAGGGATTTGCCCTGGGACACAGAGCAAATCAGACTAGACCTAGGTCCTAAAGCGCTAGGGAGAATGGATGGGAAACCCGAGAAACGCAGAGGTGGAGATAGAGACAGAAGAGAACTCCGCTGGTGGCATCGTCAATGGCGATGTCCAGCGTTCACTGAAGGCCCGCCCCCCGCCCCCCGCTGGGCTCAGTGCTTTCACCCCACTGCCTCCTTTAATCCTCACAGCTCCAGGGGCTGGGTATTACTACTGCCATCCGGGGAAACTGAGGGTCCGAGAAGTTAAGTGTCTTGCCCGGGCACTAAGCCAGCCAGGTCTACCTGACTCCATGCTCTGAATCACCTGCCCCTATGCTTGGGGTGACCCTACGGCCCAGTTTACATGCTGTCCTGGTATCAATAGTGCACCTTTCACTGCCCAAAGTGACTCATTTTAGGAAAAATATAAGATGACTGCCCTGTCTGTGCTGCATCTTACAGATTGCTTCCTGCGTGGCATGCCTAGCCCAGGATCCAACACACGGCGTGTGCTCAACGAATAGTCAAACACAGACGCCATTTCTGTCACGTTTCAGGATTGAGGTAGTAGAGCACTGGGGTAAGGTACTCGGGCTCTGGAGTTAGCGAAACCTGGGCTCAACCCCGGCTGTGTGACTTTGGATTAGTCATTTGGCCTCTCTGGGCCTCAGTTTGCTCATCTGTAAAGTGGGGAGAACCATGTCTACTTCTCCTGGTTGTGGGGATTACATGACGAGAGGTGCCAGCACAGGTAGCAGACATAGAATTTAGCCTGCATTCTTTCTGCGGCACACCATAAATTTCTACGACATTTACCCAGTTTGTGTTTGCCTTGGGGTAAAGCTTGTTCAGACCTTTCTTCCATGACTGGCTTTATAGTTCCCTGCCCTGGGGCCTTTGCACATGCTGGGGCTTTTTGTTTGTGTGCTTAGTTAAACATCCTGTGTCAGGCACCATTCTAAACATATTACCTACGGAAACCCACTTAATCCTCATAATAATCCTATGTTTGCAAATGAGGAAATTGAGACACAAGAGAGCTTAGTAGCTTGTCCAAGATCACACATCTGGCTCCTGGCAGAACTGGGATTTGAAGCCAGTCAGCCTGGCTTAAGGGTCTACCCTCTCCAGGACTTCCCTCTGTCCTGAGGGTGCTGTCCCACTCCCACCACTGACCCCACCTCTGCCTTTGCCTGGAGAACTCCTACCTACTCTTTGTGTCTTTGCTGAAATAGCACTTCCTCCAGGAGGCCCTCCCTGATTGCCCAGCCTGAATCACATTTCCCACCCCCTCCTCTCATCCCACTCTTCCTGTTCCTTCGGAGCTGAATTCAGTTTGTTATTCTCTAGTTATTTGATAATTTGTCTTCCCTACTAGACAGTGCATTCCAGGAGGGCAAGGGCTATTTTTATATTCCCAGCATCTGGAACAGGGCCAGCCAGTGGTAGATGGTCAATAAATGTTTGTTGAAGGAAGGAACGAATGCAAGAGGAAGTGGGGGGAGGGGAGCAACTAGAAGCACCTTAAGGACAGGAGCTACCTCTGACAGTGTTGAATTGTCCCTGGAGGAGCCGGACCAGCCGGCTGAGGTCTGCCTGGTGCGCCCAGAGCTCCCAGTACAGACGACCAACTGCACCAGCAGCCAGGCAGACCCACCCCGCCTGCCCGGGGCTGGGGACAGCCAGATGGGGCAGGGCTGGGGCACAGCCAATGCCCAGCTCAGGGCAGGCAGGGACCCGGCCCTCTGCAGCCACGGCTTTCTCTTCTGGCATCCGCCTTCCCCCCTGCCACCCGACCCCTCCCTTCTCCCTTCTTTATTCCCTTTCTGAGATGAAGCAGTGAAATGATTTTTCTACTTGAGCAGTTTTCAATTTAGATTAAGAAAAATGTGGTCTGCAGTCACTCGGCAAGAGGCCCTGGCAGGCCTGTCCCTTCAGGGACTGGGGTTTGCTCAGCCATCGACAGAGCTGAGCGGGTTCTGGAGTGGGGGGAGTTTGAAAGGGACTTCTCGCCCCCTCTGCCTCCCTACTTTCCCCAGCCCCATAACTTAGTCTCCTCCCGTCTTCCTGGGTAAGGGCCCAGGTCTGGACTGAGACAGCGCTGGGTGGGTTCAGGCTCTAACCCTACTGTGTGACTGTAGGCAGGTCCCGTACCTCTCTGAGCCTTCTTTCCTCATCTATAAAGTGAATCAATTGTAAACCCTCTAAACTGGTCCCTGCCTCCACCCAGATCAAAGGATCCTCTCCTAGCCCCCCAGACTGTGGAAGAATGAATAGCAAGGACAACAGAGGACATTTAGCTGGGGTATGACAAGGTGGCAGAGCCTCAGCAACCCCACAGCCAGGGCAGGAAGGAGGAAAGAGAGGGAGAGGGAGAGGGAGGCTTGACTGGCGCAAGAATAAATGGAAGTTTCCAGGGTGACCCTCAAGGGGACAGGGTCAACTAAAGCCTAAGACAAGGCCATCTGTGTGTCAGGCGGCGGGGGAGGAAGGAGGCAGAGCTCTGGAACCAGGTAATTCCCTGCTAAGTCTGAAATCTGTATGGCTGGGCTAGATTTTGTACTGGGTGATAATATTGCTTTTCAAACTAGAAGCTACTCTTGTTTATGTGAGTGAATGAAAGGCAGGTGTTCATCTAGCAAACGCACCAGGTCTGGAGGGAGGCGGAGCCCGTCTCATGTCCTGCTCCACCCTCAGTAGCTGTGTGATCTTGGGCAAGTTACTCAACCTCTCTGAGTCTCTCCACAATGCTGCCTAATTTTTATACTCCTTTCTTTCTATTATTTTTTTTGTAAATCAACTTTATTAAGCTGTAATTTACATATGATAAAATGCACCCATTTTAAGTGTACATTTCAATGAGTTTTGAAATGTATACACCTATGTAGCCATGGTCAAAATGGACATTTTTATCTCCTAAAAAATTCTCTTGTGCTCCTTCCCAGTTCTTCCATTGTTTTTAATATAAAAATAATAGGTGCTCCAACCCCCATGACAACAAATCTTGGCATCAAATAAGCGTCCCTGGAAGATGTGCAGTGTATACTCGTGACTTTGCCTACCTGCTCCCCACCCCCAGGCTCACACAGGACACTGTCATATAGACCCAGGGACATGCATGATCCTTGTTAGGACACCAAGAAGCACAGGGTGTGAGGTGGTTCGCCCCACGCTGACTGCCCGTGGGAAGCACTAGACAGCCAGTCTCTCCCTACACTGGCATCTCCAGCCGGCACTGGGCTCCCTGGGCCACTTGCCACGTGTCTTTCTACTCTGACACCTTCAGGAGTCTGGGAGCTGCTCGAGGAAGGGCCTGTGTCAGTGTTATTCACTGTTGCAGCCTCAGTTTCCTGCAGGGGCCTAGCACAGGGGTGCTCACTAACGAGGGGTAGGATGAATGAATGAGGAGGGGCTGCCCGCCAGAAGACCTCCTGATGGGGTGTGAGGAACACCAAACCACCTCTCCTTCAAGTCCTACTTCCCCAAATGTCCTACCCGGCTACGGTTACTTAATATTCTTTACATTAGTTCAACTAGTTTTTAGTCTCTCTACATTTGCCTCACCTTAAGCAGTCAGATCCATGGCATGGATATGTTATGATATATACATGAAACTTTTTATTGTAACGTGATTTCAAACTCTACAGAAACGTTGCAGAGAACGTCCACACACCCCTTTACCCAGACCTGCCAGTTGTATACATTTTGCCTCATTTGCTTTATCATTCTCTCTCTCTCTATATATATATATATATTTACAGATGCATAGCTATATGTTTTTCTTTCTTTCTTTCTTTCTTTTTTTTTTCTTTGAGACAGGTCTTACTCTGTTGCCAAGGCTAGAGTGCAGGGCATAATCATAGCTCACAGTAACCTCAAACTCCTGGGCTCAGGTGATCCTCCTGCCTCAGCCTCCCAAGTAGCTGGGACTACAGGTGCGCACCACCACACCCACCTAGTTTTTTGTAGAGACCGGGTCTCACTTGTACTCAGGCTGGTCTTGAATTCCTGGCCTCAAGCGATCCTCCCACCTCAGCCTCCCAAAGTGCTGGGATTACAGCCGTGAGCCACCACGCCCAGCCTTATTTTTCCAATACACATTAAAATAAACCCTGCACTGGATCGCATTACTGTTCAAAAACACCCGCTGCCCCTCCTTACCAGGTGCTTCCTTGCAATTATACTTCCCACCTCACGCACCACCATCAGGTTTGGTGGTGTGACTTGCTTTGGCCAAGGAAGCGTGAGCAGAACGTGTGCCACTTCGGAATGGGAGCTTTGAGAGCCAGCATGTGGTTCTGCCATTGTTCCTTCTGCTGCCGTGTAAGCAGCTTGCTCTAGGCAGGTGCTGCCCCTTCAGCTTGGTTCTCGGAGTGATGACACGGGGCAGAATCAAAGCAGACCCATGATAGGCATGTAGCACAAGCAGAAGATAAACCCTCATTGTTGAAAGCCACTGAGACTTGAGAGAAGGTCATTTGTTACCACAGCATAACCTTATTTAAGCTGACAGATACACATGCATCACTGCGGAAGTGAAAAATGTTTATCTACCACCCACAAATACACCAAGTTTGAGAAACGGGGCATTAGCCATGGTGACCCCGGGAGGGATGATTGAGTAGCCCCATTTAACAGAGGAGGAAACTGAGGCTCATAATGGTTAAGTAGTTTGCCCAAGGCCTCTGTGGGGAAGACGGCAGGGATGATTCAGGACGCTGCTCTCTGGGGGCTCAGTCTAGCAGAAAGGCGATGGAATTTTCCTTTGGCAAAATAGCTCTGTCAGAGATGTCTCTCCTGGATAATCTTTTCTTCTCTTCAGAGTCCCCTTCTCCCCTTCATGCCCCAGCACCACCAGGAGTCCTTCCTGGCTCCATTCCTGAAGCTTCTCTCAGCTGAATGCCAGCTGATTCCTGTTAAGGAGTTAGCTGCTAACTAAAGGTGTTAACTGCTAATGAAAGTGCCAGCACTAAGGTATTAGCTAATAAGGATTAACACCTCTCAGAGTGTTGGCATATTAATAAGGGACCTCAGGAAGACCAAAACGATTTCAAGAGCCAAAGGAACAGAGCTCAAAAGGTGGTGGAATAATTTCGTTCTACAATTCTTTCTGCCCCTATCGTGAGCTGGGCCCTGAGCTAAGACATGCAGCTAATGTGTTGCATATACATAGGGCTTTACAGTGTACACAGCGCTCAGCAGTTTACAAAGCACTTAACAGTTTACAAAGCACTTCCTCGACCATCCGTCATCTCCCTTGTTCTTCACAACTATCCGCAGTTTACCAAGGAGAAAGCTGAGGCTCAGAGAGAAGGAGCGAAGTACTCAAGGTCATGTGCTAGTGCATGGGGTCGGGGGAAGGCTGGGCTTGCTCCCAGGGCTTGTCTGACTCCCAGCCCAGTGCTCCTCCCATGACCCTCAGCACCCAACACAAGTGGAGAAGTGACCACTGGGGGCCAAAACATCTTAGTCCATATCTTCCCCCTTCTTGGGCCTCTGATCGACTCTGTCCCCAAGGAGTCCGGGCCAAGACCACGCTGGTTCCTGGAATACCCATGCCTATTGGGCCACCTTTCCTGGCTAAACTATTCGACTTTTAAGACTCAGTTCAGGTATCACCTCTTCCTGGAAGCCTTCCCCGATGCTCACAGGCTGCCACAATACACGGGCCATGTCCTGGTCCTGTGCGTTGCATTACATGATCTCTTTACAGGCCAGAGAGCTCTGCGTCCCCCGTGCCAAGCATGCAGTTCCGAACGGAGGGAGCTGCCATAAATGCTTGTTGAGTGAATGAGTGAATTAATGACTCCCATAGTGTGCAGAGAGAACTCATCTAAGTGAACTCCACTGCAAGACAAGATGTACACAAAACGTGGTCATTCTAAAGTGAAACACGACATGAGCTATTCTCATTTTGTAACAGCTCTATGAATATTTCACTATCTACCAAAAGTAGCTGATATGTGCATCTTTCTGTGTCTCTAGAGTGTGTGTGCAGACTATATCCACCAACCTAGCATATTAAGGCGTCTATGGGCCAACGAATGCTGCAGCGTGTGATTAGGGAACTGCAGGGGGCGGGGGAGAGGGAGAGTTCATGGCCAAGTATGTTGGGAAAGCCCTGGGTTAGAGGTGTCTGTTGTGGCACTTCCTAGAGCCTCTAAAGTAGCATTTATTGTGCATTTACTATGTGCCAGGCACTGTGCTAAGCGCTTTACGTTCATTAGCTCACTGGGTTCTATTCCACTGGAATGTAGGCCTCTTGAGGACAGGCACCATGTCTGTCTGGTTCACCTGTGTATCCCCCCCAGCCTGACACATTGTATATACTCAGTTGATGAATAAATTAATGAATGAATAAATGTGAAGTACATATTGTTACTATTCCCACTTGGGTCTACGGCCATATCGCCCTGAACGCACCTGATCTTGTCTGATCTTGGAAGCTAAGCAGGGTCGGGCCTGGTTAGTACTTGGATGGGAGACTATTCTCACTTGGTAGCTGAGAGGCCCTAGTCTGACTACAGAGCTGGACTTTTAACCACGATGCTGCTGCCTGTCTTCAATGTGGTAACATGCCCGGCGGACCTGCAGGAGGGAGTTCCTGCATGTAGCATTTCCAAACTGATTTGCCTAAGAACCTTTCAAGAAGTACCTTGCAGGGCGGTATCCAGAGGAACATACTCTGTGAAATGGTGTTCTGGGCTCTGCATGCTGTAAGAGCAGGCCATGTTGTCTCTGATCTGTCCCGCCAGCTGCTAGCACGTGGAGATTGCAGGGCAGGAAAGAGGGGGAAGCCAGGGTATTTTTCCTACTCACTCCATTTAGGGCCCCAACCACAGTAGCTGCATCTCCTCCGTGGTTCCTGGTCCTGCAGATGGTCCCTCGCTCTGTGCTTCCAGCTCCTTCTAGGCAGCCCCAGCTCCTGGGCTCTTGTCACATCACTTTCTCTCTTTGTCCCTCAGGTCTTGCGTTCTTTCCCCGCAGCCTCCTGTTCACACGCTGCAGCGCTCACCAGTCTGTAGACGATGCCTTGGGGATGCTGTGTTGGTGGACACAGCCTGTAGTGTCTTCCTGCTATTGATCAACTCTCAGTGGCTGCACTTTCAACGCGTCCAAACCACTGTGACTGTTTCCCTGGATTAATGCTCTCTGGTGATCACAGCCGATCTTGTGTTGGCTGGTTTGTGTTGGTGTCTTCTCTGGCCTGCTGGACTGGAACCTCCGGGAAGGTAGAAACTGGAACCAAGGAATATACCCCTTTTTATAGCCCAACCCAGTACTTTGTATGCAATAGATGTTTAATAAGTGTTGGGTGAATGGGTAGATAGACGGATGGATGGATAAGAAAACAAAAGGAAGGAGGAAGGAAGGAAAGAAGCAAGGAAGGGAGGGAGGAAGGAAGGAGAGAGAAAAGAGAGGATACATATTAATAGATTTTGATGGGAGGGAGGGGGGATGGGCAAATATGAATGGATGGATAGATGAGTGTTGGGAGTATGGATCAATGAGTGGATGAAAAAGTGGATAGATGGAAGAATGGATGGATGAGTGGATGGGTGGGGGAGGAGAGAATGTATATAGATGGATAGACAGTAGGTTGATTGACGGATGTGAGGGTGTGATGGATGGAATAGGTGGATGGATGGATGGATGGATGGACGGACTGGGTAGTTAGGTAACTGGATATATAGAGACAGTGAGGTGCTGTGCAGTGGATGCTCGAGAATCTCTATGTGGGGATGACAACCTGGGTAGATGGTGGGCTTGATGCTCTATTTGCAGAACACTTTGCGTAAGATTGAGAAACTAGCAGTTACCCTGTGAAAGAAATGGGGAAGGGTGATGGGGCTAAGATGGAGTTAGAGCCCTGCTGAGCCACGCCTCGGCACTCCCACTGCAGGACGACTGTAACCGTCTAAAATAGCAAGATTCTGAAAATCTGTGGCCCTAAGGAGATTCAAAAATTTTAAGGTCTTGTGTCTCTGAGACATAGAATTTAAGACTCTGTGTCTTTAAGAACTCTATAGAATTTAAGACTCTGTGTCTTTAAGAACTCTATATTTCTACTAGTATGAACAATGGACTATGTGCCAGGCATTGTTTCGAGTACTTTACAAAGATTAGCTCCTTTAGTCCCCACAGCCACCCATGGTGTGGATACTATTACCATCCTCCTAATGAGGCACAGAGATGTTAAGTTGTTTGCCTTAGATAACACAGCTAGTAAGTGGCAGAACTGGGATTCGAACCCACACAGCTTGGCAGGATGCAGAGTCCATGTTTTTAACCAGTGCACAATCCTACCACAAGGAATTGAGGATTCTGCACAGCTAAGTTTCGAAGATTCAGGGCTCAAGGCTGAGGAGTTCGCAGTTCTGTGGCTGTAAGCGTCTCCGCACCCACGCCTGGCTCCCGGGGAAGGCTGGCAGGAGTCTTTGGAGGCCGGGGGAGGCTGGGAGGGAGGGCCCAGGCCTGCTGATGTCAGGCACTGGGCTGTCACTCTTCCTGTTAACCTTGGGGGAAAAACACATTTGTGGCAGATAACAGGCACGAGGGTGTGCCGGCCCTCCGCCCACTCTCGGGCCTGATGGATGGGCTACACGGGCCCCCCCTGACCTGTATGTGTACCGTTATCTGCTCAGCCAAGGGAAGCTGTTCATCACGCCGACAGCTCGGCGAGGCATACCTGCCGGGCCTGTCTCAGCCGGAGCCGCCAGCGTCCCGGGAGGAAAGAGGGGAGGTTATGGGTGGGGGAGACGCAGAGAGGAGAGCCGAGAACCCAATGGCAGCAACACCCCTAGACCCAGGATTGGCCCAGAGGGTGGCACTGAATTCTGGGCCTGATGCCTGGTTTCTGTTCCTAGTGGTACCACAGATGTGCTGTGTGACCATGAGCTAGTCACTTAACCTCTCTGAACCGTAAAATGAGATTAAACTTTGCCAGAAACCTGGGGGTCACATTTTTCTTCTTCTCCTCATGATCCACATCCAACCACTAGGTTCTCTCAGTTCTATCTCTCTCCCAGCGTGTCATGATCCTGTCTTTTTCTCACCAACATCTCCAACATCGTGGGTTTTCATCTTCCTCCCCACTGTGTCCCTGAGCACGTCCTCAGTACTAAGCCAGACGTTTTCTTCCACCCCAGGGCCTTTGCACCAGCTGTCCCTCTGCCTGGAACCTCTTCTCTCTCTTCTGCCCTGGTTTAACTCCTACTCACCCTGCAGATCCAGGGCAGAAGGTATTTTCCAAAGCTAGTCACAAAAATATCTCTCAGCCTACATGTTCTTCATAAAATATGACCTTGACACTCCTCCCAGAGAGAGGTGGCGCCTATGTCCCTTCCCCTTGTTTGGGGCGGGCTATGACTTGCTTGTAACCAATAGGATGCAGTGTCAGTGACACTGGGACACTTTCGAGGTGAGGTCAAGGACACCGGCTCTGGAGCCCTAAGCCACCACGTACGCAACGTCACTGTCCTGAGGGCGCCATGCTGGGAGGAGGCCTGAGCCAGCCTCTGCAGGAGACCCCATGCAGCCGCCCCAAGGTCACCTGCAGAGAGGGAAAGAGAGCTCCCTGCTGCTCCAGCCCCAGCCGCCACCTGACCGAAACCTTGTGAGAGACCCTGAGTCAGAGCCGCTCACCAGAGCCCCCCCACCCCCGAATCCCTGAGCCACAGAAATCATGAGCAACAACAAACTGTGGTAGTTTTAAGCCACTAGGTTCATTTGTTGTGAGCAACAGATAATCAGGACAAGATCTCGGCTCACGTGCCACCTCCTCAGGGAAGCCCTCTGTGACTAGCAGCCCCAGTCTCTGTAGTTCCATTTTATTTTTTCTTTAAAGCATATATCACAGTCGGTAATGACACAGTTAGTTACGGGATGGCTGGTTTCTCTCTCTCTCTGGGAAGAGGAAGAGGGCTCGTGTCTTCTTCACCGCTGTGTCCTCAGCAGTGAGCAGTGCCTGGCACATAGTAAGCGTTCAGTAAATACCACTGGGTGAATAATGCCTCTAAATTATTACACCCACCTTGGAAAGCGGGCTTTATTATCCCTATTTTGCAGACAAAGAAACTGAGACTCAGAGGCGTTCAGTCCTTGCCCAAGGCCATGCAGCAGGGCAGGATCCTAGCCTGACTCCGACCTGAAAGGCAGAGCCCGTCTCCTGGCAGCGAGGGATGGGGTACCGGCCTGGGATCTTGGCGGTGGGAGCTGAGAGGGGCCACCTGTTCTTTATTTAACCGTTTGTTTTACCCCTGGAGGAAGAGAGGCCCAGAGAGGGGAAGGAACTTAAGTCTAAGTCTGTGCCTAAGTCACACAGCTCATCCATGTTCAAACTGGGACAAGACCCAGGCCCCATATTCCCGACGCGGAGCTCCTCTAGCTCTGTCCTCACGCCTGCTGGGAGCACCTGCCACGCACAAAGCCCAAGGCTGGACTCCAGGAGGGACAGAGACAGGAAAATCAATTGTCCCTTCGGAGAGAGGAGAACCCAAGTTTCTGTGTACAAAGCAAAGGGGACAAGAAGAGCAATTGTTTATGGAAATCAGCTGTGTTCCAGACAAGCCTAGAAGAAATCTCTCACGGCCAGCCTGTGAGATACGATCATCCCTGCCTCTCGCAAGAGGAAACCGAGGCTTGGAGAGGTTCGGGGACCTAGGCAAGGTCACCAGGCTTGTGACCGCCAGGCCAGGATTTGAGTCCAGGTCTGTCTGTC
Organism: Eulemur rufifrons; assembly: GCF_041146395.1. Taxonomy (NCBI): domain Eukaryota; kingdom Metazoa; phylum Chordata; class Mammalia; order Primates; family Lemuridae; genus Eulemur; species Eulemur rufifrons. Next base: position 21,080,968 of record NC_091002.1, read on the forward strand.
ACCAGGATGCCCTCTGGGATGCCAGGCTGCCTCGCTGGAGCTAAAGGGGATGCAAGGTCGCACGAGAATGGGGAATTAAGGACGGCTGTGTGGAGAGGGGCGCATGGGAGCTGGGCCCCCCAAAGCAGTGTGGTTTCTAAAGACCGAGCCGGGGCGAGCGTTCCAGGCGGCGGCAGGGAGCCCGGGCAAAAGGCTGGAGCTGGGACCAGGCAGGCCGGCCGGTGCATGCACGCAGAGGCTTTGTGGGTGGACTGTGGTGGCCTCGGCCGCCAGGGCCAGGCGTGGACCCTGCTGTCCCTGCCCCTCATGGCCTCTGCAGCCCCAGTCACCTTCTCGGGCCCCTCCCACCGCCGCCGCGAGAGCAAGGACTGGAAAATAAATGAGTCTGTTTATGAAGCCCATAATGTTGCCAGCAAAACAAGGCACTCAGCAGAGCAGCTCGGCGCCTCTAATGGGATATTATTTATGTCATTTTCCTCCCGGCGCTGGAGCCATTACCGCCCGGGATGGTGCTCTGTCACCCTCCACTCCCCCGGTGATGTTCCAATGTCACGCTGAAGGATGCGCGCGGCAGTTGCCATGGGTAGCGCCCAGCTGCCAGCCCCCGGACCTGGGTTGGGGAGGGGCGGCGATAGGGCAGCCCCTGCTCCCTGCCAATCGGAGGGCACTGGGCCTCCTCCTGCCAGTGGGATCTAGCTTTTCCCCCGTTGTTCTCGGTGCTGAGAATCCTCCCATGGCTCCCCGTTGTCTTGTAGCTAAAGCTCCACATCACAGTCAGTCAAGAAGCCCTCTGGGCTCTGGCCCCTGACCACCTAGCTGGCCTCAGCTCTGGCCGCTTTGCATTAAGTTCCGGAATCAGACAAACCTGGTGCGCCAGACCAGGTTTATGCATCTTCCCAGAATGGATCTACCCCACCTGTTCCCTCTTGCTCAGTGGAGAGCCCAGACTCTGCCCTTGTTTCCTCTTCCAGCCCAGCTGCCTCAGTTTCCCCCCAAGTGAGGACCAACTTTCAGCATGGCCTCCATCAAGCCGGCCGAGCTGCAGCAGCTGACACCCAGGTCCAAGCCGATCTGAGGGAGGCTCTGGCTCTTCCCACCACTTTTGCACTGAGATAAAGCACCATGCTTAGGGCCAAGGATCTGGCTTCCCTAGTGGCTTCCTGGAGGGGCCGCGTAACAGCACCCCTTGGAGCAAGTTGGGAACTTTGACGGTCACGAGACAGGAAGCAGCTGCAAACAAACGGACTGTTCCAAAAACAACAACAACAAAAAAAAAACAAAAAATGGAGGTTCCACGTGGCTTGTGTATCTGCCACCCAGGTGACCCAGCACCTAGTTGCATTAGCTCAAAAAGATACATTCTGCGGCCAGCTCAGAAGCAGATCACGTTGTGTTCGCTTTCTCTCCTTCTCAGCCTCACTTCCTTCCCCCTCATTCTTTTTGCCCCAGGGTTGCACCTCCCTGTAAGGTGCACACACTTCGCTCCAGCATTTGTGTTTTGGGAAACTTGGGCTAAGCCACCTGGTTCAATCCCAACCTCATCACTTCCCGGCTGAAGAATCTGAGGCAAGTTAATGAACCTCTCTGACCCCCAATTTCCTCAGCTGTAGAATGGAGGTGATCGTAGTCCCTGTCCTCAAGGAGTTGTTGGAAGTGTCAGGAGTGCTTGCATTGTCTCCACCTTGGCACAACTTCTCTTGCATCAGACTCTGGTATGTACTATTTGCATGGCCAGGAACACTCACAACAACCCCGTTTCTCCTTCATGTCCACCTGACATACCCTCTTCAGTCTAGAGGACAGTCCCTGCTCCCCGGGATGGGTCAGTGCCCCTCACTGGACTCCTGCCATGCCGTTTGCTTCTTCCTGATTTCACTGAACATTGTATGCATTTGCCTGCATATCTACCTCTCTCATTAAACTGAAAACTCCATAGGGGCAGGATTGTGTGTTTTGCTCACTGTTTTATAACCCTACCACAGTGCCTGGAATACAGTGTGTGACATACATTGTAGTATGTATTAGGCATTTTTCTTGAGTAAATGAATGATCTTATTTAATTCTTGCCACAACTCTGTGTTGTGAGGATTATCTCCATTTCTTTCTTTCTTTTTTTTTTTTTTTAAGAGATGTGGTCTTGGCAACTTCTCGGGCCTCTCTCTCTCTCTCTCTCTCTCTCTCTCTCGGGACCTGTGAACCTCGCCTGGGCCCCTCTCTTGAGACCCGTAAAAAAAAAGAAAAAAAAAAAGAGAGATGTGGTCTCACTCTATTGTCCAGGCAGGAATGCAGTGGCATCATCATAGCTCACTGCAGCCTTGAACTCCTGGCCTCAAGCCATCCTCCCACCTCTACCTCCCAAAGTGCTGGGATTATAGGCCTGAGCCACCATGACTAGCCTTCGCTTTCATTTCCTGATTCATTAATTTCTGCTTTTATCTTGTTCAATTCCTTCCATTTTCTTTTAATTTATTTTGTAATATTTTTAGTATCTTGAGTTGAAATTTTAATTCATTTATTTTTAATCAATCTTGCTTTCTCACAAGTGCATTGAAGGCTATAAATTTCCCTCTGAATATGATTTTGTCTGCATGCTGTCATTTTGGATATAACATACTTTCGTTGTCCTTCAGTTCTAAGTGGCTTGTATTTTACCTCATTTTACAAATAAAGGAACAGAGTCAAAGAGGTAAAGTGACTTTCCCAAGGCCGCAGAACGAGAAAGAGGCAGAGCTGGGATTTGAGATGCTGTGTGAGGAAGCAGAGGTTCAGAGAAGGAAAGTGACTTGCCTGGGACCACAAAACCAATGAACCATGAAGCTGAGATGAAAACCCAGGTTGGTCCCACTCCACAGGCCATAAGGTTGCCATGATACGTAGTTTTAAGATAGAAGACAAGAGCATCTCAGGCCCTGGAACTAGACTGTCTGGTTCCGTCACTTCAATCCTCCTCTGAGCTTCAGTGTCCCAGTCTATAAAATGGGCATAATACTACCTGAGCGAGGATTAGCCCCATTTAACAGCTGAGTAGAAAATGAGGACTCAGAGAGGTAAAGTGGCTTTTCTAAAGGCCCTCAGGAAGGGGACGGTGAGGGCAGGATTTGAACTCCACTGTGCCCAAACCAGGTGCCGAGCATTTTCCATCCCCCTTCCTGCCCGCTTGACCTTGTAAGGAATCAGTGTGGTCAAGTGAGTAGCACAAAGAGGTTTAGGTCAGGACCAAGAGAAACTCTGGCTGGATCTGTGGCTGCTGGACCGGGCCTGGGTCCTCATGGGACTTTGTCCCCAAGCTTCATTCTAGGTTCCAGGGAAGGGACTCGCAGTGTGACGGCAGCTCAGAGGACAGTCCCGTGCTTGGAGAAGTCAGAGGAAGGCTGGTGAGGAAGCTTGCTGGGAAGAGGGCTCCAAGGACAAAGGGGAGAAGCCAACTGGGTCGTGACCCAAGGACGCTGGTCTAGCTCAGACCCTGACCCCAGCCAGAGACCTGACCCAGACAAGGCCTGTGTGCACAGCCTGCCCTGTGTCCCCTCCCACTGACTGCGGCGTCCGGGGAGCCCAGCCACCAGCCACCCACAGAGGAAGAGCTGGGCCTGCGGAACCAGGCAGCCGTGGGCTTGCATTGCAGCTCCGCCCCTCTGGAGACGGCAGGCCCCTGAGCCTCCCAGCCCATGGAGTCCATCATAAAGATCAGAGAGAAGGAATGTGCAGAATGTGTCTCATAGTGGGTATGCAGGAACGAATCCCAGGTGGATCCTGGTGGCACCTTCCACCTGTCCACGCACACACTTGCGGGGAGGTAGTTTGGAGAATCAAATCATAGAAGACAGCCCTGCCCTCAGGAAACCCACCTGCTTGGGGAGGTGGCGACGCTGAAGAGGAAACACTTTGGGCTTGGACTCAATAGTCCTGGGTTCAAATCCCATGTGACCTTGGGAGAGTCGCTTAACTTCTCTGGACCTGTTTCCTCATCCCTGCAAAGGAGCTTGTAGCTCCCCTAGCATAGAGCAGCACGGGAGGTAACGGGGCCGGCGGTGCTGCCTGAACCTCGGGGTCCTGTCCGTGTGACAGCGTCCCCCTGGCCGGGTGCTCCACAGCCCAGAGGTGGAAACAGAGCAGACCTCCTGGGAGTGCTCAGGAAAGGAGGCGGAGGAAAGGCCGGGAGGATGAGGATGGAGCCCCCTCTGGTCACCAGGCTTCACCTACAATTCCCACCGCTGCGCGGGAGGACAGGCGTTTTCCCCTGTGAGCAGGGCCGGATGCAGAGTCGGGGTGCATGCGTTCTTCTCTCAGCCTTCTCCGCGTCTCAGATAAAGGGGCACACCCAGAAGGGTGAGTGACTTGCCCAAGGTCACGCCACTGTGGAGGAGGAGCTGGGATTCCCACCTGCCGGGTGGATGGTTGGGGATCTGGGGCTCAGAGATGTTTCAGGAGGGACAGGGGACATCGGCCCTGAGTTTTCTCTCCCCTTCCATTCCCTGGAATCCTCCTGGGGGTCGGGGGTGGATGTCAGGGTGGGCAACCAGGTGGCCTGTGCCCATCAGCAGGGAGTCTGGGTCTGGGTGCCACTGCCAGCCCCCAGCTGCCCCCGACATCCTGTCTAGGCACCTCCCACCTGGAACATCGCCTCCTTTGAGCAAACTTCCCTGCCCCCTATGGCCCCCTCCAAGCCACCTCAGGCAGACGTGTTAAATCCCAGAGTCAGCCATGCCCTACCCCTGCTCAAACCCCTTCTGCGGCTCCCTGACCCCCAGGACAGGGTCCGAAAGCCTCCCTTCAGCACGCGGTTTCTTCCTCCTTAGAGCACTGGCTTTCAGGCTGCGCCGTGTGCAGTGGTGATCGTAGGTGCACGGCCATCGTCTGTGAGCGCCGCTAGGATGTGGCGCTGTGCTGAAGCACATTCTAGTGCCCGCTCTCCCTGCCTCCTTGCACCCCCTTGGGCCACTCCCCACTTGCCACACTGAGATACAGGGGCTCAGAGGCCCAGGCAGCTCTCCCAGGGCCACACAGCAAGGAAACCCAGGCATTCCGACTCTGCTCTGCGATTGTCACTCCTCTGTCGCACGGCTTCGCCATGGCTCCCCGCACTTAGGCGGGGGAGGGCTGTGTGGTTCTCTTAGATTCCATCAACATTTGACCCAGTGCCCAGAACTGGTAGGTTCACTTATTAGCATCATCGTGCTTTGAATGAAGCATGAGACAACAAAGAGTGGCTGAGTGGGCAAATACAGTCCATACTTTTCAAAGCACCTGCTGTCTGGACGCTGTCCTAGGTGCTGGAAACAGAGCCGTAAGCAAAACAGACACAAACCTCAGCCCTCCAGGAGCCCGGTGAGGGGACACAGTCTGCTGGGGAGACACAAACAACAACAAAATAAGTCAATAAAGTATCAAGGATGTCAGACAGTGAGAGGGGCTGTGGAGGGAAATAGAGTGGGAAGGGAGAGGGGGCAGGAACGTGACCCTCAGGTGGGCACAGGTCCACAGTAGAGGTCGAAGATCCCTCTTCTGGGGTCCACTGGGGGAAGCTGGTGCGAGAGGAGGCGGCTCCCCTCCCGGGGCAGAGGGCTGCGGAGCTGAGTAGCAGCGCTGGGCGCAGGGTAGGTGGGGCGGGGGGAGGTCCACTCACTCGCTCTTCTCACCGCCCCCCACCCCCGCCTGGCATCTAACAGGCTCAGAACAAATGGCCCACGGGAGGAGCCATCCAACCTCCCCTGCCTTGGCTCTAAAAGTAGCAGCGTGACGGGAAATGGCGGGCGCCGCACAGGCTGGAATTACTGCTTCCTTTTTGGCCTTGTTTATGGTCCTCGTTGTCTTCACTGCCACCCACCAGCCCACAGCACGGGTGGGGGGAGTGGGGAGGGAGAGGGGGCTGCTCTCTGCCTGTCTGATGCATGACGACCTTGGGGACAGCGTCCGCAAGAGTTCCCAGAGGATGGGGGACTTTGGTACCTGGGTCGTTGCTTTTCATCTGGCCACCCCAGTGCTAAGATCACCTCCTCTAGGAAGCCTCAAACATCTCAGATTTACTCAAGGGGAGAGGGGCAGGAGAGGGCACTAACCTTCATCGAGACCTCTGTACCGGGTATTTCATCACCTAATTTCTTTCAGTGCTCACAATCATCCTACTGCTCTGTTTTAGAAATGAGGCAACTGAGGCTCAGAGAGGTTAATTAGTCAGCCCAAGGTCACACGGCAATTAAAACGCAGATCACAATCTGAGTGCAGGTCAATGTGATTCAAAGGTCTTCACTTTTCTGTCTAGACCTGTGGGCTCTAAGGTCACTTTTTGTCTGTCTTACGTCTCCCGGCAAAGTCCAGAGCAAATCATTAGTGGGCTGCAGGCAGGGTAGAGTAGTGGTTAGTGGACCAGACAATCCTTAAATTATACTCCTGGCTATGCCCATATCATAACTCTGTGAGCTCAGGCAAGTCTCTTGTACTCTCTGGGCCTCAGTTTCCCCATCTGTAAAGTGCACACAATTATAACCTCCTTCTTGACCTGTTGTTAAGTGTTAAGTGTAAATGACCTCTTGCCAAGCAAAAATGTCTTTGGAGAAGGTGCTGTTTGGAGATGGTGTAGTTACAGCAGGATCAAAATCCAGGAGAGGGTTAAGGAGAAAGGCGCTTTTATTATTCTAGCAGCAGCGGCAGCAGCAGCAGTGTCTTTGCAGCAAACTTCACCTGTTTACAGTCCATTAGAAGCCATTATTGCTGTGTCTGGGGCAGATGCACACCCCTGACCTTGACGCGTGTCTGACAGCTGCAGGCAGCAATCTAGGGAGCAAGAGTCATTTTGGCAGCGTTTAAAGGGTCACAGGGGGCTGAGGGCCTCTTCCAGTGCCCTTCCCCCTCCCAACTCCTGGGCCACAGCTCCTGCCAGTCAGAAGACCAGGGAAAGGGCCCAGCCTGAGTTCCAGGTGCTCAGGTATCCCCCAGACCTCGTGGGGGTCTCCAGATCACCACTGTGAGTTTGCAACCTTAGTAGGGTAACAGTGACGAGGAAAAAACACTAGACAGCCAGGGCTGCAGGGACATCAGAGGAGTTGAATCCAGCGCTGGCTTTACATTCAGGGAATGGAAGGAACATGCTCAAGGTCAGAAGAAGAGAGCCCGAATAAGAATGCAGCTCCTAGGACTCTCAGCCTGGGCTTTGAGATGCTGATGGCAGGAGTTTCAGGCAGTGACCAGTGGTTGTTGGCAATAGGGTTGGGCAGAGAAGGACAGAGTAGGGTTGGGCACTTAGATCATGTTGCACAGGCAGCTGCCACCTCTGGCTTCAAAAAAGGCAGACACTGGACATGGCTGGCTCCAAGCCAAGCTTCTTCCCACCAGCTTCCAAGCCTGTGGGAGAGGAGAGAGGCTATGAGAGAGGGAGGGGCAGTGGCTGCAAGATTCAAAATCAGCAAGTTTGTCTCAAAGCCCTTGTCTTCCTTTTCTGTCCACCTCCCCTTTCCTGCCATTTTATGGCTTTTCTCCAAAGCTTTCGGTGCTCCCCAGGCTTTTTCTACATTCCCCTTCAACAAACTATTCTCAGCAGGGAATGAAAATCTCATTCATACTCAAGTGTAAATGACTGACACTCACGTGTGGCACTCCCTTATATATTAGCAGGACTTCAAGAAAGAAGCAGGAAGGGGGCCACACATCCCCCATTCCCCACCAAATTACCGCCCTTCTTTGGCTGGTAAACGCTCATCCTTCAGGTCTACACTCAAAAGTCTCTTTCTCCAGGAAGACCTCCCTCAACCCTCGCCCCTGGCTGCTGAGTCCCTCTGATATACACCCTCACAGAACTGAGTGCTTCTCAGAGACCTTTGCTTTGAAAATAAGTCATTTGATAAACATCTGTCACCCCTACTAGACACCTGTCACCCCTACTAGGTCCCTAAGGGCACCATTTTTTTTTCTCTTTGGTGTATCTCCAGGGGCTAGTAAAGTCCTTGGAACATAGTACATGTTCAATAAATATCTTTTGAAGGAATACATGAATTTTTAAATGAACGAACTTGGGATGGCTATAACGTCTTGACTCTGCCTTCATTCCACGCAAGCCTCTCAGCCTGCTTAAAGGACTAACTCTCTCCCGTGACTGCAGCAGATCCTGTTAGCTCCCCATTCGTGCCCCCTTCCCGAGGCAGGTGCACCTGTCCCCCTGCTGTAGCTGCTCCTTCTCTGCAAAATTGCCCTGAGCTGATCAGGGTCAGCTCTTCTGGACAGTCACCCCCACTCTGGAGCAGCCCTCAGCCAGATGGCTGACAGTGGGGTACAAAAGGCAAGTTCCTGTTTCAGGGCAGGGACAACTCTGTGGTATGACTTATGCTCCAGAGCCCCCGCGGATCAGGGCAAGGACAGACTTGACCTGAAATAGCATCCTTAGGCGTCCCCTTCCCTTTCCCCTTCTGCTTCCCTCTCTCCTTTGCCGGTTTTCCTTATGAGCACGTCCTCAATAAACCCTGTGCACAGAAGCTCTTCGGGGCTCTGCTTCTAGGACCCTGATCTGAGACAGGCACTTCCCAAGTCTTTCATGGGCTCTAGATCAAGAACTTTTCTCTACCGGGAAATTAATAATTACTAAGCTCCTACTGTGTTCCAGGGTGTATGCTGGATACTCACAATCACCTGATGAGATAGGTACCCTTATTATCCCTGTGTTATAGAGGAAGAAACAGAGGGCCAGAGTGAGCACATGATTTGCTAAAGAGAATACAGCTGGCAACTAGTGGAACAGGAATTCGAACCCAATTCTAGCAAGTGAGGCAATGATGGCAACGTACCATTCTAATACAGGGTGATTATAGTTATAATAGCACAGAAGAAAGAGGAACTGACATTGTCAGGAGTTGTGGTATGGTAAGGAAGCCTTCTCAAAGGAGGAAATATTTGAATCTTGAAGGCTTGAGTCTTGAAGAATGAATGCCTTTCAGGTAGACATAGGGGAGGGAGCGTGTGCAAGACGGAGGGAACAGCATGTGCAAAGGCAAAAAGGCAGAAATGAGCATGTATTTCATATGGTTTCAGCAAAGTGTGTGAGGAACTGAGGGACACACTGGGACCAGATCCTAAAAGGCTTTGGGTCCTAAGGTAAGGAAACTGGGCTTTGTCCTATAGGACACTGAAGGCCTATAGGATGTTGAGTTTTAAGCAGAGGAGTGACATATGTCTTAAACGACATATTTCCGTTTAAGAAAATTACTCTGGTGGCCAGGATGGATGATGGCCTGGAGAGAAAGACTAGAGGCCAGGTGGCTATTTAGGGAAAAGGGAGTGGGGTATTTTAAGGCTGTGAGGATAAAGAAAAGTATGTAAATTCTTAGAGAGTGATTTGGGAGATAAAAATAGCAGGTTTGGGATGCTGGACATGGGAGATGCGGGAGGAGCCTGGGATAATGCCAGGTGTTGGCCTTGAGTAGTGCCACTTGCTAAAGTGAGGAAAGGGAGCAGGTTTGGATATTCTAACCCGTTAGTTTTGGATATGCGAACCTGAGGTTTCCTCCAGGGGGCGCTGTTCAGGAGGCAATAGATGGATGGTCCATCTCTCCTGGAGCTCAGAGAGAGGTGGGACTTGAAGTTCTGTATCAAAAACTGTGATTGGCCCTTTGTGACATCATAGAAATGGGGACGGGGTAATAAAAGAAGGCTTTGACCATAAAAATATTGAGGGTAACTGGTCTAACCCAGTTTTTCATGTTGAACTTGCTGTCCCAGGTGAGCTTCCCAGAAATTGAATTCCTTCAAACTAATACTCTTTGGACTTTTTCTACCTCTTTAGGATCGTGAGCTTCCTGCTGCCAGCCCCCACCCCAGCCCTTTATCAACCTCCCCCGCAAACACACCACCTTTCCAAAAAAAGAAAGAAAGAGAGTAAGAAACGGTGGAATGGATGATTTGGGAGCTGAAAACCTCCAAATGGGGGAGTTATATCCTCGAGACAGCAGCATCAATCACCACATTTTCATTATTAAGTAACATCGTGGTATGCTGGGCTGATTCTGCACCTTATCTGAACCTAGCAGCTGTGCCCTAAATTCCAGCCGTGGCGCCTGTCTACAGGAATTCAGTTGCCTGTGTTTAAAATGAGTGTTAGCATCTATCATTTCCCCACACCAAATGGTTTCGTGTCGGTGGTTGGCAGTGCTAATCTGTCACTGGGGTACTCCACTGCCCGGCTCAATACCCTCTTCGTCACTGTTGCGGGGAGAGGGACGAGAGGCCCCAGGATGGGGGAAATGTCACTGTGAGGACAATTGCAACATTTGGGACTCTTTCACAAGAAGGTGGGGGAGGGAAAGCCATCTGTGTCTATTGCAGATTCTGACTTCCTGTCCCCACTGATTCTGGGCAGTCATGGGTCTTGCATCATTCATTCTTCGGATCAATGGAGACTTTGCAGCCAAAGACTTCCGGCTGTGGCTCTGTCCGTGGTGCTGAACGGCTTTGGTGCTGTCTGTGGTCTTCTCAGCTCTCAAGGGTGCAGACTCACAGCAAGTGTGTGCTGAAGAGGACTTTAGACTGTCTGGTCTTGTATGCCTCAGCCTCTTTGGGGAAGCCATAAACCTTTCAGTACATAAACAACCTCCTGGAACCTATACCCAGAAAATTATTAAAAAGTCAAACCGTTGCTCATATATACCAAAATTAGCCTACTATTTCATGAGGTTCATGGACACTTGGTTAAGAATCTCAGATGTCATTTAATCTTCTTCTTTTACAGATGGAGAGGCTGAGCCTCAGGGAGATGAGGCTATTTGTCAAAATATTCAGAGTGAAGAGGCGGAATTTGGGTGAGGGGAAAGAAGGAATCTAAAGCAATGAGGTAGAGTTGAAAATGAAGGAATTTAGAGCCAAAAACAAAACAAAAACAAAAACAACCCAAGTTGGAATCTGCTCCACAATGAGTAGTTACTAGTTGTATGGCTTGGGGCAAGTTGATACACTCTCCAAAATTCTGTTTTCTCACCTGTGAGGCTGGATAATATCTAGTTTGTAGGATTGCGATAAGGACTAGTGTTAGTGGAGGTAATGCACTGTGGTGGATGCTTCATTGTACACCCAGATCCCCCTTCAGAACTGAAGGATTTATTCCACCAGCTACTGTGAGTGTCATGGCAGGATGCCATCAGCTGTCACTCCCCCACAGGGGTTTCCTCAGCTGGAGAGAATTGCGTCATTCAAGATGACGACTCCTCGTGGGGCAGCCTGCCTCCAATAACTGATGGATGTGGCCATGTAAAGGCCCATGCCAACTCTGGACAACTCTGAAATATCCCAGCCGTCCACGGTGCCGGCTGATGTCTCTGTGGAGGGCGTATCACAACTCTACTTCCCCCTCTGCTCAATCCCACTTCCTTCCCTTCTCATCCACAGGTTCTGACCCGAAGAGCGCAACCTAATAGGTACCTGCATGCTGGGCTCCATCTCCACGTCTGCCTCCCCGGAAACCCAATCCATGATGTATGACTAGAGCAGTTCCTGTTGGTTAGAAGGCTCTGGGATGTCTTCCTGATGTTCTTGTTTTACACTGATTTGAGTTTAGAAACCAGGACTCCTGACTCTAAGTGTTTTCCTGGGACAAAAAGCTATTAGTTCTAGTCTTTCCATTGTCCCAGTTCTCTCCTCTCAGCCCATCAACTCAGTGCCTCTGGGAAGATAAGACTTGGGCTACCATGATTCTTTCAGTCCCACCCTCTGCCTCCAGGCAGCAGAATGCTTCAAACCAACCAGAGACTCCCGGGCCACTTTACAACATGTCACTCTTGCTCCACCCTGGAGATGCTTTCTCCTTTCCACACCCACTTGGTCCTCGAGAGATGCCAGTGCAGCAGCAGCAATACCCACAGCTGGCAAACTTATATTTTCAACATCCAGCCCACGGTTGCTGAGCACATGCTGCAGGTAAGGCTCTGTGCTCTGGGGAGAACGGTGTCTTTTCTTGTCTCAGGGGTCTCCAGGAACAGATACACTCAATCATTTAGTCATCCATTCAACTAATATTGATGGGGCCAGATCCTCTGTTGTGCCCTGGAGAGATAATGGTGACCAAGAAAGATGCCATCCCTGCCCTAAAAAAATCACAGCCTAGTGCCTCCCGTTCCAATTCATTTTTCCTGGGGTTTCGTTCCCCCCAATTGTCAAGGAGCTCTTCCTTCTACTAATCACAATCCCTCTGGCTTTAATTTAAACTTGCCATGTGGTTGGTTGTTTTCCCATTCAATATGGCTCTTATCTCACTTTTAAAATGCCTCCTACCTGCCAGGCCTTACAGATCTCTCAGCTCGCCTTTTCTCAGATCAGAATTATCTTCTTAGGACAACTCTAGGCTGACTCAGACCACGAAGAGGCTAAGGTCAGAAGACCATACACAGTGTTGGTTTATTGGCATCACTTGGCGACCAGATGGTGCCTACTCCTAATCTTCACTCACCCTCCAGGCCTGAACCTAGACAGTGGGTGAGACTCCCCATCAAACGGGTTGAAAGCATCGTTTTCCATTATGAGGGACTGTCTTGCTATGCCTAGTATCCCTCCTGCAAGGAGTAGTTGTACTTCCTTTAAGGCAGAAGCACAACGTTGGGAAATGACTTGATCAAGGTCATACTACGTACTCCCCTGAGGTTAAAATTCTGCCACTACACTGAAAGTGAGAGACTGACGCAGACAAACACACAGACAAGAAGAGCAAGTGACAGCCAAGAAGAAAGTCAAAGATGAGGGATAGAGAGCAATATCTATGGGGGACAGAATGAAAGAAAGAGGTAGAAGAAATGAGAGAGAGAGAGAGAGTGAGAGAGAGGCAGATTGATTCTGCCCAGATGATGACTTCTTTGCTTTCCTGAGGCATTTCTCTTTCATTTGACCTTATGAGAGTCTATTTGTGTTGAGATTTTAAATTGAGAAATTTTTTTGCTTTTTAAAAAGCATCCCAGTGCAGTTAGCACAGTTTTATATTAATTTCTATTCATGCCAGTGGCTTCGGTATTTATTCTCCTCCAAAATCACTGAGTTGGAAGGGACAGAGTGAAAGTCATTTGGCTTTGTGTTTGTTTGCATTCAGAGCCTGAGGCCCAAGGGGTGGGGTAGGGTTGGGGTCAGTGCATCAGGCTGAAAACTGGAGGTCAGGGGGGCAACAGTGTTGCAAGTACCTGACTTCTGTCCGAACCGTGTTGCATCCGGGGTTGTCAGTGTTGAAGGCCCCTAACAGGAGGGGGAGTGGGTGTACAGGCCAGGTCCATGGATGCCCTGGGATTCAGCCATTTAGCATCCTGGAAGTGGTGCCTGATCTGGATCTTGAAGCTTGTGGTAAATTGAGCATCAGTGAGGCCGAGAGGTTGAGCTTGTGCCTGGGCATCTATCTGACTACCTGGGTGTGTGTCCCAACTGCACCGTACTGGCTGCATGATGTTGGGCCAGTCACTTTACCTCTCTGGGTCTCAGTTGTTCTCATCTGTAAAATGGGATCAGTGAGAATGGTGACATATTAGAGCTGATGTGAGGATTAAGGTGACTGCTCATGAAGAGCTGGGCTTGGTGTCTAGCACTCAACAAATTTTTGCAGGTTGAGTGAATATAGTTCATGCATTTGCATAGGAATTTTGCAAGCAGTAGAGGCACAGAGAGGTGACTCCACAGGGCATTGGCTCTGGAAAAAGTTCGTATGTGTTGTAACTGCCTGGATTTGTGTCCTGGCTTCACCACCTCCTGGCTGTGTAACATCACACCAGTCCATTTACTTCTCTGGGGCTCTATTTATTCATATTTAAAATGGAGAGGATAATATTACCTGTCTCATGGTATTGCTGGGAAGACTAAACTAGAATGCACGTATAAAGGGCTTAGCAAGGTCCCTGGCATACAGTAAGAGCTCAATGAATGTTAGTCAAAAACAAAACACATCCCATACAGAAGAATTCACAAAGCAGAGAAATGCATTGGTGGCCTTTGCAAACGGAGGGAATAGCGGGTGCCGAGGCCCAGAGCACGAACAGGCACAGTACGACAAGGAGACTGGAAACAAAGAGGCATGGTGAAGCCAAGAACGTGTGGTCGGAGCTGAGCTGCAGATGCGGACAGGAGGGACGCCGTGCAGGGTCTTGACTGCTGGGCTAGGGAGCTTTGACTTCTCCCTGAAAGCCACGGGGAGCCACTGAGGGCTTTAAGCAGGGGAGGGACATGGTCTTATTTGAACAAACCAAGCTCGTAGTCCTCATGAGGGCCTCAGCAATCAGGGCCAGAAGTCTCATGACATGGTTGGGAACACCGAGGCCCCATACGGGGAAGGGCTTGCCTGGTGCCTGGTAGCTCGAAGGTCAGAAACCTGGGCTTGGCCCGACCAGCTCTCTTCTTGTACCCCTGGGCTTGGGAGGAGGCAGGAAAGGCCCAGCATCCAGGGACCCCGCTGGAGCAAGGAACTGGGCTGCATAACAAACAGTCAGAAAACTGTCTCTGTGAACCAGAAGCATTTAATTAGCTCGCAAGTCTGTGGGTCGGCTGGGGTGGCTTGGCTGGGGTGGCTCAGCCCTGCTCCCTCCTCCTCCCAGGACCAGCAGGCTGGGCTGCCATGCGCTCATGGCGACGGCAGAGGCGCAGGCAGGCAAGTCCAACCACGCAAGCTCTCTTCAAGCCTCTGCTCGATGCGCCTCTGCTCTTGCCCTCTCATCCCACTGGCCAGAGCAAGTCAGCTGGAGTCGCAGTGGGAGGGCACTGCAAGGTTACCCGGCCGAGGGTGTGGATGTACCGCTGGGGACGTGCTGGGGAGGAAGTGAAGAGTTGGATCCGTAATCCATTCCAGCCGAGTCCCTCTTTCTGCCCTCAGACGTCCATTTGTCGCCCCAGCCACGGCCCCAAGAAGGCAGTGGGGGGGGCACGCTATCAGCACTTCCTGAGCGCACATGCCACATGTCACGCTCTCTCCTCTGCAGGCCCATGTTCCGTTATGTACACCAACGCCCAGCCTCTCCTGCCGCGCCTCCCTCCCCGGCCTGCTGCTCCGTAGCTGCACTGTATGCCAATATGCCAAGCTCTCCGTGCACTTCCCACCCCAGGACCATTGCCTGTGCTGTGCCCTCTCCCAGACACAGTCCCTCTCTCCACCCCATCCCCGGGCACCTCCTTCATGTCTCCTTAGAGCTACCTTCCCTGGCCGCCCTGGCCAAGTCTCTGGTTATCCTCCATCACAGAAGCTGTTTGTTTTCTCCATAGCTCTTATCATTGTTTGTATATTAATTGATTTGTTGGATTCACGCCTGTCTCTCTTTCAAGACTGCAAGCAAAGCACCATCAGGGAGTTTGCACAGGGCCTTCCGCACAGTAGACATTTAATAAATATGTGTTGAAAGGAAGGAAGCAAAGGAAAGAAAGAGAGAGTGAGGAAGGGAGGGAGGAAGGAAAGGAGGGAAGGAAGGAGGAAGAGATTATGAGGTCAGAGTGCTCTATGCCCATTTCACAGATCAAAAGTGAAGCCCCTTATCCACAGGCCCAGAGCCACACGGGGAAGCTGTGATATAAACCCAGGCCTAAGAGATCCCCCTCTGCTCTTCCCTCTAGACCAGTAATTCTCAAAAGTTATCTGACCTCCACCCACACAATTCCCTAGAGCCACCTTCTGTGATGCAAAAGACATTCCCCTCCCCTCCCGGCCACTGGCCTGAGGTAGGGATGCAGGTCCTAGTTCTCCAAAAGGAGTGGGGGGTGCTTTAAAGACACATAAAACACTTTTGCTGTTTCTTCAAGCCATTTCTTCTGTTACAAAACCTCGGAGACATCTTTGGCCCCTCTTTCTCTTTCACACCCCACATTTAGTCCAGCAGGAAACGCTGCTCGCGCCACCTGTAAAATGTGTCTAGAATCTGACCCCTTCTCACCACCTTCCCCACGACTGCCCCGGTCCAAGCCTCCACCATCTCTCACCTGGATCCTTTGTACCAACCTCCTCACTGGGCTCCTGGCTCCCACCGGGACTCCCTCCCATCTGCGCACCACACGCTAGTCAGAGACCCCCACTTGAAATGCAAGTCAGACCGCGTCACACCTCTGCTCAAAGCCCTCCCATGTTGGGTTGTCAGGTAAATTACCGGATGCCTGGTTAAATATGGATTTCAGAGAAACATCAAATAACTTTATCATAAGTATAGCCCATGCAATATCTGGGATATATTTACACTAAAAAAATTACCTGAAAATTTTTTGTGTGCTTTATCTGAAATTCAAATTTAACTGGATATCCTGTATTTTTATTTGGTAAATTCAACACTCATACCCCTACGCCTCCCCTCTCACCCAGAGTTCTCACGGCGGCCTGCAGGGCCCTGGCGATCTGCTCGTCACCCCTCTAACTTGTCTTTCTGCCTTCCTCCCTTCTCACCCCGCTGCAGCTGTGCTGGCCTCCTTCCGAATCTGAAATATGCCAAGATTGCACCAACCTCAGGATCCCTCCTGGTGTGCCCATCCCCTGAACACGATACGACTTGTTCCTCACTTCCTTCAGGTCTTTGCTCAAAATGCCTCTCCCTGGAGCCTTTTCTGATTGCTCCATTTATTCCTTCACTCCCCCTGGGTCTCCTGTCCCCTTTCCTGATTTATTCTTCTCCATGGCCCTTGTCATCTTCCAATATACCATCCATCTGACTCATTGCTCTTGTTCATTGTCTGGCCCTTGATTAGGATGTCAGCTCCCTGCGGCCAGGGATTATTGTCCGTCTTGCTCACTGCTGAACACACAGAGCCCAGAACAGTGCCTGGCTCCTAAGAGGAGCTCAACAAATACTCGCTGAACAGTTGGTTTTTAGTTTCTTCATCTGTAAAATGAAAAAAGCTCCCTAATCATGGAGTTATTATGAGTATCATATGAGTTAACCTAAGGAAAGCAGTGTTTAATAAATGTCCCCCCCACCCCAGTCTAGGCTCCCTGCCAACTCATAGATACTATAGGTCTAGAAAGAGTTAAGTCTGCTGAGTCGGCCACCCTTGGAGTCCCTGCTGTCCTCCTAGTGGCAACTGCTGGAATTACAGGCATAGCGCCCTGGAAGTACTAACCTGTTACTAGGAACTAAGCCTAGCAAACCCCCTTTTAAGGCTGGCAAACATATGCCCAGGACTCCTGAACAAGGCTCCCAGGAACAGAGCAGCCACCAAGTGTCTCAGAGACCCTTCCTACGTCCCCAGGCCCACAACCACCTGCTGCAGGCTCCCACTGTCCCCAGCCCCTGCCTCTGTTCATTCCAGGGACTGTTTTTTTAATTCCATCTCACTGTCTGCCTTTGCCTTCATTATCCTCTGCCTGCCACGGAGGGGTTAGTTTAAGTGTCAGGAGCTATGTCATTTACAGCCTCCTGTTGCTAAGCAACAGACCCAGGTAAGCCCCCGAACTTCTTTCTTAGCAGCTGAAATGTATCTGGTGGAGTGATGGGGGCCGCGATTGAACTCTTTCATCGCCTGGGACAAGCTGCCATCCTGGTGGCCCTGTCCCTCTTGGGACCCAGATAGGACTGACCCCAGGACTGAACCCACTGTTCTCAGCCTCCTCTAATTAACCAGCCGTGCTCAGGGCCTCCTGGGTGTCCAGCCCCGGGAGCACATTCAGGGCGGAGATGAATCAGACCTGGGCCTCCCTGTCTCGGTGCAGAGAGAGAGATGCCCAATAGGTCATTATGATGTGGGATGGGACACCACATGAGGGAGTCACACTCGCTCCGCCGGCCAAGGACGCTCCCCAGAGAAGGTGACTGTTTTCACTGAGTCTCAAAGAATGAAGAGGGATTGGCCTGGGACAGTTGTGGGGAAAGGGCTTTTCCAGTGAGGACACAGGCCATGCAAATACCCAGAAGCAGGAACCCCCCCCCCCCCACACACACACACCCTTGAAGCACCAGCTGAAGCTGCAGAGCCGTAGCAACAGTGGAAGGCTCTGGACTTCAGGCTCCAGTACTCACCCTGTGGCCAACTCCCCACGTGACTTCAGCTCTTCCCTTGTTCCTCTCTTGGTCTCAGTTTACAATGGGTCCCAGGGGGCAAGGGTTGGATGAGATCAGTGTTTAACAAAGCACAATATGCTTGCTGCTGGGGGGATGCCCCAGTTTGGGGGTGTTTCAGGGCCAAATTTTTTTATTTGAGTAGTTTTGAATCTACCTTAAGTAGTCTTAGAAAATACATGTATAATTAGGACATCAAACAAGTGATGTTTCATATTCCTTTCAAATACTTTTATTTAAGTGATTTTAAAGAAAAATATTAAGTAATTAATAGTACACGTGGTCCCTAAAGGGTGACCTGGGAATGCTCAAGATTTCAGAAACGCTAAAGCAGTTTTTTGAAGGCTCTTTCTGCTCTGCCAGCCACACAAGGACTAGTGATGCCCACTGCTCTCTGTAGCTAAGCCACAGCTTCTGGGGCACCTCCGGCAAGATTGTCACCTTCATTTCACAGGTAGGCTCTCAAGGAGGTCACTCAGTAAGTCTGTGGCTTGGAGACCCGGGCTTTGAGCCTGTGTTCATTCCCCACACCACACCGCCTCACTCACCCTCTCCCCCAGCCCCCACTCCCAGTGTGGGTATAAACTGCGACTTTTTCACTGAATGCATCCAGGGGCGCATCTGCAAGGTCCGAATGCTAGAGACGGCCCACTGTGAGGCTTCGGGCCCATTGCTTCCCCTCTCTGGGCCTCGGTTTTGCCATCCGTGCAACAGGAGAGTGCCAGGTGAGATGGGATGAGGATCAGGGTCTTCTCCCGCTACATGGTCTTGGAGTCAGAGTTTCTGGGAGCCCCTGAATGTCCAAGAAGCTGGAGAGAGGGGGTGCGGAGGAGACAGGAGCAGCCTCCCAGCCCTCTTGCTGTGCAAATTGCTCTCGATTGCAAAGGGCCCAAAGACCCAGAAAGCCATGCCCCAGCATTGCCCTGGCCAAGACGTCTCCATCTTTCTGAGAGATCTGGCCTGTTTGGGCTTGATTTCTGCGATCTTCTGAGGACCACCCCTCCCTCCCTGATGCCAGGCATAGGTGCCTGCCTGATAGGGTAACCAACTGTCCAGTTTGCCTGGGACCAACAGCTTCCTAGAATATGAGACTAAGTTTTAAAACCAGAATTGTCCAAGGCAAACTGGGATGAGTCATCACCCTACTACCTCATGCCATGCTTTGTGCTAAGAGATTTATTCCCATTTCCTCCTGGAGTCCTCACAACAGCCCATAAGCTAGGGCTCATTGTTATTATTATTGTCCCATTTTCCAGATGAAAAGAACAGAGGCTCAGATGAGAACCGACTTGTCAGGGTCACAGCTGCCAAATGGTAGAGCTAATTTTCAAATCCAATATGAAGAGAACATAGAGAGAGGCAAAGAGAGGAAAATGAGTGAGAGTGAACTGCTTATCTTATTTGGTTTCTGGATCCAGCCATGCCTGAAGTCCACTTAGTCTTTTTTATGATTAAGCCAATAAATTTCTTCTTTTGTTTAAGCCAGTTTGAATTGGGTTTCTGTCACTCACAATCTTAAATAATTTATACCAGTCTCTATGTCTTTCCATTCAAGGATCCAGGGATATGTGTATTAAATAATTAATTCATCCATTCAACAAACGTTAATTAGCATGCACTATGTAATAGGTAACGTGCTGAGGGCATGGTGTGGATGCAGCTATCAGCAAGGTACATTAGGGGCCTCAGAGGACTTGCAATCTAGTTGGGGAGGCAGAGAGGAAAATAAATGGGTGCAAGGAGGTGTAATGGGGTCTGCAGAGAGAGAGAGAGACCATGTACCCGTGAGGGAGAGGGTGAGACACCATAAGGCAGTCAGTCATAGGGGTGACCAGACGGGCTGGCGAAGAGAGGGAAACAAGGTCTGCCCCTTGGAAATGATGCAAAATGGGGTGTGGGGGTGGAAAGGGTGAGAGAGGCAGAGGGAAGAGGAGGGATCTGTGTGTGGAGCCACCGTGGACTCAAAGGCGGATCAGTGCCCGTGCTCTGTGCTTGGCCCTTGGTAGATATGGGCGTTTCCAAGATGAGCAAGACATGGTCCCTCCCAAGGTAGTAGCCGGGCCAGAGGTCCACTAATGTGGGCATTGGGTTATTACAGGGACTGGGAGAGAAGTCTGTCTGCTGGGATACTGAAGCGGCAGTCAATTCTAAGCAGGGGAGAGGATGTCAGACTAATTATCTTATAAAAATCTATGGGAACAGAGTCTTGCAGATGAAGATGGGTGAGCAGGGATGGAGGTGCGTTCCAGGTGGGGGTTGGTGGGGAGGGGTGGGCAGGAGCACGGTGCCAAGGAACAGCTGGTCGGGTCTGGCCTCGGAGCAGCCCAAGGCACACGCCCTGTGCGCATATCTCACTCGGCTGCTGCTTCCGGTGTCTCCTCCTCAACGTGGATCCTGAGACAAGGACTCGGATGCAAGTGGTTTACCTGGGAGGCGATGCCAGTGCAGTGAAGGGGTGGGGACACGAGAGCAGGAAGGGAAAGAAGCCGGTTCCAAGTGTGCTCATGAGCAAGCAACTGCTGTGGGCTACTGCAGCTCAGTCCTGCGGGGGACCCTAGAGAGAATGTGTGGAACAGCCCTCAGCAACGTCCCCGAGGGGCGAGGAGGCGGCAGTCCTCCCTTGTTGACTGATGGGTGCTTCTGAGGTTTTGTGTCCCTGCACTGCTTGCCGGCCCCCGCAGGCTGAGCAGGCCTCAGCAGGCCAGAGCGCCCCTGGGCAAGGCATACCCAGCAGCTTGTCCACTGGGAACCCTCGGGCAAGTTGGAGGTTGGGGCAGAGCACCAGGAGCAGTTGCCTCATCCTCTTGCCAGCTGTGTGACTCAGCCTCTCTGTGCCTCAGTTTTCTTGCCTGTAAAATGGGGTTGATAATGGCACCTCCCACACAGGAATCACGAGGATGGAAAATGCTTAGCACAAGGCCTGGGGAAATCGTAGCTGTTACGGTTCTTAGAGAGCAGTGACTAGCTCTGCACGGCTTGGGTAGCGTGGGGCAGGCAGGACAGCAAAAGAGGAGTGGGGAGGGGGAAGCAGAGGTAGCACAGGCAGGGCCTTGACTGGCCATGCAGGGGATGAGGTCTGGACCAGAGTGGCTGAGGGATGCCAGGGCAGGGGAGTGAGCAGGCTGTGGAGTGCACAGAGGGGAGGGAGTGCAGGACGGCTCCGTCTGGCTTCCCCAGGCGCCGGGCCCTCGTTCAGGCAGTGTCTCCACGACTTCTCTGTCCCAAGCACTCTCCTGGGAGGTGGATCTCAGCCTGCAAAGAACTCTTGGTGCAGGCAGGGACATAATGTTTGAGAAGAAATAATGACAAGTTGGGTAAAAGCCATCAGAATAGCCATCAGAAGGAGACACAGGGAGCTGCAGGAGCTCCAGAGGAGAGAAGCATTGCTTCTAGAAGGAAAGGCCAGGAGACGCTTCTGGAAGGTGGCTATTTAGGATGTGGGCCTTAGGTGGGAAGAACAAAGACATGGACAGGTGAAGAGAGGGCAAGGCCCAGCCTAAGCAAAGGCAGACAGGTGAGAATTGACAGGGAGGGCGGAAGGAGGGGCCGCAGGTCTGGAATGCAGACCTCACTGTGGACCTGTCTTTGGGATTAGTGTTAACTTGGCTTGTCCAGTTCGAAACTATATTAAATTTAAAACTTGGACGCACATGGCGTAGGTGAGACCATGGGGAGGCAGCCCCTCACCCCTCCAAACGCCAGCAGTGTGCGTTGGCATGACCTAGGGGGGTGTGTCGGGGTGGGTTCCCAGAGGCAGACCAGGATGCCTGTGCAAGAGGTTTGTTGAGGGAAGACTGGGGAGGGAGTGGGAGGCAGGACAGGGAGGGGGGATGCCAAGCAAGACTTGTGCATTGGTTACTTATTGCCGCATAACAGGTTACCCCAGACTTAGCATCTGAAACAACGAGCATTGACTATCTCACAGTCTCTGTGGGCCAGGAATCCAGGAGCGGCATAGCTGGATGGTTCCGGATCAAGGTGTCTCAGGAGGAGACAGTCAAGGTGTCGGCCGGGACTGCAGTCATCTCAAGGCTCGACTCGGGGAGGATCCACTTCTAAATTCACTCTTGTGAGTGTGGACAGGCCTCAGGTCCTCACTGGTTGTTGAGCGGAGACATCGGTTCCCTGCCACATGGAGCACTCACCACAGGGCAGCTTGCTTCCCCTAGAGAGGGAATCCGGAAGGGAGAGAGAGCAAAAGAGAGCCTCCCCCCCCAAGACAGAAGCCACGGTCTTTTTATAGCCTAATCTTGGAAGTGACATCAATCAGAGCCTACACTCTGATGGGGATTCCACAAGGGTGTGACTACCAGGAGGCAAGCACCTTAGGGCCAGCGTAGAGCGTGTGCCAACCACAGAGAGACGTTAGGCAAAGTCCAGCCTCAGCCAGATCCCACAGGGAGCTCTGGAGTATACAGTGGACCTCGGAGTCTGTCCCAAGGCAAAGGAACTGGGCTTTTGCACTCCTGCACCAGTCTGTCACCGACCAAGTCCCCCGAGGTGGGACTTAACAGCCAGGCGTTTCAGGCCTGTTGTATGGGCAAGGCAGCTCCAGCAGCTGAAGAACAGCCGAAGAAGGTCACAGGTTTGAACTCTCAGAAGCAAAGCACACAGAAGTCGGGGGAAGCCCAACCCAACAACAACCCAACAACCCAACACCAAACCCATAGAAGACCCAAGTGGATCTAGATGCGGCATCAGCAATGTCCCCTAAAAGGGGGTAATTTGGAAACATTTATCAATGTCAACCTCACTTCTAGAAATTTCTCTTGCAGACATACTGAAGGAACAACCTGAATATTCATCATCGGGTCTGGTTAAGTACATTACGGTCTATTCATACACCAGATTATTATACAGCTGTTAAGAGAACTAATATGAAAAGATCTCCCAGCCACATCATTAAGTGAAGAAAGCAGGCGGTAACATATTAACCGTGTTGGAGAGAGAGAGAGATTGTTTGTGTACGTGCATACTTGCAAAGGGATGGGAATTTTCAGGTGAGATAAACACCGAATCATTATTGGTGAGGGGATTACCGAGAGCCTGGGGTGGGAGAGAGACCTTTTCATTCTATGACTTTAGTAATAATTGAATATTTCACTGTGTGCATGTATTACTTTTGCAATAATTTTAAAACGAGTTTTCAAACCAAAGAGAGTGAATCTGGAAACTCCAGTCCCTGGAAGCCACACATATGTTTGTGACTCTTCCGATCACCCAACCCTGCTGCTCCAACGACCCGGCAGAAGTGGTTTCTGACCCAGCCCAGAGTCATCGCTGAGAAAACCGGTTTGGTTCAATGACAGCGTATTGCCTGTCTCATTTGTTTCTGCTCTGTGTTTTATAATTTACTCTGAAGATTAGATGGTATGTTATATTTCACTGTAAATTTTTTACAATAGCCGTTGGCCAAAAGCATGAAAGATCTCATTTTGACAGCTGTGTAAATTACCAGCCTACACCAGCCCATTTCCGTCTCACCCTGTCCAGGTCATTGTCCCCAGTGCCACCCCCAGACCTCTGAGGAGCAAATCCAATGCCAGGACTGCCACCCTAATGAAAGCTCCCCATGTGGAAACCAGGAGTGGCAATTCAGAGATCCACATTTAGGCTGGAGGAAGCTCAGGGGTTGTAGGCACGTGAAGGAAATATCTAAGCAGCCGGGGGACAGGGATCAGGGTGGGGGAAGGTCTCCCAAGGAGGTGCTGCCTCAGCTGAGCTGTGACAGCAACTGAGAACAAGGTGAAATGAGGAGAAGTGGTGGAAAGCTGTCGAGAAAGAACATTCCAGCAAAATGCTTCATACAGCACATAGGGAGGCCTGGAGGAGAGAGGAAAGAAGAGACTTGGAATTGTCTACCGCCCATTCCCCAGTGCCTAGAACAGTGTCAGGCACGTGGTAGGTGCTTAATAAACATCGGTTGGGTAAGTAGAGCATGGCATGTTCAGAGAACTGCAGGTGACTTGGGACAGCCAGACGGAAACTGCAAGGCAGGGAGAGACCATGCGGAGGCTGGAGAGTTCTGCAGGGGTCAGACTAGGAAAGCCCTTGAACGTCAAGCTAGAAATTTTGAGCACGAGAGAACCACAGAGGGGTTTTGACTTGGGGGTGTGGGGGAGATTGCTTGGTTGGAACAGTTTTTGAAAGACCCTCTGCTGCATCATGTGGAAAGTGACCTGGCAGGGACAAGGCTGGAGGCAGGGGGACCACTGAGGAGGCTGATGCCGTAATTCAGATGACAAAAGATGATTTAGAATCTTACCTTCTATCTTAGTCATTTTCTGTTGCTTATGACAGAATACCTGAAACTGGGTAATTTATAAAGAAAAGGAATTTATTTCTTACAGTTACCAAGGCTGAGAAGTCCAAGGTAGAGGGACTACATATGGTGAGGGCTTCTTGCTGGTGGGGACTCTCTGCAGAGTCCGAGGCAGCACAGGGCATCACATGGCAAGGGCGCTGGCTCAGGTCCCTCTTCCCCTTCTTATAAGGCCACCAGTCCCACTCCCATGATAACCCAGTCACCTCTTAAAGGCCCCATCTCTCAATACTGCCACATTGGGGATTAAATTTCAACATGAGTTTTGGAGGGGACAAATATTCAAACCATAGTAACTTCTAACCAGCTACCACACTGCCCACCTGCCTCTCAGGATTAATGAGAATCCCAGAATCTTGTCCAGTCCAATTCTGTCCTCCATGTTGCCTCTAATCAGCACAGAGGAAATCCAGACGTCACTCTCCTAGATGCAGGCACTATGCTCCTAGTAATGCAACCAAAGATGGCATTCATGTCCAAGTGAGCATGAGGTCTTTTTCATATATTTCTAATTACCCAAGGTATACAGGTGTATCAGTCACTGCTCAGTCAGAGAAATAGAAGCCACTCTAGATATTTCAAGCAGAGAAGGACAGAAAGCATGAAATTTATTTCAAAGGTGTTGGCAGGGGGGAGTGGAAGAGTAAACGGGAGAAGGTGACCCCAAGTAGCTGCCACCACTGCAGGCTTGGCCCACAGGCCAGCACTCACTGCGGAGCTGCTGCAGGTGCTGCCGCTGCCGTCGAGCAGGAGCCACCCCTGAAGTCACTGCTGGAACCACCGACACGCTGGAGCCCACGTTTGCCTGTGGCGGACTGAAGTTGTCTGTCGCTGCTGCCGCTGTGTTTCCCCTGTCACCAGGGCCTCCCGTTGGCAGAACCTACTGGTCCCAGCCCATCTGAAAAATGTGGTTTGCAGCCTTCTAGGACTTTCAAAGGACTCCTTTGAAAACGTGAAACTGAAGTGGATAGACTTATGTCCATGGAGCACCAAGGCGAGAGCCTGAACAAATCTTTGAGACGAATGAGCCCTTAGAACCGGACGTGGCCGCTCTATGTGTCCCAGAGGACAGCTCTCGCGGGGCCAGGGAGGGGACCTATAGCTCGCACACCCAAATCCTTCACTGGAGTTGGCCCCTCTCTTTGTAGCCCTCTCGGTGGCCCCTAAAGGGACTTCCCACAGCCATCTGAGAAACTGGTTTTTGTCCAGGTCTTAATTTATAAAGGTGACTGAGTGATGACACAGAGAAGCTAATGCCATTGAAAGGAGAATTTATGACTCACGGTTCCCAAGAGAAGGGGGCATGCCAGGCCACACAGGCCGCGTGGGGAAGCGCCAGGCTCGGTCAGGAGGCAGAGGCAGGAGGGAGGCGAAGGCAAGGCCGCAGCCTGTGAGGTTTCCTTGGGAAAGGCAAAGCAGGGCGGAGGGCTTGGGACTGGCGAGTTGGAACCATCCTGGCAGTTGTCAGGGCACGGGTGCTGTCCCTAGTTGCCTGGCATCTGGCCCTGGGTTGATTTAGGGAAGGGGAATAACGTGTTGGTGTGTGAGAGTTGGATAAAGGAAGTGGTTCAGAGCAAGGGCTCTGAATCGCAGGGGAGATGGACACAACTTTGGCTGTTAGCTTGGCCCTGTGATTCATGGACACCAAGCAGTCAAATACAGAATCTAAGAAAACACAAGAAACTGGTTGAAAATGATAGAGCTTGTCTTGTTCTCACACATATGCCCATTTTACAGATGGGCAAGGGGAAAGCACCTCCCCAAAGTTTTACACTGAGTTTGAGTTGAGATGAGGACTCAGGCCCCCTGTCTCCCAGTCCAATTCCCTCTCTCTGACCCCTGCAAGCATGCGGGGCGGGGGGTAGGGGGGAGGTATCTGCAAGGCAGGATAAATCTTCCCCCGTGCAGTTTTTGCCGTGTCTGCTCCATGTCAGCTTTCTGCAACGACCTCCAGCCCCGGCAGCTTTCTTGCCCTCACGCAAACTGGCCAAAACCTGGGGCTCAGCAGGTTGGAAAATCTCCTCTTCAGCAATGGGTTCAGAAACCATTCTGGAATTGCTTTTTGCCTAAGAAGCAGGTCAGAGTGGTAGAAAAAGCACAGGCAAAATGAATGTACTAGAACTACATGTACCAACACGGCTCCATCTCGGGACTGTGAGTCCAAACAAGCACGCTGCAGGATGACACGTGCACAGGAGACCCTGGGTCCTCCCGCCTCTGCTGCCCCTCTGTGTTAGGGAGGACGCGCCCTGCCTGCGTCTCGCACATGCGCACACACTGCCCGCTCCCAGGGCGTTCTCGTCCCTCAGGCCTCAGCGCTACTGTCCTTTCCCTGGGGTGGCCTTCCTCGCCCACCCCAGCCGAATAACCTCCCTGCAGAGTGTCTCTGACTGACTCCTGTCCCTCCCCACCGACCGTAGCTTCCTGGGGGCGGGACCGTGTGTGTCTCATTTCAACTTTATCTCCAGTGCCGGAAACACATAAGGCATTCAATAAATGGCTTTTTTTGAATGAGTGAATGAATGAATTAGTGAGTGAGTGAATGAATGAATGACAGTGGGGTTCGAAGAGGAGGATTTACCTGCCAAGGCGTCCCCCACCCGCTGGAGGTAGCAAGGACAGACTGCGCGCTGTCCCCCACCCCGGCAGGCTGCAACCTGCCCTGCGCAGTCCCCTGCCTGGAGTCTCCCATCCCCGTGAAATGGGGGCGCCCAGGCGTCCTCCCCAGGACACCCGCCTCTGGAGGGAGCAGTGGGGCGCTCCGCTCCGCCCCACCTGTCCCCACCCCAGGCCCTGGAGGAGGAAGGACCGCACAGCCCCCGCGAGCAGCTCCCCTGCAAGGCGCCTCCGCAATCTGCAACCTGACCTCAATTAGCCGGGTGCCCACGCGTGCCAATTACCGCGTCAATCACTGTGCTGGCTGCAGCGAGGGGAGAAAGGGGAGGCAGCGGGGCAAGCAGAGGGAGCAGGGGAGGAGGCGGGGAGAGGGCCAGGCTGGAGCAGCCCTGCCCGCCCTGGACCGGCTGAAACCAGTCCAGGCCTGGGGACGATGCCTTCCTCTCCTCTCGCCCACCTCAGAGCTCAGGGGATCCCTCTCATCACAGGACTCCTCCCAGATGGAGAACCAGAGTCCTCCGCCACCGAGCACTCACCCTCCTCCCCACACTCCACTCCGCTGAACTCGTGTGTCTGCCTCAATTTCCCCATCCACTAGATTGTAAGCTCCACGAAACGAGCTGGTATCGCGCCTCTCCTGTACACCCTAGACACGTACATAAATAATGACATAAATAAAAGAGCAAATCTGTTATATGGGAGTCAAAATAACACCACAGAAGACAATTGTCAGAATAAAGCAGGATGTCGAGAGAATTAAGGAGGATTGGCACACAGTGAGTGCCCCATAAATGCTGTTATTATCTCCACCCATTCATTCAAACATCTGATGACACCATCTCTGTGCCAGGCTCTGGGCCGGATGCCGAGGACCCCGCCAGGAGGCTGGCCTGGTACACACAGAGTGCACGGTCTACTGGTTTTGACTAGATTGTTAAGGTTTGTCTTCTCCACATGATGCCTCATTTGTTTCAAGCCTAAAGCTTTTTTGACCTTGAAAAATATGAGGTGGAGGCACAAGCGGGGGACAGAAGAATGACACAGTTGGGTAAGAGAGCACTAAGGAGACAAAACAGTCCTGGTCCCGATCCTTAAGGAACATCTTGCCCCACACAGCAGACAGACATCTTATCTTCTTGCTGACTGTATGCGTAAGACACAGTTGCCCTACTTTGGTCTTTCCAGCACTTTTTCAGTCAGTCTTCCTTCTTCTAGTGCCTTTGGGGGGCTCCTCCCCCACCCCAACTCCCTGCCGGCGGTAGGGTTGTAATGACACTGCTCCAGTCATGACTCAGGCTGGCCAATCAGAGTCCCCCATCAGCCCAGCCACAGTGATTGGTCCATGGATGGGCACGTGGCCCCGGCAATGCCAATCAGAATTAGCCCTGAGATTGCTGTAGAGATCTGGAGAGAGGTGCTCTTAGTTAAGGTTGCTGAAATGGGAGTTTGAGTCTGGGATTGCGGGTGGTGACTTTTACTGGCCGTGGACAGAGCCTGTCTGCATAAACAAAGCCAAGCCCAGGAAAGATGGGGAGAGAGACAGAGACATTGTTTGAGTGCCTGGATCTCTCAGTTACTTAAGCCAACAAATTGAATCTTGCTCAAGCCAGCTGAATTTGGGTTTCTGTCCATTGCAACCAAGAGTCTTATTTTTCAAAATTTCCACATTGGGCACATCTAATGTCAGCAAAACAACAGAGAGAGGTGCTCTTAGAAGTACCCAGGTACAAAGGTGATGTCCATCATTTTCTGTTCATTTGTGCTTTGATATATTTCTACAGTGACAGCTGTTACTTTTGTAATAAGAAAAAAACACAGTATTATTTTATTTTTTTTTTTTTTTTTTTTTTTTTTTTTTTTTTTTTTGAGACAGAGTCTCACTCTGTTGCCCAGGCTAGAGTGAGTGCCGTGGCGTCAGCCCAGCTCACAGCAACCTCAAACTCCTGGGCTCAAGCGATCCTCCTGTCTCAGTCTCCCGAGTAGCTGGGACTACAGGCATGCACCACCATGCCCGGCTAATTTTTTCTATATATATATTTTTTTAGCTGTCCATATAATTTCTTTCTATTTTTAGTAGAGGTGGGGTCTCGCTCTTGCTCAGGCTGGTCTCGAACTCCTGAGCTCAAACAATCCGCCCACCTCGGCCTCCCAGAGAGCTAGGATTACAGGCGTGAGCCACCGCGCCCGGCCATCACAGTATTATTTTAAAACAGATATAATTCACGTATGATTTGGGGAACATAACAATGAATGGAAGAAACCAGACCCAAAACATACCTCATACTGTACGTTTCCATTCATATGAGGTTCAAGGGCAGGCAAACTGTGTCCAGGGTACTGGATGTCAGAGGGGTGGCTACCGCCTGGGGGAATGGGGACAGGGAAGGACACAAAGGAGCCTTTGGGGTTGATGGCAACATTCTCTGTCTTTATCTGGGTAGTGGTTACACAGGTGTATACATATGTAAAAAGTCATTGAACTGTACACTGAAAGATTTGTTTATTTATATTTGTACATCTTATACCTCAATACAAATGTTTAAATAGAAAAATAGCATGTGTTCCTATCTCTGGGTACCCTACTGCTCTACGAGCCGCCTTCACTTAGCTCAGTATTTCATACCAATTTGACACGAGGAATAAGAAAGTTGTTCTTCATTAGGATTCTGAAATACAAAAACCTAATAAAACGATTTAAGTTAAAAATTAAAATGATTAAAGGCAAGATCATGGGGGCCCCAACCTTCTCCTGCCATCCCCTCTGGACAGTCCTTCTCTCCTGCAGGGCCCTTGAGGTGTGCCCACCACCCCCGCGGTGCTGTGGCAGGGTAGATGGGAATCACAGTCTGGTAAATCCAACACAACCACATCCTTCCAGAACAAAGAACAGCCAGCATTTGGAACAGAAAAGCTTTGATTCCCCAGCAAAAGTGATTTCTACTATTAATGGGCGGAACCTTCTCCTGGATTGATCCCCTTTTTCACAGGACTAATTATAGATTTATTAATATGTATAGGCCTCTAGTCACAGCCGATAGCTCTTGTTTGAGGACATTAAGCCTTATCTCACTACCTCCAGGAAGGGGCACTTGGAGCCAGCTCTAATTGGGTGACCTGCAATCAAGATAGAAGGGGAAAAATGACAATAGCTCGCCTGTTGCCATATATTAAAATACGGTCCGCCCAGCCTAATGATTATCTTTAGAATTAATAATCTTGCTAGTCCAGGTTTGGCCCTAATAGCAGGAAATCGTATTAAATACTTTGCTAAGAGCAATCAGCTTTTTGATAAGGCTAATGGCCCTGCCCCTGGCTGTTTCTCCTGAGGGAGCTCTCTGTTTTCATTCCCCAGCAAAAGGCCAGTTTGTCCATATCCCTTGTCATCTGAAGTCAGCATCACCTGGTGCTGTCTCTTGATGGGGCTCCCGCTGCCTCTCTCGTCCCCATCCCATCCATCTTAGGTGCTGCAACAAGATTAATCTTCAGAAGACGCAGCTCTGGCCCTGCCATGCCCCTACTCTACAATCTTTGGTGGCTCCCCATTGCCGACTGTACGAATGGGCATATAGCCCATTTAAAATCCAGTCCCAACTGCTCCATACTTTGTTCTTTTCAAGGACCTAAATCTTTAGCCACATTAGACAATTACTTCCTGTTTCCAGGACACATCCACGGTATCAGAGGAATAACATAGGTTTGGGAACTGGACTACCTGGGGTCAGATCCCGGTGCTACAACTTTCTAGTTGTTTGACCTTGTGCAAAATGCTCAACTGCTTCGAGCCTGTTTTCTCATCTGCAAAATGACAGTAATGATACTGTCTGCCTCCTATGGCTTGTGGTAAGGATTGCATGTGATCGAGCAGGCAAAATGCCTCACCCAGTGGCAGGCATACCCCCGGGTGCACAGTTCACTCTTGTACCCACCGCTCCCCTAATTTCACAGCTTTGCCTCCCTCTACCTAGAGTGCGGACGAGCGTGGAGCTTCAGAGCTCGGGTATCTGAGAATTCAAATTCAGGCTTAGGTGATTTGGGGCAGGTGTCTTAATCTCTCTAAGCCTCGGTTTCTCCTTCCATGAAATGGATTTAACAGTCTCTATTACCTACTCCTATTAGGAGCCTTATTTATTTATTTATTTATTTTATTTTATTTTTTTGAGACAGAGTCTCACTCTGTTGCCCGGGCTAGAGTGAGTGCCGTGGCGTCAGTCTAGCTCACAGCAACCTCAAACTCCTGGGCTTAAGCGATCCTTCTGCCTCAGCCTCCCAAGTAGCTGGGACTACAGGCATGCGCCACCATGTCCAGCTAATTTTTTGTATATATATATTTTAGTTGTCCATATAATTTCTTTCCATTTTTAGTAGAGACAGGGTCTCACTTTTGCTCAGGCTGGTCTCGAACTCCTGACCTCGAACGATCCACCTGCCTGGGCCTCCCAGAGTGCTAGGATTACAGGCGCGAGCCACCACGCCCGGCCTATTTATTTATTTTTGAAACAGTCTCACTCTGTTGCCCGGGCTAGAGTGCCGTGGCATCAGCCTAGCTCACAACAACCTCAAACTCCTGGACTCAAGCAATCCTTCTGCCTCAGCCTCCCGAGTAGCTGGGACTACAGGCATGTGCCTCCATGCCCAGCTAATTTTTTCTATATATTTTTAGTTGTCCACGTAATTTCTCTCTATTTCTAGTAGAGATGGGGTCTCGCTCTTGCTCAGGCTGCTCTCGAACTCCTGACCTCAAGTGATCCTCCCGCCTGGGCCTCCCAGAGTGCTAGGATTACAGGCGTGAGCCACCACGCCCAGCTTATTAGGAGCTTTAAATAAGATAATACAGGCAAAACACTTATAGTGCCTGGCACATACT
Organism: Eulemur rufifrons; assembly: GCF_041146395.1. Lineage (NCBI taxonomy): Eukaryota > Metazoa > Chordata > Mammalia > Primates > Lemuridae > Eulemur > Eulemur rufifrons. The sequence continues at coordinate 21,112,730 of NC_091002.1, forward strand.
AACTGCTCAATAAATCTTAGTTACACTGCTGTTAGATTCCCAGTTGTCAAAGCACCAAATCAAAACCCTTCTCTTCCAGGAAGCCCTCCTGCACCTCACCTTGTTCTGACTCTGTCTTGTCATGTCTTGTACTTTCTGTAGGTCATTTGGGTGCTTCCATCCCTCCCCTCGGCCACCCCCATGGGCTCAGGGTCCTCAGGGATCACGTTGTGCCCAGCTCTGCACTGTCTCCCAAGGTCCTGGGGACCTGGTGTGAAGTTTGGCTCAGAGTAGGAGCTCAAATGCTGGCTCCAACGTGACAGTAACAGCTAAGTACCAAATGCTCACTATGTGACAGGCACTGCGGTGGGTACTCCTACAGCAGTTAATTTTTAACATTCATAGCAATTAACAAGCAATTAACTCACTCCCTATAGTAATTAATAGCAATCCATTCTTACAACCCCATGTGGTGGGTTCTGTTAGCATCTCCAGTTTATGAGGCAGGAAACTGGGGTGTGCAGAGGGGAAATGACTTGCTCAGGGTCACACAGAACGTAAAGGAGCCAAGGGTCCTGGGGATGCCAAGCGCCCTTGCCCACCAAGGGCAGTTTCCCCAAGCTTGTCTCAGGTAGCCACAGCAGGTGGAGCTATGACATCTGTCCCCAAGTGGGAGACTGGCGCTTGCTCTGTGCTCATTTCTGTGCTAGGCCTTCCCCAGCATCATCCCCTTAAACTGTGCACTGTTATCCTCATGTTATACTAATAGTCTCTGAGACTCAGAGAGGTAAAGTGACTTGCCCATGGTCACACAGCAGATAAGTAGCAGAGCAGGAATTTGAACCTAGGTCCAGGGGGCTCCAATCTTCCTCAGGACTGGTGGGCTCAATCAGAAGGGTAAGGCCTTGGCTCCAGTTCTTGCTGGACTGCATCCCTGTCCTGACCTCTGTGCCCCTTTTTTGTGACCTTGACATTCTGCTCTGTGGTCAGCACCCTCTACTCTTGGGGGACAGAACTCTGGGTCTCTCTCCCTGTCGCCAGCTGGGGTCTCATTTTAACAACAACAGAGTTGCTTTCCTGAGATCTAGGTCCTGCCCTGCCTAATTCTGACCCTTGTCCCCTTGGGTTGAGGGCACCTGAGCCCACCTGGTCTCCCTCCTTGAGTCTCCAACATTGTGATTGGGAGTCAGAGGCAGACATCCACCGGAATTCTCCTTCCTGGCAACCAATATGTAACAGAAGAGAAACAAGCGAAGAGCTGTGGGCTTGGGGGAGGAAGGGTCTGCTGGGGCGAAGCATGACAGGCTGTCTGGAAAAGGAGATCCGGAACTGGCCCTGGAAAGGGCAAATGCACCGGGCAGAGGAGGGAAACCAAAGCCTTCGAGGCAGAGGGACCAGGAAACGCAGGAAGGCATAGCATCACTGGCTGTCAGGAAAAGAGCCAGAGTGGAGACATGCAGGTGACAACATCCAGAGTCAAGGCCAGTGAGGCTATAATCCGCTGAGGGGTGGGGGGGGAGGAGGTCTGTGATTCCAGAAAATGTACAGGAACTGGGGCTCACCCTTCCACGTAGAGGGGTCAAGGATCGGTGGAGCAAAGAGCAGCCCAGACCCTAGCAGCCATCACTGGGACAGCGCTAAGGTCCTGCCAACAGGTGCCACTGCCGGCTCCCGCTATCACCAGGGAGGCCCTGACAGCCGCTCCAGCTGTCTCCCATCAGAGAGAGCACACGTCTGAGACCAGACTGATGAGGCTGTCTCCAGACAGGCGTCTGCGGAGGGAGAGGCAGCGGGCGACAGGCCACTATTACAATGAACGCCCCACCCATCTCCCCAGCGGCACCACCCAACGAGTGGCTGTTAATCCCCAGAGACCTTGCTGGCCCATGCAGGTGCACAAACACACTCTTAAACAGATCTGAGAGTCCATCTATGCACCCGTGACAAACACATATATGTGCATGGACACCCTGACATGCACAAGCATGCAATAGATGCATCTGCATTGGCGTGTAAGTGTGCACAAACGTGCGCATGTACATAACACTCATGCCAATTCCTGAACAGAAGGGCTTTCATAGGCACGTGTATACCTGCATTCATACTTTGATTCCTACACACTCATGAACACAAACGTGCTTACCCACATTCGCAGACGTACACACAGTGTCTAAATCTCAGTTATCTTAAAAAAAGAGTCTAAGACAGAGATTTAGATGCAAGTAGTTTATGTGTGATCCCAGGAATCCCAGTGAGGAAGACAAGAGACAAGAAATGCGTGTTGGCTGGGTGCAGTGGCTCACGCCTGTAATTCCAGCACTTTGGGAGACTGAGGCGGGAGGATCACATGAGGCCAGGAGTTCAAGACCAGCCTGAGCGACATAGCAAGACCTCATCTCTAAAAGATAAAAAAATAAAAATTAGTTGTGCATGGTGGTACACACCTATAGTCCCAGCTACTCAGGAGGCTGAGGCAGGAGGATCGCTTGAGCCTAGAAGTTTGAGGCTGCTGTGAACTATTGAACTATGATCATGCCACTGCAATCCAGCAGGCACAACAGAGTGAGAGCTTGTCTCTAAAAAAAAAAAAAAAAGAAAGAAAGAAAAAGAAAAAACAAAACCAAAATGAAATAAAAATGTAAAAAGAAATGTGTAGGCCGGGCGTGGTGGCTCACGCCTGTAATCCTAGCACTCTGGGAGGCCGAGGTGGGCGGATCGTTTGAGCTCAGGAGTTCGAGACCAGCCTGAGCAAGAGCGAGACCCCATCTCTACTAAAAATAGAAAGAAATTATATGGACAGCTAAAAATATATATAGAAAAAAATTAGCCGGGCATGGTGGCGCATGCCTGTAGTCCCAGCTACTCGGGAGGCTGAGACAGGAGGATCGCTTGAGCTCAGGAGTTTGAGGTTGCTGTGAGCTAGGCTGCCGCCACGGCACTCACTCTAGCCTGGGCAACAGAGTGAGACTCTGTCTCAAAAAAAAAAAAAAAAAAAAAAAAAGAAATGTGTACTAATGAGTGAGTTACCACCTGGGGCCTCTGGGGCCCAGTCCTGCTGGCCACCCTCTGAGACTATCTGGAACACACTTCAGAATTGTTTCACTGAAGGGCAAGGAGGTTGGGGTGTTTCCCCACAACTTGTGTCTGTTGCCGGCTGAGGGTTGCTCCTGGGCGTTGATTCTCCTGCAATTCTAGGCTGAGCATATCCAGGAAGCTCCTTTAGATGGAGACTCGGAAAGCCATTATTGTGTGCAGGAGCTACCTGAAAGGCACCTACTAGGCAGGCCAGGACTATGGGCATGCACTGAAAGTAGCCACGACACACGGGATACACCCCAATACATGTGCTCTCAAAAACACACAAAAAGGGAGGTGTAGGGATATGCTATATGTCTCAATTCGAAGAGACACATCTTAAACATGTTAACCTCTCTAAAATCGGGATATACCTTACAATTAAAATAAGCAGTGATTTTTTTTCTTCCTTTTCAGTACATAAATACTGTTTTCATTGATAGGGTCTTAGAGTTAATGAAATATGATATACATATATACACTGCCATGTCCCTGGAGTATCTCCAGAAGGGTACACAGGAAACTAAGGGAATGGCATGGGAGAGATGCTGACTTTGTTTTATAACATCTTTACTGTGATATAATTCACATGCCATAGAATTCATCCTTTTGAAGTGTGCATTCAGTGTTTTTAGTATATTCACAAAGTTGTGCAACCAACACCACGCTCTAATTCCAGAACATTTTCATCAGCTCAAAAAGAAACCCCACACCCATTAGCAGTCACACCTGATTTTCCTCCACTCCCAGCCCTAGGCAACCACTAGTATTTCTTGTAAGGCAGGTCTTCTAGTAATAGATTCTCTAATTTTTTTAAATCTTGTAACATATTAATTCCTCCTTCCCTTTTTTTGCAGGATAATTTTGCTGGATAGAGAATTCTTGGTTGATAGTCTTTTTCTTTCAGCACTTTGCATATTCATCCTACTGCTCTCTGGTCTTCATGGTTTCTCATATGATGTCAGCTGTTCGTCATTTTGAAGATTCCTTGTATGTGGTGAGTCACTTTTATCTTGCTGCTTTCAAGATTCTCTTCTTGCTTTTGGCTTTCAATAGTTTGACTATGAAGTATCCAGGTACAGATTCCTTTAAGTTTACCTTTCTTGGACTTTGTTGCACTTTTTGGATGTGCAGATTAATGTTTTTCTTCAAATTTGGTAAGTTTTTGGCCATTATTTCTTCAAATATTCTTTCTGCCCCTTTCTCTCTCTCCTTTCTGAGTCTCCCATTATGCATATGTTGGTATACTTGGTGGCTCCCCACAGGTCTCTCAGCGTCTATTCACATTTTTCATTCTTTTTTCTTTATATACATATATATAATTTCCCTTTATGGCTATTTTTTATTTGGTAAGACATTGCTATCATACTTTCCTCCAATTCTTTAGATGTGGCTTCCTTTAATTTTTTTAACATATTTGTAATAACTGATTTAAAGTCTTTGTCTAGTAAGTCTAGTATCTGGGCTTCCTCAGGGACAGAGTCTATTGCCTTCTTTTTTCCCTGTGTATGGGCCATATTTTGCTGTTCCTGTGCATGTTGTTATAATTTTAGTTGAAAACTGAGCATTTTAAATAACAAAATTTTGAGAACTCTAGAAACCAGTTTCCCTCTCTGCAGAATTTGTTGTTGTTTCCATTTGTTGTAGTTGTTGTTGTTGTTGTTTATTTGCTTAGAGAATTCCCTGGACTAATTCTGAAAACTATGTATTTTTTGTCATGTGTGACCACTGAAATCTATTTGGTGAGCTTAGTGGTCAGCTAATGATTGGACAAAGATTTTCTTAAATGGCTTGAGCCAATCAGTCTCACAGCCTTTCCCAAGGAGCTCTATGTATGTGTTGGGGGACTTAAAAACTCTGCCTTAGTTTTCATTTCCTGTTTGCACAGAGCCTCAGATTAGTCAGAGGTGAAAGATTATGGCCTTTTTTTGTCTTTCCTAGGCATGCACGGGGGCATGACCTTCTAGATTCCCAGAAATATATTGGTGCTTTTCAAAGTCCCCTACTCATTTCCCAGATTGTTCTTTTAGGATTTTTTTATGTAGCCCCAACTGGTAATGCTGCTTCAGGCAGCTGCGATGTTAAACAATTTCTGATGACTGTTTTCAACAAATGCCCTTGGGGACAGACTTGTTTGCACACAGCAAGCTCTGCACCTGTCAAATGAAGACAAGCCCTGAAAATGAAACTTCTCCGCAAGCTGCCAGACAGGTCAAATAATGACAATTCTCTGGAGATGGGGCTTTTGGGAAGATCCAAACCTGTCCTGTGCCCTCTAGTGACTACAAGGTGACTGGTTTAAAGTTACTATGGTTACAAGGTTGTTGGTTTTTGTGATATAGGAAAAACAAAGTCAGTTTCTCCTACTGTACTTTCATAGCACAGCGTTTCTGTGACCCCGATCACCAAAACATGTAGAGATTTCTCCCCACCAATCAACCCTTCAGCAGATACCAGCTGGGTGTCCTCTAATTCAATTCAATTCTGGCACCATCTGCCTGGAGATAGCATCAGATCCCACAGGTTGAGGGCTCAGTCCCACAAAACTGCCCCCATTTTAGACATGAGTCACACGTAATAGGTTGTCACCTATGCTTCTGACTGACCAACCATAAATCTGGTTCCCATTACCCTCTCCTTGGGTTCAATTAATTTGCGAAAGCAGCTCACAGAACTCAGGGAAACACCTTCCTTACATTTACCCATCTATTATAAAGGATGTTTCAAAGGACACAAATGAACATCCAGATGGAAGAGAGGCACAGGGTGAGGTATGGGAGCAAGGACATGGAGCTTCCATGCCCTCTCTGGGTGTGCTACCCTCCAGGGACCTCCACGGGTCCAGCCATCTGGAAACTTCCCACGATCCCCATTCTTTATGGAAGTTTCATTACATGGGCATGATTGATTAAACCATTGGCCATTGGTGATCAGCTTAACCTTCCACCCCTCCCTCCTCCCTGGAGGTCGGGGATACGGCTGAATGTCCCAACCTTCTAATCATGCCTTGGTCTTCCCTGTGACCAGTCCCCATCTTGAAGCTGTCTAGGGGTCCTACCCACCAGTCATCTCATTAGCATACAAAAGACACTCATCACTCTGGGGGTTCCAAGAGTTTTAGGAGCTGTATGACAGGAAAGGGGTAGAAGACCACTGTTAATTTAAAAAATATATAGGGTTTATACTTTGGAAAAAGGAGAGCATTATTTCTCATAAAAGGTAGCAGCCTGTTGGGCAGCCACTTCAACAGGCTGGAAAGCAGAGCCCTGGCCAGGAGCCAGGCACAAGTGCTTCAAACGAAAAGACAAAAGGAACAAGATTTTGTACTGAGCGAGCTGGTCAGATATATATTCAACAAGTTATAGGAGGAGCCATGAATATTTATGAAAAGAGAAATCCTGTGCATTTGTAATTGTGCTTTATCTCTCCCAACCCAACATGACTAGAAACTCAATTTTTAGATGTTTCTGGGATCCCCTTGGCCAAGAGGGGTTCATTCAGTTAGCAGAGGGCTTAAGATTTTATTTTTAGTTCACACCACATATATGTTTTACAATATCACAGTTTTTAAGGCTAACATAGGGATGGGGAGAGAGGGATGGGATTAAGGCATGTTCAAACACCATAAAGCTCACTGTTCTTACCAAGATTCAGCTATTTTTATTAAATAAACGTTCCTCATATTGTTGTAAGTCTTTAGTTAATTTCCAGCATTTCACAAAGGGGTATTTGAGGGCTTTTCAGTATTCTCATTGCTTTTATCAAGGAGCAGATTTTTGAAAGTCTCTTCCCTCTTCCACCGTTCTAGAAGTCAGCCACTGGGACAGTGACTTTTCTTGTGTATCTTTCTGCATTGCGTGAAGTTTTTTTTATCATGTCCAGATATTATCCATTCAAACAACAAATAAATATAAAAACCAAATAGGCTATGTGCACACATGTACATGTGCACACACAAGATCCAGAAGCCCACATGCATATAAACCTACCGGTGACACACATTCGTTCATCCATGCTGTAGAGTGACAGGGTCAGCTCGGGGTCTCCCCTACTTCTGGTTGCAATGGGGAGCATGGAGGAGGTGAGATGGGAGGCAGAGAAGCCAGGAAGAGGCAGGTGAGTGACCTGGCAATAGTGATGGTGTGCATGGACTTGGTTTCAGGGAAGCTACATGTGTCCACAGCTAATGACCCCCCAGGGGTCACGTAGGTGCATGGTTCACGGGTTCAGGCATACAGACATCCTGGAACGTATTTTTGTTTTTTTTTTGAGACAGAGTCTCACTCTGTTGCCCCAGGTAGAGTGCAGTGGCGTCGTCATAGCTCACAGCAACCTCAAACGCCTGAGCTCAAGTGATCCTCCTGCCTCAGCCTCCCGAGTAGCTAGGACTAGCCCAGCTAATTTTTCTATTTTTAGTAGAGATGAGGTCTCTTGCTCAGGCTGGTCTCGAACTCCTGAGCTCAAGCGATCCTCCCATCTTGGCCTCCCAGAGTGCTAGGATTACAGGCGTGAGCCACCGCTCCTGGCCTGAAACGTACTGTTGAGGTTAAAGAAATGTCCTAGGGCTGGGAGACTGAATTGTGAGCCATAGAGGACTTGGTGAATAAGCCAGATTGTGGAGGGGAGAGGAGGAGGGAGGTACAGGTTTCTGTCCTCCCCCCATCAGGTAGACTCGTACACCATGTTTTGCCCCGGGACACCCCTTTCTAGCTATGCAGATGCACCCTAGTCCTTCCTTCAGCCCACCTCTTGGCCTGGGCACAGCCGCTGGGCACTGGAGCTGTCCTTGGTCCCCCTGACTGGCCATCAGCCCCTCCTCTGTCACCCTAGGTCACTCCCCTAGGGTGATGACCATTCTGTTTGTATCCTGACCTGTCCCACTCCTAGAGTTCACCTCCTCTCCTGCTCCGGGCCGGCCCACGGCAGGGAGCACACAGGCAAGAGTCTGGGTGTTACAGATGTGACCATCTCCATCCCCTCTGACACCGAAGATTACAGGTCTGCTAAATTCAAGATGCTACAATTCAGGATTTTTCAAAACACAATTTCATTTTATTATAAATTATTTCAAACATCCAAAGAATAATATAATAAAGACCAACATACCCACTATCCAGTTTTCACTTACATCAGAATTATGCCTGACTTGGTTCAGTCCTTACCTTTTATTTATTTTAAAAAATTTATTTTGTCAGCAAACAAATGCATTCATCCACTCTCCGGCTGATGAGCATTTGGGTCGTTTCCAGGTTTTTGCTATTGTGGGCAAAGCTGTTATAAGCATTCTTCCTTCGTGTGTCTGCTGTTGTGTGTGCGTAAGACTTTCTCTTGCGTATTCACCTAGGAGTGAAATTGTTAAATATTCAGCTTCATAACATACTGCCAAACTGTTTTCCAATGGCGTTGTAGCAATTTGCACTCTACCGGCAGTGTCTGAGAGGTCTTTGGGATCTGCATCCTCTGGCGTCCCACACAATGGAATGCTGTCCAGCCGTGGAAATGAACGAACAATGGCCACAGCCGCGTAAATAGCAATCACAGCAACACAATAGAAAGTGAAAGAAGAACGCTCAGAAGGATACGTAGGATACATGCTTGCCTTTTAAAAACTTTATAAACAACTTATGTATGCAAACACACTCATGTATATCTATATTTATATATGCATTTTTTTAGCTATTACCTTTTTAAAGAAATAAAATGTTACAGATACAATTGAATACCCCTGTTTGTACCACCCCCCAATCCAACCCCTTTCTCCTTGTCAGCCCAGAAATGCTCTCAGGGAATAGGGTGTGTAGCCTCTCCACCCACTGTGTTTTCGTATTTTAACTGCTTATGAGTGTGTCCACATTGTTTGTGTTTGATATTTACATAAATAATATCAATTCCTTCCACATATCCTTCCACAATTTGCTTTTTTTCACTCACCATTACAGCTTTGAGATTTATCCACGTTAGTCCACGTTGCTAAAGTTTATTACCTGTTGCTGGTATATTCAATTTATTAATTTGCCAGACTCCATTTATCCATCCTCCTATAGACAGGAATTAAGTAATGCTGAGCTTTTATGATTTTGAGATTCTGAGATCCCCAAATGGTATCATTCTAATATTTCAAATGTATCATTGGAAATATGAGTCCATTTTCTTTTTCCTTCCCCTAGATTCTACCCGCGTTCCCCAGCGAGTGTCCTCCTGGTCCTGAGTTTGCAGAGCCGCAGCCCTGGCTGGAAGGGAAAGGATTGGAGGTGCGGAGAGCAGGGGTGGGAGAGAGGCCGATGGTCTGGGGAGGAGCAAAGATTCTTTGCGTGACCAAACTTTAGGCAGACTCTGGAACCTTCTCCTAGGCCCATCTGTGCAAGAACTTCCTTATAAAATCCAGCGTTAGCAAGAACCCTAATTCAGTTTAGCAAGAACACTCCTCATCGATATCCGATCACCCTGAATATCTGGTCAGGCTCCTCATTCGCCGGGTACCCCAGATGGTGTCTGATCACCCTGGCCTGTCTTCAGCAGGAATCCTGCTAAGTCTATTTAGCCAGAATCCCCCTCACCTCTGATGTGGCCTCTTAGTAATTCTCCATTCGCTGATCCCCGCTCTGCAAACTCCCCCTTGCCCAGCTGTACTCGGAGTCGAGCCCAATCTCTCTCCTCCACTGCAAAAGCCCATTGCAGTCGTCCCTATACCTATCACGATAATCCTGAATACAGTCTGCCTTTCCGTGCTTTGACAGGTGTCACTGAATAACTTTCTTTTTAACAGGAGTGACCAGGCTCCCAATCACCCCTGTGATCCCCAACCCAGTCCCCTCAGCTGGGTTTCGGGAGAGGAGTCAGAGGAGACACACAGGAGAATACACGGGAGCCCTTGAGGGTACAGGCCCTTGGGAGAGGAGACCCACCCCACCTCCAGGACGGAGGGTGATGACAGAGCCCACAGCCAGGTCTGGAGGACGCTAGAGCAGTGGTGACCTGTGCCCCCTCCAGGCTGAGCCCCAGAGAAGTCTGCCAAGGCCGGGCAGAGGCCCCCATGTCCAGTGTGGCGTGGCGGCATCAGACACACTCGACAGACCCAGAGTGGCACACCATGGTGACCAGCCCCAGAAGGTCACATGGAGCAGATAGAAATCGGGGGTCAACTTTCTTCCCCCATGGCCTGTGGCAGTCCCCAGAATGTCATCCAACTCCACGAAAGAGGGGGGCCCGGTGTGCCTGGGTTCCCTCCACCCTTGCAGAACAGGGCTTCGAAACGGAGATTCCATTGCAGCATGTCAACACAAAGGAAATGACATTCTTTGTACACCTGGCTGTGGGTGGAGAGTTACATCCACCGTAGTCAGAGCTGAGGAATCTGGGTTTCTAGGAAAATAAGCTTTCCCGGTTCTAAGCTCCCCAAACCTCAAGGTTCAAGGACAATTTGGAAGCAAGAAAAGTCAGTCTGGGGGGCTGAAGCCTCCGCCCAGGTTGTGTTTATTTTCCAGACCCTCCCAGGCCCTATGGGACAGTTAGGGAATAACGAGGCTTGGGGGAGCCCCTCCCCCGCCCCAAGAGTCTGCCCTCACAAGACAGAGGCCCAGAGACTCCTGTCAGCTGAAATTGTAACTCTTCCCTTGAAGAGTCCCTTGTCACTCACTGTACCAGAGGGGAAACTGAGGCCCGTAGAGGGCCTGACTATGCCCTGGTCACACGGTCGGCAGCACAGACCCAGGCCACCTCACAATACCCTCCTCCCTACCCGCCTTTTATCACCTCTTCCTCTAGTCTGGGCTTCCTCCCCCCCTCTGCCCGGGACGGTAGTCTGGGGTGGGAATCGAGGGGGCGGCTGGGAACGGGAGTTCATGTTCCACACTGCCCAGCGGTCGTGGCCGGTTTCCTAGGCCCCAGGCCTCTTGCTGCCAAAGGTTGCCATCCATTTCCGTCCACCTCATTTATCGGCAAACCATGAAGAAAAATCACTCGCGTCTCTCTGCCCTCACTGCCACTGTGATGTATGGCCGCCGTCAGCACCCCCTCTCCCCCAGCCAGCGCCCTCCTTCTCCCCCAAACTCCCCAAGGCTGGGGGTTGGAAGGATGGAGTGACACGGAGCGGGCTGATGATGGTGCGCTCTCGGAGACCTTCAGGGAAGACAGTGTAGACGCTGCGGATCGTTGCTGTGCAGCCTTGGGCAGTTCATGTCACCTCTCCGTACAGTAACAGCCCGCCTGCCCCGGAAGCCACACAAGAGCTCTTTACAGCTCTTGCTTCATTTCCTCTTCCCACTGTCTCTGGGGGGTACCCGATGAGAATAAGCCTAGTTTATATTGACCCTTTAGCTGGGCACTGGGGACCCACAGTCACTGTCCTCGATCAGCCTCAGCATCTCATGACAGAGCCAGACAAGCAAAACTAAGAATAGTGTGGAAATGCAACAGGCAAAAACCTCCTGGGAACATAGGAGCCCCAGGCGACAAAGGGGGTCCGTCTGCAGGGAAGCAGGGTGGGGTGGGATGGAGCGTGTCTGCGAGTGTGTGGTTGGAGGAGCTCTGAGAGGTGGGCTCTGAGCTGGGTGCTGAGGCCCTAAGGGCGGGAGCATGGGCTCTAGAGTGGGACTGCCCGCTCTGGCATCCTGCTGTGTGACCCTGGGTAACTTGCTTGACTTCTCTGAGCCACTGCTGACTTCAGGAGATCTGGGAATGAGAATCGCTCTCAGGAGGGCTGTGAGTGCCAAGTGAGTAAGGCATATAGAGCACTAGGTGTGACACCTGGTACGGAGGGTTCCTGATGTTCTCACTGTTTGTGAAGAGTGTCTACGAATTTGCCTAGAGGACAAGGTGGGACAAATGGGTTGGGCCAGGGGTTAGCCTATGCAAAGGTATGGACGTGGGGAAATAGGAGCCACTGGGAGGCACTGGGATCCACTGGGGCTTAGGAAGTCCTGAGAGAAGAGGCTGGTGTGGATAGGTCTTCGAAGGCCAGAACCTTGTACCCAAGCCTGAGGGCAATGGGGAGCCATGGAAAGGTCTTGAGCAGGAGAGTGGCAATATCAGATTGACTGTTAGTATGATGCTACTGAGGGCGACTGGACAAGAGAGTCGGAGGGGTCAAGCTGAGACTCAAACCCTGGTCTCCTTGCTCAAATGCTCCTGCACCTTCCAGCAGGATCTCGAATCCTTTGTGAAATGCAGAGCCCAGGTTGCCTGAAGGGCCCAGGTACTGGCTGGGTGCCTAGTGTGTGTTGGAGTGGGGGAGTGGGGGGCCCAGCCTCGGGGCGGGAGGCCCACCTGGCAGACTCCTGCTTGGCTGGGGGTGTGGGGGACGGCGGCGGGGCAGCCTCCTGCTCACCAGCCCTTCCCCTGTGGAGTCGGTCAAGCATCCCTCCCTCCCAGGAGCGGTGGCTGTCAGGCGTGTCCAAACTGCACTCCTGGCTGCCTCAATTTCGCATCCCCTGGGTAGCGCAGACACCATGAATGGACCGGAAATTGAATGCAGAATCAAAATGCAGCAAATAAATGGATGCAAAAGTCATTTGGTGCCAACAGTAAGAACCACCTCCGGACTCAGCAGCAGGGAAAGTTCCGTGGAGGCCGAGCTGGCCTGGCAGAGCAGGGATGTTAGTCTGGGCACCCTCTACCCCCTGTCCCCAGCTCTCCTCCCGCGGACCCACATTGCTGGATGGTCTCCAAGGTCACAGGGGCACAGACAGGGAAACTGAGGCTTGCAAAGAGAGAACAGGTAGAACCCAAGGTACACAGAGAATTAGGGCCCTGGAGGGTTTGGACCAGCTCCTCCACTTACCAACACAGGTGACCTTGGGCGGGTCACCTGACCCGCAGTTTTGTCATCAGACAGATGTGGAGAAGACGGCTCTCTTTACGGTTTGATTGCGAGACTGAAGGTAGAATACTGCGCGTGGAAGGGCTCTGTCTCTGTGGGTGTGAACACAGACAGGACACTAAATGTGAGTGTGGGAGGGAGGGGGTCAGGCCAGCCTGGGCCACTTCTCCATCCTGGTGCCTCTGCTGTCCCCGGCACACAGCAGGTGCCCTGTGCACATCTGCTAAGTGACTGCCTCGGAACCCGGGAGCACAGTTCTGCTTTCTTTGCTGATACAGCCCGAGGGCCTTGAACGGTGCCTGGCACATAGCAGGTGCTCAATAAAACACACAGGCATGAACTTAGTTTGAAACATCACCTTCCTCCTTCACCCAGCTCCCCCCGCTGAAGGGCCCCAGCACCTCAAGACCCCCCAGCCTGGGCTCCCTGGGGGCTGCAGACTGAATTCTCATTCCCTTAGTGCCCAAAGAGGAAAGGAAAATGTGGTACTCACATCCGGTGGTCACAGATATCAACAAGGCACTTCATGGTGTACAAAGCATGTTCCCATTGGGTGTCTTTGTTGGTCCCTGGTCAATGTCTCAGATGGAGAAAGAGAAAGTCAGAAGATGACGCGACTTGCCCAGGGTCACAGGTATGTCGAGCAGGGAGAGCTGGGACTGGAACGCCAAATCCCTTTCTCTTTGTGTCATTCATTCCCTCAACCAGAGTGTAACAAGCACCTCCTGGCTGGGCAGGCTCGGGACTATGGACACAGGCACCAGTCCCCTCTCTGGAAGCAATGGGGGTCCTGGGTCAGTAAGCCGAAAGCCAAAGCCCACCCTGGGCCACCTGGAGCTGTGGGGATGGGGCAGCGGGGAGCAGGAGGAGGGACAAGCAGAGGGGCCTCTGGCCAGGGACCTGGGCAGCTGGGACAAAGCAGAGAGAGCAGGAGGAGCAGAGAGAAAGGCAATTATGCCAAAAACATTTATTAAGCACCCACTGCATACCAGGCACTGAGGATACAGCAGTAGCACGAAAGACAAGTAACTTACATTCTGGTGGAGAGACAGACCCTGGTCTGTAATTATTCATCACAAGTAGAAGAAGGAGCTCTCAAGGCAAGCGACATGGTTCCAGGAGAGTGTGTGACACAGGTACATAAGCTAGGCCTGGAGAAGCAAGGAGGGCTTCTTGGAGGAGGTGGTGCTTGGACTAAGATCTGGAGGGTGATAAGAGAGGGAGGGAGGGAGGAGAGAGACAGAGACAGAGGCAAAGAGGCAGTGAGTGGGAAAGACAGAGGAAGAAGTTGATAAAGGCAGAGGAAGAGTTTGAGAAAAGACTATGGGCGACGAGAAGGATCCAGAAATGAGAGGGTTAGCTGGAGTGTGAGGTAAAGGAGGAGGCAGCTGGACAGACTGACCAGAGGGAGAGGGGGCAGGGATAGAGGGGCCCAGAGAGACAGAGAGCCCAGGAGGAAGGGAGGGTGACAGGAGAGAGACCACAAATCACTCCAAGTCCCCACTACTCCTGCCGGGACTTTCATCTCCAACACTAAAGAGGAACTTGAGCTCCCCTCCGGGGAAGCATGGGGCATTTGGGCTCGAGCTGAATAATGCATCGCACATTCCAGCGCCGTTTCATCTTTCCCTTGGCGAGCTGGGGTTCCAGAGCATAGCCGCTGCAGCCAGTGGGGGTGTGGGGTGGGAAGGGAGCCTGGGGGGCGCTGGGGCTGCAGGGAGGGAAGGCGGGGGCTGGCTGGCCAGGCCTGCAGGACAGAGGGCCTGAGCCTCTGCCCTCCCCCAAACCCTCAGTGAGTGCCTCATCCTCACTTTCAGCTGGAAATGGGTTCCTGCCAAAGGATTGGCTGTCAACTAAAGGCTTGTTGTTAAGTAAGGTGCTAACTGTTGAAGAAGGTGTTAACCGTTAACTAGGATGTGCTCATTGTTGACTAAAGCATTCACCGTCAACCAAGGTGTTTGTTAAGAAGCATGTTCACAGTTTACTAGGGTGTTAACTGTTAACAATGTTTGCTGTTAACTAGAGTGATCACTGTTACTAGGGTTCACTGTTACTAGGGATCACTGTTGTTTCAACAACAAACAAGGTTTTTGTTAAGTTGGGTGTTTGTAGTTAACTAGGATGTTAACAGTTAATGAAGATATTGGCTGTTAACTAGGGTTCAACATTAACTAAGGTGTTTGTTAATAGGGTGTTTCCTCTGGCCCCAGCCTTTTTGCCTCGGTTTACCTGCTCCTCCCTCCTCCCTCTCACTGTCTTATTTGCTGGTGAGGCTAGCCTTCTTCCCAGGCTAAGGCTTGCCCGTGCACATACAAGGACCTGGCTTGGCCTCAGGGCACCTCTCCCCCAATGCACTGGCCCCCTGGGGCGTCCAACCCAACTCCCTGTTCTCAGTCATGATTGACAACCGAGAGGGAAAGTGGAACACTTCCCGAAATGACCTACATGCTTAATTCTATTTATGTATTATTTTAGAGACAGGGTCTCGCTATGTTGCCCAGGCTAAATTCAATCTCCTGGGGTTGAGGGATCCTCCTGCCTCAGCCTCCCAAGTAGCTGGGGCTGCAGATGCATGCCACCACATCAGGCGCCTGCATTGTGTAAAAGAAACATTTGAAAGATTCACACAGCCAGATGACTGATTCTACCGGGGTGGATTTCTCGGCTCTGAAATCCTGAGGAATGGACAGGCTGTGAGCGCTGGTGGCAGGATTCCCGTGTCCTTTCAGGCTTGGAAGGCATGCCTGGAGATCGGCTAGAGTACCAGGGATGTCATCTCTCAGGCCTGTCCACAGGCTGAAGTACTCTGTTGGGTGACGCTTGGAGAACGGGGGCCCCCTTGCTGGGGTTCCAGAATTCCTGAGAGGGCCCTGGCTCAAGCGGCCACACGAGGCCCGGGGTCTGCCCTCCAAGCAGTCATTGGTTTGCTGGGCAACACTCATCAATTTGTCACCTAGTCTGGGTCTCTGCGTAACGTGGGGTTTGAACCAGAGGACTGTGGAGGATCTGGCCAGCTTGTATCTTTTGGGGTCACTCTTCAAGGCCCAATTCATGGATACAGAAACAGAGGCCCAGGGAGGTGGCTCTGTCCTAGGTATGTGCCGAGCCTTCTCTGTGCCCGTTCAGCTGTTTGCCATCCCTCAGTCCTCCGGCCTGTCCCCTCCCCAGACCCTGAGGGTCCCCCACCTTCTCCAGGGCAATGGTAGTGACAGGATGGACTCAGCCCTCACCAGGCCTCCTTTTTGGCCTGAGAACCAGCTACTGGGGTGAGGGTGTTGGGGGCGGGGCTGCCCAGGCTGCCCTTTAAGCCAGTGCTGGGCCCTCAGCCCTGCTGCCACCCCCGTCCGCCAGGCTTGGGCCAGACACACACCGGCACATACTTGCAAACATGCTCAAATATGTAGGCACTCTGGAACAATGCACAACCACAGCTTCAGATCCACACACACACACAGACCACGCACACAGGCACACACAGGCACAAGCGCTCCGCACACCACACTGCAGACCTGTGCTCCATCCGTGCCAGCCACTGTCCCAGCCCCGCCATACTGTCCCCTTCCCGCCTGGACATCGGCAGCCTCCCCCGGCCTCCCTGCCGCCCCTCTGGCCCCCAGCCACACCCCACGCTGCAGCCATGACATTCCCTGCTGAAAGCACGTTGGTGGCCCCCCCAGGTTCTTGGGGCAAGACACAGCCTCACCCCAGCTCACCCCACCCCTCTCTCCTCCGCGCACACCGTCAGCCCTAGTGCGGCCCCTTGTCCCCCAGGCCAGAGGCTCAGCCCACATCTGCCACCCCAGCTGGTGCCTCTTGGCCAGGCGGAAGAGCAGCTGCGGTTGTCAGTCCTCACAGTGGGCCGCCCCAGCCAAGCGCTTGACAGGCACTTCCTTATTTAATTTTCTCAACAGCACCATGAGGGAACAGGTACCTCTGTTCACCCCATTTTACAGAGAAAAAGACTGAGGCTCAAAGAACTGGGCCTAGGATGTTTCGGGGGAAGGGAAGAGAGACCTGCGTGAAACCCTTCTTTGTACTCCCACGCCTGTACTTTGCAGCACGCTTGTGCGCGCTCTCTCTCTCACTTACCCACCTCTGTCCAAATGGGTCTCTTAAAGCCTCCTCTCCTCTCTCCCCTTCCTCTGACAGCTGCCTCCCTGCAGCTGACAGCTTCCCTGCCCCGTGGCCCCCTTCCCGTCCCCTCCAGCCACCAACTTCCCCTCCTCCCAGAAGAGAACAGGAGCCGTACAGGCCTCTGATGTTCACCAGCTGTGTGACGCCGGGCCAGTAGCTCCGTGTCTCTGTGCCTCATTTTCCCCATCTGCAAAGCGGAGGTGATAACAATATCACCTGGGGTTGTCGTAAGGAACAAACGAGCTAATGCACGGGAGTGGGCACTGCCGATGCCCACCGCAAAGCCGTTTGACATGTTCCCAAAGCTCCTGTGTGTGTTGATGCCAACAAGGAGCCCTTATTGGAGGCCTGACTGGGACACAGCGCACCTGAAGAGCTGGGCAGTTTATGTGCCCCTGGCGTGGCCCGTAGCCGACGACGGGCAGGCGCAGGGGTGTGAACGCTTCCAGGGGGGACAAACTGCAGGAGCTCTCTATGCTCAAGGCTGGGCTGGGGCATCGTCTGACATCAGAGCCTTGCTTGGCTTCCTCCCCTGCCCTGTTCTGCAACGCCCTGCCCCCCACCTGGGCACACCTTGGTAACAAGTCTCTTGCGCAGGGATCTTTATCTCAGGTCTGCTTCCTGGGACCCTGACCACCCCACCCCCTCTGTCCCTTCCCGGCTCAATTATGGAAGTCTGGCCAACCACCCCTCCCAGGACGTGCTGCGGCCAGCTTTTGCTGGGACACAAGAGGCGATTGTTAAATTTTTAAGGATTTTAAGAACTGGTTGTTAAACTGTCAGAAACTTGAAACCGACCATGCTGGGAATATTTGCACCACGGACATTGGCAGACGCTGCAGACCCAGGCGTCTTTTCTGGAGAAGCGATTTGCCAGCACACAGCGGACTCCACCCCTTCACCAAACTCCCACCAGAGCTCCAGTCCTGTCTGGACATATAAACTATTTTGTATTTTTCTAAGTTAAAAAAGCTAAGCCACTTGGGGTTTTTTGCCCAGATTTCTTTATAGATTTCTTTGTTGTGGGTAGTTGGTTCACGTTGGGAATAAAATAAAATTTCACATCCATTCCTTAGCCCATCCGCCCCTCCGCCCCTCCCGTACATTCCCCATGGAAAGTCCCATCTTGACCCCCCTTAGATTAAAGTTTTCTCGACTCACAGGGTCTTAGAAATGTTGACTTTCAGAAACTTCGTTACAGAAACTTTAGATTCCGGAATCCTGAAACCTTAGACCCCTGGATCTTAGACTTGAAGAGCTCCAAAAAAGCTCCCTTGGCCTCTGTTTGAATTCCTTCAGTGGCGGGAGCTCACCACCTTGCAAGATCGCCCCCGTCACCTCTGATCACCTTTAATTACGTTGCTGGGACAAGGTGTACCTTCCTGTATCTCTGATCATTGACAAATGTTTAAGAAGCACCTCTCCTGCAGGAGCTGGAGATGCAGAGGAAACAAGGCCCTGCCTGAGCCCCAAAGCACCAGTGTTGAGATAGAACAACACTCTGAACACTCAGAAGGGCCGGTCACTCCAGTGTGCCTGTGTTCCCCTTGCCCCTGCCCCAATTTTGCATGTCATTTTTGAGGATTCATAGGCCCCCTAAAGCCCCAGGATCCAGTCCAAGTCTCTCATAGTACAGATGAAGAAATTGCAGCCCTGAGATGGAGAGAGGTTTCCCCAAGGTCAAGGTCACGCAGCACCTAACAGGCAGAGTCAGGATCCAAACCTACATCTTCTGTCTCAGCTCCAGTGGACTCCCCCCACCCCACCCCAACATCAGGCCCCTTCTCCCAGCCAAGCCTAGGCAAGCCCCCCACCCCTCTCCACCTCCCCGCCTCCACCACCTCCCTGGGCTTGAGGGGTGAGATGCGCGTGACAACCTCCAGCCATTCCGAGCCACAGGGGACCCTGGCAAGTACCCAGGCCACGAAGGGGGCGGACAGCTGGGCCGGGTGATGGGTGGCTTTAATATTTAAACACAGTTTGCCGCTGCACAGCCAAAGGCAAAAGCAGCTGCCTCCTTTTTCTTCTCCTTCCTCTCCTTCCTTCCTTCCCCTTTTTTTAAATCTTTAATGTCTCCCGCCAGCCGCCAGTGGGGGAGGCGGTGTTCGAGTGTCATATTTCAAAGGGTTGCCACAGCTGGAGGCATATTCAGAGCATTTCAAGCCAATCCATTGTGTATAAATATATAGATATATATATATAGGTTTCATTATCCCCTTCAGGGCTGCCAGAGAATATATTCTTTTAATATGTATAATATATTTGAGCTGCTACATGACTCGCAGGAGGAGGGTGGAGGGAGGGTGGCCCACAATTGACATTTCAGAGGCATTTCCAGGGACAGAAACAGCTGACTTTGGGAAGGGGGGGTCCATTCAGCTGAGGTTGGTGGTCTTGGGGCCCTGTCACCGAGTGGGTGTGGGGTCCAAAACAAAACCGCAGCCTCATGCCTGGGCCCAGCACTGGTATTTACTGGATCCTTTGAGATGATTCATCCGGTCCTTTTGGGTGTCCACAGTTTTCTGTTGTTAAGTGGTGTTCAGCTGTAACAAAGGATTTGGGGGCGATGTTTCCTGCATCTGCAGCAGCCTTGGGGAAGTTCAAGGTCACACGCTAACTGTGTGACCTTGGGCAAGCTGCTTCGACTGCCCGAACCTTAGTGCCTCCGTCCGTAAAAGGAGACGGCAGCCCTGCCTCACGGGTGCAGGTAGAGCACGTACGTGAACACGCCGGGCGGACAGAGATGCTGAAGTAGGTGTCCACATTGGGGGAGCACCCCAGTAATGGGGGGAGGGAGGGCTTCCCTGGAGAAGCGATTCCTGTGGTGAGACCTAAAGGATGACCCTCTGGTGAAGAGGTTCAATGACAAAGAACGTTCCATGTGCCTCCCAAGCCTGCCAAGGCAAGGGGCATTTTGGCCATTTGAGACCCACTAGGGGGAGGGGTCCAGAATGACCCCAGGCTGCTCACAGCTGCCAGACTGAGCTTGGAGTGAGCCCAGGGCCTCAGCCCTCCCCACCCTCACCTCTGCAAGGGCACGGTGCAAGGAGTGCAGCCTCTGTGTCCTGTTGTCACTCCAGTTCCTCTTGGCGCTCCCCCCAACTACTTCCCGGGAGGTAAATTAGTGTCTTCCTTGGCAGCTGTGATTTTTTAGAAATGAGGTCAAAATGAAAAGTGGCTTGTTTTTCCCTAGCATTTCTTGGCATCTCTGACGCTCCAGCAGCCTCTCCATTCGTGTCTCTCAGGGCTCTGTCCTAACTCTCCCGACACTGCCTCTTCCCTCACCTGGGTCTGGCCACCTGGGAGAAGAGGACAGAGGTCATTAGAGTCCCAGTGGGAACAGGAATCCCGAGCTCTGGGGCAGGGACTCCCACGTAGGGGCAGCCTGAGAGCCCCCGAGTCAGGAGATCTGGGGTCTAGGAATCGTATTTACCGAAACTCCAGGGTGACACTGAGGCTGCGCCAAGTTTGGGAGCCTTAATCTTTGCGTTCAGAGCCACAGCTCACCTGCACAGGTGGCGCACATGGCTGGACTCCGTCCTGGAATGCCTTAAATCCCTTCACCCTCCCATCCTGCTTTTCTCCCGCCCTCCCCACATTGGCAAAAGGCACTTCCAACTACCCAATTTTTCCAGGTGTCACGCTGGATTCCTCCCTGTCCCTTACCTCACATCTAACAGCAAGACCCATCAACCCTACATTCCAATACACCCAGAACCTGCCACCTCCACAGCTACCACCCAAGTCTGAGCTGCCAGCACCTCTCCCCTGAATCGTGGCAACAGCTTCCTCTCTGGTCTTTGGGCTTCCACTCACGCCAAGACCACTCTCCACCTAGCAGCCAGAAGGAGCTTTCAAAAATATGAGTCCGATCATTTTCCCTGTCCTATGTCACCCTTTCCACTTGCCGCACCTGTGCGTGGCTGGCTCCATCTCGTCCTCCAGCCCCTGGTTTAAGTGCTGCCTTATCACAGGGACCTCTTCTGACAGCTGCGGCCAACGGCAGCCTCCCCTTCTCACTTGGTCTTTACATCTGCCCTTTCTTGGTTTCCTTCGCAGCATTTAATCACAATTTGTAATTATTTGCTTGTTTGTCGTTTGCTTGTTTGACAGTTCTGTCTCCTCTCTCTGGATGGCGAGGTCTCTGGGGCCAGAGCCTCGTTTTTCTGTTTACTGATGTCTCCCCAGCACCCAGCGCAAACCTGGCATGCAGTGGTCAGTCAACGTAAATTCCTAGAAGACCAGGAGGGCAATATTTGATTGGCTCAATTCATCGTTTCGAGGCAGGCTGCTTAGGTAACGAACATGCATGCCCTTGGCTCGGATGACCATGCCATTGTCCACGTGAGCAGGTCCAGGGGCCGCCCCGGTCTGGAAGTGATTGTGTCCCCAGGACACTGGTCCAGCCACCTCCTAAGCCTCTGGCCTGAGCTAGGATGAAGCAGAAAAACAGGGAGAGAACTGGAACTGCCTGTTCCCTACACCTCCATTTTACAGATGAGTAAACAGTCCCCCTCTCCTCCCCGACTTTGGGCAAGTCCCCCCAGCCCTGCCCTGCAGACCTCACCCCTAGGCTCGCAAACTTCCCTGCAGCTGATGAAGGTCTCTGAGGGGACTGAGAGGTCATTGAGTCCATCCACCTGCCTCTGAGCAAGTCTGATAGCCCAGTTAGAGAACGTACTCCCACCGTATTTCCTAGAGACCCCCATCCTCTCTCCCCACCCCCAGGTCTAGAGAGAGGTTTGGTGAGGAGGAATTTGGGACTTGAGTACTTGGACTTAGGAGGTCTGAATAGCCTCCCTGGGCCTCAGTTTCCCTTTCTGAACAACCGCAGAGACCTGCAGGCTATGGGGGCTCTGAGCGGCCCGCGCGGTCTCTCGGGCCCCTCCGCGGAGCGCTGGCGCCCCCTGCTGGAGAGAGGCGGGCAGGGCAGGCGGCGCTCTGCATCCCCGCCTCCCGGCGGCGGGCGCTTCTGCAGGCAGAGGGCGGCCCCCAGGGGTCTGCGGTGCCACCAGGCACCGCAGATGGCGACAGATGCACAGACACACACAGACACAAACACCCACCGGCCTCAAAGATTCCAGACCTCCCACACACACGCGCGTGGACAGAGCTTGGATGTGCGGGCCGGGGTGTCCACATGGATGTGCGTCCTGGAGGCCCCTCCTGGGGCGGGAAGGAGAAGGGGAGAGGCCGGCCTGCATCAACACCCCCTGCAAGGCCAGGCCAGGTCCGAAGGGAGAAGAGAGAGGGCGAGGACGCCCCTGCCCCGTCTCAGCATCGCAGGAAGCCCTCAGGGGAAATCTGGGTGCGAGTTAGAGCCCCCTGGTGTGCCCTCGTCGTGCATTCTCCTCTGGTGGGGTGTTCTTCCCTTTTGGGAATCTCAATAGGTTCACAAAAGTGTCCAGGCTCCTCCCCCCAGGGACTTCAGCGGGAGCCTGCAGCTGGGGAGGAGGACGCGGAGGACAGCACAGCCCTGGCCTGGAGCCCTTCTGCTTGGAAAGCAGACTCGCTGCCTTTTAATTCATTCACCTGGGCTTGCTAAGCACCTGCCGCATGCCACGCGCTTACTGGGCACTGTGCAATGTCCTGTGGCGCGCAGAGCCCCTGTCCTCACCGAGCTTGCCTCCCTGGGGAGGGTGGACCAGAGAAAATTAAGCAAATAGGTAACATAATGCCAGTTGATAATCCAGCGCTTCAGCTGCTAGGTAGCCCAAGGGAAATGAAAACATTATGTCCCTGTGTTGACACTGAGACTTGCACGTGAACAGTCACAGCCACTCTATTCCTAAGAGTCGGAAACTGGAAACAGCCCAGGTGTCCATCCACAGGAGGACGGATAGGCAACCTGGCCTATTCGTATGGTGGAACACAGTTCAGCAGTAAGATGGGACGAACCACAACACACACGAAAACCTGTAGGAATCTCAAGCACATTATACTGAGCAAAAGAAGCCAAACGCAAAAGAGAATATGCCAAGTTATTTCAAGTATGTGAACTTCTAAAAAAGGAAAGCTAAGCTGGAGTGCACAAAGCGGATCGCTGAGTGTCCAGGGCAGGAGGGAGCCTTCCGGCCGTGCTGTCTGCGATGACGGAAATGCTGATTGATTGCACGGCGTTTACCAGGGCATAGGTATTTGCCAAAACTCATCAAACCGTACGCTTTAAATGAGCATATTTCACAGCATGTAAATTACATCTCAGTAAAGCTGATTTTTAAAATCAATGCTGGGGGCTGTGAAGACAATAGGGTGAAGGAGAAGCAGGTATATTTATGATGCGTCTCTGAGGAGGGGATCTTTGAGTTGAGACCTGAATGAAAGGAGGGCTCTGGACTTGGGGATGTCTCAGGGGAAGCAGGTCAGGCATCATGAGGAGCAAGTGCAAAGGCCCTGGGGCAAGATGGCCTCTCCTTCCACACCTTGAATAGCAGAAACAAAGCTTATGCTGGCATGTACCCAAGGCTGCCAATTTCTGACTTAACCAAAACAATAAAAAATAGGGCCTGCCCCACCCTCACCCCTATTGTGGTTTTCTGGTTGTTCCCACAAAGACTGCTGGAGGTGGTAGGCTACTAGGGCCCACATCTGCTCTCGGTTTCATCTGGACAAGTGGTGTCTGCAGCTCCAGAGGAGGCCGGGGAAATAGGGGTGACCCCGACATTTCTTGCTTCCTTGTCTTGCTTTGGGGTTCCCATGAAAGCAGACCCTGAGGCGAATATTTGGGTGCAGGGGGTTTCTTTGGGAGGTGGTCCCAGGAAGCGCAATTTGAGAGTGGGAACACCAGCGAGGGAAGGGAAGGAAGCCTTAATGGGTGGGTTCCTGCTGTGGGCAACTGGGGCTCAGTCCAGCTGGGACCCCGCTGGGAGACCGGGGAACACACCTCAGAGCTGAATCAGCTCCTGAGAACAAGGGCCTTCTGAAATGTTTCTATAACAGCTTTACTGAGACATAATTCACATGCCTCAAAGTTCACCCGTTAAAGTATACAATTCAGTGATTTTGAGTATATTTGCAAAGTGGTGCCTTTCTATATGAATTTTAGAATAAACTTGTTTATGTCTACAAAAAAATTTTCTGAGATTTTTTGCAGAAATTGCACTAAACATATAGCTCAATTTGGGGAGAACTGACGTCTTTCCTATGCTAAGTGTTCCAATCCAACAATGCAATGTCTCTCCATTTAAGTCTTCTTTGAGTTCGTGCATCAGCATTTTGTAATTTTCAGCATAACAGATCCTATACGTGTTTTGTAAGTTCATACCTTAGTATTTCATTTCTTGGCCGGGCGCGGTGGCTCACGCCTGTAATCCTAGCACTCTGGGAGGCCGAGGTGGGCGGATCGTTTGAGCTCAGGAGTTCGAGACCAGCCTGAGCAAGAGCGAGACTCCACCTCTACTAAAAATAGAAAGAAATTATATGGACAGCTAAAAATATATATAGAAAAAATTAGCCGGGCATGGTGGCGCATGCCTGTAGTCCCAGCTACTCGGGAGGCTGAGACAGGAGGATCGCTTGAGCTCAGGAGTTTGAGGTTGCTGTGAGCTAGGCTGACGCCACGGCACTCACTCTAGCCTGGGCAACAGAGTGAGACTCTGTCTCAAAAAAAAAAAAAAAAAAAAAAGTATTTCATTTCTTTGGGGAGACTTTAAATGGTATTGTTTTAATCTGGGATTTTCATATGTTTGTTGTTAGCGTCTAGAAACAAAACAAACTTACTGGATCTTAGAAAATTTTTAATGTGAGATGCCATTTTTGCCCAGGACATTGAAAGTGGCAAGAGGTCGTTGAGCTCATCCTAAAAAGGAGAAAAAGACAATTTATCTGTAAAAGAAAACATCCCTTTTCTGGAGCTCATCAGAGAACTGAGGTCTCCAGGCAACCAAATGAATTGAGTTCTAAAGGGCAATAATAGTGCCCTTGAAGAAGAGACAGGACCCGCCGCAAAGTTGGTTCACTGTGCCGGTCACCGCTTCAGCCCCTGCGTCTTAGGTTGCGCTTTAGTTCCACCCTGGGCAGGTGAAAGAGGACAGGGTACTTACTCTACGCTGACTGTGGGTCAAAAGACCCTCATTCCAGAGAGGGTCCTGCCCATACGCCGGAGGAAAGAGATCTGCATAGAGAGGCCAAGAGGCACCTGGACAGGCCTGGCTGGGTTTCCCCACTCAGTCTATTGGTGTGAGATCATGTCCTTTTTGTCCAACCATGCCCGTGTAATGAAGCCGCCACAAAACCCCAAGAGGACTGGGTTCAGGGAGTTTCTGGATAGCTGAACGCGTGGAGGTTCCTGGAGGGTGGCGCCCAGGGAGGGCACAGAAGCTCCGGGCTCCTTCCCTTGTACCTCACCCCGGGCATCTCTGCGTCTGTATCCCTTGCAACACCCTTTGTAATAAACCAGCAAGTGAGAGCAAATGTTTCCCTGAGTTCTGTGAGCCGTTCCAACAAGTTAAGGGAACTCAAAGAAGGGGTTTGTGGGAACCCCAACTTGAAGCCGGTCAGTCAGTTCTAGAGGCCCGGACTCGTGACGGGTGTCTAAGCAGGTAGGGCAGTTTTGGGGACTGAGCCTTCATCATGTGGGATCTGACGCTATCTCCAGGTAGATAGTGTCAGAATCGAGTTAGAGGACACCCAGCTGGTGTCTGCTGCTTGGGGTGTGGGGAACAAAGACCCACATTTGGCCACAGAAGTCTTCTTCTGTGTTGAGGATTGTTGTAGTGTGAGAGCAGAGGAAAATCACCGTTTGAGAGTTTTTCCCAACACACACACACACACACACACACACACACACACCCCAGGTTACAGGAAGCAGATTTATTACTTACAGATGGGCAGCAAGGAATAGTAGCAGCCTAGGATTCATGATGAGCCGGTCCTGCAAGGCTCAGGAAATCTGCCCGAGGCAGATGGTGTCTCATCTGTGCCTGCCCCACTGGCCCTGCAGCTGAAAGACTCCAGAAAGCAGCTTCCCTGGATTCTATACCCTGGAGGCAATACAACATGTTGGGCTAAAGCATTGAAGGATGTCCTCTTTCTAGAAGGGACTGGAACAGAGCCCAGGCTGTTCCAGCCAGTTCCTCCTTGTCTCAGGATGTTGCGTTTCCTGGACCTCCTCGTTATTCTTGAGAACTACAGGTGAGAAACGAGAGAGAACTGGGTAGGTCCAAGGCCACCCCGAGAACCGTTCTGCACCCACCAATGGCTTTCACCCTTGGCAGAGCACGGGAAAAGGAGGCAGCCACCATAAAAGCGAGTGCTACGGTCTGAATATTTGTGTCCCCCCAAAAAAATTGATATGTTGAAACCTCATCACCAATGTGATGGTATTAAGAGGTGGTAGCCTTTGGAGAATGATTAGGTCATGAGGGTAGACCCCACACGGATGAGATTAGTGCCCTTATGAAAAAGACCCCAGAAAGCTAACTTGTTCCTTCCACCATGTGAGGACTCAGCTAGAAGGCACCTTCTATGGACCAGAAATCAGGCCCTTGCCAGACGCTGAATCTGCTGGTGCCTTGATCTTGGATTTCCTGGGCTCTAGAACTGTCAGAAATAAATTTCTGCTGTTTATGAGCTACCCAGTCTATGGTATTTTGCTAACAGACTTAGACAACAAGTAAAAAAATGACTAGGATTTTAGGAAGTTCTTAAAGGCTGAGTATAGCCTCACGTGACATTTAGAGTCCCAGGGAGCTGCAGACACAAAGGGAGTCTGTACTCATTTGTGGACTCTTCTCCACAGGCCACATCAGGTACTCATAAGAAAGCCTGGAAGTAGGATACGAGTGGGTCTCCCTTCACGGCACATGGAACATGAAACTCCGGGCACTTTCTGGAATGTTCTCTCATATCAAGAAAAAGCATTAAGCCACTGGAGGAGGAACAAGAAATCCTTTTATTCCCAAGTCCCAAGCAAAGACTCACTGCTTCTGGAGAAAGGGTAAAAACCATTTGACCCCAAGGGAGGCATGGGAAAGTTTACTGCCCCTAATCAAAGAAACTGCCATTGAGGGAGGAGGTATCCACCCCCGAGGGAGAGGCAGGAATCTCCTCCACTCTCTACACTTAACGCAATCCCTGGGCTAAGTGGAGTGAAAAGGAAAAGCCGGAGGAGGAGTGGGGAAACCTGTTCAGGCCCAGGATTCTGTACTGATAGAAAACAGAGATCGCCCACTGCTGCTCACGTCCCCCGTAGATATTCGGCAGACTTTGGCTGCCATGAGGGGAGAGACAGGAATGCCGAGAAAGCCCCGCTCACTTCAAGGCTCAAGGACACAGAGCTTGCCTGAGCCTGAGACCAGGAGCAGCAAGTGCTCCCCTACGCCCACTCCACGCCCCACATCGAGTAACAAGCACAGCAGTCCACTGCTGGGAGAAGGGTGAGCACGTGGAAAGATATCCTCTTCGTGGTGCAGGTGTGCAGGGTCTGCCGAAAGCTCAGTGTGGAATAAGAACACTGAGAAAAACTCCGGAGCAGTCCAGCCTTACATTAAGCGCAAGGTAGTAGCAGCCCACAGCTGGAGGAAGTTGAAGTCTATGAAACACTGAGGGTAACTATAGCAACAATAAAACTGATTCCACAGATGCGTGCCTATTTCTGGGCATAAATACCATTGGCTTCAGTTTCTACTGTTGATTCACCCACAATATCCAGCATTTAATGAAACATTATGAGACACACACACAAAAACGGAAAAAAAAAAAAAAACCCACACACACCAATGCAATTCTTTTTCAGGATATAAAGCATTCAACAGAACAAGACACAGAAATAACCTAGATGTTGGAACTATCAGGGAATTTAAGTAACTATGAGTAATATGTTAAAGAAGCTAGTGTGAGAAGTACACAATCTGCATGAAAGGACAGGAATTATCAGAAGAAAGATTAGTGTAGGGAGAGAGGGAAGCAACTGTGGGACGTTGCATTGGAATTCAACGTCAGCCCTGCCACAGTGTAACACAGCACCAGGCAGAACTCTGACATCCCTAATTCTAGTCTGTTGCTCCCAGATGGCAGACACACCCTAGACCCGTCCTAGGCCAGAAGGGAATCTGCCACCCAAGCAGGACACACCCAAGTCCCAGGCAGCTTCACCACTGGCAGACTAAAGTGGCCGCAGGCCTTGAATAAACAGCAGCAGTAGTCAGGCAGAGTGGCCCGGTCAGGCAAGCCTTGATATTGTGCTGATCTGGGAGGCTGTGGGTTTCAGGTGCAGCTCAGGACAGTGCCAGCTGCAGTGGCCTTCTGGTTGGGCCAAAGAGAGTCACAGCATAAATGGAATTAGGGTGCCCTCCAGTGCTGAAATGACAGCAGGGACCACAGGCTTAGGGAATTCAACAGTCAGTTCCCTTTGAATTTGTAGAAGGCCCTCTGAAGAAGGACAGGTACAAACAAGTCCAGACTGTAAAGACTGGAATAAATACCTAATTCTTCAATGCCCAGACAGTGACAAACATCCACAAGCATCAAGAAGATTCAGAAAAATATGACCTCACCAAATGGACTAAATAAGGCATTAGTAACCAACCTGGAATGGCAGAGATGTGTGACCTCTCAGACAGGGGACTCCAAATAGCTATTTTGAGGCAGCTCAATGAACTTCAATAAAATACCAACAATTCAGAATTTTGCCAGAGAAACATAACAAAGAGATTGAAATTTTAAAAAGTCAAAGAGAAATCCTGGAGCTGAAAAATACAATTGATGAACTGAAAAATGTGTCAGAGTATCTCAATAGCAGAATTGATCAAGCAAAAGAAAGATTTAGTGAGCTGGCTGGGCGCGGTGGCTCACGCCTGTAATCCCAGCACTCTGGGAGGCCGAGGTGGGTGGATCGCTCGAGGTCAGGAGTTCAAGACCAGCCTGAGCAGGAGCGAGACCCCGTCTCTACTAAAAATAGAAATTATCTGGCCAACTAAAAATATATATAGAAAAAATTAGCTAGGCATGGTGGCACATGCCTGTAGTCCCAGCTACTCAGGAGGCTGAGGCAGTAGGATTGCTTGAGCCCAGAGTTTGAGGTTGCTGTGAGCTAGGCTGACACCACGGCACTCACTCTAGCCTGAGCAACAAGCAAGACTCTGTCTCAAAACAAACAAACGAAAAAAGATTTAGTGAGCTAAATGGCAGGCAGTTTGAAAATACACAGTGAAAGGAGAAAAAAGAATGAAAAAGAATAAAGAATGCTTATGAGATCTAGAAAATAGCCTCAAAAGGGTAAATCTAAGAATCACTGGCCTTACAGAGGGAGTAGAGAAGGCATTAGGGGTAGAAAGTTTATTCAAAGAAATAACAGAGAACTTTCTAAACCTAGAGAAAGATATGAATATCCAGGTAAAAGAAAGTCAAAGATCACCAAACATATTCAACCCATGACATATAATAATCAAACTCTCAAAGATCAAAGACAAAGAGAGGGACAGGCATGGTGGCCTTACCTATCAACTTTTCTGAAAAGATAAACATATCAAATAACATAGTCTTCAAATCAACAAAAGTTATGAAAGACAAAATTGGTCATTATGTAATACTCAACAAGAAGGCATAACAATTCTAAATATTTACACATGTAACATAGGTGTGCCCAGATTCATAAAGCAATCCTACTTGATCTAAACAAAATGATCAACAGCAGCACCGTAACAACCAGGGACTTCAATACCCTTCTGACAGAACTGTACAGATCCTCCAAACAGAAAATAAACAAAGAAACAATGGACTTAAACAGAACTTTAGAGCAAATGGGCCTAACAGACAGTTACAGAACACTCTACCCCAAAACCACTGCATATACATTCTTCTCATCAGCTCATGGGACATTCTCTAAGATAGATCACATCCTACGCCACAAAATATGTCTCAAGAAATTTTTAAAACATAGAAATTATACCATGCATCTTCTCAGACCACAGTGAAATAAAATTATAAATCAACTCTACCAGAAACACTGATCTCTACACAAAGTCATGGAAACTAAACAACCTACTGCTGAATGACTATTGGGTCATAGAGGAAATTAAGATGGAAATCAAAAGATTCTTTGAACCGAAAGATTCTTTGAACAGTAAAGGGGCACAAGTTATCAAAAATCTGTGTGATACAGCTAAGGCAGTCCTGAGAGGAAAATTTGCAGCCATACATGCTTATATCCAAAAGAGAGAAAGATCACAAATCAACAATCTAATAAATCATTTCAAAGAACTGGAAAAGGATAGCAAACCAATCCCAAACCCAGAAGAAGAAAAGAAATAACCAAGATCAGAGCAGAACTAAATGGCAATTGATAATAAAAGAACTATACAGAAGATCAATGAAACAAAAAGTTGGTTCTTTGAAAAGTTAAACAAAATTTACTGGCCTCTCACTAGATTAACCAGAATCAGAAAAGAAAGGGTTCTAATAAACTTGATCAGAAATGAAAAAGGAGAAATTACAACTGATACCACAGAAATACAAAATATCATCTCCATGGATGTGAGGGCGATCTGGCTGTGACATCTGTCACCCCATTGATCACCAGGGTTGATTCGGCTGATCTGGCTGGCTAGGTGGGTGTCCCCTTCCTCCCTCACTTCTCCATGTGCATCCCTCTCGAAGCTGTGTGCTCGGTCGAAGAGGACGACCTTCCCCGATAGAGGAGGATCGTTGTTCGGTCAAGAGTATACGAGTAGCTGTGCTCCCCTGCTAGAACCTCCAGACAAGCTCTCAAAATATCATCTCCAAATACAATAAAAATATACACATAAACTTGAAAACAGGGAGGAAATGGACAAATTCTTAGAAACACACAGCCTCCCTAGGCTCAATCAGGAAGAAATAGAATTTCTGAACAGACTAATATCAAGTACTAAAATTAAAGCAGCAATAAAAAATGTCCCCCCCCAAAAAAAGCCCCAGACCAGATGGTTTCACACCCAAATTTTATAAAACCTACAAAATAAGAACGGGTACCTATCCTGCAGAAATTATTCCACAACATCATGAAGGAAGAAATCCTCCCCAGCATGTTTTATGAAGCCAACATCATCACCTTGATACCAAAGGCAGGAAAGGACACAACAAAAAAAGAAAATTATAGACCAATATCCCTTATGAATATACATGCAAAAGTTCTCAATAAAATCCTAGCAAACCAAATTCAGCTGCTCATCAAAAAAAATAAGCCATCACGACCAAGTGGGCTTCATCCCAGAGATGCAGGCATGGTTCAATATATGCAAATCTATAAATGTAACTCACCACATAAATAGAAGTAAAAACAAAGACCATATGAGCCTCTCAATAGATGCAGAAAAAGCATTTGACAAAATTCAGCACCCTGTTGCGATAAAAACACTTAACAAAATAGGCACAGATGGGACTTACCTCAAAATGATAAAAGCCATACAAGACAAACCCACAGCCAACATCACACTGAATGGGAAACAATTGAAAGCATTCCCACTTAGAATTGGAACCAGATAAGGTTGACCTCTATAACCACTCACATGCCGGAAGTCCTAGTCAGAGCAATCAGACAAGAGAAGGAAATCAAGAGCATCAAAATGGGGGCAGAAGAGGTCAAACTATCGCTCTTTGCCGACAATATTAATATGATATTATATCTAGAAAACCTCAAAGATTCTGCCAAGAGACTACTGGAATTGGTAAGTTCAGAAAAGTCTTGGGTTATAAAATCAATGTACACAAATCAGTAGCATTCATATACACCAACAACAGTCAAACTGAAAACCAAATTAAAGACTCAGTACCTTTCACAATAGCAACAAAGAAACTAAAATACCTAAGAATATATTTAACTAAAGAGGTGAAAGATTTCTTCAGGGAGAACTACAATACACTAAGGAAGGAAATAGCAGAGGACATAAACAGATGGAAAACCATACCATGTTCATGAATGGGCAGAATCAACATTGTTAAAATATCTATACTACCCAAAGTGATCTACAGATTCAATGCAATCCCTATTAAAATACCAACATCATTTTTAGCAGATCTAGAAAAAATAATTCTATGCTTCATATGGAACCAGAGAAGATCCTGTATAGCTAAAGCAACCTTAAGCAAAAGGAACAAATTGGGAGGTATCCCTTTACAAGACTTCAAGCTATACTACAAGGCAATAGTAACCAAAACAGTATGGTACTGGCACCAGAACAGAGACATAGACCAATGGAACAGAACTGAGAACCCAGATATAAAACCATCCTCATATAGCCATCTGATCTTTGACAAAGCAGACAAAAACATACACTGTGTTAAAGAATCCCTATTCAATAAACAGTGCTGGGAAAATTGGATAGCCACACGTAGAAGACTGAAACAGGATCCGCACCTCTCACCTCTCACAAAAATCAATTCATGATGGATAACAGACTTAAACCTAAGGCATGAAATCATAAGAATTCTAGAAGAAAATGTTGGAAAAACTCCTATAGACATTAGCCTAGGCAAAGAATTTATGATGAAGACCCCAAAAGCAATCACAGCAACAACACAAATAAATAAATAGGACCTGATCAAATCAAAAAGCTTCTACACAGCCAAAGAAACTATCACTAGAGCAAGTAGAAAACTTACAGGATGGGAGAAAATATTTGCATGCTATATATCTGATAAAGGGCTGATAACCAGAATCTATATAGAACTCAGGAAAATCAGCAAGAAAAAATCCAACAACCCTATTAAAAAGTGGCCAATGGACATGAACAGAAACTTTTCAAAAGAAGATAGACTAATGGCCAAGAAACATGAAAAAATGCTCAACATCTCTAATCATCAGGGAAATGCAAATCAAAACCACAATGAGATATCACTTAACTCCAGTGAGGACACCTTTTATCAAAAAGTCCCAAAACAACAAATATTGGCATGGATACAGAGAGATAAGAGTACTCATACACTGCTGGTGGGACTGCAAACTAGTACAACCTCTATGGAAAGTAGTATGAAGATACTAAAAGTAGAATTATCATTTGATCCAGCAATCTCACTACTGGGTTTCTACCCAAAGGAAAAAAGGACATTCTATAAAAAAGACAGCTGTACTTGAATGTTCATAGCAGCACAATTCACAATTGCAAAGATGTGGAAACAATTCAAGTGCCCATCAATACCCAAGTGGATTAATAAAATGTGGTATATGTATTCCATGGAGTGCTACTCAGCCATTAAAAAAAAATGGTGAACTACCTCTTATATTATCCTGGATGGAGCTGGAGCCCATTCTTTGAACTGAAGTATCATAATAATGGAAAAACAAACACCACATGTACTCACCATTAAATTGGTATTAATTGATCAAAACTTATGTGCACATATTGAAGTAACATTCATCGGGTGTCAGGCAAGTGGGAGGGAGGAGGAGGGGTTGGGTAAATTCACACCTAACAGGTGCAGTGCACACTGTCTGAAGGATGGGCACACTTGTAAGTCTGACTTGGGTGGTGCAAAGGCAATTTATGTAACCAAACCATTCGTATCCCTGTAATATTCTGAAATTTAAAAAAAAGAAATAATACCAACTTTACACAAACTCTTCCAGAAAACCTAAGTGAAGGTAACACATCCCAACTTATTCTATAAGACCCATATTACCTGGATATGAAACCAAGGACATTTAAAAAAAATAAGAATACAGTACTCTTCATGAACATAGATGCAAAATCCATAAGAAAATCAAATCTAGCAAAATATAAAAAGGATAATACATTATGATCAAGTGAGTTTTATCCTGGGAATACAAGCCTGGTTCAATCAATGCAAACTAAAAAAAATAATAACCATCATCTCGACACAATTTTATTTGTGTAAAATTCCATAAAGCGTATCAGTGATTTCCTGAAGACAGAGCCGAAAGCAAGAATGGATTACAAAGGGACATGAGGGAACTTTTTAGTATTGGTGGAAAGTTTTATTATCTTTGTTGTAGTGATGATTTCACAGACATACACATATACCAAAAGTTGAACAATTTGATTATGTGAATGTTATTCTAATTCAATTATACCTCAATAAACTTCAAAAAATAAAATCATTCAACTGTATCCTTAAAATGGGTTCATTTTATTGTATGTAAAATATACCTCAACAAAGTTGATTTTTAAAAATAACACAATTCATCCATGCAATGGAAACCCTAATGCTGCCCCCCCAAAAATGGGGTGCATCTCTTGCACTGATCTATACTCTATATTTTTTGCCGATACCAAACTGTCTTGATTACTGTAGCTTTACAGTAGGTCTTGAAATCAAGCAGAGTAAATCAACTTTGGTTTTTTTTTGTTTTGTTGTTGTTTTCTTAGAAACAATTTGCTCAACTTTGGTTTTTTCGTTTTATTGTTGTTTTTTTAGAAACAATTTGCTCAACTTTGGTTTTTTTCATTTTGTTCTTGTTTTTTTAGAAACAATTTGCTGTGTCACCCAGGCTGGAGTACAGCCCAGGCTGGAGTTCAGTGGCCTAATCATAGCTCACTGCGGCCTTGAACTCCTGGCCTCAAGCAATCCTCCTACTTTGGCCTCCCAAAGTGCTGGGATTATGGGCATGGCCTACTTTGTTTTTGTAAAAATTTCTTTGGTTATTTTAGGTCTTTTCCATTTCTGTATAAATTTTAGAATTATTGTATTAACTTCTACAAAAGCCTTTTGGAATTTTGCTTGAGATTGCATTTAATTTATAGATCAATTTGGTGAGAAGTAATTTATTAATATTGAGTTATGCAGTCTATAAACATGGTCTATCTCTCCATTTGTTTAGGTCTTCTCTAATTTCTTTCAGCAATGTTTTTAGTGCACAGGTCTTGGGCATCTTTTGTTAGATTCATTTCTAAGTATTTTATTTTTTTGATGCTAGTGTAATGGAATTTTTAAAAATTTATTTCCAATTATTTGCTGCTGGTATATATGGATTTATTCATTTATTTTTTTATACAACTTACTTTTTAAATTTAAGAGTATATATTAGAGCATAAGCTTTTCAGTAAGGATAAAGGAACATTTATGATCAATCCAAACATGCCTGTCATCTCAATGCTGCTTAGTTTTGGATGAAGATGCAGTTCTAAGCAAGAAAGTAATAAGATAATTCTAGTTTTTAGATTTAAAAAAAAATCCAGCAATGAGAACCTCTCCTCACATGTATATCCACTCAGAAAGTCCTCAATTCATTCAAAAAATATTTACTGAGCACCTACACTATTTCACCGGGCACTCTTCTAGAAAAAATGGTTACATCAGTGAATGCAACAGGTAAACATCCCAGCCCACACGGAGCTTACATTGTAGGCGGGGAGACAGATAGTAAACAATAAACACACTAAATAAATTAATCGCATATATATTACCAGGTCATAAGTGCTACAGGGGAAAAAATACAGTGCAGGGTGAGAAGAATTTGATCGTGAGGGTAGGTCACAGTTTCAGATAGAAGGGTCCGGGTCAGCCGTGTTCAATAGGTCATACTTGAGCAAAAACTTACAAGGTGTGAGGGAGGGAGTCATGCAAATATCTGGGGGAAGGACATTCCAGCAGGGGGAACAGCCAGTGCAAATTCGTAAAGGGGGAGCATGTCTGGGATCTTCAAGGAACAGCAGTGAGGCTGGAGTGATGTAGCGATGAAGTCGGAGGTCGCAGGGAGTCAGATCATGGAGAGTTTTATAGGACTTAGGGTTTAACTCAGAAGAAGCAGAGTGACATTGCGGATTTTGAGGACAGTATTGACATGCTCTAACTTATGTTTAACAAGATTACTCTAGCTGCTGGGTCTTGACCATGGCAGAGCAAGGCTAGAAACAAGGAGGCCAGTAAGGAGGTATTTGCAATAACCCAGGTGAGAGATCGTGGTACCTTGAACCAAGGTATTAGTGGTAGAAACGGTGAGAAGTAGTTGGAGGCTGGAGATATTTCAAAGGTAGAGTCACAGAGATTGACCAGATGTAGCGAAAGAGGAGTCAGGGATGACACTAAGGTGTTTTCGCCTGAGAACATGGAAGGATAGCATTGCCATGAACTGAGAGGGGAAAGACTTCAGATTTGGGGGGGTGGGTAAGGAGGCAAGGATCAGGATTTCGGTTTTGGATGTGTGGATTTGCCATCCAAGTGAAGGTATCCAGTAGACAGTTGAACATATGAGTCTAGAGTTTAGAAGACCCCTTCTCTGATAGGGGTGGACACTGAAAATTAATTCCTTATTAAAATGACGTCATGACTTTTGTACAACAAATTTTTGTTTCTGGAAGCCTTCAGAAGCAGTCTCAAGAATCTATGCTTCCACGGAGTGTGTCAGGCTATTTGTCAATGTCCGCAAAATGGTCGGAGAAAGGTTCTTAGCCACTCACAGCTGCTTTTCAGCTTGGGAAAATACTTTAAAAGACCTTTCAATCATTTAAGTGTCTCTTCATTGTGTTCAAAATACTTTCAGTGAGTTCTGCGGTTGAGTTTATAACCTGATCATTGAAACCAT
Organism: Eulemur rufifrons; assembly: GCF_041146395.1. NCBI lineage: Eukaryota > Metazoa > Chordata > Mammalia > Primates > Lemuridae > Eulemur > Eulemur rufifrons. The sequence continues at coordinate 21,149,194 of NC_091002.1, forward strand.
AAAAAAGGTTTTCAGGGTTTGTCTTATGGTTGACAAAATGAGGGAGATTAGCGATCTTTCTTGTAGGACCCAAGGACTACGTGGGATCCCAGAGGATGCACGGGCAGCAACTGTTTCCTCAGTGTTTACTGTGTGCTGTGCCCTGTGTCAATTGCTACATCTGCACAAATGCATAGGAGTGTCACAACCATCCCAGGAGGGAAGCAGAAGTACCATGATCAGACCCTATAGCTGAGGAATCTGATACTCCAAGAGGTAACGTGACTTGCCCAGGGTCACACAGTGCATGTGTGTTGGAGGCAGGACTGAAATGCTCTGAAGGAGCCCAGACGTGTCCTTGAATTCAGGCTGCTGAGCTCTGCTGGCTCAATGCAGTGGGGGCTGAGTCAGAGTTGGGGGCGTGGGGCTCCAGCTTCCTTCTCTGAGCCTTGGCTGAGGGTTGGACCATCCAGCACTCCAGGACTTGGAGCCACTCTGGCCTCCTGGGTCTGGCGTCCAGATCCATGTCCCTGCTAGTCCGTAGTCCCCACGGAGCTCAGTGAAGTCACGGACGCTTTCTGTCTTGCTTACTGCTGTATCTCTAGAGCCTGGCACATGGCCAGCCTATGATGGGTGCTCAGCGAATGTTTGCTGTAGGGATGGCTGAATAAAGGAACGACAGTTGGGACTCTGGAATTTAGATCTCACAGCGAGTCCTTAGCAGGATCTCATAATCTCCTGGGAAAGACTTTTCTCCCTGCATTCCAAATTCTCCAATGGAGACTGGGGAGGTATTTTACAGATTATCCCAGCATGGGAGTCTGAGGCTCATTTATTCCCCCCAAAATAGCTACAGACTAGAGTTATGTGCTGTACGGGGGCAGGAATATGATTTATCATGTTTCCCAGGACTCATCCAGAAACCTGGCATAAAGGAGTTAAAAATTCAGGTCCATGTAACCTGGGTTCAAATCTGTCTGCCATAACTGCGTAGCCTGAGGCAACTGACTTCATCTTTCTGAACTTTTGGATCCTCTACCATAAAATAAGAATGATTACATCCTATATTTCATAGGATTACATTAAAATTAGCTAAGACAGTTCATGTAACACTGTCTGGCACATTGTAAGAGCTTAATACAGCATTAGTAAATTGATGAAAGATTAAGAATAATAAGTTCCCCATATTACCACTAGGTGTCGCCACAGGCTTGGCTAAAAGCATTTTCTTCCCACATGAAGAAGCCCCAAGAAGTCTGGAACAAAAGGGCCTTAGAGTTGGGAAAACACCCAAGGTCACGAAAGCAGGTCAGAGATTTGAACCCAGTTGTCCTGGAGCTTTACGGGCATGGGTGGGAAGGGCCTTCCCCACCAGCGGTCCCACAGCACTTCCAGTCCCTGGGACACTTTTATTACCCATTTGTAATAACAACTATGAGTGCTATGTGACAGGTAACTATGAGTGCTATGTGACAGGTAACTATGAGTGCTATGTGACAGGTGCTATTCTAAGCATTGTACAATATGAACTCATTGGCTGGGCGCAGTGGGTCACACCTGTAATCCCAGCACTTTGGGAGGCCAAAGTGGGAGGACTGCTTGCGGCCAGGACTTTGAGTCCAGCCTGTGCAACATAGCACAACCTGTCCCTATAAAAAATTTAAAAATTAGCTGGGTGCAGTGGCACAATCTTATAGTCCCAGCTACTCAGGAGGCTGAGGCAAGAGGATCACTTGTGCCCAGGAGTTTGAGGCTGCAGTGAGCTATGATTGTGCCACTGCACTCTAGTCTGAGTGCAGAGCAAGATTCTGTCTCAAAAAACAAAACAAAAAAATGAACTCATTGAATCCCCACAAACAGCCATATGAGGTAGAGTGTAATGTTTTCCCTGTTTTACAGATGGGAAACTGAAGCACAGAGAGGTTTATTAACTTGCTCAAGGACACACAGCTAGTAAATGTAGAATAAACCTCAGCACTCTGGCTACAGTCTGTGTTATCCCAGAGCTTACTTCTTTCTTTGATCATGTTGGTAACAATGTTTCCTATTACATCTTAAAACTTTTGATATCACACAGCTTCTTTGGTGTTTTAATAACTAACTACTGGTTCATTACAGGTTGAATTTCCTGAATCTGTCTTGGTAAGGAAATAATGTTGATTTTCAAAAAAAAGTAATTGTCAAACAGAATGATAGTATAGGAAAGTAGGTATTGTGATTTCACAAAACATTGTTCTATTCATAACATAACCATTTCCTGATACTGTATCATTTAGCCCCAAATTTGCCATCCAATTCCAAATGAATTCCATTTGGTTACCAGCTAAATCAGAGGCTTAGGGGACAAATGAGAAAGCTCGGCCTGGCCTTTCAGTCATTCAGTAACCATTCATTCAACAGTTACTGCCTCCAGATTGAACTTTGACGGTGGAGACAGAAGAGGCCCAAGGGGGTTTCAGGAGAAATGAACAAGATCGGTGGAGTGTGGAGCAGGAGAGAGCAGGAGTCCTGGGTGCGCCTGGGTGTCTGGTGGGTAGGGGCAAGTTGGGGAGGCCTTGGCAGGAGGCTGAGGCTGCTCAGCAAAGGTTTAAGGCAGAAAGACCTTCCAGGTCCCTCAAGTCAGAGCCAGTGTTGGTGTTGTTTCTACCACCTGGAACTGAGCTCGGAGGGTGGAGCCGTCCCGTGGGCAGAGAGAAGCACCAGCTGGGCAGCAGCCCGCTCCACGTGAGTGAGAAGCCCTGGTCTCACCTTCTCCAGCCTTCTGGAGCCCCAAAGGGACAAGGGTTGGCCACTGAGGTCTTGTCAATGCCCAGACCCGGCATGAAATTACTGGAAGATGACATCCTCCACCCCCAAAATGGACCTCTGATCCTTGCTTGGTAGCATATGTCACGTGCCATGGGATGGTGGGACCTCTTCCTGTCTTTTATATTTCTTGAGGTATAACATAGATAAAATACATAAAGCCCCCTAGTCTTAAGGCATGGCTTGATGAATTTTTACTCATGTAATCACCAGCCAGATTAAGATACAGTCCTTTTCCTGCACCTCAGAACAGTTCCTCTTTCTCCTTTCCCTACTCCCAACCTGACCCAGGTAACTACTATTTTGATTTCTATCACCATAGAGTAGCTTTGCCTGCTCTTACACTTCATAGGAATGGAATCATACAGCATGGACTGTTCTTGTGTCTGGCTTCTTTTAGTTCACATACTGTACTTGAGATGAATTCATAGGGTTACATGTGTGCGTTGTTTATTCTTTTATATTACTATATACCACACAGTATTCCACTGGATGAACACGCCACAATTGGTGTATCTATTCTCCTGTGGATGGACATTGAGCTATTTCCAGTTTGAGTTCTGAATAAATCTGCTACGAACATTCCTGCACAAGTCTTTACGTAGACACAGGCACTCATCTCTCTTGGGTAAATTCCTAGGAGGGTAAATTCTAGGTCACAGTACAGGTGTACTGGATTTGGTACTTCCCTATTTATAAATTGCTATTTTCTTAAATAAATTCTTTAAGAATTAAAAAAGTAGCACAGGTGTACGTTTAGATTTAGAAGATACTGCCAGTTTCCCAAAGCGGTTGTACCGAGTTCCTGTGCTGTCAGCAGTATGCAAAAATTTTGAGTTGCTCCACATCCTTGCCAGCACTTAGCTCTCTCTCTTTTTCTAAACAAGACGTTCCATTACAAGACTCCTCTTTCCCTCCAGTGTGGGACACCAGGTGTCCCTAGCATGGATGTGTTGATCCCCTAGTCCATAAGCAGCAGGATGGTGAGGGGCCACATCCAGGCCTGTTTGAGTCTCAGCTAGACGAGGAATGGACATCTCCTTGACTTGGATGTGACCCCAAGAACTGGGTGGCCATGAGCATGAAACCAACAAAAAGACAGCAGATGAAACTAGTATGGGTCCTTGATGACATGGTCAAGCCACACCATTCATCTGCCACTGAGTGGCAAGCTACTTATTTTTTAAGCCAATTGATTTAGGGTTTTGGGGGTTTTTGTTTGTTTGTTTTGTTTTGTTTAACTTGCAACATAAAGGATAGAGTCCACAAACCCTCCTTATTCCCAAACCCAGTGGTGCCGTTTCTCTTCTCCACAGCATCATCCCTGCTAAGCAGTCTACCCCACTGGCCACTGCTTCTCAGTCTCCTTTCCTGGGTTCTCCTCTTCTGCCTGCCCACTCTTCTATCTACGGTCCCTCCTTTGGGTTATCACCCGATGCCATGAGCTCTGTGCTGATGGCACCCAAATTTCTATCTCCAGCCCCAGCTTCCCTTCCAAGCTGGGGAGCTCAGCTCATGTAAAACTATCTATTCACCCCGTCCGCCTACATGTTGCCCAGGTATGTCAAACTTCACTTCTCAAAGCCAAACTTTTGATCTTCCCTCTCAGTTTGTTCCTTCTTCAGGCTTTATCATCACCTTGGTCAAGGGCTCTTTCACCTCAAGGCTAAATCCCAGGTAGGTATTATCGCCCATCGGCACCCACCCAAGTCCAATCTTATGTCCTTTCCTTCTCCACCTCCCCAGGCCACCACTCTGTCTAGGTTACCATTACTTTATGCCTGGAAAGCTGTAAAAGCCTCCTGACTGGTCTCCCCACACCCACTGCCGAGTCCCCTCCAAGCCAAGCAGCCAGGGTGGCCTTTTAAGAAACCCAAATTTGATTACCATTGCCCTGATGAAAATGGCTTCCCTTGACACTCAAGGTAAAAGTGAAATTCATTATGTAGCGCTACCTGCCCTATTTCTTGCTCATCTCTTACCCTCACTCTGCTCCTTCCCACCTCCACGTCTGGGACAAGTTCTTTCTGCCTAGAACGTTTTCCCTCCTCACTTTTGCCCCGCACAACTCCTAATCGTCCTTGGTTTCTTAGCCTAAATGCCATCTTCCCAAGGAGGCTCCACCCTCACCTCCCACCCTACATTGGGACTCCATTAGTTTCTCATAACACTCTTTACTTTCCCTCGCAGCCCTTCCCATGGTACGTAACTATGTATTGATTTGATTAAAATTATTAGTGATTATTAGACTGGCAGCGCCTTCAGGTCACCCACACTACTCCCTTGCCTTTAGCACTGCGCTTTTACGTAGTAAGCGCTCGAGGAATGTGCTTAATTAGCTAATGAATGAACATGCTGACTCATCAGTGCCCGTAACAACCCAGAGGTCGGCATTTCATCAGCCGTGAGGAAGTTGAGAGCAGGGGTGGACTTGCTCGCCCAAGATACAGGGCAAGGAGAGGAGTCAGGATTCTAACCCAAGGCAGGTCCCAAGTTCTGAGCCCCGATCTTTCGCTGCTAGCCTTGGCCCCTTCATGAGAGGGCCAGGGAGGGAGTGGACTTCGAGCCACGAGAAGGTTTTCCCTGCTTTGACAGGCCACCCGCGGGGCACATCTTGACCCGGGACTCACCCACGCGGGGCTAAAGTACGCCCGCTCGACTCTCAATGAGTAAAGATCACAATCTGCTGCATATGCATGAGGGGTCCATGGCCCGTGATTTGGGGCTGCCCAGACGCGCCTGATTAGAAATTATTGCTGTTTGAAGACCTCAGCGCTCCCAGACATTTGTAAAAGTACACCGAAAGTCCTCAGAGGGTCTTCTGTGGCGGATATTAAGCGGCTATCGAGCGAAGGTGACCCTCCCACTTTGGGCTCTGTGATCAGGCGTCGCTGTGGACAGCCCGATTCCCGAAGGGGTCCTCGGCCGGCTCGACTAGAAGACGAAGGGGGCGTCTCCCCGGCTTCCTGCGGCGTCGGTGGCAAGCAGAGGTGGAGGCAGGCTGCGGCAGCGACGGCGAGAGTGGCAGCGGCGCCATGGCAGGGCTCGCAGGTACCTGGGCATCAGCCTGCTGGGGGCGGGATGAGAAGCCCTCAATGCGGCCGCGCCGCCATGTTGTCCCTTCTGGGTCACCTTAGGCGTCGCCGGGTCCCCACGCTGGGATTTTGCTTCCGCACACACCGGGAGGGGGGAGGGGGAGCACCCCTGTCCGGCGTCAAGTGATTGCCCTGCTTGGCCCTAGCCTGGGCCTTAGGGGTCTCTTCCCAGCCCAAGGGTGGGTCACTGGACTCCTAGGTTCTCGCTCCGGCCTCCAAGGTCAGCGCCCTCCCAGAATAAGGCAGGCAGAGCCGAGGGGCGCGGGGCTGGGGAGCGCGACCACCGCCTCTTCAGCCCCGGATCCCATGGCAGGGGGCCCACCTTGTGGGAGGCCTGTCACTGTTGCCACCACTTCAGTTGCATTTTTTAAATCAGAAGGTGTGGAAAAAAGAGTAGAAAAGGGTCTCCTGCCCCAGGTCCCCACTTCGGTGTCTGGGGTGATAGGTTGACGCTCTGCTTCCAGTCGCGGGCGCTTCTTACTCCCTCTAACTTTACCTCAAGTCGGGACACCCGTTCCCTTTCCTCCAATATGTGTGGGGAGTGGCCCTCAAGGGCAGCTGAAGGAACGGAATGCCTGGCACACTAATGGCCTGGAAAGGAAGAATGGGGGATGGGGGACAGTAGCTTTGTCCTTCCTTCTTGCAAATCATCTTTAGTTTCCTTACAGGCATCCGTGTCCCTTTTCAACGCTAAATGTTGGGAGACTGGGGTCTGTCATAGGAAAGAAACGGCCTTTCTGTTTATAGGTTCGGATCGTCTTTTATCCCCTTCAGGGAACTGGTGTGTTGGGACGGCTTCTCTGCCCTGCCTGACATGGTCCAACCATCCCGTCAGCCTTCTGGACGGCAACACCAAAGCCGGCAGGAAAAAAAGTTCCAGCTTAAGTGCCAATGTCAAGTGTTAGATCTTGTTTGCTTGTTTCTTTTAAATCAGAGCCTAATTAATGTTGAGCAAATCTGTTAAAAGATTCCGTCACTGGAAGCCTGGTTGATTTCCAATGACCAGGTCAAATCCATATCTGAAATCGGTCTTGTTAGAGTTGCTGCCAAAAACAGTTTAACTTTTATCTGTAATATGTTGTTTCAAAGAGGAATCTGGGTTAGGCTGTCTTTGCTTGTTGTTCTCCTATCTTTGAAACACATGCATTCCATTTCAAGCCTGTCACTGGGTGATATACCAAGGACCGTGTGTTGCCTGCCTCTCTGACTTCCTGCTCTGGGAATGCTCAGGAATCTGGATCCTGCTGGGGTTTGGGCCCTGTGGGAGGGAAAAGGAGGATAAATGGGATCATTCCCAGAGAAGATGGTGACAACATTTCTCTGGGGCATATAGAGGAAGTCAGAGGTCACCAGGGAAAAAGAGACTGTTGTTAGACTACTGTTCTGTGTGTGTGCATGAGCACACATGTTTAAATCTCTGGGGAAAAAGCTAACTGCAAATTCAGAATCTCCCTTTGGGGTGTTGGCTCCTGAGGAGATACAACATATTTCCAAATAGTGAATGGCTCACAACAAACCTCCCCCATCCAACTCTCCTGTAATAAGCTGTTGCTGGCCCTACAGCTGAAGCTCAGGAAACCTGCCCCTGCCCTGCCCCGCCCTGCCCCGCCCCGCCCCAAGAACAGACATCCCTTCCCTCAGTCAAATTCAGATACTCTACAGATAGAGGTAACAGTGTCACATAGCACCCCACTCCTCTGAAGGTTGTAGTACCTAACGCCCCACCCCCACCCCTCAACTTCAACTCTAGGCTAAGAAACTGACATCCTTCTCAGGGATTAGTCCCAGGGGTCTCACCTGTTGCTGGATCCCACAAGGCTATTCCACGTCCCTCACAACTCATTTGCTCTGTCCTTGGCCTTGTGGAGGCAGTCTTGTGGGAGCAGTGATGGTTTAGGGAAAGGGGACATTTAGTGCTGTGACTAAGGGCTTTGCAATAAAACACTAGTCATTTTCAATACCTCCCATTGCTCTCTTTCAGAATAAAATGTTTTAATGGTATAGCTTGTGGAAAAACTTTATAAACAAGATATGTTTGGACCGTTGCACAGGATGGAAAGTGAATACATTCCTTTTGTCATCTCTGGTGGGTTGTTTGCTACCAGAACATGAGGGTTTGGGGGTAGAGGATGAAAGTGGGAAGTGGACATTGCACATTCAAGCCCAACTGTGAAGGTGCAGGCCACCAGAGCAGCCCTTGCCTGGATTTCTGTCATCTCACCATGCCACGCTCAGAGCCCTGATGGATGGATGGAGGAAAAGGGCTTTGCCAAGATCATCTGGAAAGCTCTGAGACTACCCACAGCCTCTTGCCTTCTAAGGGGTGGGCACAGGAAATACTGTGTCCAGAGTGGTCAGACTTTTCCATGCTGTGCTTTGGCCTTCCTCCAAAGCTCAGCTACCTTGTCACGTTGGCTGATGTTAGAGCATCTGAGGCAGTGGGGCCATGGGCACACCCTTCAGAGGCTCTGAGGGGAGGGTCAGCCGTCATTGAGAACACATGTTGAAATATGTGCACGGTTCTGTGGGTTTAGTGTGGAAAACCACAGAAACTCCCAGTCTTGAGGGCTGCCAAGATACGGGCTTCAGAAGGGAGGGATTGTGGGCATTGCCTGCTGATGAGTCAGTCTGGGGCAAAAGGAGACCTGCCTCACCTTCAGATTATGGTAGCAGCTGTAGCCACACAGCCTAAGGAAGATGGAGTCTCAGATTGCACTTTCTATCCAAGTCCTGATTGCCCCTTGGACAGCAGAGTGTTTCTAGTATATTGGGGTTCACTGGGATCTTAGAGGCCCTCTTACAGAGGAGAACTGAAGGTGAGGGGTGGAGGGTGACTTGTCTGGGTTCCTTAGGTTTATTGATGCAAAACCAAGACCAGAACCAAGATCTGCACCCACACCCCCATAATTCTCTGATGCTGAACGAAGTTGTAGGTGCCTTCGGGTGCTGGTGACTGGGCTGAGAAACTTAAGAGGCTTGCTTAAGGGAGGGGAACATGATCAGGCTCAAGGGGGCGAGGTACTTTGTGCTCCAGAAGTGTTTGTGACAACTGTGACTAAGGGATTTGAGGAAATGGCAGGAAGAGAGATTTATGGCCCTCCAACTCCCTCCCTTGGTGTTGACCCAGGAACAGGTGTGTAGTGACAGGGACACATAAAGCCAGAGACAAGGCTGAACAGGCGGCAGGGCCATTTGGTGAGAGTCAGCTGACCCCATGTAAGAAGAGCCCCACCTCACTGAGGAGTGGGAGAGGGAAGAGAAGTCTGAAGCTGAGCAGCCAGCCCACCACCCAGCCTGACATGATGGCAGGGGAGAGTCCAGGGCCAGGGACCTGGTAAGCGTCCCTAAGAATAAAGAGGCTAGTGCTGGGAAAAGCAAGGAACCCAGTAATGGGAGAGAGGTTTATGGGGCAGGGTGGGGCCAGGCAGGTTGCCCTTGGAGTGGCTTGGTGGTTGTGGGCCCTGGAGTGTTAAGATGGATGGAGGAGGTGCCACACCACACCTCTTATCCCGTACCCATTGTCCAGGCCAGTGTCCACCCTGCCCATTACGTATTTCCTTGGGGCTCTTGGATGGAGACCTGGAGTAAGGCTTTGTGCTCTGAAATCACCCCCCTGGGGGCCCTAGTACTCCATTTTGAGGGCTCTTCCCACCATTTTACCCCTTTTCCCATCTTTCCCATAATGATTATCTGCTGTGTCCCCTATCCCAGGACCACAAGTGAAGGCACCCACCCCTTTGGGGAAGGGGAAGTAGTCCCTTATTCCGGGACAAGTGAAGTTGTCAGCTTTTAATTTGGGGGAGGGGAAAATGGTCCTTTATCTCAGGACAGTGTTGAGATGGGGCTGGGTGTTAGGAGCCCACTTTATTCCAATTCCCCCCATTTCCTCCCTCCCCCAAGTAGTGTGCCTACTCCAATTCGCCCCCCCATTTCCTCCCTCCCAGTCTTAGAAGTGTGTGTCGATGCCGCAAAGGAAGCCACAATAGACAATTTTTTTGGTGCACCTCCACCACCCCGCAGGGTCCTGGGACACTGTGCGAGATGGGGGAGGTACTTTTTTTATTTTTTCTAGAGGCGGTCCCTGTCCTCCAGGAGCTTACAATCTAGCTGGGGAGACACAACTAAAGCACACCTAAACAATTGTTAAAATTAGCGATTACCACAATATTGACCACAACTGCGTGAGACCAGGGAAGCAAGATCAGTGAGAGGCCGGGGGCTCGGAGAAGGCGTTTTAGTTTTAGTAAAGATGGTGGGATTCATTTACTGGTTGAATAGGTCCGAATCAAGTGACACATCTCTTTGGGATGGGGTGGGCTTGGGAGGCAATGAGGGGGATTGAGGGAGCATTAGGCAGCAATGTTGGAATGCACATGCCGTAGGCAAGGGACAGTGAGAGGGCCCCACTCCATTTCTTAACCCTCCTCCCCTCTCACCCACGCCCTCCAGTCCCGCCACACAGGCACGCAGTTGGTGTTCTCTGCTGCACCGAGATTCAGGGCTTCGGCTGGCGATGTCGGGATGTCCATTCTGCTGGCTGGTGTGGTGTTGGGATCTCCGTGGTGCGGCCTGCTGGCATGGCCGTGGCTGCGGGGCTGGGATGGTGCTGTCCCGACTTGGTCCAGATCAGAATGTGGTGCCTATGCCCGGATCTCAGGGATCTGCTCCCCCATTCCCCCTCCTCCCCCACCATGGCCCGCAGTGGGATGGGGCAAAGGGGTTGGGAAGGGATCTGGTATTGTCGTCATTGTTGGTACTGCTTCTCCGGGGGCCTACCGGCCCCTCACTGACCTCGCCAAGTGCTCCTTTGACAGGGGAACACAGGGGACCCCCCATTCCTGTGCGGCACTGGCTCCCATGCTAGCTGAGATGCACAGGAGCATCTGATGATGTGGCCGCCCAGGGGTGGGAGCTGGGACCTCAGTTGGGGGCTCTGGGCCCGCGCTCCCCCATCACGTGCCGCCCGGTCCGCGACACGGTGCACGCCAGCTTCTGCAGGGAGTACCTGAACACCTGTGTGAGAAACCCAGGACCCGCCCTTAGTAAAGAGCACCCGCAGCGTGTCTGCGAGCTGCCGTGCCCGCCCCCGCCCCCTGCCCCGCCCATCTGTCCAGTGTGGGCTGGAGAGGCGGGCGCGAGCACAGCCTGTCCACGAGTCAGGGCAGCTGGAGCTTCTCCAACTGTGCTGAGCGCGGCATGGCGGCAAGCTGATTGGACCCACAACTTAGGTATACCTCACTTCTCGCAATGGGCTGGGTCCCTGGAGGATTTCGAAAAGCGAATCCTACCCAGTAAATGCAGCATTCCAGGAACACCTTGAAGGAAATACGCGACTCCTTTGGCAAAGAATTCCTTTAGCAGGGAATTTTTCCTGCAAAGGGAGCTTTTAGGGTAAATGATTTTATGGGCAAAGCGCTTTCTTCTGATTTCTTTTTACACAAAGCGCTTTTGCTTCTATTTGGTTTTCCATAAAGCGCTTTTTCCTTTTTTGGAAGCGCTTTTTTCCCCTTCCATTTTTCTTGCGAAGGGCTTTTTCCTCTAATTGTTTTCTTCAAAGTGTTTTTCTCCGATTCATTTTTTTAAAGTTAGATCCTTTGTCTATTTTTTTCCTGCAATGCGCTTTTTATCTAATGTGTTTTTCTACCAAGTGCTTTTTGTCTGATTTATTTTCCTGCAATGCGCATTTTTCTTTTTGGTTAATTTTTCCTCTAATTCGTTGTGGGGTTTTTTTGCGAAGTGATTTTTATTTTTTTCTGAGAAGTGCCTTTTTCTAACTTATTTTTCATCCCACTCCCGCAAGCATTATATATATATGTATATTTTTTAAGAAAATTTCCCCGCAATGCGCAATTTTTTAAGGCGGAAAATTTTTGCTCTGCGAGCTGTAAAGTCTCGCAAAAGAAGCGCCCCGCCTCCCTCCCGGGGTCGAGTCTGGGTGTAGCGGGTTTTTCTTACCACGTAGGTCGCTAAAAGCCTCGGTTGGTCGTCCGCAGCGGTCGCCCGCCGCGCCCCGAGTCTTTGTCCCCAGCCGGGCGCGGGCGCACAGGGGAAGTTCTGCGCTAAGAGGACGGCGCAGGGAATGGGCGGGGGACGCACGATGCCGGCGGCGGCACTTGGGCGGGCAGGGATCGCGGCAATCGGAATAGGAGGCGGCAATCGCGACGCGGGCTTGCGGGTTCAGGGGACACGCGCTGGGAACCATCTCCCACCCGGAACCCCAGCATATTTACCTGCAGCAGCACGCGGAAGATGTACCAGCCGATGATCAGCAGCTCAGCTGAGGCTGCCGCCACTGCCGCCATGGTTCCAAGAGCGCTGGGTGGGTGGTCGAGAGCGAGGGTTCGCCGAGGGCTGCTCGTCGCTCGGAGTCCGCTGTAGGGCGCACTGCTGCAGCTGCCGCGGCCGCGCCTTAAGTACCCGCCCGCCGCCTAAGTGCGCATGCGCGCTTCGCGGGGGCTTCATGAGGAGGGGTGACTGGGGGCGATCCTCATTCGCCAGGAGAAGAAAAAAATAATCCATCTGTTCTTTCCACACCGACCCCCACCTCCTGAGTTCCATCTTAGCCCCCTTCCAGAAGATTCCGCTGTGCTCGCTTTTGAATTTTCGTGTAAAATGAAAGGGTACCGTGACCCTGGGTGGAGTGTAGGGCGAGGGTAGGGGATGCAAACCTCTTGGTGCTGCGCCCTTCTCTCTGAGCCCTGGCCTGCACATTTGAGCCTAATCTCCGCTGCTGCCCTATACCCCACTTTAGGCATGGGTGGAAAACCGAAGTTAGGGAGGGATTATCTGCCCTTAGAGAAAAAAACGGTGCCCCTTTCAGGAGCCTTGGCACCACAGGCCCGTGCTCAGGACTCTTCCTAATATTCAATGTGTGAGTTTTAAGCCCAGGTACTCTGCCTCATTAGAGTCTCTGAGCGCGTAACGCTTCTCCGATTCTTCGCATCCCGCTTCTTGCGCTGGGAGGAGAGATCAGGATCTGCAGGCGAAGTGGCTACCGTGGGGAGCTGAGCCAGGACACTGCGCTCTGGGCGCAAAAGCTGTAGTCTCCGAGTATCTACTCTGGGCGGGATGCGGGAAGGATCCGCGCCCTTTCTACGCGCGGGAGGAATGAGCTTTAGAAAAGTACTCGGAATGTGTCAGGCATAGTTTTCGGCAGAACAGGTTGCTTCAACCTCTGTCTTCTGCTCCCCTCCCCCAGGCCTGGTAGGTCTGCCCTAGCCAGTGGGGTACTTTGTACCCCTTGCGCTGAGCGGCTGGAGCAAGGAGCGGGGTTTCGCTACCGCTGCGGGAGGACCGCGGTTACCGCTGCGGGAGGATTGTGGCTACCGCTGCGGGAGGATCGTGGCTATCGCTGCGGGAGGATCGTGGCTACCGCTGCGGGAGGATCGTGGCTACCGCAAGCCCCGTTTCCAGGCGAGGCGGGTCCCTTTCGGAGCGCCTAAGGGGTCCCGCGCGGATAGTGATCGCGGGTTTTCCGGACAGGAAGACCCAAACGCCGTTTCTGAGCGTGGCCCTCGGCATACCAGTGGCCCGCCAAGCACCTCTCTAGCAAGCTGCCTGACACAGGGGCCAACTGGCATTTACTCTTATGTGAATAGAAAATTAATTTTGATTAAAAGCTCATGGAGGTCAGGTTCTCTACAGTGCCAGCAGCAGATGGAAGTGTAATGATCCAAGCGAGTTCAGTTTGGATGAAGTGGCATAGTGATTTTTCTCTGCATTGATTTTCCAAGAAGTTGGCTGGTTTTGGCAAAATGACGCCAGGTTACTTTGAAAAAAGCAAGCTCTGCCTCGGCTGCCATCTTAAAACAGAGTATTTGGTGGTGCTGCTGCCGCTTGCAGCTTCCCAGAGATCCCTTGCCTGAACTGGGGGCCCGCAGTGCGCCGCTAACTGCTTTAACTCGTCGCCTGAGCACCTACTGCTGCGAGAGATAATAGATACAGAACCCTGTCCTTACCACATGGGGGCACAGCACGGAGCCCATGGCCGGAGCCCATGGCCGTTCTGTGGCAACCACAGGGCGGTATTGTGCGGTCTGGGCCCCTTGAGGACGGGCCGCAGCCCCAGGAGGCGATACATGATCTCTGCTGGGCAGGGCCCAGGCAAAGCCAGTCCACTGTACAGACCGTGCCAGAGAGCCTTCTCCCTGAGCCCCCAGTAGAAGCCCAGGGGAAACATCCCAGGAGGCTTCCCGAACTGGTGACTTGGAGAGGAGTGGAACTTCCATGGGTGGGCAGGGAGGAAAGGGCATTCACATTTGCTGTTGTTAACCATGATCCATCTTCCCAAATAAGTATACATTCTGTTCCTGTTTTTTTTTTGTTTGTTTTTGTCTGTCTGTCTGTCTGTCCTTTGTGTGTTTGTCTGTTGTGTTGACTTTCTCCCTTCAGGATCCTTGCTGCCTTGGTGATCCCGGGCTGACAGCCAGAGAGCACAGCGGCTCAGCTCCTGGAGAGTGAGGGTTGAAGAAAGCGGAGGGCAGCCGCCTGCGCCCGCTGGCTCGCATTAGGTCGGTTCCTGCAGCGGTGCTTGGCAGCCTTGGCGAAGGCCCTGCCCGGCAGAGATCATGTATTGCCTCCAGTGGCTGCTGCCTGTCCTCCTCATCCCCAAGCCCCTCAACCCCGCCCTGTGGTTTAGCCACTCCATGTTCATGGGCTTCTACCTGCTCAGCTTCCTCCTGGAGCGGAAGCCTTGCACAATTTGTGCCTTGGTTTTCCTGGCAGCGCTGTTCCTCATCTGCTATAGCTGCTGGGGAAACTGTTTCCTGTACCACTGCTCTGATTCCCCGCTTCCAGAATTGGCGCATGACCCTGGTGTTGTGGGCACCTAACAGCCTGCTCTGTTAGCTTTCCAAGGAAGCAGAAGACGGGAGGGGAGGCATTGACATAGGTCATAAAGCATTGGAGTTTCAAATCCCGCAGCCCCGCGGGTGCCACATTCCTGATGGCGCCTTTTTGGCCTGTGATGTTTTATCCTTATAATGTGAATAATGGCACTGACCAGTGCTTTTATTGTAGAGTCCTGTAGTCATGGGTGGTCTCGTGGTTGTGTGTGTTCTGTCCCCATCTTGGTCCTGGCTGGTAGGATGGCCACCCCCCTCGCCTCATAATGGTGAAGTCTGCACCCATCCTGGTCAACTGCCCTAGAGTGACCTGGGCAGATAAAATGCCATTGTCATTGTCACCTCTGTGACCCCCTCCTTGTCAGGGTCTCCTTCCTTCCCAGAATATTAGTGACTCCTCGTCCCTCTCCCTGTTTCCCTTCTCTTCTACCCCTTTCCTTTTTGGGGGAGCGCCTGTCTAAGACAGGGCTCATTTTTGCACTTATCTCAAATTTGAAGAGATTGCTGACGCCCAAGAGCCTCACTTTTTCATCCTCGTTTCCTTGTTCAGCAGGCTAAACAGAAAAATGTCTTGACTTGTCCACGAATCTCCCAATATTTTCTCCCCTTCATTTTTAAGAAAGGAAGCAACAGATAGGTGTTGCTCTTTCACCTGGTATCTGGGCTCCTGCTTGCTGGCCCAGCCCCACTTCCTTTGCCCTCCTGTCTTTCTCAGCTGTCCCAAGGAGGGGGGCCTCATTGTGTCTCCCGTGCATGCTCTACGGGATTGAAGTATTGTGTGTTCATGTAGATCTATCGGTCCCCAGCTGAGTGAGTGGGAGAGTACTTGTGTGTTTCATAACAGCCATGAGTCCCTTGATAGGTGTTTGCATATTTTTTGATGTGCCCTGTGCGTGTGTATGTATGTACAAATACATGTGTGTATATTCCTTTTAAAGAAGCTGTATCGAATGTGTTCTGATTTTGAGGTTTAGTAGTAGCTAGCTATATATAGTAGGTGCCGCTACAGTTTTTATTTAGCATGGGGATTGCAGAGTGACCAGCACACTGGATTCCGAGGTGGTTCAGACAAGACAGAGGGGAGCAGTGGTCATCGTCCTCCCGCCAGGAGCTTCTCCGTTCCTGCGCATATAGACTGTGCATTATGAAGAATACACAGGAAGACTTTGTGACTGTCACTTGCTTCTTTTTCTGCGCTTCAGTAACAGTGTTGGCAAACGAGACTTTCTCCTGGCCCTGCCCACTGGGGATCAGCATGGTTGTCCTTCCAGTCCGAACCATCCATCTCTCTTTTGCCTGAGGGGAGAGGGAGGTGGGCCAGGCAGAGACAGAACTGGAGGCAGTCCATCTAGGGAATGGGACTGTGAGGCTGCAAGGCCACACTTGTGAAATGTTTGGGCTGCTGTTCTAGAGCTTTTCTTTCTGGTGTGTTCGTTGCACAGCTGTTTGAAATGTTTAATAAAGCTTTATAAACTTTACTTTGTGTTTCTATGTGGCTGCAGTCCATTTGGGTCCTGGCGTTGGATTTCTGAGTTAGTAGGGGGCAGGGGGATGCATGGAGGGGCTGAGTCCTTGGCGCCAGAGTACCTTAGCCCAAAAATTTGATATGCTCTCTGGAGAGCAGATGGTGGGGTTAGGGGAGAGGGAGCAGGGGGCAGGCCAGGCGGTGAACAGGAGGGAGTCTGAAAGTTTTCAGAGATGAGACATTTGTGTTTCTCAGCTCCCATGGCTTCTCGCCTGAAATTGTTTCTCTCCATAGGAGATTTGAGTAACCGATCCCTTGACAAACAACTTAAGACAGCTGGAGCTCTAATCATCAAGGATTTTTATGGTGCTGCTTTTGAAGTAAAAATAAAGTGAAACCCCTTATGACATTTCAAGTGGAAAAATAAATAAGACTGGCTGTCCAACCAGCAGACTTAAGGCAATGGTAGAAGTGCACGAGTGGTTTGGTTCCATGTCTAGGTGTGCTCAGGCTCCATGGCCATGACCTTTGAGACAGAGGGCTAGCTTGCCAGGAGCTGTGCTCGGTGTGCACGTCTGAATCCCTTCCTTTCTTCTAGAAGGCACAGTAGGAACACTGCCTGTTCAAGGCACGGGGCTCTTGTTAGGATTTATTGAGGTAACAGTTGTGAAGGGCTTTGGTAATTTCATAGTAGATCACCTGTTTTACCTACCTCGATTTTTAAATTATTGCTATAAAGTGTGTGGTTTTCTCCTGCTCTTTTAAATCTCTCCATCATCACTTTATCCCTTTTTTTATTTCCAGTGTTGCTTATCAATGCTTTCTTTTCTTAATCAAAACTTGCCAAAGACTTGTCTGTTTTAGAAGTATTTTGAAAGAACCCAACTTTTATCGATCATATCTGCTGGGTATTTTTCCTATTTGATTCCTTTGTGCTTTTGTCTCCGAATTCTTCTTTTGTGGGTTTCTGGATGTATTTTGTGGTTCTGCAAAGTCTTGACAAGCTAAGGAGTCATCCACATGAAAAGGATGGTTTATTCAACAAACATTGAGACCCTGTACTAGGCTTGCTGGGGATTTCAGGGGCAAGACCCAGGCCTGACTCTCCAGGAGCTCAGGATTCTAGCCTAGTGGGAAGACTTAACAAAATAGACAATTGCAAATTCCAAAAACAAAACAAACAAACAAAAAAGGCTTTTGTGGTCCTCCTCTCCTGGGGAGGCACCTGGATGATAAATGAAGCCAAGATTATTGCTTATTTTGCTCTCCCTCAGAAAGCAGCTCTCTGTTTTAGGTCAAGAGGGCTTACAAGTCACAAACAGGCCTCCCTCTGCAAGATTTGTGGCCCTTTCCAGCAGGGAGCCTGCACCCCCCACCCCAAGGTGACTGCCAAATCAGCATTCTGTATGCCTAACAATGCTTCCCACCTAGCAGAGCACCCTGCCCTCTGAACTGCCTTTCAGGAAAGGAATAGGAGTACCAGGACTTAAAAAAAACCACACTCTGCGATTCCATTGGTCACTACGGCTCTTAGTATGAAACTTAGTACCACCACATGGTACTTAGTTACCACAAGACCCCATGAGGCCTGGGTCTGGGCTTCTTTAGGAACTGGTCCGTGCCCTGTTCTGGGCCTCAGTTTCCTTATAGGTAAAATATGTTTGGAGCAAACAGTTTTCCCAGCCCTAATATCCTGGAAGTTCTTTCCCCCGGAGTTTTAGAAAGGCAGCGGAGTTCTGAGTAGGTGGCTGTGCACTTTCAGGCTAGCCTGCATGTGCTTTATGCTTAGTATACCATGCGAGCCCAGATACTGCCTCTGTCAGGAAGCTTTCCTGGATTTCTTCCTTTTCCCTGGAGATCCACTTGCCTAGAGCACTTCACTCAGCCTTCTGCTGAGTGCTGTTGTTAGGTAGTCTTCCTCTTCCTTAGTGACTGAGTTCCTAGATGGTGTGGCCCATGAGGGCTCCTCCTGCCTCCCAAGAGGGGGCTGCATTATTAATCATTCCACCAATATTTGTCAGAATCCCATGCAAGACTAGGCCTTGGGACTACACAGTGGACAAGGTAGACAGTCCCTGCTAACGGGAAAGGGGATGACATTGAGCATCCCAGGGTTATACAACTACGGACTGTGGCAGGTGCTAGAAGAGAGAATCTAAGAGGGGATCTAATGCAGGCCTGGGAGAATCGACGTTCGGATGGAGACCTGAAGGACAAGTATAAATGTTTGAGCAGTGAAGTCATAAACGAGAGGTTATTTTTTACCATCTAATCGAGCATCTCTGTGCTTACAGATAAGGAGACTGGGCTGAAGGTAAAATCAAGGACCACCAGTATCTGGCTGCCCTAGAATCAGAACCCAAAAAGGCTTTTTGGGTCAGTCTGCTTAAAGCTAGAGAACTATTGGGAGATACGAAGGGGGTCTAAGGCTGAAATGCTGATGGCAGGCCCCAAAATTCAGTTCTGAGAACTCTTCAGTTTTCAGCTGACTGGGAACCATCACAAACAAGGATCTGATGGTATTGAGGGGTGAGCCAGTCAGAACAACATTGAAGGTGGGATTCTTCCAGCAGGAACAGGACAGCATCTGAGTGGTAAGTAGCAGGGCGGTAGAGAAGGCTGCCGCCCCGCTAGATCACTGGGAATGGGAGAATTGGGTCCAAGGAGTGATCGAGCGGGAAGGAATGGCAGGAGACAGGGTAGGCTGGGGAAGGAGGAGGCAGTGGGAGATGACAGAAGGAAAGCCAACCCCTGTTGAATAGCAACGGGAAAAGGAGGCCAGAGAAGGGTTGTCGCCTGTGTCCATCCGGTTGGCAGAGCTAGCACCCAGTGCAAAACTCACTCCCCACCCCACCAAAATGTCACTGTTCTGAGAAGAGGAAAGAACTAAGAAGTGCTCTCCTCGGCAAGTGATGGGAGCTGATCCTGACTGAGGGGCTTGTCCATCCTCAGCCAAGTAACCCCCACTCCCCAGTGTCTTTCTGAAAGCCCCAGGAAGGACAGAGTTTGGTCTGGCTGGCTTCAAGGTCAGGGGGAGGGGGAATTAAGTATGTTGAGCAAAACTTCAGCTGCAGAGCAGGCTCAAAGTGAAGAACAGAAGCAGCGGGCTGAGCAGCAGCTGAAGGCCTCAGACTGAAGCCCTTGGTCTCCCTTTGGGATATTGGGAAAGGGACTCAAACCTTGGGTGGGAGATAGACTTGCAGGACCAAAGAACCCTGATGCGAGGCTTCAGAGAGCCTCAGGTCTCGTGCTCTTCTTTGTGACTGCGCCTCCCTGAACCTCAGTTTCCTCACTGTAAAACGGATACCATGCCACCCACCACAGCATCTGCCTCAAGGCAAAGTCTCCACATATGTTATTTCTTCTGTTCTCTGGCCCCCTACCGCCAGCCCTTACTGGGCTCAGGCCTCTTAGGATGTGCTCTGATCCTCCACTCTCCCACTCATTCATTCGTGGGAGGAGTATTTGCCAGGCTCCTTGCCAAGCTCTTCGACGCTGGTGCACAATAAGACCATGCCCTCCTTGAGGAGCTCAGATCGGCAGGAGGGAGGGCATCGAGGCAGTCTTGTAGGCAGATAATTACAACACCGGGTCGTTAGGGCTTTAGTGGAGTTAGGCAGAGAGATTGCGTGGGAGACCATATGTCAATACCTCAGTGTGAAGTCCCTTAATTATTTTTCACATTTTCTGAAAAGACAATAAACCTAAAAAGGAAAACACCAAGATGTAGCTTTTTCCTGGGACGCCAAAGTCCTGGGTTTGAGTCCCTGGTTGGCCACCAGCTTTCCCAGTGACCCTCATGGATTTCTCTCTCAGAGTAATCCCTGCCAGGCCAGCCTCCTCTCCATGAGGATCAGAGCAGGGATAACTTTGAGAGCATTTTGTCAGATACGGGTTGAACATGACCCTTCTCCAAAGACTAACCCTCTGAGTGGTTCTGGCCTCTCACCTCTTTTCCTGGGTAGCTTGCACTTGGACAGCTTACCACCTCTTCCAAAGCGAAACCCTCTGCCAATCCCCTGTCCCACACTGGTAGTGGCAGCCCTCCAAGGAGGGGACAGGGAGGCAGGAGCTAAGGCCCTGGGCCTCATTCCCACCCCTTCCAGTGTGATTTGCTCTTCTCTACTCACTCTGCTGTAGGCCTCTGTTTCCCCATTTATAATCCAAGGATGGGGCTGGACCAGAAAGTCTTTAACATTTCCAAAGTCATCTTCTGTGAAACATCAGTGAACTTGATTCTTGTTGCTCCAATCTTAGAGATATCGGTTAAAAGAAAGAACATGCGTTAAGACAATTAAGTGTTTAATCAAAGGATCTTTTGCATTAAAGAATAAACTTTAAATCTCTTGGGTGTAGAATTGTCAAGGATCTTAGCTTAGAGCCAAGACAGACATGGAAGGGTCTATGAGGGAGGAAGACAGACAAAAGCCCTTCAGTGGTTCCCTGTTGCCTATGGTCCCAACTCGTTAGCTTGGCCATCAAGGCTCTGCACAACCCCTGAGGATAGGGGCTTAGTCTTTGTCCCTTGGCCAGGCACAGAACCTGTCTGACCAGGCCTGGTATAGTACATGGTACCTGCTGGTTGGCTGGCCTGGTGGGTAGATGGATGGGCGGTTCAATCAATCAATTGCTAGACTCCCTAAGGAATTCGGTGGCCCAGTCTTTCCCAGAAGGAAGGGAATTCAGTTTGCCTCTCAAGTCTCTTGGCACCTCTGAAGTGACAAAGATTATTTTCCAGCCTCCAGACTAGTATTTTGAACACAGATATGTGAGAAGAAGCTTGTAAAAGGCTCCACAACCTGGCATCCTCCCTGTGGTGACAGTCCACGTGTGGTTTGGGAGTAGCCCGGCCAGGTGGTAGACACCCCGTAAGACCTGGATGGAGGTGGGCTCCTGTTTGCTTGTGAGCTGAGGGGATTCCCACTTCTCCCCTCTCCCTGCCTGTCCCCCACCCCAACCCCATTTGTGGGACTTCCCAAACATTCCTGCTTTTATGAGCGCTTCCCCACACACTGGCAGGCAGGTGAGCTAGCAGGATTGGAGGGCATGGACCACGGCAAGAGATTTAAAGTTTCACAGAGAGCCAACCAGAGCTCTGCCAGGAGGTTCTCTGACTTACCCGAGGGTTCACAGCTAGGCCAGGCTGGCCCTGGATTCCCGGGTCTGACCACAAACTTAGTTGGCCCTCTGCATTGTTCATCCTCCCGTTTCCCTCTTCTCCTGCCCTCCCGCAGCCCACCCCACTGCAACACACCATGGGAGCATACCGCAGAGATTCCAGTCCTTCCTCTGGCCCCGTTCCCTCAGACCACTTTGAGGAAGGATCCATCTCAGTCCAATGCCTAGACTCTCAGCTGCCATACTGTGGGGTTAGACTGCTATTCACAGATGGGCTAGGCCATTTGGGAGGCCGACTCTTGGTAGTTGGCTTTTGGTTTTGTTTGTTTTTACTTACTGGTCAAATAGGAACCAATTCTCATTTCCACACTCAGAGTCATTTTTATGAATGCCATATGGTTCCATTTTGTACTGACAGGAACTGGGGATCACAGGCGCGTAGCACAGCTACTGCGACTCATGGCCCTCGCAGTTGTGTCCCCCTAACAGGCTGCATGTGGTGTTCAGAACCAGTAAGATTGGATGGGGCCTCCTTGTCCACAGTCATGACAACACTGCCCCTCTAGTCCTGCCTCTCTGGCCCCTTAATCTTGCCCTTGTCCGTCTCCTCCTTTTAATTCAGATCCAGTCCTCTCTAGCTGAAGACCGCACCAGATGCCTCTTTGCTTTCAATCCTGTCCCTTTCAACCCATCGTCCAAACGGCCGCCATTGGGCTTCCTTGCCAGCTTAGGTCATGTTCTATGGCTGTTGACTTAACTTTTGTCCTTCCTTACCTAGAAGATGGAGTTCTGTCTGTTAATGGGGCAATCAGAGTGTTTCGCAAGCTGGCTCCCACCTACCCCATGTGTTCCTACTGTGCTTCTCCAGGTGCCCAGCCAGATGAGCCCACCTGTCCTCCTGGAAAGATGGCCCCTTTCACATGAGAGTCCAGAAGATTGCCTAAGGAGAAGGTGTTAGGGGAGGGTTTTTGAGAAAGAATATGAGGTCTCCAGTGGCAGCCACCACCAGCAAGAGAACCAAGAAGGGGTCATTGGATTGGTCAGTTAGGAGGCCTTGTCCTCCATGTCAGAGTCAGCAGAGTAATAGAGGCAGACATCACATCACCGTGGGAAAAGGAGAAAATGAGAGGAAGAAGTAGAGATGAGGGGACAGATTGCTGCTTCCATCTATGAAGGGAAAGAGAGAGATGGAGAAGTGAAAGTCCCCATTTGGACTGTTGTTGTTTTATTTAGCTAATATTTGGCAAGTGCTTTTCTGGATCAGCCCTGATAGACATTTTACCAGCAGTCTCTCCCTGAGACTTCACAGAACATCCCAAGGTTGGCATGGTTATGTCCACTGTACAGAAGAGGTTCCCAAGATGGCGGGCAGAGCTGGAATTTGTACCCCGTTCCATTGCTGTGCACAGCCTCACGTTCACCACTCTTCTTGTCCTCCCTGCAGCCACGAGGGGAAGGAGGAGGTGGAGAGCTCCCCGCAGACGGAGAGCCAGGCTAGAGGCACAAGGGAGGTTACAGGGCTTAGATAGGTCTGGAGGGCTGGAACACCTAACTTTTCAGAGGGGAAGGGGCCATGGAGGAGGGAGGCTATTTTTAAAAGTCAAATAGAAGGTATGAACCTATTAAAAACCAGGGGGGGAAAGGATTGAATATTCAACAAGTATCTGAGTTGGGTACCTCCTCTAAGCTAAAGAGCAATGAAATGACATCAAGAAGACAAAGGCCAACAGTGAACATGAGCAAGTGATGACCTGTGTCCCAAGATGCCTGGAGTGGACTGAACTTGGATGGGCAGGTAGGGGGCTTAGCCTTGGACAGCAAGTGTGCAAAGACCCACTCACCCAAACCTGGCGAGTGACCTCATCTGTCCTCAAGCCATCACTGGTAGGTGCTAAATAAATATTTGCTGATGTGAAATAACCATCTGAAATGGGAAATTAGATCGAAGAGGAAAATGCCTTTATTATGCTATCGATGATAGAAGCGGCTGGGCATCTCATCCTTTGGCCAGTTAGGTGGTGCTGCCTGGGGTATTCAGAATTGATATCTACATGGTGGTCAGGACTAGGATGACCAACCCTTCCTGTGGACACAGTTCTGCACACTTTGCAAGGGTTTGGGGGCAGGGGAACTCACACACTCAAGGTATTCCCCATTCAGGGTCTTGAGTTTTGAGGACCCCTAAATAAACTCATCCCCCAGTCTATTAGGTGAGTTTGCCTCCACCACGTTGGATTCTTGATGATCCCTATTTCTTAGAGAAGAGAACAAACTCCAGGTCTCCCAGCAAGAACTGGCAGAAATAAGCCTGTCCCCCTCTGACACCACTGTGTCTTTTATACACTCTACCCCTTCCCTGAACAATCTACAGTTTCACCACGTAATCCTTTCAGAACCGGGGTCCAAATACGTTATCATCAAGATTATTAGGTGGGCAGAGTCGGCAAGGATCCTTTCCACTCACTGGCTGTGAGTCACCTCCCTTCCCTGGGCCTTGGTGTTACCATCTGTGAAATGAGGCAGTTGGACCAGATAATCCCCGAGTTCCTTTCCAGCTCTAGCATCATCCTCAGATACCCTGGTGCAGTAAGTGAATAAAGGGCGTGGTGACCCCAGGCTGTGGGTCAAGTGTGCATCTTGGAGCATGGAAGAATTGTGATGATGGCCACAGCCCCCTGGAAGATGACCTTGGCAGGAGCTGGCTGAGATGATTTTTCTGCTGATGATGGAATCTCCTGGCAGAGTCCATACAGGTAGGTTGGTGCAGGTGAGGAGTGGGGAGGGGGCTTTTCTTCTCTTGTGATTCCCAAGTAATGTTTCCTTGCAGAGTTGGAAGCCTCCAGGACTGGCAGATGCCAACTAGATTTAGCCATTCATACTGGCAAAGTAGGTGACCTATCTTTCTACACACGCTCCTGGCAGGACTTCCAGAAGGCTTTCTGCTCCCGCCCCTTAAATGCCTCCCTGTATTTCATTGTCACTGTGCCTGGAATCATACCTTCCTGTAGCCTTCCAGTTCCCTGTCCAGGTGGTGTGTTCTCTGAGAAGACTATGGCATAAATGCTATAATCAGCCAGGGATATGTTTATCTCGGAGCTAGAGCCAAGAGGGGAAGGCTTGTCCAAAATTGAGGCTCAGACCGTTGATTCACTAGAAAGAGAAAAAAAGTCCATTCCAACCTCACCTCGGAGCACACACCCAAATGCAAAAATTATTTTAAAAGGGCAAAAAGGAGATATGAGCACATTAAACACTAGGGAGAAAAGTAATTGAATATTTAACAACTATCTGAATGGGGGAGCCCATTTAAGCTAAAAAACAACAAAATGACATCAAGGTGGCAAAGGCCAATCAATTTGACTACATTAAAACTAAATATTTCCAAAGTCAATATCACAAACAACCAAAAAGCAGAGTGGTTAAAATATTTGCAGTTGTATAATATATAAATGAACACACCCAAAATTGTAACAGTAAAAGTAAAACAAATAAGGTTGTAAAGTCACCCAGAGTTTTCAGAAAATGAAATGGAATTAACTAAAAAAAATTTTGGAAAAATATTCAACTTCACTAATTACCAAAGATCAACAATGAAAACAATAAGGAAATACAAGTTTTCACCAACAAATTAGAAAAAAAAGTTTAGGAATACCCAATGTTGATGAGAATACAGTGGAATAGGCACTGTTATATGCTATTGGGGGAATGTGAATTGGTGCACTCATTTTGGAAAGTATTATGGCAAAAGAAAGATGAAAGTTTTAAGAGAGGGTAAATGGCCTATGTCTTCATACAACATATATTGAGTGTCTATTTTGTGTCAGGCATGGTGCTAGTTTTTAAAATATGAAGGTAAGATATGATCCCTGCTCTTAGGTGTACAAAGAGATAAAAAAAAAAAAAAAAAGACACACAAACAGATACTAAAATGATACACAAGAAGGAGCAGGCCAGAGAGATGCTTAGGACGTGGGAGCATGGGGCAGCGGGGTTGGTGGTACAGGTGTGAAGTTTTATGGGAGTGTCCACAGAGGTTCCTAGAAGAGGTGATTGGTGAGGGGGAGGTATTCAGGTGGAAGACAGAGACAGGGGAGAAGCATCACGTATGAACTCGTGGGCAGTTGAGGTTGCTGAAGCACAAAATAAGAGTCTAGGGGTGGACGAGGTGGAAGCAGATCACACAGTGCCAGTGTGGTTAGTTGAAGAGTTGGGTCTTCAGTTACAACAACAAGCATTTTGCAAAGCTGGTGCCATGGTAAGATTTCTCTTTTAGGGTGATTACTGTGGTTGCTTGGAGAAATTTGGAGGTATGAGGGCCAATGAGGAGATGATTGCTTTGGTCTGGGTAAAGAGGGCAAGGCCTAGATTAGGGTAGAGGCCAGGAGGATGAAGAGAAGTGGTCAGATCCAGGAGGTAAAGTTAGGAAAACCTGCTAACTAGTTTGGTTGCTGGGGTTAAAGAGAGTCAAGGATGTCTTTCCTGTTTCTATCTTGAATGACCGGGTGGCTGGGAGAACACTCAGGAGAAAGAACAGCCTTGGGGGGCTGGAGGAGGATGTTGAGCTCAGTCTCAGACAAGTTGAGTCAGAGGTGGGCATCCGGGTGGAGGTGGGCATCCGGGTGGAGGTGGCCTGCAAAGAGCTAGGCAGAGGGTCTGGATCCCAGCAGGAGATTTAAACGAGAGATTTGGGTTGGGATGTTGATTGTAGCCATGAGCTTGGGTGAGCTGGCCCTGGGAGAATGTGTCAGCTGAGAAGGGGCAGCGGGGGGGGGGGGGGGTGTCCAGAAATGGGAGTCTTGCCCCTATTTAAGGGGTGGGCAAAGAGAAAGGGGAGCCCACAAAGGCAAAAAAAAAAAAAAAAAAAAGCCAGAGAGATAAAAAGCACCTGGAGGCTGTGTTGGCATGGAAACCCGGGGATGTGGAGCATTTCCAGAAGAAAACAATCAGCAGACAAAAGAGAGCCCAGCTAGCTGGGGGCTGAGAGCCCCCTGCATGTAGTAATCAGGGGCCTGCTAGTCCGCAGCAAGAGCAATTTCCCGTGAGAGACGGAGAGAGGAAAAGGGGAGGGGAGGGGAGAGCAGGCAGCTCAGCCACCTGCCTGCGAGAAGCTGCTAGAGGAGCAGTTTGGGCCGGGGGACAGTTTCTGAGCTGGAGCTGGATTCAGATGAAATAAGGATAGTTGTGATAGGAACAGTCCAAAGGGCTGCCATCTAAAGTCCTCCTGTCTGTGTAAATCAGAGGCAAGCTCAAAGGACAAGGGTGGCAAGGAAGGAAAATGTGCATTGGTGACCTTGGCTGGAGCTGCTGTCAAGCGGTAAAGTATATATGCCCGTTGGGAGCTCACCAAAGAAATAGGGGCACCTCCCAGCAGGGAAGGATGGAGAACCAGGGGTTGTGTTCTGACAAGGCCGGAGACAAGTTCATGAGTGACATTTTAAGGATGGATACAGGAAGAGGATCCTGCTGACGAAATAGAATGAGGGGCCAGAAAAAAAGACCCAAAACGTAGGGGACCTAGAAGCTCAGAGAGGAGAGAGTTTCCAGAGGCCAGAGTGGCCCCTGCCAGCCACGTGCACAGAGACAGGGGAGGCGAGGGCATCCCCAGGACCTGGCCTCTGGGGACATTTGCCACAGCAACTCTGGGAGAAGGGGCAGAAGCCCCACTGGGTGGGGGACAATCTCCAGTCTGGCTGAGAAGGCAGGAGGGAGGGGGAGCTGGAGGAGGCCACAGGGCCAGGAAGCCACTGGGCTGGGCCTTCCCCAGGGCCCTGCTGGGAGGAGGCTGAGCGAGCTGACTTGGGGGAGCAGGGACAGGCAATGAAAGGGGCCCTGGAGCAGCAGGATTAAGTGTTGAGGTGAAGGGATTAGTTGCGTTGGTGGGAAGGGACAGGAGTAAATCATAGACATTTTACCAGGTAACCTGATCGCCATGATCTCCGGGAGGCCTTTCCTCTGCCCTGTGGGTACCAGCTCCAGCTCTAATTAGCAGTGGTTTCATCCTGCCTTGTGGCTGGGGCCATGTCTTACTCATTTTGTACCTTTTGGCAACTAGCAACAGGCAGCCAGCTAGGTAGAGGCAGCATAAATATTTTCTGCTTGAAATTCAGTGTCTGAAATGGAAGTTCGGAATTTTTTTTTTTTTTTTTTTTTTTTATCAAAAAGACTTTGTGGGAACATCCAGGGAATCAACAAACAAGGAAATAAACGTCAAGGTTGAGGCTCTCTGGGTTGCAGGAAATGCATTGGCACTCCAGTGCAGGCACAGTTCTTTCTTTCTTTCTTTTTGAGCCAGGATCTCATTGTGTCACCCAGGTTGGAGTGCAGTGGCACAATCACAGCTCATTGTAGCCTCAAACTCCTGGGCTCAAGCAATCTTCCTGTCTCAGCCTCCCAAGTAGCTGGGACTACATGCCACCATGTTCAGCTTATTTTTTAATTTTTTGTAAAGATAGGGTCTCACTATGTTGCCCAGGCTGGTCTTGAACTCCTGGCCTCAACCGATCCTCTCACCTTGGCCTCCCAAAGTGCTGAGATTACAGGCAAGAGCCACCACACCCGTCATCACAGCTCTTTATTGTTTATACCATGGAGTCATAGCCTTTGTCTTGTCTAGTCATCATAACCCCACCCATCTGCCCCCAGTATGGCAGACAGCCACCATTACTCCCATTTCACAGGGCAGGAAACTGAGACCCAGAGAAGCAGGTTTGAGGTAGGGAATGGTAAGCAATGAATTCAGTAGGGAGTGGGTCACAGTCTTGAATGCTACATGCAGGGTCTCAATACCAGTTCTACCTGATGGTATCTCCCAGACATCAAATCACTCTATTTCTTCCATATTTGGATAGAAGTCAAAGTCCAGAGAGAGCCTTGCTTCAGCTGGCTGAGCTTGGGCCTTCGTGCCATCCCTGACAGGACATGGGTGGTGAGAGGTGGGACCTAGAGGAAGGGCCTCCATGGCTTCCATGTGGGAGAACAGCCCAGGTCCCACCACAGCCATGTGAGATGGGGAACAGGAACTTTCCCTAGAGGTGATCAGGGTCTTCAGAGAGGAATAAGGGTTGCTAGAAAGCCAGAAACCCAAGATGCCCATTATAGAAAGTAACCAACCCAGAGTCAGGAGACAGCCAGGTAAGAGAGGGAGAGGCCTGAACTAGACCGGTGGGGATGGAGAGAAGGAGAACAGAAACTTGTGATGAATGGAAACCAGAGATAACCGGTGAGTGTTCACTGTTAGCGTAAGAGAGCAGGGGACTCCCACGTGTCTCGAGTGGAGCCTGGGGCGGGTGGTGGGGAGGCCTCTGGGATGGGAACAGAGTATGGAGAGCCAGTTTGAGGGGCAGACAGTGGACTCAGATGCAGCCCAGGGGTCTGGGACACAGCCAAGTGGGGCCCAGCAGGCACCTGGATGCTGGTGTCTGAGATCCAACCGGAAGCACTGGCCCAGGGCCATCGCCACTCATAGTGATGGGGACCCTGAGAATAAGTGAGATCACCGGGGAGAGAATGTAGGGAGAGGATGAGAGAGGGCCCAGGGCAGTCGTGATTCACAGTGACATTTGAGGAGCTGATCAAGGTGTGGGCAGGCGACAAAGGAGAAGGAAAGAAGGGGCCTGAGAGATGCGACAAACAACCATGAGAGGGGGTTGCCATGGCAACCAAGGTAGGGAAGCGTTTCAAGGAGAAAGTAATCAACACTGTCAAAGGCAGTAGAGAATTCCAACAAAATAAAGACAGAATTTTTCCTTTGGATTTCATGATTAGTAAGTTTTGGTGGCCTTAATAGGAGCATTTTAGGGGAGTGATTGGGGACATGAGCTGGAGTAACATTGAGATATGAGGGGGACGTGAATCCATCATTACGAGTCCTTTAAGGAGTCTGGAAGGACGACTTGGAGACGTGAAGGATGGGGTAGGGAGGCTGAACTAGGAAAGATGGGCATGTTCGTAGGCTGACATCAACTTCCAAATGTGATAGGTGCCCATGGTTTAATGACAAAAGTTTATACATTAACAAAAAAGTTTATACATTCCACATATTCTAATTTAGCACCTGTTATGTGCCTGGCAGCATGCCTAGCACTGTAGATGCTTTGATGAATGAATTAAAATAGCCAGATCCCAGTTTGTGTGGAGCTTGCATGGTAGTAGAAAACATAATCAGCTAATTGCACAAATGTACAATTTCCAACCTTGATAGGCGCTCTGAAGAAAAGGTACCGAGTCCTGGAGGGCATACAACAAGGGGACCTGCACTGATATGGCTCTGGCAGGCTCCCCTGGGAAAGGATGCTGCAAACCAAGTTGTGAAGAAAGGGACAGAGTCAACTGGATACAGCAAATTGAGGGAAAGCATTCGGGGCAGAGGGGACAGCCCGTGCAAAGGGCTAGACTCAGGAGGAAGGAAGGGGAGACCAGAGAGACAGGCGGTTCTGGCTGTGCAGCGCCTTGGAGACCAGGACGCTGCCCAGCACCTACATCCTGAGAGCAAGGGAAGCAGGGATGTGACCTGCCCTGGTATGTCGCTGTGATATGAGACCCTGGCTGTTCTGTGGAGCAGTCACTAGAGGAATATGAGTAGACTTAGGAAGACCAGTTAGGAAGCTTTTGTTGTCATGGTGGACAGATTTGGACACAAGGCTCATATCTGGCTGGTCTTGGTGCTTGATGGAGTGAAGATGAGTTCAGGATGCCCCCTGAGCTTCTGGCTCGCCTTACTGCTGAGATGGCAGTGCCGTTTTCAGAGCTGGGGAGCCCTGGAAAGGGGCCGGGTCTATAAGACAGACCCCAAGTCTAACGGCAGACAGCTGAGACACCCAGGTGGAGATGGGGAGGAAGTGGCTGAATGCACAGCTCCAGAGCACAGCCAGAGACATCACAGAGACCGGTTCAGGGATGATCCTGAGTGGAAATGTGCATTGGGATGTTGACAGGTTTCTGGGGCATTTTGAGGCCAGGAGGATGGCTGAGGAAGAAGAGTCCAGAAATTGAGCCCAGAGACCATCAACATTTGGGACTGGAAAAGAGAAGAAGGATCCTCTGAGAGTGCTGAAGAGAAGTGGAAGAGCTGGGAGGTCTCTTGGCAGAAAGATGGGGTCTCAGCAGCGGGGGTGTGCAGAGAGGTCAGGACAACAAGGGCGACCGGTGAGCCCCGTCCTCGTGCAACTGCACAACCTCCATGGTGCTCTGGAATTGGGCAGCATATCAGCTCTGCTGATTGGCACCCCACAGGGCCATCAGGGGACCCCTGGGGGTCTTTGCCAGAGCAGTTTGGGTAGGGGTTGATTAAGAGGAGAAAGGAGGAAGGAGCAAGATCTAGGGCTTTTTAATTTTAATCTTAAAGGAAAGCAGTGCTGGCATATGAGCATTGTGCAAGTAAGAGTAATTGAGCGATTAGAGATGGAGACAATTAGTGAAATGAGCTCCCATTGGGGCTGGGATCAACCGTGGAGGTGGACAAATTAGTTTGGGGCAATAATGTGTATTTGACTGAATGGGGCAAAATTAAATTATTTACCTTTTAGAGAGTAACCTGATCTCCATGTTCTTTTGGGAGCTTTTATCTGACCTGCGTACTGACTACAGCTCTAATTAGCACCAGTTTTATCCTGTCTCTTGGCTGGGATCGTGTCTTATTATTCTTGTGTGTTTCTCAGCGCCTAGCAACAGGCAGTAAGCTCTTTGGGTGCCGAATCAGTATTTTCTGCCTTGGAATCAAACACCAAGTCAACATTCAAACTTCTTTGGACCAAAAAGAATCTATGACAATTCTTCAGAAGTTAACAATACAAGGAAGAAACATTGGGGCATTAAGTCTTAGGTGGCAGGGGTTTTGGTGAGTGGGTCAAGAAAAAGTGGAGGAGTCTACCCCCTCATCCTTGTAAGCTCTGTGCCATTTATCCATGTTCACATTCATCATCTCACATGAACTTCACATTCCCCCACAAGAAACAGAGTGTTGCCTCATTTCATAGAGGAGGAGGTGCAAGCCAGAAAAGGAGACGTGTTATTGACCCAGAGCACAAGTAGCAGGAGCTGACTTCAGACCTCAGGCCATC
Source organism: Eulemur rufifrons (assembly GCF_041146395.1). Classification (NCBI taxonomy): domain Eukaryota; kingdom Metazoa; phylum Chordata; class Mammalia; order Primates; family Lemuridae; genus Eulemur; species Eulemur rufifrons. The sequence continues at coordinate 21,180,557 of NC_091002.1, forward strand.
CAGCATGGCCCCCTTCTTGGGACCAGGTTGAGCTGGAGAGAAAGAGGAAGAGGAGTCTCTGAGGTCCGGTGGAGATGCTCCGCAGGCCCTCGCGGAAGGTGGGAGGTGAGGTCTGCCTGGAGCTCTACCGGATATTAAAGCATCTTACCGCACTGCACTGATGAAATCTACAGTGCTAGTGCTGGATATACACTCTGTGTTTGCACCTAAAACATCTATAGTTGTCTGACATATTTAAGTCTTTAACCCTTCTGAAATGTATTTTCGTGTATGGCGTGATAAAGAGATCTAATCTGATCTTTTTCCAAATGAATATCCCATTTGCCAAGCACTATTTATTGTCCCAACACCATCTTTTCTCCCAATCCCCTATGAATAGTTCTGCTGGGCTATTTGTCTATTTCTGGGTCAACAGCACATGTGAATGAGCAGAGCTTTGTAAAGTGTCTTACTGCCCGGTAAGGTAAGCAACCACCCCACAGCAGCCCTTTATTCTTGTTAAAAATTATCTTGTTCTTATCGTACATTTACTTTTTCCACATTCATTTTATAATCAGCTTGTCAAATTTCCATGAAAAAAAAATCCCGTTGGAATTTTGAGTGAGATTGCATTGAAGGGAAAAATAACATCTTTTAATATATCAGTTCTTCCCATCGGTGAATGCGGTATCTGTCTCCTTTTAATCAGAGTCTTATTTGTTTTCTTTTTAATGCTTTTTAATAAAGGCTGGCCACTTCGGGCATAAAAGGTTTTGCACATTTCTTAGCAGGCTTGTTCCTGAGTACGTTGTTAGTTTTGTTGCTTTTGTGAGTGGAAAAACTTTCCCCTTTTTTTTTCATTTTGCTTTCCAAATTTTAATCAGTTTGCTAATCACTATGTTTCATTCACAGACACACCACAGAGTAAATGTGCTTTGTCCCTGGGCACACAGATGAGAACACAGCACATATGTAAATCAGGGCTAATTGGCTGGAAATGAATTAGAATTTTTGAATTAAATTTTAATTATACAACTAGTACATGAATATATTTTCCTTTAAATAAAATTAGAGCGTTACAGACAGAGTCACTACTGGCCACCCGTATCCTCACTTTAAGCCCCCTTCCCCAACTTTAGAGGTAGCTGCTGTTAGGCATTTGCTGTTTATCCAAAATGTTTTCCTGTGCCCACTGAAACATGTCCTCTGTTCTACTGTTGTTTTTGTTTGCTTGCTAGATGTGGCGGTGTACACACTGGAGGTGCTGCTCCTGAACTCAGGGCACCCTACGGGACTCTCCTCCTGTCACCTGCGGCAGCTTGCTCCAGCACGCCTTTCTGCTGGCCGCTGGCAACTGGAACTGACTGTGCTACGTTTTATTTAGTTGTTGTTTATTGACCGTTAAAATGCTTTCAGTGTTGTTCCATGAAGACAAACCTGTAAGCACATCCTTGTATATGCCCCTCTTGCTCATGTACAAGTGCTTCTCCGGGACAGACACTTCGAGATGGAATCGTTGGGTCACGGGGTATACGTATCTTAAATTCTAACAGAAACTGCTAAAATGTTCTTCCAAGTGCCCTTCTTATTTAATGTCCTGCCAGCAGTGTGTGTACCCACTTCCCCAGACCATCTCCAAGTTTTACATTTTAAACAATATGATGGGTCCAAAATAGTGTCTTGTTTCAGTTTGTATTTTTCTGAATTACCAGCAAGACTAAAGTCTTTGTGAGTTTACTGTCTATTTATATTTCCTTCTCTAGATTGCTTTTCCGTATCTTTTGCCCATTTCTTTAATTTTTCTAGGGCATTTTGTCTTTTTCTTATTGATTTTTAGGAGTTCTTTATGTATTTTATATACTAACGCTTTGTTATGTGTATTGCAAATATTTTCTATATTGTGATTTTTGTCATTTAATTATATGGTATCTTGTATCTTAGAAAAATTTTAAATTTTGATACAGTCAAATCTATCAAATTTAATTTTATGCCTTTTATTTATTTATTTGCAGTCTTAGTTAAGAAAGCCTCCGTTACTCAAGGTAATAAGCATTTTTCCTGTATTTTCTTTTCTAACATTTATAGTTTACATATATTTTTTTTAAGCCTTTATACCACATACAAAAAATAAATTTCATATGCATGAATCTTAGGATATAACTTCAACCTGCTCGCCCGCATGGATAGGTAATTGTCCCAACACCACTTACAGAGTAATGTATCATTTCCCCACTAATATAAAATCGCTACCTTTGTCTGACACTAAATCCCATCGCAGGTCTGTGTCAGGGCTCTCTCTGGTCCACTGATCTATTTGTCTGCTCCCGGGCTTGATAATACGCTTTGCTAAGTGGCAGGACAAATCTCACCCCCTTTGTTGTTTTTGTAAAATTGCCTTGATCATTCTTGCATATTAGTCCCACCACATGAATTTTAAAATTAGCCTGTCAAGTTTCAGGAAAATTTCCACTGGGATTTTGTTGAGGTTACATTAAGTTTATGGATAAATTTAAGGAAAATTGACATCTTTATAGATAGAGTTTTCCTACCAGTGCATATTGCTCTACTCTCAGTTCAGATCATATTTTTTACGTCTTTCAAGAAAGTTTTATAGTTTTCTCTGGTTAAAGTCTTGCCTGTTCTTGACAAATTTATTCCTAGGGATATTAGAGATTTTGCTATCACCTGCGAACAGGTTCCCCTCTGCTCTTAAACATTTGGCCCTTGTTTTTCCGTGTTCCACGGCAGCCTGTTTACTAATCACTGTGCTCGATTCGGAGACACACACAAAGTAAACCTGCTTCCTCCCTGGGCACAAATACGTGCGCACAGCCAAACACACAGAGCTGGCATAATTGGCTGAAAACAAATTAGAATCTTTTCAAATTATTCTTTAATTATACAAGTAAAGCATGAATACATTATCGTTTTTAAAAGTAGAGCAACACAAATACAGCAAGTTCTCTTCGGCTATCTGGGATCCTGGTCCCTGTCCCCTCCACAGAGATAGCCACTGTCAGGAGTTTTATGTGTCTCCTTCCATAGTAATACCGGGTGTCCCCAAAATCGCCATACATAGCGAAAATGGGAAACTGTAGCTAAATGTCTCTTTATTTACAAAATATTCATTACAAAATTGTATAAAATTTTTCCTTTGTAAAATGGAGACTACAAAGGAAAATTTTTGTAAAATTTTGATGAGTATTTTGTAAATAAAGGGACATTTAGCTACAATTTCCCATTTGCCCTATGTATGGCGATTTTTGGGACACCCTATATATAGAATTGATGTAGGTATTTTGAATAAATTATCCAACATTATAGGTATTGTACTATATCCTGTGTTTTTCACTTAATATTGTATTTTTGAGCTCTCCCCATGTTGGTTCATATAGCAGCTCTTGTTCACTCCTTTTAACAGCTATATCATAGTTCTTGACATGAATGTTCCATGCTTCCCCTTCTCGAACATCCATAGCCCTTTAGTTAGTTTTTTTCCTCTCTATTATGGAAAATGCTGCAGAGAACATCTGGGTGCGTGCCTCTTCCTGAAATGTTTCTCTAGGGTAGGTACTGAAAGTGGAACTCTGGGTCCTACGACGTCCACTGTTTCAGTTTTTAGATAATGCCCAGTTGCCTTTTGAAGTGACGGTGCCCGGTGCCGGTCTAAAACTCCCTCCACAAGTAAATGTGAATCCTCATTTTTCCAGACCATTGCCAGCTTTTAAACTTTACAGATCAGATAGGTGAAAACAGGGTTTCCTCTTAGTTTGATCTGTGTTTTTTGAGTGACTGGTCACACTGTGGTCTCCTCGTGGGTTTACTGATCATTTTTAGTTCCTCTTGTCCGGGTCGTCTGTGCATACACTTTGTCCATCTTTCTGCAGGTTTATATATTCTTGATTATTAATTCCCTGTCTGCTCTATGCGTTGCACATATTCTTTGCCATTCTGGCCCTTGTCTTTTAACTGTATTATATCTTCTATTACAGAAGTTTTTATTTTTATGCCAAATTTAGAATCTTATCTTGCCTTAAGAAGGCACGTGAAGATCACAACCATTTTTCCTAATTTTTTCCTAAAACTTTTAGTTTTCTTCCTTGCATTTATATTTTATGTTATTTTGCAATTTTCACATTTAAGTATTTACTACATATGAAGCTCACGTTTGGTGTGATACTGGTGTTTAATTTTAATAAATTTCAAAATTGATAATCAATTTTTTTCAATACCATTTATTGGATAATCTGGCATTTCCCCCATGATTTAAAATCACTACCTTTGTCTGACACTAAATCCCACTGTGGGTCTGTGGTCTGTGTCAGGGCTCTCTCTGGTCCACTGATCTATTTGTCTGCTCCCGGGCTTGATAATATGCTTTGCTAACTGGAAAGACAAATTCCGCCCTCTTTGTTGTTTTTGCAAAATTGCCTTGATCAGTCTTGCATGTTTGTCCCTCTATGTAAATTTTACAATCAGCCTGTCAAGTTTCAAAAGAATTTTTGCTGGGATTTTAATTGGGATTACATTGAGTTTATTGATAAATTTAAGGAAAATTGACATCTTTATCATATAGCGTCTTCCTACTAATGCAAATTGCTCTACTCTCAGTTCAGATCATATTTTATGTCCTTCAAGAAAGTTTTACAGTTTTCTCTAGTTAAAGTCTTGCCTGTTCTTGACAAATTTATTCCTAGGGATATTAGAGATTTTGCTATCACCTGCGAACAGGTTCCCCTCTGCTCTTAAACATTTGGCCCTTGTTTTTCCGTGTTCCACGGCAGCCTGTTTACTAATCGCTGTGCTCGATTCGGAGACACACACAAAGTAAACCTGCTTCCTCCCTGGGCACAAATACGTGCGCACAGCCAAACACACAGAGCTGGCATAATTGGCTGAAAACAAATTAGAATCTTTTCAAATTATTCTTTCATTATATAAGTAAAGCATGAATACGTTTTCCTTTTTAAAAAACAGAGCAATATGAAGATAGATACAGTCCCCTTTGGCTGCCCCATGAAGACCTCATTTCCTCCACGGTTTTGTGTGTCTCTGTCCATAGTAACGCATAGTATTGATGTAGGTATTGTAAATGAATCACTCACTCCACATTATAGGGATTTTCATGTAAGTTGTTTTTTTTTTCACTGAGTCTTACATTTTTACAATATACTCACGTGGACATATATATCTCTTGCCCTTTAATGGCTGCATTGCATTCATTTCCCTGGACGGACCATACTTTCATCTTCCCCGCGGACATTCAACCGCTTTTCTTTCTCAGGTCATGAGCAGCATTACAGAAACAGCCTCCTCTCTGCACTGTTTCTCTCGGGTAGTGACCGAGAAGCGGAATGTTGGGTGTCAAGGTTTCCACATTTTTTAGTTTTAACAAATGTTACCCAAGTGTCCTCCATGATTTCTGTACCATTTAAACTTCCAGCCAGAGGGTACGAGAGGACTCTAATCCCCATGCCGTAAGCAGTTGTTTTAAATATTTGCCAATCTCATGGGTGAAAAATTAAATCCTTTTTTAAATTTGTATTTTCCTATTTGCTAGTGAGATTTTCATATGTGTACTGGGCATTTGTATTTTCTCTGTTCTGAATTGCCTGTTTATTTTCGCTCATTTTAAATATTAGGTTGTCTTTATCTCATTGATTTTTTTTTTGGAATTTTCTAATATAATCTGCATATTAAACTCTTGTGACTATGTGACAAATATTTTCTTTCAGCTCATCTGTTGCCTTTCACTCTTTGTAGAATCTTTTTTTAGACAGTTATTAATTTTGGCATAATCAAATTTATCAGTCTTGTCCTTTTTTGTGTAGATATTATGTTTAGTTCTTCCCTATTGCTAAGATTTAAATATTCTTTCTTATTTTCTAATAATTTTACAATTTTATTTTTATTTGGTTAAGTCACCCAGAATTTTTTTTTTTTTTTTTTTTTTTTTGAGACAGAGTCTCACTCTGTTGCCCAGGCTGGAGTGCCGTGGCGTCAGCCTCGCTCACAGAATATATTTTGATGATTCACTAGCTATGCGATCTGACCTTTCTCCAAGGGGGTAGCCAATTATCACAACACAATGGACGGACTCGGTCCTCTTTTCTCCGCTAATCTGAAGTAAAACTCCCCCATACAGTGAGTCACCGTGTCTAGGTGGGTCGGAGGCCCCTGTTTTTTTCCACCAATCTGTTTGTTCCTGTCAATACCAGACTATTTTGTTTGCTATCCCACCTTTTGATATTTGTTAAGTAAAATGCCACATTCCATTGTGCTTTCCCCTCAGCTATCTTAACGAACTAGTAGTGCACATTAACTCCCCCACATGAATTTTAAAACCTGCTTGTCAAGTTTTGTGAATTTGAAGACTAATTTGGAGGAAATTGACATCCATGCAATACGGAGCCTTTCAACCCGTGAATACAGGAGATGGCTACATTCATTCCGGTCGTCTTGTGTGTCCTTTGCTCACGCGCTATTGTTTTCTTCATAAAGAACTTGCCTGTTCCCTAATGGGGCTATTCCTATAGCTTTTATGCTTGTTGTGAATGAGCTCTCTCCACATTCCCTTTTCTATTTGCTTTTGCTTGCTACATTTCTTTTTCATCCACTCACTAATCGCAGCACTTCATTCACAGACACATATAAAGTAAATGTTCTTCCTCCCTGGGCACAAACACGCGAGCACAGCCAAACACACAGCGCCGGCATAATTGGCTGAAAATGAATAGGAATTTTTTAAAATTAAAGTTTAATGACACAAGCGAAACATGAATACATTCTCCTTTTTAAAAAATGGAACATTGCAGATGAAGTTGAAGTCCCTTTTGGCCACCTGCTGCCACCCCATTCTGTTCCTCCTCCCCAGGGGTAACCGCTGTAATAGGTTCAATGTGTACTTTTTGAGACTGTCTTTAAAACTTATAAATACATAGATGAGGTGCCCACAGGAAATACATGGCCTGGTTGTCTCAAATAATGAGAATTTGGTCGTTTCCAGTTTTCATTGACATTCAATTTTTGTATTGACCTGAATTTTATCATAGTTACAGAGTAGAATGTCAACATCACCATCCATCACAGTGTGAAAGTAAAGACACAGGAGTTGGGAAGTAGCAGTGGAGGGAAGAGGGTAGGAAGGCTGACAGGGACAGTAGCAGGAGGCAGAGCTTCTGTGGACACCTGGTGAGACAAAGAATGAAGGGGCAAGTAGATTTCTTAAACTTGAAAAGATAACCAATAGAGGTATGTAAAAACTGTGCTGGGAGAAGCAGGATGGCGGGGAGTCGTTTCCAAGTGACTCAAAGCCTCATCTGTCACCTGGGACATCAGTGGATCTCATAAACTGGAAATATTGTGCAGCAGATACTCTTTAAAGAACTCCACGACCCAATTTTGACTTGGGCCTTGCAAGGGGATGTCTTCAGGAGGCTTCAGGGAACCATGTTCCTTCCTAATTGAAGAGCTGCATCTGGACAGGTTTCTTGGCTGCCATTTTTCTTTCTGCCTAGGTGCTAGTTAGTGAAGACATGGTGCTTGTGACAGCCATCTTGTGACCAGGAGGGACGGCCAGGAGATCCATGGCTCTCTGCTCACTCAGAGCCCAGATACCTAGAACCACTGACCTCTGAACTTTTCGTTATTTGAAATAAATGTTCTTGTTGTTTAGCCACTCTTAGGTGTTCTATTGCATTCTAGTGAAAGCATCCTTCCTAACACAACCTAAGAGCTCTAAGCTGGGGAGGCAACCGCAAGGAGCAGCGATCACGCACTCTGGGGGGCCGAGTTTGGGAAGACAGGTGTGATCACATTTTCATTTAGTCAAGTTTCTTTTCTTTGCCAGTGAAAGAAACTCAACTCAAAACCAGCTCGGGCAGAAAGGAACTTAATTAGCTTCCATAATCAAACCACCGGCCAGGCTAGGATCAGGTGGCCCTCCAGGTCCCCGGGAGCCAGGGACTCAACCATCAAACTGTCCCTCTCCCCTCTCCGTGTCGGCACATTTCTCTGCCTGCCAGCCTCCCTCTCTCAGGCCCGCGTCCCCCACACACTGGCACTCCTGGCTGCCAGTGTTTCACGTCGCTCATGTTCATGACCACAGAGATACCGAGGTGGGAGTGCTGGAGCTTGCTTAAGAGGCCACACTCAAGTCAGTGCTGCTTGTTACTCACTGTTTTGTCTAATTCTCTGTCCTCAGTGTCCTCATCTGTGAAATGGGGATAATAACAGCACCAGCCTCAGAGTGTTGTGAGGGTCAAGTGATGACACCTGTAAAATGCTTAGCCCAGACCCCGACACATAGTAAGTGCTCCGTAAATGTCAGCTATGAGCTTCCTCTGTTCCCAAGTCCAGAAATCGAGAGAAAGGCTCCCACTGCCCAGCCTGAGTCGGAGCTCACACCTGGGCGATCACTGATGGCCAGTAAGGTGGGTTATGTAATAAGAAGGTGAATTCCTTTCAAAGCAAATAGGCGGGAGTGCAGAATGATTGCCAGGAGGGCTGACACTGTTCTAGCTAAAGAAAACAATGAGTGTGTCCTGCCATCCCAACAGCCTGGAGGTGGGGACGATCCCTAAGAGACAGCGGTTGTCCAGGTGGGGAGTGACGCAGGCTGAGGTACATGACAGTGCGCAGGGAGAGGAAGTTGATCCAGGAGAAGTTTCGGAGGTAAAAATAGGGGGTCCAGCGCCAACCTCACAGGAGAGATTAGAGAGAATGAAAGGTCAACAGTGGCCCCAGATGCTGGCCAGAAACAGCTACAAACAGAGCCTCGCCGAAAGGTCACTTTTTTATTACTCAGCCCACCACCATCACCACCCCGTTCCGTTCAGTAGCACAAACTTAATCTCTGTCAGTTCAAGGTAAACACAGTCACAGCTGAACTTTTCCTAAGTCTCTCTTAAATCGATTCTTGGTCCACTTCCAGCGCCTCTGTGTCCCACTGCTCCTTCCCTTCTCCCTGCGGGTGGTCCATGCTCTGGGAGCTCCTGTTTTGCCCTGGCACTAGGGCCGGGGGTGTGCATCCTATCCGGGGTTGCCAGCATCTGTCCCCTGCCATCCACTGAGCCGAGGCCTCCCTGTTGAGTGCCTGACCCCAGGGCATTTCCAAGTCCATCAGCTCCCCTCCCCCACTTCTCTACACGCTCACCATCCCCACCATGTGATGAGGACACACAGGACCCTAGAGGACACCCTCAGGCCCATCGTCAGACACCGTCTCCCACCAGGGCTCCTCCACCTCTCCAGCCCATGCCAGGGGATCTCGGTCTCCCAGGAAACACCTGAGGAGCCAGGCAACAGTCCCCTCTGCTCTAGGACAGCCCACATTTCCTTTGGGAGATCTAATATCTACTATTAGTTACATCTCCCTATGATTCCCTTCCTCCCATTAGCTGGTCAAACTTATTTTCTTTTAGGCAGAAAGACAGCTTCTGTGTTCTTCCCTGTTTACTGTTCATGGTATCAATTTCAAGTTCTGAGTCCCTCCGGTTCTTTTCTTTTTACAAAAGCCCAGCTACTGCGACCCCACACCCTGTCTCTGCTGCAGGTTTCAAGAGACTGTTTGAAACTACTGGCTGTCTTCTCACTGCCTTCCAGCTGTAACCCCCAAAGCCTCCCGTACAGCTCTGACTGGATCAGGAGAGAGTGACCACGGGAGCTAGTCTCCAAAGAGGGCCACCACCAATTCCTGCTCTCCCTGTACAGACATACTGCTTGCCACATAAGGAGGAGGAGTGTAATTCCCCTCCCTGTGAACCTAGGCTGGCCTTAGTGACTTTCTTGGCCTATAGAATGTAGCAGAAGGGACATTCTGGGAGTTGTGAGACTAGATCCTAAGAAGCTTGCAGCTTCTGCCCTGGCCTCTTGAGATGCTTGGCCTTGGAACAATTCCTCTTGCGACCCAGCTGCCATGCTGTGAGGAGTCCAGCCCGTGTGGTGATCCACACATGGGCTTCCCAGTGCACAGCCGCCGCGAGCCCCGACCGACTGTCAGCTGTGAAGGAGCCTTCTGGGACAAGAAGGCCAGCTGAGCCTTCAGATGACTCCAGCCCCGGCTGCCGTCTAACTGCAGCTGCACGAGAGACTTTAAGCAAGAACCACCCAGCTGAGTTCTGCCAGCCCATCAGAACTATGAGAAATAAAATTGTGTTTTTAAGCCATTGAAGTTTGGGGTAGTTTGTTATGCACCAAAATAGTGACAGGCAAGGAAAGGGGGGAAGCACACCAAACATTATATAAAATACTATCCTCCTACACAGCATTTAAGTAGACCATCCCAATCCAGTATTGTAAGTGCAGGAGTGGAACATAGACATACACAGAACTTTCCAGAAGAGGTGACCATTGGTCTGATTTCTTAAAGATGAGCAGGAATGAGCAAGGTAGAAGGGACTGGAAGAACATTGCAAGCAAAGGGAACAGCACAAGCAAGGCCCAGCAATGAAGCAGCAAGAGTGAGCTTGAGGGCATTTGATCTTCCTGGATTATGAGAGAAGGAGGAGGAACTGAAGAAGTGGACGGAGACCAGGCCCGGCAGGGACTTGGATGCCACCCATGTCACAGAGTCTGGACGTGACCCTGCAGTCAGTGGCACCACGCAAACGTTTTACACCAGAGTGGGGTGTTCAGAGCTGTGGTTTGGGAAGATCACCGTGGTGGTCAGTGTGAAGACTGCATTTGGAAGATGACCGTCCCTAGATTGGTAGAGAGAACAATTTAGAAATTAAGGTTGGAAATGCATGAGGACTGTTGGCTGTCAGAGTGGGAGACAGGGCAGAACCAAAGGCAGTTCCCATGTGTCTTGGGCCCCTCAGCAGATGGCAGAGAGGCGCTTGGGATGGGGACATGGCTTGGTAGCCAGTTTGAGGGAGGCAACAATGGCTCGGTCTCCGGGAAATAGTGCAGAGGGGCCGGGGCACAGCCATGTGGAGCCCAGCAGGCAGCTGGACCCCAGAGTCTGAGACTCAGGAAGAGATTCGCCTGGAGGGATCAACGTGGGGACAGAGGTGAATGGGCGAGAGCAGCAGGCAGAGAGCAGAGAGAGAGAATGGGAGAGGGCCCAGGGCAGAATCATGAGTCACAGAGACATTTGAGGGGCCCACTGAGGTGTGGGAGGGCGACAGAGAAGAGAGAAAAGAGATGGGCGACAGAGAAGAGAGATGCAACGAACTAGGAGAGGGGTTGCCGTAGCAACCAAGGTAGGGAGGAGTTTCAAGGAGAAAGTAATCAACACAGCTCATTGCCCCAAATCTCTGAAAAATAAAACGCTAACAAAGTCCTTTCAATCTAGCAATCAAGGGGCTATTATGAACCTTGTCAGAAACTGTTTTTGTGGGTGACGGGGTGACAGCTAGCTCACCAGGGGTTGCGGAATGAATAGGTGTCGGAGCTGCAGACCCCTCCTTAGAGAAGGCTGGATGATTAGGGGAGGAGTTGGGTGGTAACAAGAAAAATGTGGCTGGTCAAGGGAGGGCTGTGAGAACAGGAGAGACCCCAGAATTTTCTGGTCTCGAAAGAAGGCACCAGCAGAGAGGGCGAGTGTGAAAAGGAGAAAGATTTGTAAGTGAGCTGGGATAGGTCCTGCAAGCCGGGCTGGAAGGAAACAAGTGGGTGTGACTGGAGAGGCCTCAAGGGAGGAGTGCGAGGAAGAGACTCTCTTGCGGTGCCCTTTCCCACACTGAGAAAGTTGGAGTCAAGGTCAACTACACTATCAAATTGTGCAGGTTGGTTAAGACGCATAAGAAAGGAAAAACAGGCATTGAACTGACTAGCTAGGAGGTCTTTGGCGACTGCGCCCAAGTGGCTAAGTTGTACACCGCCCAGCCTTGCCCTCGGGCTTCTACAGTCCCTGACTCGCAATAGCTTCACCTTAGGTTTTTTGGCTTTATGATGGGTTTACTGGGGTGTTGAATACATTTTAGACTTACAATATTTTCAACTTACGGTGGTTATGTGTGGATACAGCCCCACGGTAAGTTGAGGGACATCTGTAATTGAGTTTGGCCAGTGCGGGAAGCAGGGGAAGACTGGAGGGAGGGAGGGGAATGAGCTTCACCTGGCTGCCTTCCCAGGGCTGTGGGTTGGCAGTGGCTGCGTTCCTTTACTTATGGCCACAGGTGGGGTCTCTTCCTGAAAGCTGCAGCCTTCTAGCCAGTTTCTGAAAGCCCACACCCTCCCCTCGCCTCTTCATGCCTGGAAATGTGATAGTCGCCAGCTGTTGCTCAGCCCCGGCACCCAGCTGTACTCTGTGACCGGTTCTTTCACTAAACCCGTCTCAGCTAAACCCTCTGGAGTGCACCATCTCTCCCCCATCCCAGGGCCGTACCTGAATCAGTGAACTGGTTCGTCTCGGCTCTGTGGCAGGGCACACGGTGGTGGGCGAACGCAGACGTGGTCTCGGCCCGCGTGGAGCTGCCAGTCCAGTGAGGGAGCCAGGTGTTAAGTCAATAAAGAAATCCAGGCCGGGCGCGGTGGCTCATGCTTATAATCCCAGCACTTTGGGAGGCTGTGGCGGGAGGATTGCTTGAGATCAAGAGTTAGAGACCGGCCTGAGCAAGACCCTGGCTCTACAAGAATTAAAAAATTAGCCAGGAAGGCAGCTCAAACATCATCAGGTTCTGTCCATTTCTCAGTGCTCCCATCCTCAGCACACGGGCTCCTGTCACCGTGGTCATAAGATGGCTGCAATCTCTCCAGGTATTGTATCCACCATACCAACGCCCAGAGGTGAATGAAAGAAAATGGTTCTTCGTTATACTTCTTTGTAAGGACTAAGAAACCTTTCCCAGAAGACCTCTCACCCCACTTTTTATTGGTCTGATTTGCATCAAACACCCACGCAGGAACCAATCACTAGCAAGGGAAGTGGCCTGCCCAGCATGACTGGCATAGATCAATCATGAGCCACCACCTGGAAGGGCCCAGGCCCACCTCCGTTGACAAACATGGACAGTGGCTTAGTAAGAACCAAGCAGAAATGACCATTGGGTAGAAACCATGCCGGAGGCGGGACATGGTGTTCAACTAGGCTGGAGAAATCAGAGTTTGATCTTTGTCTAAGAGACATTGAACAGTTTCAAGTAAGAGGTGGGCTCTAAAAGATGTGTATTTCAAAAAGGCTACTCTGGCTGTGGGAGTTGGATTATTGGGGAGAAAGTTAGCAGGTAATGCAGTGGACCAAATGACAGAGGGTGGTTTGGACTGAGCCACTGGTGACGATGATGGAGGTGGTTGGGGGTAAGATCGGCTGGCCTCACGATGAGATGTGGCAGGTGAAGGAGGAGGAGCTGCCCAGTGTCTCCCACCATAGTGGTGATGTCATTCCCCAAAGTAGGAAACAACAGTCAAGGACAAAGTGGGGGAATAAAGATTCAGAATTTGAATTAAAGGGGATAATCAAGTGAAAAAAGAAAAACAGACCAGGGATTTCACTTGGGTGATGTTGTTGAGATGTCTGAGATGGTTGCCGTCGGGTTCTGGAGCTCAGAGGAGAGCTCTGGGCTGGAACTGGAAGAGTGGACACCAGAGAGGAAGATGGGTGTGTCAGGCTGGAGCTCAAAGGAGGCCTGGGCTGGACCCTCAGTTTGGGAGTCGGCCTCCAGGAGGAGGGAACGCTCCAGGGGTGCACGAGACTGAGGGGAAGGTGCACAATGGGAGAGAAGCTGGGAGCCCGAGCTCAGGGCAGCATAGACACTGGACAGGGGAAAAGGAACCTGAGAAAGAGGGGAAGACAGGGAAAGAGGGGGACCTAGAAGCCCAGAGAGGAGAGAGTTTCCAGAGGCCAGAGTGGCCCCTGGCAGCCACATGCACAGAGACAGGGGAGGCGAGGGCATCCCCAGGACCTGGCCTCTGGGGACATTTGCCACAGCAACTCTGGGAGAAGGGGCAGAAGCCCCACTGGGTGGGGGACAATCTCCAGTCTGGCTGAGAAGGCAGGAGGGAGGGGGAGCTGGAGGAGGCCACAGGGCCAGGAAGCCGCTGGGCTGGGCCTTCCCCAGGGCCCTGCTGGGAGGAGGCTGAGCGAGCTGACTTGGGGGAGCAGGGACAGGCAATGAAAGGGGCCCTGGAGCAGCAGGATTAAGTGTCGAGGTGAAGGGATTAGTTGCGTTGGTGGGAAGGGACAGGAGTAAATCATAGACATTTTACCAGGTAACCTGATCGCCATGATCTCCGGGAGGCCTTTCCTCTGCCCTGTGGGTACTAGCTCCAGCTCTAATTAGCAGTGGTTTCATCCTGCCTTGTGGCTGGGGCCATGTCTTACTCATTTTGTACCTTTTGGCAACTAGCAACAGGCAGCCGGCTAGGTAGGGGTAGAATAATTATTTTCTGCTTGAAATTCAGTCTGAAATGGAGGTTCAGAAATTTTTCTTTTTACCAAAAAGACATTGTGGCAGCTGTGAGGGAGTGACATTACAGGGAAGGAGGTGTTGGGCTAGGTGGGGGTGGCAGGGCTGGGGGATGGAAATGTCACCAGGTTAATCACATAGCTGGGCACTGGGAGATGTGCTTGGCATGGGGTAGAGGGGAGGGCCAGGATGATGCGTCCTATGCAGCCCCTGGTCACAGTTGACACTGTGCTACCCACTTCCTGGCCCCCCCAACCTGTTCGCTGCTCTCGTTCTTCCCAACAACCTCTACTGCCCAATCCAGCAAGTGCTGTTCTGCCCTTAATTCACTCAGCCTCAGCCTTACGGTGGCCTCTGACACAGCTGATCACTCCCTCCCAGAGCCGATCACTCTCCTTGGAGTCCATGACACCACCATCATGACACCATCATTGCCCAGGTAACCTGCCCCTCGATGACTGCTCCTCCTCCATCGAAAGGCTCGCATCTGGGAGCTTGCCATTTTCTCTGTATTCTCATGCTGAGTGATCACTAAGGACTCCAATTGCATGCCCCCAGTCCTGCCCTCTCAAGCCTCGCGTAGCCAACTATCCTGTGACAGCTCCACCTGCCACAATCAGAATGCTAACTTCTCCCCCAAAATATCTCCCCTCACCCCGGCTTGTCTTCTCCGTCTCTGCAAATGGCCCAACCTTCCACCCGGTTTCCCAACCAGATCCTTCAGAGTCACCCTGGGCTCTTCCCTGGCCCGCACCCCTCCTACCCAATCTCTGCAAATCCTGGCAGTTCTGTCTCCAGAATCATCCCCAGGCTGGCCTCTCCTCCACCCCTGCCACCACCTGGTTCCAGCCACCTCCTGGTTCCAGCCACCTCCTGTCCCCTACCTCCTCACTGCGATGGCCTCACCACCTTCTTTTCTCCTTCTCACCCAACCAAGTGCCACGCAGAAGCAAAAACAGACTTCTTCATATGCAAACAGGATCGTGTCATTTTCTTTCTCATCAGCAGCCTTCATTGACTTCCACGGGCCTCAGAACAAAACCTGGTCTCTTTCTCCAGGCCGGCAAGGCTCCTCTGCCCTGCCTTGTCCATCCCTTTAACCCCCTTGGGTGCTCCAAGTCACTGTCCTCCAGCCACAACCAAATCCTTCCTTCCCCGAGTGCCCCAAGCTCTTTGCTCTCCTAGAGCTTTGCCTGTGTTGCTCTTCATGCCTGGAGAGGGCTTTCCTCCCAGGCTCTTCTCAGCCTTTTGGGCTCAGCTTCAATGTCCCCTCAGAGAGGCCCTCCCCAGCCACCTGTCTCAGGCAGGGTTCCTGGCGCATGCTCTCCCTCAACGTTCCCTGCTCTTCCTCCTTCGGCAATGGGCTCTTTCCTCTGCGCTGGAGGACCCTCCCCTGACAGAATGCAAGCTCCCCACAGGCCATGTCTTCAGAGACCATTTCCGTCCTGCTCACTCTTGTATCCCTGGCATCCAGCACACGTTTGTTGAGTGAAGAATAAACCTGTATGGACATCCTCTACCCCATGTGGTCTTCACAACCCCATTTTACCGAAAAGGAAGCTGAGACGTCCAGAGACCAGGCAGTGTGGGGAGGGCTCAACACAGCGCATGGCTGGCAGGAGTGGGGCTCAAGCCCACCTCTCCTGACCCTGCCTCCTGATTTCAGGGCTGTGCCCACCCCTGGCCTGCTCCTGTGGAGCGCAATGAAACAATGTGCTCCAGGGAGAAGAAACAGCTAGAAAAACATGTATAGTTGGAAAAAGTAGGGCTGTGGAAACCCAAGGTAAGATAGCAAAATGGAAATTGGATATGGGAGTCAGGCATGTGGACAACTGATCTGATATGAGATCGAGATTTCAAGGGTTCTAACCCTAACAGACATTGCGGCATAATATAAAAGAAAATAACAATTTTTTTCCAAAAAAAAAAAAAGAAAGAAAGAAAGAAAGATAAAGACATCCCAATGGAACAGAATGGAAATACTAGTGCAGATCTTAAGACCATCTCACACGGTGACTCATGAAAGCACAGGCCACATATCAATGGGGAATGGAAGGCTTTGTCACTTCGTGGGCCTGGAACATTATTTTATCCACTTGGGAAGCAAAAAACAATTTTTATCTCCCTTTATAACAGCCACCAAAATCAAGGTAAAGTAATTTAAATGCAAAAAAAAAAAAAGCATAGTAATAACTAGAAAAAATTGGAAATGATTCATTATCCAAACTGTGGTTGAGGGCAGCCGTTGTAGCATTCACCTCAATAGAGAGAACTGTAGTGGAAAATGCAAATATAATTGACTATAGGAAATGTAAAGCTTCTGTGTGTTGAAAATTCTCATAAATAAAACATTCACAGAGGCAATAAGAATCTTCATAATGAAATGTTGGGGCAATAAAAGGCTGTAAGAGTCCATTTATGAAAGATGAAGTTCAAAAGGCAAATTCAGTTGAAAATGTTGAACTTACTCATAATAAAATGAATGTAAATTAGAATGCAGGGATACCACTTTTGGCTCATCAAAAAACAGGAGCTCGCAGTTCTGTTTCAGCCCCAGTGGCATGGGACCTCTCATGCACAGCTGGCAGGACTGTGAAGTGGCAAAACCTTTCTACGAGGCAATTTGCTTAAAATGTGTGAAGGGCCTCGACAGGTTCATACTGTTTGACTCAGTAAATTCCATTTGCAGGAAGCTCATCCCAGGAAAATGATCAAAAGCAATGGCTAAAAATTTGTGCAGAAAGATGTGCATTGTGGCTTTACCTATAAGAGCAAAAAAGAAAAAAAGGAAAAGGAAAAAAAAAAAAGGCAGCTATCAAAGTCTTCAGCTCCAGGGGAATGGTTAACCAAATTATGTTCCGTTCATTAAGTGGATTATTAGGCAACCATTAAACATGATAATTACAAAGAATGTTGACTAACACAGGAAAATGTTTAGCATATAATCAGTGTAAAAGGATGGTGCAAAATTATATGTAATAAAAGCATTTACTATAAACAAATGCATTTTAAAAAAGCCTGAGAAGAGACGTGCTTGTCAGATGCATTTTCACAGAACTCCACAGTGGATGCTGGGATTCTCGTCAAGATTTTTTAGTTCTTCATGCCTTATTACTCTCCAAATGTTCTGCCTATGTTTGGGTATCACTGCTTTTATGATAATATATTTCCAAAATACAGAAAAGAAGGAGTATAATACAATGAATACAATATGCTCACCATCCAAGATCATGTATTACTTTTATAATAGAAAAACCAAACAGAAAAAAAAATTAAGAGCCTGGACTTAAGGATATGGTACTCGCAACAGACAAGTTTTGAGGTGGGAGAGGAGGGAAGCCCAGGAAAGAAAATAGAATATTCCAGCATGAGGGAGGCTGCCTGGGTGGGCTCTTTTCGAAGAACCTCAGAGCTAAGTGTTGGGGAGCTTCAGGCTCCTGGCAACCGATGCCCATTATTAGAAATGCCCTTCCTAATATATGGCAAGTTCCCTCGGACACAGGTCAGATCCTGCGCTCCTCGGTTCTGTAGTCAGTGTGTCTATCCGTGTGCCATTGCCACGCTGTTTAATTACATTATTGCTTTGCCATATGCTACCTAGTAGGGCAAATCCGGTCCTTTTCCTCCTACTATGTTCCCACAACTTGTTTTTCTTTCTCAAAATCATCTTGGCTATTCTTGCCCATCCTCCACTATATGATTTTTAGAATCAGCCTATTAAATTCCATTAAAAAATCCTGGTGGGATTTTGATGAGGAAGGCATTCAATTTGTACGTTAATTTGGAGAGAACTGACATCTTTACAATATCGAATCTTCAGGACCCTAACATTTCAAGGGTGGTTGAGTCAGAGGCTCTGATTAATGAGACTGGGAAGGGAAAGTCGTCATAGAGACAAGTTAAAAACAAGGAGAGGGTGTTGTCATGGAAACCAAGAGAGCCCAGCGTTTCAAGAAGGCGAGAGTGATCAACAATATCAAGCCCTGCAGAGAATTCCAATAAGCCAGGATGGAAAAACACCCACTGAAGTCGGTAATTAGGAGGTTATCGGAGCCCTCAGCAAGAGCAGTTTCGGGGGTGTGATGGAGCGGAACCCGGACTGCAGTGCCTGCGGATGATAGATAGTCACTCGGTGACGATGGCCTTTTTTTCAGAAGTTTAGATAATTAAAAAAGTTTGGAGAAGGATTGTCTGGGAGCTAGAAAGCGAGGTGTGGAATCAAGAGCAAGTTTTCAACCCAATGCAACAAATATTTTTTGAGCACCTCCTGCGTGTGCCTGCTAGCTGTTGTGGGGGTGCGGGGCCGTGAGAACTAGACAGACACAGTACTGCCCATACAGAGCTTGTAGTGCAAACGGGGACGCGGATGTGAATAAATGGATAATTATGAACACTGATGGTGGCGAAGGATGGGTGGGTGGTGCTGAGAACAGTGAGGGGACCCCCCAGAAGGCATCTGAAAGATGAGTGGGTATCGAACAGGCTAGGAGGAATCAGAAAGAGCTTTCTAGGCGGAGGGACCAGCACGGGGCCGGCAGTGTGAGGGAAAGGGCACCTTCTGGGAAAGGGAAGAAGGCCAATGAGGCCAGAGCCCAGGGGATGAGAGGGGGGCAGGGTGAGAAACCCAGCTGGAGGGTCAGCCAACTGGCAAGGACTGGGGCTTTTTCCCAAGAAGAATGGGGAGTCTTTGGAGGCATTTAAACAAGGTGGTGACTTGTCCCAATTTGCATGTAAAAAGTATTGCTCTGGTTTCTAGTGAGGAAAGGATGGCCCGTTGGCAGGGAGACCTGCAAGAAGGCAACTTCCTTCTGTCATCCAGCCCGGGTTGGTGGCAGCTTGGACTGGGACTGGTGGTGGAGCAGGGAGGATGCAGGAGCCATGGGGAGGTTGAGTCTCCAAAGCTTGAGGCTGGACTGTGGATGGGGGTGGTGAGTGCACGTGAGCGCTGGAGGGAGACCCCAGGCGTCTACTGGGTCTACTGGCAGGGAGTGTCTCTCCATGAGAAGTGGCGAAGGGACAGATTTGGATAAGAAGAGCTGCCTGTTGAGTGTGTTGAGTAGGAGCTGCCTTCGGGACTTCTGGGTTCTGGATCCCAGAGGAGAGCTCAGGCTGGAGAAGGAAGCCAGGGGGGTTCAGCCCCAGGTGGGGGTGAGGGGCTGCCGAAGCAGCTCAGGGATGAGTGATATTAAGGAACAGAGAAATGAGCAGAAGACAGAGGCTGAGCCCAGGCCAAGGGGGCTGGATGTGGGAAGACAGACCCCGAGAAGGAGGGACCCGAGGGGAAAGCAGGAGGGGGGATTCTCAGGGGCCCGAGGAAGAGAGAGTTTACAAAGGGACAGAGGGGCCACAGCAGGGAGGTCAGGGGAAGTGAAGATTGATGGGCGACCCTGGACTTGGCCTTTGGGGCCCTTTGTCAGGTTTTCTGGGATGAGGCAGGATCAGGTACAAGAGCGATCCAGGGTCTGCCTGGGAAGGGAGGGGGTTAGAAGAAGGGAGCAGAATATTTTGTTTGGTTTTGTTTTTAATAAAAGAGCAACATTTGCATATTAATTTTCCCAGAGGAAAGTACCTATGGGATATGAGGTATTGCAGAGCAGGGGCAATTAGCTAAATGAGACCTCCAGTGAAATGAGGCCTCCCGGGCGAGACGGCTCCGTCCGGGCAGTACGTGTGTTCCTCCTCCTGGGACAGAATTCCGTCAGCCTTTTACCGAGTAATCTGCGGCCCGCTTTCTCTCAGGGAACTTGCATGTGACCTTTGTGACTTAACTGTGTCTCACTTTGGCAGGACTTCCATCCCGCCCCATGGCTAGGACCCTGTCTGGTTCCTTTTGGAATAGTCCCCGGGCTGCAGCGGCCAGATGGGGACTGTTGAATAAATATTTTCTGATTTGAAATAAAATGTCTGAAACGGAAGGCCAAAAATCTTTAGCCGAGAAGAGTTTGTGATCAGTGAAACGAACAAACAGATTCTCCGTGTGTGCTGAATTTTGCACAGCACAACGAAGGAGGGGTGAGGAGGGCTGGAGGGGCTGTGTGGCTGGCATCCTTGTCATGCAGGGATGATGGGCTGTTCTCATGGGCTAGAACCAGGACCACCCACTCCAGCGTGGGCACAGGTCTTCACAGTTTACACGGCAGGGCCATCGCCACGTCTCATGTGATTGTTATAAACCCTGTGAGGCAGACAGGGACTTTAGACAGCAGCGGAGGAGGAGGGTGAGGCCCAGCGTGGGGTGCTGGCTGTGGAAGGCCTCGGGGTGTGTTAGCGCAGGCAGCGGACCCAGGCTCTGCTCTCCTCGCCTCTGACTCCAGCATCCAGCTGCTCTACATGCCAGGGTGAGCTCCAAAGGGAGCTCATGTTCAAAACTTGGCTGCAGGGGAAATCAAGGCCAGGATCGAAGTTATGAAAGATGAAAGCGGTGTTTGGTGGTCATCAGGAGACATTCAGCAGAAGGCTGCCTGGAGCCCAAAGTTTGACCAGCCCACCTGGCTATCGAAATATAACCCTAAACCGTATCAAGGAGACCACAGTGGCAAGGTGCAGGTCCAGGCCCCAGGACTCAGGGAAAGGTGACCTGTGTGTGACAATGTGGCATTGTCACACACAGGATAGACAGGCTGCTCCATTCTGCCAGGCAGGATCTTGCCTCTTCTGATCCCATCCTTGAGTCCTGGGACCATAGCCAGCGTCTCCCTGACTTCTGCACGCTCCTCAACTGTCCCTGGCTTCCCTGGGCCGGCCGGCCAGTCCCTTGTAGGGGCCCCAGACACTCTGAAGCTCTTGCTGTTCCCCACTGGGCCGCTCTGGGGCGTTCTGGTGCCTTTGCTGTCTTTGATGCAACCACCGAGTTAGACTTAAGGCTTCTGCTCTGGGATCCCCAAACTTGTCTGAGACCCCACCATATTCCTCCCTGGGACTCGGCGCCAGGGCTGGGGCATGAGCCTCTTCTGGGGGATCCAGGTAGCACTAAAGTTCTAGTCGGATCCCCTTGGATTGCCCTCCTCCTGCCCACAGGTTAGTGGGCTCCGGCTCGGACATCATTGTGAATTGTCTTTTCAATCTACGGTCTGTGCATAAATAAACTCTTGGCCTCTTCCTTTAGTTTTGCCTCCAAATCCTCCAAGCTCTGTGGAATCCATAATCTTTCCTTTCTCAAGGCCTAGCTCTTGTCCCGAAAAGCTGTGGCTTTCATTCCGGCAGGCTCTCCTGCAGACAACAGTCTGCACACTCGGTGCCTGTGCTGTAGACTCACAAAAGCCCGCACAGACGCTCAAAAGCCAAAGCAGGGACTCTTTGTCCTGTTGGCACCCCGAGAAAAGTGCTCCCAGGAAGCTCAGACAGTGGGGCGGAGAGCAGGGTAGAGAATGTTAAACCCACACGTGCTATAGGAGAAAAACATTCCCGTACTCCACACCCCAGAGCAGTGAGGAAAGAAGGGATTAGTCAGTAAAAGGTGCTGGAATGATCACTAAGCTGTTTGGAAAAGCAAATCCACTCATTCTTCACTTCATGTCAGACATCGGCATCAGGTTCAGATGGATTAAAGAGTTAAATTAAAAATCACACTCAAATAGAGTAGAAGTGAATATTTATCCAAAGCGCTGGGTGGACTTTCTAAGCTTAGAAGCGAGGGAAGCCATCACAAGGAAAAGGAGAAGAAAAAGAGATTTAACATTTTAGATTTAACTCTATGAAAATTGAAAATAAACCTTGAGGATTTCGTGCAGAGGGTTAACATCCCGGTGTTTAAGAATCCATACAAATTGAGTTTTAAAAATTCAAGTCACCGCTGGATAAATGTGAAGGGATGGGAACACTCAATTAACAGAAGATTAATTTTTCATGGCTCATAGGTTGAACCTATTTTCCAGTGTCTAATTATTTTTTAAAAAGTAAATTGAAACAACAGTGAGATAACACTTTTTTGCCCATCACAGAGTGAAGAAAAAAATTTTAATGAGAATCTCCCAACACTGGCTAGGGTGTGATGGAACAGACAGCAGGGCTGACGGGAATGTAAATTACTCCAGCCTTTGACCCCATAATTACACTTAGGGCGAGCCATCAGAAGGAAATAACCTCAAATTGACAGAGATTTATGTACAAAGCAATGTAATATAGCCTTGTTTGTACTAAAAAATGGGAACAACCAAAATAACCAACTATCGGGAAAATGTTAAGCAAATTATTTTACATCCACTCAAATGGACTATTATTCATCAACTCATCGTATTTTTACAAAAAGCTTTGGGAAATTCTTATGATATAAAAAAGTAGAGCAGCAACTGAGAAAGCCAGGGTGCAAATTGTATGCAGGATATAATCTCAGCTGTGGAAACAAAAAAGAACATTCAAAAAAAAGACGGGGAGGAAGTGTGCCGGGACCCTGAACCGAAGGGCACGGGCTCGGGACATGAAGGCTTTGATGGGGGAAAGGGAAATAAATGGTGACGAGGCCTGGAAGAAGCCCAGGTGGCATCCTGGATATAGTCGCGAATTCAAAAACTTTCTATCTGGAGAAGAGGGGGGATGGAGTCTGGCGTTAGCTTGGTTGTCTGTTCCAGCCTGCCCTGAAGCTCGGAGAAAGAACTGCCTTGGGCATTGAGCTCAAGGAACTGCGGTTCAGTCTGCACATCCAGGGCACAGGGCGTATGAGGAGCCAGAAAGGGAAAGGGGGGGAGTGGGAACTGCTCCAGGAAGTTCCTGCAGGCCTTTTGAGCCACGCTAGGGAGTTCGGGATTTTATCCTAAGAGCAGTGAGGAGCCACTGAAGGTCTTTAAGCTTTGCCTTTTAGGTAGATTGCAATATTAGCAGGGCTTCTCTTCTCTGCAATAGCCAAAGCCCAGCTCTCATTCAGGCATAGAAATGAAAGTAAAAAATAAAAAGAGTCAAACCTAAAACTATAAAAATTCTAGAATAAAACATATGAGAAAACCTTCATGGCCTTGGATTAGGCAAAGATTTCTTAGCTACGACACCACAAAAGATAAAAAGCATGATTCATAAAGGACCAAATTGATAAATTGGACTCCATCAAAATTAAAAATGTATGCTCCTTGAAAGATATCGCCGGGACCATGAAAGACCAACCATGGACTGGGAGAAAATGTTTGCAAATCATATATCTGATAAAGAATTTGTCTCCAAAACACATAAAGAAGTCTTAAAACTCAGTAATAAGGCTGGGTGCAGTGGCTCACGCCTGTAATCCTAGCCCTCTGGGAGGCCAAGGCGGGAGGATTGCTTAAGGTTAGGAGTTCAAGACCAGCCTGAGCGAGTGAGATCCCGTCTCTACAAAAAATAGAAAAATTAGCCTGGCATTGTAGCATACACCTGTAGTCCCAGCTACAAAGGAAGCTGAGGCAGGAGAATCACTTGGGTCCAGGAGTTGGAGGTTGCAGTGAGCGATCATGATGCCACTGCACTCCAGCCCGGGCGACAGAGTGAGACACTGTCTCAAAAAAACAAAAAGAAAAGAAAAGAAAAGAAAAGCAAAACTCAATAATAATAAAGCAAACAACCCAATAAGACATGAACAAAAAATTTGAACAAACACTTCACCAAAGAAAATAAACAGAGGACAAATTAACACATGAAAAGATACTCAACATCTTGAATTTAATCTTATAGGCAATGGGAAGCCATGGAATAGTTCTGAGCGGACAAGAGCCTTGGACAGATCTCTGTTTTGTGGAGATCTCACTGGGACTTGGAGAAGCAAGTGGACCAGGGAGGGGTCATGGCCACAGTCCAGAGTTGAGTTTAATGGGCCTGCGGACACCTGGACCAGCAGGGAGTCGGATGCAGGAGTCTGGTTTGCAGGAGGACATCTCAACAGGGGATACAGGGTTGGGGTGGGCACCACATCGATGGCTGTGGCCTGGGGAGACTGAGAGGCAGAGAGAGCCCCACTGGAATCTAAAGACCCCCCACCCCATCATTTCAGGGGCTGGTAGAGCCCGGGGCACCTACAAAAGCAGCAGAAAGAAAGAAATGTCAGTGCCACGTGGCCACGTGAGCAGAGCCGGAGAGTAGGTTGTCATGGAAACTGGGCTAGGGAAGCGTTTCTAGGAGAGCGAGATCAGCAGGACCAAATGTAGCAGAAAATCCAGACCGATGAAGGCTGAAAATTTCTTTTGATTTGGCAATTAGTGGAACATTGATGAGCTTAACAAGAGCAATTTCAGGGGACCGTGGGCCAGGGAGGGGGTGGAGATGAAGGAGATTTAAGAGGTAAAATGCAGCAGAGTTGGTAATGAGGTGCACACTGGGAGCGTGGGAGGAGGGGGGGGAGGAGAGGGGAAGTGCTAAGCAGGACCCTGGGTTTCTGGCATTCAGAACGGGCGGGATGGCAGCAAAAGGGATGCTGCAAGGGGACCGGGTTTGCAAGAGGAAGATCAGGAGTTCCATTTGGGACATTTTAATCTAACAAATGCCTTTTGGTATTTATAGTGCGCTGCACACTGTTCTAAGAGCTTTACTATATTAATCCATTCATACTTACAACTATCCCGTAAGGTAGAGTACTACCTCGTCTGTTGTCATTTACACGGGAAGAAACAGAGACGCAAAGAAGTTGAGAAATTTGCCCGCAGCAAGGAGGTGGCACAGTACAAATTTGCAGCCAGGCGATCCCAGATGGGTTGGGGTGAGGTCCCTGAGGTAAACAAATGGGGTGTCAAGGAGGCAGGTGGGTCTGGGTTCTGGGCCTTGGAGGGGAGGTTTGGGCTGGAAGTGTAAGGGGCGGACGGCAAGCAGGGAAGGCCCCTGACTTGGTGTGGAGTTGAAGTTTCCGGGACAGGTGATATTGCAGGAGAGCGTCCCGGCGGAGGCCAGGACCTGGCCAGCATGCAGAGGGACACCCCAGGGAGATTGGAAGGGCAGGGCAGGTGGGGGATGGGGGGCGGGGGGGACACGGGAGCCCAGGGAAGAGAGTTTCCAGGGTGGACTGGCCGACAGTGGGCCGTGTCCAGAGAGGTCAGGGGAGGTGACTTGGCCACAGGGAGGCTTTTGGGGGATTGTTGCCAGAGCAGCCTCAGGGGAAGGCAGAGAAACCCCAGAAAGGGAGACAGTTAAGGCCCCGGCAATGCAGGAAGGAGGACCACGTGGGATCTAGCCAGGAGAGCAGGGGCCAGAAGGGTATTATATTTAAGTGGAAACTATTTTT
Source organism: Eulemur rufifrons (assembly GCF_041146395.1). Taxonomy (NCBI): domain Eukaryota; kingdom Metazoa; phylum Chordata; class Mammalia; order Primates; family Lemuridae; genus Eulemur; species Eulemur rufifrons. The sequence goes on from NC_091002.1 coordinate 21,206,057, forward strand.
TAAATTTTTAAATGGTGTTTTTTTTTTAATTGCAAAATATATTCACATGGTTCAAAATTCAAAATCTACAAAAGGATGCCCAGAGAAAAGTCTCCTTCCTGCCCTTCTCCTCCAACCCCTCGGGTCACCTTTGTAAAGGCAGCCAGCAGATCCTTCCAGAGACAGAAAATGAAATTCACAATGTAGAATTCTGGAATTCTGGAAATAGAAAATCATTTCAGAATCCTGACCTTCGGGGAAGGACAGCGTTTGGCAAGAGTGACGGGACGGAGGGGGACAGCAGAGCTGGGCGTGCGGGGCAAGGGGTGGCAGTGGCAAATTAGTTTGGAACAAGAACATGTGTTTCATTGAATGGAACAAAATTGAATCATTTTCTTCCTGCCAAGGAACGTGAGCTCGGCGTTCTTCTGGGGCCCGCTCGCCCGTCCCGGGGTCCTGGTGGCAGCTCGCGTTCGCGGCATTTGTCCTGCCACACAGCTGGAGCCGGCGGCCCTCGCCTCTGAATCACCCTTGGCACCTGGCAACTGGCATTCATCCCGGGGGCTGCTCAATAAGCATTTCCTGACATGAAATGAAGTATCTGAAATGCAGTTCAATCTTTTCTTTTAATTATTGAACTTGGGGGGTGTCAAGACATAAACGGAAGCTCCAGGGCGGAGGGAAGCCGGGGCAGAGGCGGGGGGGTGGTGCGGGTGTGGGTGGGCGAGAAGACGCTGCCTGGGGCCGGGAAGGGAAGCTGCACACAGTGGGCTGGGATTCTCGGGCCCGTGGGGACCCTCGCTCAGTTTGCAAGCGCTGCCCTCCTTGCCTCGGCAGCCCCCGACTCTGTGGAAGCAGGTGCTGGGCTGAGTGGAAGCCCATGGGGTTGTGGAATGGGCTCAGGTCAGGGGACCGTCCCCCAGTGCCTCTCCCTGCCTCGAGCTGTGACTCCAGGCAGACCCCCCTCGCTGGGCCTCAGTCTCCCCGGGGGTACCAACGGAGGGGGGGCATGGGGGCTAGGAGAGAACTCGTGTGGGGCGACCTCTCCTTTCTTCCAGCAGTTTGGGTCCTGACCACGGTGGACCCTCAGGATCCAGGGACCACCTTCCCTACCCATGGTGGATGTCCCAGAGGCCACCCGGGGGCCCCATTGTCCACACACACCAGAGTCATGGAGCAGAGCAAGGAGGCTCGTGGGTCCGTCACCCCGAAGACAAGCGCTGGTAGGGTGAAGGGTGGGGCTGGGCCCTGCAGCCTTGGCAGCCGGGTAGAGTTCACGAGTGGCCTTAAAACAGCTTCCCTGCACACCGGGGGCAGCAAGGCGGGGCCGGCGGCAAGCTGCCCTGGCCTGCGCCCCCCCTGCCACCCACAGTGCCTGAACCCCCACCCACTCCTGCTGCTTTGGAAAGTGACCTTCATGAGCCTTGCTAAGCGTTAGGACCCCTGAGATGGGGGACCTGGGCAACTGCTATCAGACACTAACACTTTATGTAAATTTTAATGCTTTTATTTGAAAAATTAATACATCTATGGGGTTAGTTCCCTCTCCCTCCCCAGAGGCCACCACTGTCACCTGGCTGTTCTGAATCCTTGGGGCCTTAATGGAATTGATGTTAGGGTGGAGGAGAGGGATCGGAGGTGTACAGGATGAGTCGGCCCATCAGATGTTGGGGTACAGGAAGGACAGAGGGGTGCCTTGCCCAGGTTCCCCATGGGGGACCCGGCAGGTGCTTTGTAGTGTCCCCTGCAGGAGGCAAGCTATAAAGAGTAGTCCTCAGTGGAAGATGACGGGCTTGGTTTTGGACACCGTGGGCTGGCAAGGACCCAGGGACATGGGCTGCAGGTGGACGGCGGTGCCCGACACAGCACACGGCCGGCTCAGCTGCAGCTCTGCCTCGAGGCTCCAGATGGGCCTCGCTCCTTCCCTGCCTCTCTGCAGCTTCCCTCTACATTCCCCAGCAGGGACTGCACACATTCTCCACTTTCCACAGAACACGCCCTCCCTCCTGCCCTGCCACACGTACTGGGCTGTTTTGTTCCCCCGCATGTTCTCACTAGGGATTTGCAGGTTGGCTAGGAGTATCCCAGTGGAGCCTTTATCTGAGAGCCCCCATGCTGGGCACAGGAGACACAGCAGAAGATGCTGAAAGCCCTTGACCACATGGAGCTCTTAAGCTTGCAGGGGAGCCAGAAAGCAAACACGTGTGCAAATAACAAGATGCTCTGTGTTCAGGTGGTCCTAAGTGTGATGACGAGAACGCAGGACAAGGACAGAAGGCTAGAGGGTGACCAGAGCCTGCCCTTGCAGTGGGGTGCAGGGAAGGATCAAGCTGTTTAGGCAGGATATTCAGGGAAGGCCTCTTGGAAAAGGTGACATTCTGTCGGAGACCTAAATGACAGAGCAGGAGTCAGGTGACGATCGAGGCGGGGAGGCGTGCCCTGCAGAGAGAGGGAGCATGCTGGTTTGCTAGGGCTGTCGGAACAAGTACCACAACCTGGGTGGCTTCGACAACAGAAGTTTATTGTCTCAGTTCTGGAGGCTGGAAGTCCAAGAGCAAGGTTGTCAGGGTGGGTCCCTTCTGGGGGTGGTGAGGAAGAATCTGTCCCAGGCCTTCTCCTGGCTTCTCGTGGTTTGCTTGGCTTGCAGACGTCCCCCAGCCTCTGTTGTCACCTTCACATGGACTCCCCCTGTGCATGTCAGGGCCCAGATCTCTCCTCCTTATGAGGCCATCAGTCAAATTGGGGCCCACCCTGCTCCAGCGTGATCTCATCTTAACTAATGACATCTGCAACAACTCTGTTTCCAAATAAGGTCACATTCTGAGGTACAGGGGGTAGGATTGAGCACACAAACTGTGGGGGAGACAATTCAGCCGCAACGGGGCGCCTCTAGAGCAAGGCCCTGCGTTAGGCAGAAGCTCGCTGTGTTCCGGGACGGGGGACAAGGCCGGTGTGGCGGCAGCAGGGCTGGAGAGGTGGAGGGAGGGGGAGGCGCTTCACGCAGGGTCTTGCTGGCATTTACTCCAAGTGCACTGGGGGCCTCGTGGGTCTGAGATCTGACTTCCATTTTTAAAGACCCTCTGACTGCTGTGTGGACAGTGACTGAGCGAGGCTGGGTGAGGGGGTCCTTTGCACCAGAGAGAGGGTGAGGAGGCCCAGCACGGGTGCAGCCGGAGACATGACAATGACACAGAAAGGACGGGCTCCAAACATGAGCTGGGGGAGCCGGAGGCTGAGGGAGTCCCAGAGCCGGCTGCTCTGGGGACCAAGGAGGAGACGGACAGCAGGCCTGGGCCCTCTGCTTGCACCCCAAGCAGGGTGGGGGCTGAGACGTGCCCGCCGTGGTTAATAGCAGGGGGCTTTGGTGGCCGGGTCTACAGCTCAGAGACCGATGTCTGACCCAGAGCGCCAGGCTGGGAAGGAGGACACAGTCCAGGGACATGAGGAGCCGCCAGGGAGAAGAGGCCGGGGGCTGGGTCGTGGCCTTGCCAGATGGGGCACTGGACGCAGGAAGAGAAGCCCACCGAGGACACGGAAGAAGGTCCGGAAGGGGGTCATGGGAGAACAGGGCAGGGCGTTCTGGGAAGCAAGGGAGGAGGATGATTCCTGGCGTGGTCGCCAGGGCCTGTGAGCAGGGGGGCGGAAGGGGGCATGACGAAGGGACAGTGCCCCTCTGCCCCCGCCGGCACGGCCACTGGGAAGCTCTGGGGGACCTTTGTAGGAGCAGCTGCTCAGGAGAGGGGACAGGGACAGGAGGGAAAGAGAGAGGTGGGGAGGCAGTGTCGGGTGAGAACCGGTTTTTATCACACAGAGATGTGAGTGTGTCAGTGCTGTGGGAAGGAGACAGGGACATCGCGTAATTAAGGACGAGGCAATTAGTGAGCAGATGGGGCCGGGGTGTAGGTAGAGGGATTATCATCAGACAATCACATGCGTTAGGTGGAACAGGACCTAATTAAACTGGCCACCTTTCCTGGGTAACCTGATCCCTGTGTCCTTCTAGGGACCTTTCCTTCCCCCTCCATGGGTGGTGGCGCCCACGCAGGCACCGGTTTCATCGTGTCCCCTGGCTGGGATCACGTGTTCCTCGTCCTCCATCATCCTTGGCTCTCGCAGTGGGCAGTGAAGCCAATGAGCGCTGGATGCATGTTGTGTGTTAGCACACCTAGTGTGTACGCGGTACAGTGCACAAATCCTAAGGGCGCGGCTCAGTGCATTTTTCGCTACGTATATACCATGTAACCACCACCCAGATCAAGATATAAAATAATTTCATCCCCAGAAGCTCCCTTGTACACCTCTCCAGTTAGTACCCATCTCCCAGAAGTAATTACTATCCTGACTTTTGTCACCCAAGAGTGACAGTTTTTAACTTATTTTTGGACTTCATATAAATGGAATCAGTGTGTTCTTGTGTCTGGCATCTTTCATGAAACGTACGTCTATGAGGTTCACCACGTTGCTGTGTGTAAATGCGATTTGTTCTTCCTCGTTGCCGAGTAGTATCTTTCATATGAATATACCACCAGTGGATCTAGTTATCCATTCTCCTGTTGGTGAACATTTGGGTTGTTTCCAGTTTTGTTTTTGTTTTTTGGGTTTTTGTTTTCTTTTTTTTTTTTTTTTTGTAGGGACAGGGTCTCGCTCTTGCTCAGGCTGATCTTGAACTCCTAGCCTCAAGCAATCCTCCCACCTCAGCCTCCCAGAGTGCTGGGATTACAGGCATGGGCCGCTGTACTCAGCCTGTTTCCGGTTTTCTGCTATGACAGATAGAGCTGCTGCGAGCGAGCGAGCTATGCACTTCCCTACTTGGCCCTGTGCACTCATTTTGCTGGGTATATACCTAGGAGTGGGATCACTGGGGCGTAGGGTAGGCATGTGTTCAGCTTTTGCAGATATTGTCAGCGTTCGAAAGTGGTTGTGCCATTTACACTCAACAGGGAGGTATTTTTTAAAAGTCAGGTTTATTAAGGTACAATTTACATACAGTGACTCTTTTTACTGTACAGTTGTGACAAATATGAAGAGTTTGGGCCAGGCGTGGTGGCTCGTGCCTGTAGTCTCAGCTACTCAGGAGGCCGAGGTGGGAGGATCGCCTGAGACCAGGAGTTAGAGACCAGCCTGGGCAACATAGTGACACCACGTCTTTATTTACAAAAAAATGATCGGTTTGATTTGGGTCTGATGGCTTTGCGGTGGTGACGTGTGATCGGCGATGTTAACCCAGGGTCTGGCCCTCGGGAGAGTGCAGAGGAGGGCAGAGGGCTGCAGTGGGAGGACAGCCCAGGAAGAGGGAGTCGGGAGAGGAGAGGAGAGCAGCAGGGGGAGGAGGAAGGCTTAAGGCTCGGAGCACCCAGGAAGAGGAGCTGCAACACACAAGGAGGGGAAGAAGTGGCCAGAGAGGGGCCGAGAAAACCAGGAGAGACGTGGGTGCTGGGACCCCAGGGGAGCATATTTGAGGAAGAAGAGGTGGTTAGTGGTCTCAGACGCTGCCAAACTAAAGCCACTGGCCGTGACCCCAAGGGACACCCTGGTGACATTGGCCAGGGGGGTTTCAGTTGCCCAGAGGGCCTGGAGCAGGCCCAGAGCAGGGGCAGCCAGGCCTGGGAGGGGCGGGGGTGTAGGCAGAGGGTGGAGGGAAGGAGAGGGTGCTTTAAGAAGGAAGAGTCGGGCTGGGAGGCCCCACGTTGACGTTGACGTGATCCAGGCATCCGGCAGGGCCGAGTGGAAGGATTAGATTTAAACAATACCTCAGTGTTGGGCTGAGCTGCCCGAGGTGAATTAATTAAGCCCTCAGCGGGTAACTTTATCCCCGTGTCCTGGGTGAACCTTGTGGGGTCCCAAATGCTCCCAGGAGGGGGGTTACATCCTGCCCGGGGTCCCCAGCAGTTGTCCCACTTAGTGTGGCTGGTGTCGAAAGCCCCCAGGAGGGTAGGTGGGCAGCCAAGCCCTAGAGCACGTTGGGAGCCCCACACTGGGGTGGTGGGGACGGTGACAAGAAGGGGAGATGGGGAGAAGCCTGCCCAGGACGGAGCTGGAGGGACGGGGGAGCAGAGGCCAGGGACATAGGCTGTCGGGAATGTTTACGGGTGGAGGAGAAAGAGCCAGCGGAGAGGGAGAAACCCAAGGAAGGAGAAAGTGGGCTCGAGGCCCGGGAGGAGACAGGCAGGAGACAGCTGGCCCTGGACACAGGACGGTGCAGGCAGATCGCTGTGCAGGCACGAGGAGGGGAGTGGCAGGAGCCAGTGACTCCACAAAGGCCTCTGTTTCCCCCACAGAGCAGGAGCAAGTGCGTGGGGCACAGAGGGGACGCGAGCGGAACAGCTGCTGCGGGAATGGAAAGGGAAGGAGTTTGGGGACCAGTCGAGGGGTTGCTGAGCTGCACTTAAGACCTAGCCGAAGTCGGAGAAAATTAATCTGTTGCTGGCGCCCATCAGCGTGGTGATGTGATTTGCGCCTGCCGCACTTGGCAGCCGGAGCGGGAATGGAGAAAACAGATGGTTTTCTCAGCGCTCGCTCATCCGCCGTCTCGATTAATCTGCCCAGCAGTTCCACTGCTGCCTCCGACTTGCAGATGAGGAAACTAAGGCCCAGGGACAGGAGACCACATACCTGGAGTGCGGCAAGTGGGCAGTGAGCGGGGACCCAGCCCTGGGACACGGACTCTGCTTGGGGCAGCCCCCACGGCCCTGCGACCTTCTGCTGGCACGCACTGTGCAGAGTGTTACGGCAGCCCCCTCCCCCACCCAAACACACAGGGGCCGCTGCCCCGTGTGCCCAGAACTGTGCTCGGGTCGGCTCTGCCTGCTCACGAAACCCTCTCAGGGAGGGACCAGGAGGAAGCTGAGACTCAGAGACAGCACGTGACTGACCCAGGGCCACACAGCCTGAAGGTATCAGTTCTGCCCAAATCAATCTATAGACCCAGTGTCATTGCAATCACAGTCCTAGCAGGCTTTTTGTAGAAATTGATAAACATCCTAAAATCAATATAGAAACGTGAAGGACCTAGAATAGCCAAAACAGTTTTGACAAAGAAGAACAAAGTAGGAGGACTCTCGCTACCCAAGTTCAGGGCTTACTACAAACCTACAGTCATCAAGAGAATATGATATTGGCCTTTGGATAAATGGAACATAAAAGAAAGTCCAGAAATAGAACCACACGTATACAGTCGACTGATTTTTGACAAGGGTGCCAAGGCAGTTCAGTGGGCAAAGGATAATTTTTCTCAAATGGTGCTGGAACAATTGGAAATCCATATGGAAAAAAGGGAGGTTCCACCCTTATCTCACACCATAGCCAGAGTACATAAACAGCTTTCGTAATAAGATACTCAAACTGATTTTTTTTAAATTAGCAAGTATCTGAACAGACACCTCGCTGAAGACGACATACGAATGGCAGATAAGCACATGGCAAGATGTTCAACATCACCCATTAGTTATGCAGAAGATGCAAATGAGAACGACAATGAGATATCGCTGCACACCCGTTAGAATGGCTAAAATTAAAATGACTGACAATATCAAATGTTGGAAAAATGTGTCGCAACTGGAACTCTCGTACTTGGCCGGTGGGAGTGTGTCCCGGTATAACCACTTCGGAAAACATTTTCTGGCAGTTGCCTATGAACTTGAACATGCACTAACCATTGTGCTAGCGATGCTACCCCCAAGAGAAATGAAAACATATGTCCACACAAAGACCAGCCCTCAAATATCAGAGCAGCTTTATTCACAATAGCCTGAAACTAGGGGGGAAAAAGAAATGTTCATCAGCACGCAAAAAAGGTAAATAAATTTGTGTGTATGTGCACAACGGAATACTACTCACCAGTGAAAGGAACAAACTGCTGATACGTGCAGCAACACGGATAAATCTCAAAAACACTGTCTTGAGTAGCATAAGCCAGGAGCAGAAAGTACACGCTACACGATTCCATGTCTGGGCCACTCAGGAAGATGCACATCTGGTCTACATCGGTGGAAAGCAGATCATTGGTTGCCCGGAGCAGAGAGAGGTGGAGAGATTGACTGCAAAGGTGCACGGAGGGAAATTTCGGGGGAAATGGACAGTTCTATATTCTGAGTGTAGTGGGGGTGACGTTGGTGTATCCATTTCTCAAAACTCATCAAAATGGACACTTAAAATGGATGCATTTCATTATATGTAAATTATGCCTCAATAACTTAAAAAAATTATTAAAATTGTTATCGTGAGAAAAACCAGCACTCTGTGGGCCTCCCTGACACTTACTTTACGGTTTATCAATTGTTTTTTATTTATTGTTGAGGAGGAGGAACCCTAGTCCTGGGGCCTCTGAAAGGCCTTAATGCAGCCCTGGAAGGTTGGTCGGGGCCAGATACCAGAGGGCCTTGAATGCCAAGCGTGGTGGTTTTAAGATATGTCTACAAATTCTTTCACACTCCTCCCTTCCTGCTCTGGGTGTGGACTGGACTTAGTGAGTCGCTTCTGATGATATGACAAAGCAGAAGGGATGGGGTAGGATTTGGGAGACCAAGTCATAAAAAGACTGTGGCTGCTCCCTACCTTTCCCTCCCCATCTGCTCTCTTTCTCTCCTTCTCTCTCATCCTCCTGGGGGAAGCCGGCTGCCATGCCCTGAGGGCGCTTAGGGAGCCCCCTGAAGAGACCCACGTGGGCAGGAACTGGGACCTGCTGCCAACAGTCATGCCACCGAGCCCTCCCAACAGCAGGTCCTCCAGTTCCATCAAGGCTTCGGGTCCCCATGGCTGCAGCCAACAGCTTCACCACAGTCTCCTGAGACCCTGAACCACCCACAGGTGCTCCCGACTGCCGGCCGTCAGAAACCGTGTAAGATAGCAACTGTGTGTTGTTTGAAGGTGCTAAGGTCTGGAGCAATTTATTACAGTCATAGGTAAGGAACACATATTTCGGTATTTGGAAGTAGAGCGCTGCCATCACAGAAAACCTCAACATGGGACCCACTTTGGAACCGGGTATTGGGGAGAAGCTGGAAAGATTTTAAGAATGAAATCGAACGTTTGAAGAGTTCTAAAGGAGCTGTTTATAGAAGCACGGTGCCCTTTGAGGAGACGGCGGTGAGGGTTTAAGAGAAAGTGAGGAAAATCTCATTAGAAACTGGAGGAAAAGGAATCCTTTTAATGTGCTGGCAGAAAGTTTAGTGACACCATTGCTCACAGTGACATGAAAAGCAGGAGATGTGCCTAATGAACCAGGTGATCTAGTTAAGATTTCCAGGCAAATTGCTGAAGATGCCATCTGGTTTATTTTTGGTGTTTATAGTAAAACGCAAGATGAAAGAAATTAAATGAATGAATAACTGTTAAACATTTAGAAACCAGGACTTGATGGTTTTGAAAGCCTTAGCCTCGTCAGACAACAAGCAATGCTAAATTAAGAAATGGTTTTCAGCTGGGCGCAGTGGCGCATGCCTGCATTCCTAGCACTTTGGGAGGCCGAGGCAGGAGGATCACTTGAGGCCAGGAATTTGAGACCAGCCTAGGCAACTTAGTGAGACCCCATCTTACAAAAAATAGAAACATTAGCTGGGCATGGTGGAGCGTGCCTGAAGTCCCAGCTACTCAGGAGGCCGAGCCAGGAGGATCACTTGAGCCCAGGAGTTTGAGGTTGCAGTGAACTCTGATGACACCACTGCACTCTGGCCTGGGTGACACAGAGGGAGCCTGTCTAAAAAAAGATATAGAAGTCACTAGTCCATAGTATTCTGAAGTCTAGCTGGGGAAATGTCAGAGGTTCCTTGGTTAGGACTCATCCAACTCTCACTCAGAATAATTTTTCAAGGTTCCCTGCTCCTGATGTCTACCAATGAGTAGAATAAAGTGGAAGTGACAATGTACAACCTCAGAAATAAGATCATGCAAGTCACCATGGCTCCCTGAGCTGGCTTGCTCTGGTGCTCTTGCACCCGCACTCCCTAACATCACTGTCAGCTGCCATGTTGTGAGAACGCTCGGGCAACCCCGTGGAAAGCCCACGTGGTGGGGACCAAGGCCTCCCGCCAACAGCCCTGAGAGACCCGCCATCTTGGAAGCAGACCCTCAGCCCCAGTTGAAGCCTTCAGGACTCGGCAGCCCCAGCTGTCGGCTTTGCCGCTCCTCACGACGGAACCTGAGCTAGCACCACTCAGCCGGGCTGCTCTCGGACTTCTGACCCTCAGAACCATTAGAAAATAAATATTTGTTGTTTTAAGCTGATTCGTATGGAGTAATTTGTTACGCAGTAAAAGACGATACACTAAGTTAAGGAGTTTGGCATTTCTCCCAGATGTTAGAGAAAGGAAGTGACATATTAATAGAAAGTTCCAGGATTGGTGTTATGGTCTGAATGTTTCTGTCCCGCCTCCCCAAATTCATATGTTGAAATCTAACCTTCAAGATGATGGTATCAGGAGGTGGAGCCTTTGGAGGCTCTGCCCTCATGAATGGAATTAGTGCCCTTATAAAGGGGGCCCGAGAGAGACCTGTCACCTCTTCCACCATGTCAGGATACAGCTAGAAGGTGCCGTCTATGAACCAGAGAGCCCTCACCGGGCTTCAAATCTGCTGGTGCCATGCTCTTGGACTTTCCAGCCTCCAGAGCTGTGAGAAATAGATGTTTGTTGTTTACAAGCTGCCTGGTCTATGGCATTTTTGTTATAGCAGCTTGAACAGACTAAGACACTTAGAAGGAAGTCTCTGTCCAGGCGTGGAGAAGGGCCCAGGAGTCACGGGTTGCAGAGGACACTGCATAGAGGTGGAGACTCTGCAACTGGGTGTCTGCGCCAGGCTTGGAGAACAGCAGAAGGGCCAGACTGTGGCCTCCACTCACACCCTCTGCGGCTGCCCTCATGCCGTGAACACCACGTGTGACAGTCTTGGTGTCTGTTCAGGGAACACCAAGGAGGCCAGCGTGGCGGGAGCAGAGTGAGCAAGGGGGAGAGGAGGGGAAGACGGAGGGAGAGAGGCAACGGGAGACAGACTGCGTGAGGCCCGTGGGCTGTGACGAGGATGCTAGAGTTTGCCCTGAGTGATGTGGGAGCCATGGGGGGGGGTCTGAGCAAGAAGATTGATGATTCTCCCAGAGGCTAGTGGAGGATGAAGAAGGGGTGAGAGTGGAGGGTGGAGGACCAAGGAGGAGCCTCTTCAGTTGTCCAGGCACCAGGTGCTGGAGCCTGGCCAGAGACAGGAGCTGAAGGCTTAGGAGGGTCTCAGAGTGGCCCCTCGGAGGGAGACTTGACAGGGAGTGGGACAGATGGACCGTGGGTGGCAGGAGAAGGCAGAGATGACTCCGGCTTCCGCCGCAGCCCCAGGCAGGCAGCGGCACTTAGTGCTAATGAGAGTAGGAAGAGAAACTCATTTCCAGGTGTGAGGATGATGCAGAGGGTTGGAGGCTCCTGGGAGGGATCAGCGGCTTGAGGGAAAGAGCACGGGGGCGGGGTGGGGGTCTTGGCTGCCCGAGCAGCGAGAGAGACAGGACAGAAGACAGACCCCGCCCCGGAGCTAACTAAGCATGCTGCGGATGGCCGGCCGGCCGGGAAGACAGATGAAGAGCCACGACAGTGACAGAGAGGGTGGGAGCCCACCCCGGCCATGCCCTAGGGAGAGCGGTGACTTCCACGTCCACATGTGTACACACACAGCGGCAATGGCGTGCAGCCAGCGCTATTCAATCAGGCTCCTCTGCAGCAGGAGGGAGCGTGGCGGAGGGGGGAGAAGGGAAAGGAGGGGTCCAAGAGATGGCCCGGGGGAGGGGACGTGCGCACTGATTCACACATGTGAGCCATCTCAGGTTCCGGCTCCCGGAAGGTGCTCAGTGTCCAAGGTGGGTGGATGAATGGACAGGAAGTTGAGTGGGTGCACAGGGGGAAAATGAGAATCAGGATGAGAAAAAACTCCTGATAAAGAGGAGCCCACAGGTGTGACCTGGGATGAGGCACACAGACACCATCGCGACACAACGTGAGGACCAAATCTAGAGGGAATGTGGAACAAGGGGAGCGAGAGCGGGGGGAGGAAGGAGAGAGAGGCCGAGAGCAGAGAGGCAGATAGACGTGTGCGTGCCGCAGCCTGCCCGCAAACACTGGTAGAAGGCATTCAGACTATGACTTGCATAATTAAAAATTAATTTTTCCAAAGAAAGAATGGAAGAGGAAGCACAAAAGGCGATAAGAAACAGAGATTTGGAGAAAAAGAAGATGCCCGCAGACAGACATATCTTCTATCTATCCGTCCTCCCCTCAAGCTGTCCCCCCCAGCTCAAGGTGGCCAGGCCGTTGCCAGGGATGGGGTGTGGTCAGGGCGGGAACAGAACCACAGAGCGAGGTTCCTTTCCCAGATGGTCAGTGGACGGGGGAGGAGCCACAGGTCACCAGAGCACGTCAGTCTTCATAGACTCAGGAGGCAGGAAGAGGATGGCTGTCGCCAGGGCAGCCCCCCTGGCCCTGGGGGCAAGGGGAGCAAAGGAGGAAGAGTCAGCATGGACTTGAAGGAAGGAGGCAGGGAGGGGGGATGCCTGGGGGTATGACCGAAGGGGACTGAGGAGGGGGTGCACACCTACAAGGATGCTTAGAGACTTCAGAAGTCCCTGTCACCCCATCTTCCCACGGGTGATCACTGGTTTTGCCTCCCTCCAGACTCTCCAGAACACAGCCTGGGGTTTGGGATCTCCTGTCCTCAGCAGAGCACCCAGGCACTCAGTGGCTGGGTGGCTGGGTGGCTGGGTGGGGGGAGGTGGTCATTCACTGGTCCGTCCCCACACTGCTGCAGCAGGGGCTCAGGGGATGGGGGCCTCTAGCAGCCCCTGGGAGGGAGAGCTGGCAGGGAGGGGGAGAGACGGGCCCTGGGTGGCTAAACGGGAGTTGTCAGGCAGCGCAAGGCTGCTGGCAGCAGCACTGCCCCAGGGAAGGTGGTGACATTCTGCGCTAATGAGAACAGGAAAGCAGCGGTTAGGGGTTCCGAGGTGATGAGATGCATTTGAGGCACCTGTGGAGGGCCCAGTCAACACTGTCTCTAGCCAGGCATGGTGGCACCTGTAGTCCCAGCTACTCTGGAGGCTGAAGCAGGAGGATCACCTGAGCCCAGATTTTGAGGCTGCAGCTACGATCGGGCCACAAAACAAAAGAAAGGCTCCAAATCTGTGACGTGCAACAGAAACTGGGTGGAGTGGTTTTAGGGTACAGGGCGAGATCGGAGGTGGCCTCCCAGAGGGCTCCGTGCCCAAAGCGAGTTTGTGTAGGGAGCAGGTGCAGTGGGAGAGGACGGGGATCAGGGATGGGAGAAGCGAGGACAAACAGACAGACGTGGGTCTGGAGCTCGCTGGGCACTCTGTTCAGATGTGGAGTCCATGTGCGTGTCAGAGAGGGTGGGACCCAGCCCTGACCGTTCCTGGGAGAGTCGTGACTCACACACACGCACACACAGAGAAAGAGCAAAACTCCACAAGCTCCAGGAAGAGAGAGGGAGCCGAGCGCACGCACACGCGCTCACACACACACAGCAGCAGTGACGCACGCACTCGGAGCAAAATTCAATAAAGCTCCTCTGGAGAGCGGGAGGGAGCGTAGCTGAGCGAGACGAAGGCGGAGGCAGAGTGGGAGCTACATCAATAATAAAGTTAAAAAATAAATTGAAGAGGGGGAGGTGGGACCCTCGGGGAGATGAGAGGCAGGCGGAGGCGGAGATGTGGGCACAGGCGTGCACACCCGGAAACGGGGGAGGGGGGAGGGAGGACAAAACCCGCTGAAGAGCCTAAAAAGAGAGGGGCACGGCTGCAACCCACGGATCCACATGGAAGCAGACCCAAACTATGACCCGCAGGGCAGGGGCCAAACCTGGAGAGGAGAAGAAATGAGAGAGAAATGAGGAAGAAAGAAGGAGGGAGGGAGAGCGGGAGTGTGTGCCTGCTCAGACAGGCGGACAGGAGAGAACCCACATACCGGGCATAAATTCTGGGGGCCACCTCCAAACCCAGAAGACAATGACATGGCAGAACGGAAGTCCTCAGCACGCCTGTTTGTGGCGACCCTATCTGCCATGGTGAAAAAGAGAAAACGACCTACAGGTCCACCCACAGGAGAGCTGAGCGCCCAAGACGCAGCTCCACCCTGAAACCAACCCGGGGCAGGTCTGTGAACCAGGGTGCCTGCTGGTGGCCGGCACACTGGCTCTCGGGGGGAAATTCCCAATGCGATCTCATGCCCATTCCTGTGGTGTAAATGCTACCCCTGTGCCAGCTGCAAGTTGCCAGCGTGCCACTGCTGAACAGAGCCGGGAAGAGATGCCCCAGGTCAGCTCCTGCCCTCGGCACAAGCCGGCTCCAGCGCTCCAGTGGCCGCGCAGCCTCGTGTTCAGGGAAAGGGCTGGGCCAAAACCCACTGGCAGACCCTGCACACAGCAAATACCATTTATATTTTAAATCCCCCCAAAAGCAGCTCTAGCAGGACGAGAAGCTAGATATGGACAGTGTGTCTGGGTCACACAGAACCAGCCATGGTGGCATTTCTTGGTGGGGGTGAGGCTGGCATCAGGAGGGGGCAAAGAGACCTCATTCTTCTCTGTCATGCTTTAATTTTGTGCAGAGAGAAGTTCTTTGTGTATACATGCACAATAAAAAACTAATATTTTAAAGCAGAAGAGGGAGAAAATGGAGAGGACAAAAGGGACCGTGAGAGGGAGGAAGAGGAGGAGGAGGAAGAGCTCTCCAGATCCCCAGGCTGTCCATCTACCCATCCTCCCCTCCAGCCACAGACGTTCCTGCTCCCCGCTCTGTGCTGATGCAGATCCTGCCCACAAGGAGCCCAAACGCACCTGTAGCTGGGTGCTCAGGGCATGGGAGCCCTCGCCCGATAGGATGGGCCCCGGGAAAAGGCTGCAGAGACTTCTTTAAGGATCACATGGGGCCTCCCCTGACCCTGCTCAGCAGAGCTGCAGGGGTGAGATCTGCAGAAGTGGGAGGGGGAGTACTAGGCATGGTTGGCATGAGGGTGGTCACCCAGGTCCAGAAGGAGACCACTTGGTGGGGGGACAGCGGGGAGAGGGAGGATGGGGACCTGGGAGCAGGGACACAGAGGGGCGGGTGGAAGCAGCAGAGGCTGCAAAGGAAACCGGAGGGGCTGACCCGAGAGATGGGAGTCCAGGAAGGAAGGGGGGTCTGGAAACCAGGATAGACCCCCAGCGTCAGATGCCCCCCATGGAGAGAAGAGGGGCCATGGGGTTTGGAAGCCTGTCCAAGCCCCTGGGGGGTGCAGAGCCACCCCTGTAGTGAGCAGGGAGGGAGGGACATGGCCAGATTGAAAGGGCTGTGATGGAGAGAAAGGACAGCAGGGTGATGAGAACCAAGGTCAAGGGAGATTGGACCCCTCAGGTGGGTGGGAGGTGAGCATGCTCACCTCTGAGGGAGCCCAGGGGAGGGAGGATGGATGGGCAGCCATTGCCGGGGCAACCGCACTGACTGGGAGCACAGAGGGAATCAAAGGAAATGGAGAGGGAGGTCGCAGGAAGAGCCAGCCCTGGGAGGAGGTGGGAGGCAGGCGGAGGGCAGGAGCCTTATCTGTGTTTCACCTAGTAGGTGTTCAGGGTAGGCTTGTTGGATAGATGGATGGATGGGTGGGTGGGTGGATCAGTGGATGGATGGATGGAGGATGGATGGACAGATGGATGGATCAATGGATGGACAGATAGATGGAGAAGGATGGGTGATTGATCATGGGTGGATGGATGAACAGACGGATGGATGGATGGATGGACAAATGGATGGAGGATGGATGGATGAAGGATGGATGGGTGGACAGGTAGATGGATGATGGCTGGCTGGAGGAATGGATGGATGAACTCAAGGAGTAAGAATAAAATCAGGTAAAGGAACCAGAAAGAGAAAGCTGCCTGTGCGATTACTGTGTGGTCATCGTGGTGATAACTGAGATTACCTCCGGGGAAGGGGGTGGGAACCTGGATCAGGGAAATCAATGAGACTTTCAGGGCTTTAGAGCAAAACTCCACAAGCCCCCAGAAAAGAGAGCGCTGCAGGGGAAAGGCAGCCAGCACACGTTCCACGCACTCTCACACACACACACTGCAGGAATGACGCACAGCCTCAGAGCAAAATTCAATAATTCTTCTCTGGAGAGAGGGAAGACGCAGGGATGAGCAAGGCCAAGTCAGACACAGGAAGAGAAGGGGGCGTAGCAATAAGAAAGCTGAAACAAGAGGGGGCAGCGGACGCGCAGGCAGGTGGGGGGCAGCGGACGCGCAGGCAGGTGGGGGGCGGCGGACGCGCAGGCAGGTGGGGGGCGGCGGACGCGCAGGCAGGTGGGGGGCGGCGGACGCGCAGGCAGGTGGGGGGCGGCGGACGCGCAGGCAGGTGGGGGGCGGCGGACGCGCAGGCAGGTGGGGGGCGGCGGACGCGCAGACAGGTGGGGGGCGGCGGAGACCCGGCACCGATGCCTCCAACAGGTGCCCCCCACCCAGGGTGCCGGTGCACATCGGTTGGCGGGATGGGTGTGTGGATGGGGTGCATGGATGGAGTAACCCAGAGACTGGAAATAAAACCTGATAACAGGCCCAGACAGAGAACATTCTAGATGTCTTCTGCCTGCTGCTCCTGCTGCCCTCTGCACCCCTCCCCTCTGCTGCAGGGAGCTGACCACACCAGCCACCCTCAGGGCCTCCCCTGCCCTCTGGCTTCCTCTTGGGTTTGGTCCATGGGACGCCCTGGCAGGAGGCGGGTGCGGGAGGAGAGTGAGATGAGGATGTTCATTCCCCTGGGTCACTGAAGGCCGGTGGCCCCTCCACTGAAGGCCCCAGCGCCTCTCACGGCAGCCCCTCTCTGTGGCTATCTGTCCCCAGGGCCTGCTCGTTCCTCCCACCCGCACCCCTTAGGGAGTGTAGTGGCCACAACCTCCCCACTGTTAGCTCCGGGTTTCTGCAAAATCTGTCAGCCTTTCTCTACTCCCACGACTTGCAATATAGCACCTTTGTAAATAAACTGCTCAGATTTTCCTAAATTTGAGTGTTCTCTCTCTTTCCTGTTGGGACCCTGACTAACACATACACCCACAGTGAGAAAAAAACAGACAACACACACACACACACACACACACACACACACACAGAATGACGGCACAGCCACATCTAGAAAGAACAGGGACAGATGACAAGCTGGGAGGGAGTGAGGAAGGCAGGAGGGACAGAGAGTGACCCGGAGCCCGGGAGGCGGAAGGGGGCACCCACAGACGAGGAAGAGGAAGCAGAGGCACAGATGTTTGTGGCCGCCTCGTGTTAGTGGCAAAAAAGCAGAAACCATCTAAATGCCCATCACTAGAAGAAAGACTAAATAAACCACGACGGTTCTGTGCTCTGCAATGCCACACAGCTGACAAAAGGCCAGTGCACATGTGTGTGCATCGAGAGGGGGAGAGCTCCCCAGATCCTGCAGGGCCCCCCGCTGCGGGGCCACACACGTAGCTGAGCGCAATTCCTGCAGGAAAAAACACCCTAAGCCAAAACCTACTAAAGAGCACTTTAGATTTCTATAGGGGAAAACATATATTTTGATGTTTAAAAATAAGTATATAATGTAGAGTGGGACCTGCTAAAGCAGCAGTCCCCAACCTTTTTGGCACCAGAAACAAGTTTCAAGGACGACAGTTTTTCCACAGGCGAGCGATGCGGAGC
Source organism: Eulemur rufifrons (assembly GCF_041146395.1). NCBI lineage: Eukaryota > Metazoa > Chordata > Mammalia > Primates > Lemuridae > Eulemur > Eulemur rufifrons. The sequence continues at coordinate 21,223,712 of NC_091002.1, forward strand.
GGCTGTAAATACAGATGAAGCTCCACTCACTCACCGCCGCTCCCCTCCTGCGTGTGGCCCTGGTTCTAGCAGGCCACAGACTAGCGGGGCTGGGGACCACAGGGCTACAGTAAAAGCTGGTTCCCCCGAAGGAAGTGGCTGGAGAACAGGATGGGAGGAGGGTCAAAGCCGACCCTGCAGTCTTATCTGTAATACTTTACTTTTTAGGCAAAGATGATGTGCTCATGTGTCACTTAAGTGATTAAACATTAATTTTTAAAAGAGAGGAGGCAGCAAAGGGAGAAAGAGAACAAGAGGGTTGAAGGAAGAGAAGAGACCGCCCCAGACAGACACAACTTCTATCTGTCTGTCCATCCCCCCTCCAGCTGCAAATGTTGGCCACATCAGACACGCAGACAGACCCTGTCCCAAGAAGCGCAAAGAGAGACGTCCAAACCTAGCAGTGACTGAAGGCCCCAGGCACCCTGGGATCTTCTCTAGGGGAAGGGCCAGCAGAGCTGTGGGCGGGGAGGACACAGGAAAGGAGGCCCATGGATGGGGGGGTCCTGGCTCAGCAGGAAGGGTCCGGGCCACAGACACACGAGGTGGCCGAGAGGAATGGACTCCATGCCCCGGGAGGGGTGGGACTGGCCCGGAGAAAGCAGGCAGGGTGTGGTCGTGGCGCACTGAGACACTGCAGGGCATGGGGCCAGGGAACGCACCGAGGGACACAGAGAGACCAGACGGTCCAAGAGGTGGGGGCAAGACAGGACCCTCACTGTCCCCAGAGCCGAGGGAGAAGCAGGGGTCCAGATGCCATCCCCGGGGTCCCTAAGGAATGAGGGGTGGGGAAGGGAGAAGAGAGCTGATTCTGTTTGGCAAACAGGTCAGTAGAGGACCCGGGTGAGCCCCAGGTGGGCTCAGGGTCTGCAGCAGGGGGTCTCAGAGGGGTGGGGCGGGGGAAGGAGAAGCTCAGAGCCTAAAGTACCCCCAGGCCCTTCCATGGACTGAAGGAGGGAGATGGGGACACAAGGTCAGTGGAGGGAGTGAGTTCACCTCCGAAAACCCAGGAGAGGGGACACGGTGTTGCCAGGGCAGCTCACTGATGGGTGCTGGAGAGGAGTCGGGAGGGGGTGGGTGCGGTCTGGAGGAGGAATCAGCAAAACTGACAGGCGGGGGCGGGCGCAGGAAGGGCGCCTGGACTTCTGCGTGGAGATGGAGATGGGAGGGCAGAGTCGGGATGGGGAAGTCACAGGTTTCCTGCCAGACTTACAGAGTTTGCGACGCTGTGGGACGTCCTGGGGTGATGAGAAGACATACAGATACGTGGGCCCCAGGTGCCTAGGAGGGCCTGCTGGACACAGGTGAGTGAAGGGCATCCTAGAGGCCCACATGTGGGTGGCGTGGCCCAGGGAGAGTCTGTGGGTGCAGAGGAGCAGGGCAGGGGGACACTTCCCAGGACGGTTCATCCTGGAGGGATGAGGAGGGAGCAGGTGTGGAGGGGTGGGTGGCACAGGAAGACATCACACACACACACACACACACACACACACAGACACCCTGAGTGTGATGCTCAGAGACCACCCCCCTCTCCTCACGAGATGGTAACTGCTCTGTCTTCCGCTGGACTTGCTTCAGGACACAGCCCGGGTCTTTGGGCTCCCTCTTCAGCAGGATACACAGTAGGTGTTCGACTTGTGTTTGCCGAGTAGCTACTGGCTGGATGGGTGGATAGGTGGGTGGGCAGGCGGGTGGGTGAGTTGGTGGGTGGGTGGGTAGGTAGATGAGCTGGTAGGCAGATGGGTGGGTGGGTGGGTAGAAAGAAGGACAGATGGACAGACAGGCAGGCAGATGAAGCAGGACAGTAAAGGTGGGCACCGACCCTGATCATGTATGTACATACACACACAGACACGTGCACCCATACATACACACACACACACACGGCAAAACAGAGAGAAAGAGAAAAACTCCACAAGCCTCGGGAACGAGAGAGAAAGCTGGGGGGCGGCTGCAGCTACACACACGCACGCACACTCACACAAACAGCAGCAATGACGCACAAATGGAGCAAAATTCAATCAGGCTGCTCTGGAGAGCAGGAGGCACGTGGCTGGGGAGCGGAAGACAGGCAGCGAGGTGGGGGCGGTGGTCAAAGGAAAGTTTAGAAAGTCAAGGAAGGGGAGTGAAGCCCTGGGGGTGAGGACAGGGGTGTACAGACAGGTGGAGGCACAGCCCACAGCCCAGCCCCGGCTCAGGGGCCACTCACCGTGTTGGCGGATGGGCGGTGAGGGGGACAGTGGAGGGAGGACAGAGATTGAGAAAGGCCCAGAGAGATGAGACCCCAGGGTGACCCAGGGCTCGATGACTCCCCTCGGCCCTTCTGGCTCCACCGGACACCCCCCAACTCCCACCCAGAGGCTGAGCTGTGTGGTTGAAGCAATGGCCCCCCATGTTCCCTGCTCCCCGCTGGCCTTGGCCAGGGGTCCCCCTGGCAGGAGATGGGAGGGAGCAGGGAGGAGGCTCCCAGGAGATCAGACTGCTGTATCCCTCTGCTCTCAGCAGCCCTCTCTCCACGATTCTGGAAACTTCTCCACCCTCATTCCTGGGGACCACTGGTGAGGACAAGGTTGCTGCTCCCCTGGGTGCCTGCACCCACACCTCGTGCCTTTGTCAACAGACCCTCCCGGGCTTCCTGCGTCTGGGGGAGACATCTGTTTCCTGTTGGGACCTGACTGAGGCGCAGGCAGGAGCAGGGGTCAAAGGGGACCCGAGGCACAGACGGAAGGCCTCCGTGCTTTCACAAATGCAGTAGGTCCTTCCAGCACGGTGCTTCCAGAGAGGAAAGCGGCAGCGACAAGGGGAGACAGAGCAACAGAGCAAGATCCACAGGCACCTTCCGTCCGTCCCGCCTCCCGTCTCCCACCCTAGCAGCCCAGTGGGGACAAAGACAGCCACATCTTGGTGCTTGGTGCTCCCAGAGGAGTGCTCACTGGGTCTCGCAAGGCCCCAAGGGAGGGGTCAGTTGGGGATTCTCTGGGGAGGACAGGACGCCAGCAGAGAGGCCGGAGCCAGGGCCAGAGAGGAGGTGGCCCGGGGGGCCGTGAAGCGGAGGAAGGGGCCTGGGAGTGGGCAGGGCAGGGAGAGGCAGTCCTGGGAGCGCCCAGATCCCACGCAGGCTGGTGGCAGAAACCCCCCAAAGGAAACAGAGGAGGCCCAGCCTGAGAGGTGGAGGAGACTCAGAGCTGTAAGTATCTGGAGCGAGGGAGGAGCTGGTGTCCCCAGGCCACACGGCCCCAGCGTCCCAGGGGGCCAGAGGAGAGCAGGGCTGCAGGCTGTCCAAGGGCAGGTGGGGCAGCCTCGTGGGTGCTCAGGGGCTTGGGGCAGGGGCTCCGTTGCAGAAGGGAAGGGAGAGAGACAGCCAGTGCCCAGTGTTCCCTGGAGAGGACAGCGCCAGGGTGGGAAGAGCAAGGGGGAGGTGGGAGTGACACTGTGGGGATGGTGTGGGGACCTGGGGGGAGCCGAGGAGGGAACGGTGGTCCTGTGGGGTCTGGGGCTTGAGCCCAAGGGGGGAGGCGGAGGGGACACCGAGGCGAAGCCGCACCTTGTGGCAGACCTTTGGACTCCCGGGGGTGGACGAGGAGGCGGAAGGGGGAGGCACGGCTGCAGGAGGCGTCTGTGCTGGAGAGCAGGAGGGCGAAGGGGCCAGAGAAGTGGCTGGGAGTGGCCCCACACACAGGCACACGTGCACACGCACACCCATGCACACGAGCTCCGATGCAGAGTGACACCCGGCTCAGTGCCGGCTTGCGAATGGATGCGTGATGGTGATGGATGGAAGGACGGATGGTCCAGGCATCAGAAGGCTGGTGCCTGGCCGGGGGTGCAGTATGGGATGGGAGTGGGGAGGGGGGCTGCTCACAGCCCCTCAGGGGGGGACTTGACAGGAAAGGGGGACAGATGGGTGGTGGGCGGCAGGAATGAGTAGAGTCAGAGATGACTCGGGCTCCTGGCTGCAAAGCCCCAGGTGGCTGGCGGTGATGCTTAGCGCTAATGAGAACTGGGCGAGGAACACGTTTGGGGGATTGGGACAGAATGCGACAGGCTTGAGTCAGGAGCCAAGTCTACGTGAGCTACAGTCAGCGGACGGAGCAGGAGAGGAGGAGGAGGGTCCGGGCTGCAGGGATGCTGGGCATCAGAGTGAAGAAGGACTCCGTGAAATGGTCCAGGGAGCCAGCGAAAAGTGGGAGCGGGGAAGGTCCAGGACAGGGACCAGGGACCCCAAGGAGTGAGGGCAAGTGAAGCAGGAGGAGTCGGGCAGTGAGAGGGAGACAGGACAGACAGACAGACCCTGGGACCCAGCCCAGCAGGGTGGTGTTCTGGATGGACGGACAGGCAGATGGATGAGGGGTCACTGAGAACGACAGAGGGTGGAACCCAGTGGTGACGCGTGTGTACACGCGTGCACACACATGTACACAGCAGGAAGCACGCACAGTCTCAGAGCGAAAGTGAATAGTGCTTCTCGGGAGAGTGGGAAAGAGCACAGCCGCACAGAGACATCGAGGCAGGAGAGGAGCGAGATGACGTGTGAATGCAAAAGTTACAACATAAGAAAGAGAAGGACGTGGGGCCTTCGGGGAGTCCTCCGGGCCGGCAGGGGAGACCCCAGCAGGTGTGCGCACACACACACTCTGACACACACACGCCCCTCTTCAGCCCTGGCTCCTGGAACAGGCCCGGTGGGTTTCTGTGGGTGGCTGGGAGGGCGGGTGGATGCTGAGAGCAGGGGGGACCCCAAGAGGGGTGAGAACAAAACCTGAGGAAGGCCCCACAGAGAGGAAGTCTCCTGAAATCACCCGAGTTTGGTTGTGACATCGATTTCCTGATGGGACCCTGTCACACACACAGAGTGGGGACTAGGCAGCACACACACACACACACACACACACTCTCTCTCTCTCTCTCTCTCTCAAGAACTAGGGCCAAGTGCAGAGAGAACTGGGAAAGATGAGGGAAGAAAAAGAGAGAATGAGGCCAGGAAGGAGAGCGACAGAGCACTGAGAGACCCCAAGAGACAAATGAATGCACGAAGTCTGGGGAGCTCTAGAACCTACAAACGAGGAGGCCAACAGGAGACACACACGTGTTCACTGCAGCCCTGTCTGTAACGGTGAAAAAGTAGAAACAACCAGAACGTCCATCCCTGGGGAAAGGCCTACATAAACTCGGGTGCACCCCTTCTCTGGAATCCTACGCAGCACAGGAGAAGAACTGAGTACAAATGGATGTCCTAATAGGAGAGAGGGCCCCGAGGGAGCTATTATGGGTAAACGCCCCCTGGGGAATAATACACAGAGTACAAGGCAATTTCTCTTAAAAACAAGAGCAGCAGTATTCTGACGACAAGACTGCCAAACCTATTCTGCATTTTCTGGAGGAATATATAGGCTTCCATTTCCAATTGTTCATTGATCTTTTGACATTGACCTTTTCTTTTGCAACCTTGCTGAACTCACTTAATAGTTCTAGGAGCTTTTTTGTAGATTCTTTAGAAGTTTCTATGTAGACAATAATGTCTTCTCCTAAGAGAGACAGTTTTATTTCTTCCTTTCCAGGCTGTATGTTCTTTTATTTCTTTTTCTTGCCTTATTGCGCTGGCGAGGACCACCAATATGCTGTTGGACAGGGAAGGAGAAAGCAGATGCCCACGCCCTGTTCCTGATCTTAGCAGGAAAGTAGTCTTTCACCATCGGCTGTGATTTTAGCTGCTTTGTGAGAGTGTGTGTGTGTGATGAATTTTTTCCCCACTAACTTGGTAACTCTAGTTTCCTCTTGGGAAAGGGAGGATTGGGGACCAAGATATAGGTTGCAGGTGCAGTGGAAGAGACTTTAGTCTCATATGTAATATTTTAATCTTTTAAGGAGACAATGTATTTGTATAGCACTGGTGAGAGTGAAAAGTAATTTTTGTAAAAAAAAAAAAAAAAGAAAGAAAGAAAGAAAGAGAGACGGCAGCAAAGGGAGAAGGAGGAAACCCACAGGCAGACACACCGTCCCTCCTCCCCACCCCAGTCGCACACGTGTTCCCTGGCCTTCCTCTGTGCTGACACCAAGGGTCACCGTCTGGCAGGGGAGAAAGGCACCCAAACCAAGGATGCCTGGCCGTGCGTGGGGGGGCTTCAGGGAGATGAGGGGGTCCCCAAGGGGAGAGCAGCCAGTAGGGGCTTCGTCAAAGGGGACGTGGTGCCTTATTCTTGGATGATGGGAGGGGAGGAAAAGAGGTCACGGTGGCCGACAGTGAGGAGCCCGTGGGAGGTGCACAGGGGCCTCCACATCAGGCAGATGGGGGCGCACAGGAAAAGTGGCTGTGGATCTGGAGGCGGGCGAGGGCTCTGCCTGAGTACCACGGCAGGCACGGAGGGAACAAGTGGCCACGCCGAGGCCGAGGGGGTGGGAGGAGAGGACAGGAGTGGGGCAGGTCAAGATGCATGCTCTGGAGTGGGGCAGGTCAAGATGCACGCTCTCCACGGTAGAGAGGAGCCAGGAGAGAAGGGAGAACGGCCGTTGCCAGGGCAACGACACTGGCTATGAGGCCGGGGAGGAACTGGAAGATGGGAGAGAGATGCTGGAGGAGGAATTGCAAGAAGTTAGGGCCGCAGAGATGGGGATGGGAACACAGGGGGCACCAAAGAGTTCGATGCTGTCTTGGCAAGTCTGTGACGTTGCTGGGCATCCAAGTGGGGCTGAGGAAGGGAGAGGGGACGCACAGGAGGGTCCACTGCAGCAGCCCTGGGCGTGGACAGCACGGCACAGGTGTTCCTCGTGGAAAGGTGAGGGCCAAAGCAGGGGATGCAGCCCTTGGAGGGCTGGATGGAGGAAGAAGGTATGAAAACGTGGTCAAGTAACGCAGGTGCTACTCCTGCAAACACACACTGTGTCATGGCCAAAGGGAAAAAAAGTCTTGGAAAGCCCCTGTCACCGGTCTTGTAGTGCAGTGACAACTGGTCTGTCTTCCCCCTGGACTCTGGGCTTCTGCAGGACATGGCCTGGGGCCTGGGGCCTGGGGCCTCAGCAGAGACCCAGTGGGTGCTCGATCAATTCTGTCAATGGGTGGATGGATGGATGGATGGATGGGTGCAGTGGGCCAGGCTTCCATTGTCTGGGCCTGGGCTGAGGTGGGGGCTGATAAGATGGTGGGGGGTAGGGAGAGTGCTGAGCAGTTTTTGGAGGAAGATTCTATAGGAAGAAGAACAGATGGGCCGTGGGCAGCAGGAGAGTGAGGACTCAGAGATGACTCGGGCCTCCTGGCTGTGGACCCAGGCAGGCAATGACACTCAGCGCTAATGAGAACAGGGAGAGAGACACATGAGGGGTGTGGAAATGATGTGGCGAGTTTGTCATATGCTATGTTTTCAGTACCCAAGCCAGCGGGGGATGGGCTTTGGGTTCTCAACTTGTGCACGTGAAGGCAGTCTGGGCTGTGGGCTGGCGGCACCAAGAGTAGGGCGAGCAGGTACAGAGGAGGAGGGTGGAGCCCCAAGGTGTGAAGGCAGGTGGAGGAAGAGGAGGAGAAGGAGACAGAGGAAGGGACAGAAGACAGCATGCCCTCACACACGCACACACATCCACAACAGACCATCTCCGGCCCTGACATGAAGCAGGTGTTTAATCAACCTCTCGTGGAAGAATCAACAAATAGATGGACAAAGTGTGAATGACAGTGACCCAGAGACCGGGAACTGCACAGCCCAAGCCCCAGGGGGAAGGATGTGAGAGACTGACGGATGTGTACACAGGCACACGCACAGAGCCAAAGTCCAACAGGGCTCCTCTGTAGAGAGAAGGGGAATGTGGCTTTGGAATGAGATAGAAACACAGGCAGTGAAAGGGAATGGGACGTTCAGACAGACAGCAGGGACACGGATTCAGGCTCACTGTGCACTCTACACACACACACTCACCTTCTCTCTGACTCCCACAGAACCTGGTACTTGTTAAATGACGGGCAGATGGATAGATGGATGGATGAGTGGATAGATGGATATGAGGATGGGTGGATGGATAGCTAGGTGGGGGTAGAGGGATGGATGGATGGACGGGAGGATGGATGGGTGGATGGATTGATAGATTGATGTGAGGATAGATGGATGGATAGATAGGTGGGGGTGGAGGGATGGATGGATGGACGGGAGGATGGATGGATAGGTGGGGGGTGAAGGGAGGGGTGGATGGGAGGATGGGTGGATGGAAGGATGGATGGATGGATGGGAGGATGGGTGGATGGATGGATGGATGGGAGGATGGATGGATGGATGGATGGATGAAAGGATGGGAGGATGGGTGGATGGATGGATGGGAGGATGGGTGGATGGACGGATGGATGGATGGATAGATAGGTGGGGGGTGAAGGGAGGGATGGATGGACGGGAGGATGGATGGGTGGATGGATTGATAGCTTGATGTGAGGATAGATGGATGGATAGATAGGTGGGGGTGGAGGGAGGGATGGATGGGTGGATGGAGTCATCCAGAGAGGAGAACAAAACCTAATAAGGGTCCAGACTGTGAGAGATTCACAGATGTGCCCCCCCCACACACACACACGCCACACATCTGCATTGTCTAGCCTAGCATCTGCCACAAGATATTTAAAGATGAAAAAACTGAATAAACTGGTAAATTAACAAATGAATGAATCAATGAGGCAAATCAGAGTTATATCTGAGCCCAACAAGTGGAAGAAACAGAAATACGACCCACAGTGAGACAGACAGGCACAGACACCCATACTCAGGCATGGGTGTGTGTTCGCGCACACTCACACGCACTCACACACACACAGCAGCCCCACTCACAAACAGAGGCCCAGACCTGCAAGGGCTCCCGGGGAGAACCCAGGGACCAGGAGAGACTGCAGAAGGGAGCAGAGGAGGGCGGGGCAGGGAGTAAGGCGAGAGCTATGGACCAGATTTGACGGGACTCGTGCACCAGTCAGAGTCATGAGTGTTGCCCACAGGAATTTATGGAGCACCTACTGTGTGCCAGGCACTGTTGAAGAACCAAATTACAGCAGGAAGCAGAGCAGACCCAGCCCCTGCTCTCCCGGAACTGTCTCTTCCAGGACAGAGAAGAGAGAAAAAAGAACAAGTGAGTTAGTGTGGTCATTTTGGATACTGGTAAGAGCTAAAAAGAGGGTCAAGCAGGGTGAGGCAGAGCCCAGGGGACGGGAGGGCCACTTTGGAAGGGATGGTCAGGAAAGGGCTTCCTGGAGGAGGTGGCATCTGAGCTGGGCCCTGAGGGACAAGAAGGAAGAAGGTGGCCTTGTGAATTTCTGGGAGTAGAGTCTGAAGGAACAGCAAGGGCGAAAGCCCTAAGACAGGAGTCAACGTGACATTTGGGGGACACCAAGCAGGCCAGTGGGCTGGACCCAAGCACATGAGAGGGAGAAAATGCAGGAGATGAAGCTGGAGACAGCATCAGGGTCACATCATGTCGGATTTTGTAGGGTAGGGCAGAAAATTTGGATCTTATGATCAGGAGGTGGCACGATCTAATGTACAAGATCCCTCTGGCTCTGGATGGAGCATGAACTGGAAACAGGAGGAGAAGTGGGGAGCAGGCTGGGGGCTGGGCAGATGTCCCAGAGAAATGATGGCAGCTGGCGTTAGGATGGGGCAGCTGGGTGAGGAAAATGGGATGGATCCCGGAAACTTTGGAAGTGCAGTCAGTGGGACTTACTCGTGGACATGACCGGCGAAAGCACAAGGGCTCCAGGTGGAGTCACTTACGGACAAGGGGAAGACTGGAGAAGGCGCAGGTTTGCAGGGGACAGGGAGTGAGTTCAGCTTAGGACACAGCCTGAGACGCCTGCTGGACATCCAAGCAGAGACGCTGATGGGCTGTAGGGTCTGGAGTGCAGGGAGAGGTAGAGGGAGGGAGTCGTCAGCAAATAAACCCTGCGTCAGACCAAGGGACTGGCTGAGGTCACCTAAGGAGAGTGTGCAGATAAAAAAGAGAAGGGGAGGCTGTTTAGAGATAAGAGGAAGCAGCAGGATCCAGCAAGAGACTGAGAAAGAAAACCGGAAGGCCAAGAAAATCGAATGTTTTGGGACAAAAGAAGTAATCGACCACATCCAACACTGCTGATGGGACAAGGAAGACGAGGGCTCAAGGCTGACAGTCCACTGGACGAGACGGAAGTCACTGGGCATCTTGCCAAGAGCAGCGTCCGTCACAAAGCGGGGATGGAAGGCTAGTCAGAGGGGTAAAGACTTCCAAGGTCATGTTGAGATCAGAGCCGAGCTCAAGTAAAGGAGATGGGATGGCAGCCACGATCGTGGGGAGTGGGGTGGCTCGAGATTGAGCTTTCAGAGCTGGCGCTGTCCTTGTGCAGCAAGGTCAAAGACAGGGTCACGCCTGAGGTCAGCACAGGACAGGATTGTCGGCACCTGGGAGGTCCAGCCCTCGGTGTTGGCTCTGCCCTCTACGGGGGTGTCGAAGGCACCAAGGGTGGCCACGGGACTAGGACGGAGAAGACCAGAACCAGGAAATGCAAACCTCAGTGGGCACAGTGGGAGGTCAGCAGGTGGCCACCCAGTGAGAAGTACCACGAATCAAGAATCAAGCGTGCTGTGGACACCGCCCCCCAGGGTAGGGTGTGTGGCGTCTTTTCTAACACAAGGACCCCCGCAGGAGGAGCATGTGTGGGGGAGATGCTGAGTCCACTCTGGGACAAGCGGAGTAGCAGGTGCCAGAGGGACCTCCAGGCGGAAGCATCCAGGGAACGGCTGATCGTGCAGCTCAGGGGCTCAGGACGAAGATTAGGCAGGAGGTGGAGACCTCAGAGTCATCCGAAGCTGAGGGGCGACAGAAACAGGGAGAGAGGGTGGAGGGAGGGTGGCGTGTGCAGAGCGAGGCCCGTTTTAGGTGCGGGTGGTGGGTGTGCCGACGACAGAAGTGCAGGAGGCCAGGCAGGGGCGAGGCTGGGAGGATGGAAGTCAAGGGCGCATGTGGAGCATGTCAAGATTGAGTGACCCATAGACCTACACAGGGACACGGCCACGGGCAGCTGGACATCCAAGCCTGGGCTTCCGGCCCTGGCAGGGCGTCATCAATGTGAGGCTTGCTGGGTTTTCAAGTCATAGGACCGGATGAGTCAAGCTTCCCAAAGAAGCGAGGAGAGACAGAGACAGAGACAGAGACGGAGACAGAGACAGAGACGGAGAGGATGTGCAGGGGCTGAGCCACGGGCCGCCGACATTCCGACTGCAGCTAGCAGGGGTTCCCCAGCCCTTCCCCATCACCGAGGGACGCGGGGAGAGACGGGAGGGCTAACTGGAAACCGAGAACAGCATTGAAATGCTGCTCAGAGTCCAAGTGAGATGAAGACGACAATTTTAAATGTCCGTGGAATGTGGCAGCGTGGAGGCCGCTGCTGACCTTGAGGGGGCAGGGCGAGGGAGGAGGGGCTGGTGCAAGTGGGGGAGGAAATGGGGTGGCGGGGGCGGGAGAGGGGGGCACCTCTTGCCCAGAGCTTCCCTGGGCAGGCAGGGAAGACTCGGGGCTGTGGCCGGGAGAGAGACGGAATGGAGGGAGAGACCTTTTTCTAAGACGGGACAGGCTTGCACGCTGGCTGCAGAGATCCAAGGAATTTCAAAGGGTAGCCATCCTTCCAAAACGTTCAAACTTCCTGCCCTGGAGACAAGGAATGTGGGTGGGAATCTGGGAGGAGCACCAGGATGAAGAACACTGCCCCGGGGTCAGTCACTCATTCATTCAGAAAATCTTTAATAACGGCTCCCCGTTTAATCTTAAGAGCAGCTACGGATGGCGAGAGTCTGGCCCTGCCGTAACAGCTTCTCCAGATTTGTCTAATCCTCGAGGCACCCCATGAGGAACGAACGGGTCACCGGCTTCGTTTACAGACATGGGGACTTGGGAACGCAACAGGTGTCTGAGCCAGAAGTGTCGGGGTGCGGGTGGAGGTGGGGGCTGTGCTGCAGGAGGGGGGTCCCCAGAGCGAGAGGCAGCAGGAAGTGGGGACAGATGGGTTGTGGGCGGCGGGAGCCCGAGAAGTTAGAGATGCCTCCGGCTGCAGCCCCGGTGGGTGGTAATGCCCAGCGCTAATGAGAACAGGAGAAAAACATGTCTGGGGGCTGCGGAGACAGGTGCTGGGTTTGAGGCCTCTGCGGAGGGCCCGGCAGGTGCTGGCTTTGTGTCTTCATCCACGTGGCCCGCAGGGAGGGATGCTGGGGGGTCGGCACAGCGGGTAGGGAATGAGCTGCCCAGGGAGAAGGCACAGGATGAGGGGACAAGGATCCCAGGACGGGACAGGGGAGACAGACTCCAGGGACCTTTAACTGTGAGAGAGAAATGCTTAATACACACCATCTTACATCACCTTACATGGTGATTCTGGAGCCAGACAGCCTGGGTTCAAATCCCACCTCCACTACTGACTTGCTGTGTGACCTGGGATAAATCATTTAACCTCTCTGAGCCTTGGTTTCGCCATCTGTAAAATGGAGCTAATAATAGTTTCTACAATCGCATTGACTATGTGAATGAACATGATCATAGAAGATTAAGTGAGAAACGCACGTAAGGCTCTCAGAACGGTTTCTGGCAGGTAGTAAGCGCCACTGAGAATCGGCTGCCGTTGCTGCCGTTACGTTCTGTCTTGCTCTGCTCCCGAGCCCCCACAGCCTTTAGACAGCGGACGTATACAGAGAGGACAATGCTGTGACCTGAGATGTGCTGTAACAACCACACTAATGAGGGAGCCCAGGGAAGGAGCCGCTTACGAAAGGGGATCAGCAAAGGCGGTAGCAAGGAAGGGCCATTTGAGCTGGGCCTTGAAGGATGCATCCAGGCTAACCAGGTGGAGAAAGGAGGTTTATTCATTCTTCCAGCCACAGTCCGGGATCCCCGAGTGCCTCGTGTGTGCTCAGCCCTATACGGGACAGGTGCGGGCAGGTCTCCAGAGAGAACTTGTGCTCCAGGCCCGCCCTGGTGCCACTCCCAGTCTGGGGACCAGGCAGGCACAGAAGAGATAGATGGGTATTAGAATATGGCGACGGCAGTGATGGGAATGTGCCCAGGGGCCCATGAGAGCCCCGAGGCAGGATGCCCACTTGGGGGGGTGACAGGAAGGGGGTGAAGAGAAGGAGGGAGCTGGGTGAAGGGGTGGCCAGGGCCGAGGGCACAGCCAGAGCAAAGCCTTGGAGGTGGGGACCCCACCTGGGGGAGGCCACCCGTGTCCCCAGTGCTCCTGCAGCCTTCCCTCCCCCGTCCTCCCCGCCTGCAGGCTGCCATGCTTTCTCTCCCTGCCCCATTCTCTGAACATCCATTGAACGCCTTGGAAGAGCCACACCTGGGCGGACCAACCTCCTTCCTTCTCCCCAGCCCTGCCCCAGCCCCTCATAGCCTCGTCCTGTCCTCCTTCCCTTGCCTCCAAAGGGCAGGTTACAAAGCCCACCACTGTGACGGGATCCCTCCCTTGCTCCACAACCTTCACTAGCTACCTATGGCCCATGGGCTGAAGCCCAGAATTCCCCCTAACTGCTAAAACTTGCCCCGGGGGCAACAGCAGCTTTCCTGGCATTGGCCCAGCCTTTCCCAAGGCCAAGGCCTCCCCTCAGGGTACTACCTCTCCCCTCTGTCCCCACTGGGCACTCTCTTGTCTCACTCTCCCCCCATCTCCCTCTGTCACCCACGCTTTTGTTTTCTTCTGTATCCCCTGTCTCTCTGAGCATCTTTCTGTCTCTCCCTGGTCTCTCTGTTGTTCTGCTTGTCTCTGTCTCTCCCCTGCATCTCTTACCTCCCTCTGTCTCTCTCTGTCTCTCCAGGTGACTGTTACCCTCTGTCTCTCTCCCTCTCCCACCTGTCCTCCTGGGGTCTCTGGCTCCTCCCCGCTCACACTCTGCAGCTGGCCTGCCCCTCGGCGCAGACCCCAAGAGCTGCCTGCAGGACAGGCTCCACGCCAAGTCCCAGTCTCCGTGTGGGGCTCTGGGTCTGCCCGCCGAGGCTCCTTTTCCTGTCCCCACTCCCAACTTTTGTCTTCCCTTTCTCAATGCCCGTCTCTAGAGCTGAATTCAGTTTCCTTCCAACCCACTGGTCAGCCCTGCCGTGTCTGGTGTGTGCAAGCTCATGCGTGTTCACACGTCGGTCCACCCGTCTCCTGCCTCGGGCAGGCCTGCTCTGCAAGTCGCTCCGAGCCAGGAGCACCTGCTGCATGCCAGGAGAGGGGCTGGGGGCACCGCCATGGCCACACGAGCCCGGTCCAGAAGGAGAGGGAAGTGATGGGAACACCCACAGCACAGTGGGCCCAGGCTGCCCTCCCGGGGCTCTGCCTTCACCCTTCCCCTCCGCCACAGCCCATGAAAGGGGGACCATCGCCAGCTCCATTTCAGACATGAGGACACTGAGGCTGAAGGAGAGAGGCCCCAGCTAGAAGCAGTGACACCGGAGGAAGCCTCAGACCTGCCTGGCTCCAAGTCCGCACTCAGCCCCTCCCTGAAGCCCCCCCACCCCCTCTGTACGACAGCTGGGCTGGGGCCCTTGGGGGAAGCCTAAGGCAGAGATAGGGCAAAGCTGCTTTGGGGTCGGAGTTTAAGCTGGGACCCTCACGAGAGTGGGAAACTCTTACCGGTCATCCCCTCCCTCTGCTCACTGCCCCCACCCCCAGGCCCCTGGAGCCTCTCAGGCCCTGGCATGGCCCCCCCTGCTGACTGCAAACCTCACAGTCGACCCCCTACTGGTGGAGGGACCCCAGGCAAAGTCCAGACCAGGGCAAGAGAGACAGAGAAGAGAGGGGACTTTAGGGAGATGTTTGGGGACAGGACCCTATCCCCTGCCCTCTTGTCTCCCTGGCCACAGGAGGAAATCTCCCAGAAACACTGTCCTGTTTCCTGCTCCCACTTGTTGCTGGGAGCTGCGCCCCCCTCCTGCATTGCCCCTCCACTCCCCAAAGCTCACCACCCTTAAGGAGCCCAAAATCCAGAAGGATGGGACAGGAAAAGGATGGGGGCTCAGGCAGACGCCAGCACAGCCCTGCCCGAGGGAGGCAGGGGAGGAAAGAGAAGGAAGGGAGGGGAGAGGCTCATGGTGTTCGCTTGCTCGCTCTCTCTCTCTCTCTCTCTCTCACACAGACACACACATCACACACCCCCACACACACACGGAGGGAGAGAGGCAGGAGACCCTCAGACAGCGACATCCAGATGGACTGACAAAGACACACAGCGTGTCCCACGTGGGGACCCCCCAGTGTTTCTGGAGGAATGATGAAGTGAGACGAGAGTGGAACAGAGGCTGCAAAGGAAGACACACACACACAGAGAAAGGCTCACAGACACGTGGAAAAGGTCATGAAAAGCCCCCAAAACGTTAACCGTAGGTCCTCTCTGCTCAGGAGGTGGGACCACGGGGGATTTTATTTATATTCTTCTGCATGTTCCTCTGGGTATACTCTGTCTTTTCTACAGGGGATGCGTATTATATCTGAAGCCAAAGAAAAACAGTGAATGTCATTTCTGAAAGAAAGAAAATGTCCACGGAGGGGAACAAAGGCTGGCGGGGCTTCCGAGGGGCAGTGGGGGGGAAGCGAGAGCACACGCGGGCTCACACTCACCACACACACGCACACGCACACACGCACACACACACACGCGCACACACGCATGCATGCACACGGCCCCATTCTTTAGGCTCACAGCACGAGCAGTGAGAGTGAAATTCCAGAAATCTCCAAGGAAGGAAAAGTGGAGAATAAGAGAGAGGGGAGGCGGCCGGGAAGGCCGGAGGTGGAGGGACGGCGGACACGCTCTCAGGCCGCAGCCCGGGCGCACCGCACTGTGACCCCGCCACTCTCGTGGTCTTTCTCATTACAAAGTTAATAAAGCTTTCTGTGCTCACGGCAGACCACTTAGAAAAAATGCTGCTGTATTTTTTGAATGAGCAAAAGAGCTTATGAATGGGAGTGGCCCACAGAGGTGGAGACGGAGGGTCACCCAACTGTGAGGAAGCCACAGAGAGGCAGTGAGTGAACACACACGCACACACACACACACACACACGCACACACACGCACGCACACAGGGCAAGACGGCAGTTGTACGAGGCTGCAGAGAGAGGGAGATGGCAGAAAAAACAAGTGGACGCACAGGCAGGTGTCCAGGCGGCTAGAGACACACCCCAGGGGGCTCCGCAGGGTCGGGGCAGGATCCAGGGAGCCCTGAGTGCTGCGTGACGTACACGCTCCCGCAGATGCACACGTCCAGGGCCAGCATCTGCAGAATGGGTTTTATGAATGAATGAAAGTGGGCGTGGGTGGGAACCCCGAGGGTGGCAGACAGAGAGGAACCCGGAGACAGAGGCGCTCGGAGACAGACCAGAGCGACACCGACAGAGAACAAGCGAGGCGGAGAGGGTGCAAGACAGCGACGAGGTGGGGGGAGATGAGGGTGCGAGGCGCACACCACAGGCACAAGCGTCCGGGTGCACGGACTGGCTCGGGGTCCACCCCCCAGCACACTCCTGGGGCCTCTGCTCTTGGGAGATGGGACTCATGGGGACTTCTGTTGTTTTCCCTGCTTCTCTGTATTTTTTAAACGCACTATCACGAAGATAGATGCGTTACCTTTGCAATAAGGAAAAACACGTGCCTGGAAAGAAAATGAAGAGAGAAGAAAACTGGTGCAGAGGGAGTGAGTGGAGATGAAGCAACAGAGAGCAAGTGAGGGGAGGCTGAGACACACACATGCACACACGCACACACATGCACACACGCACACACATGCACACACTCACATGCGCGCAAGACTCAGGGAGGAGAGACGGGGAGGCAGTGGGCAGAGAAGAGGAGGCTGGCAGGGGGAGAGGCCTCCAAGGCACCGAGCCCCACACCCCCACACTGGGGCGCATTTGCTGATCGTCAGCTGTGTGCAGGCTCCTGGGGGTAGGTTGGGACTTCAGCCTGTTCCCCTGGAGCCCACCTCAGTCTGGAGGGACAAGCCCAGGCTGACGCAGAGGCCAGGGCAGGGGCAGGGTCTCCCAGAGGAGGGTCCCGAGACCAAGAGCACGGAGCAGGGCCCTGGGAAGAAGAGGAGTTTGCCAAACGGAGGGGCAGGGAGCGTGCCCGCCTGCCAGGCAGAGGACGAGGACTGCAGGAGCAGAAGTGCCCAGCGTGAGAGAGGCGGAAAGAGAGAGAGAGGAGGAGACAGAGGCCTGCGTGCCGGGGCCTGGGCAACCCAGGGAGGGGGCTCTGCTCTTTGCACGATGGCAAGTTCACGGGTTTGAGGTCTGGGAGTAGGAGCTGTTTCTGATCCCTGAGGGGACCACAGAAACAGAGTCCTTCCAGGGAGACACAGGGGTGGCCCAAGATCGGTGGCGCCGAGAGAGAGGGGTGGTGGATCGAGAGCTGCCTGGGGGACAGTCCAGGTACCTCGTTTGGTACCTCGAGGAAGAAGAGGGCGGCCCTGGTCCTGGCAACTAGGGGAGCGACAGGAATCTCCCACTCTGGATCTGGGGACCAGGTCGCAAAAGGAGAGGGTGAGTCTGGCTTTGTGGCCTCTGTGGGATTTGGGGGGTGGTGAGGACCCCTCAGCACAGAGCCCAGGACTGGGTGAGGCCACAGCTGGGGGTGTCGGTGGGAAGAAAAGACCCTGGGACAGAGCCCCAGGGAGATACACGCAGGCGCACGCGCGCACACACACACACACACACACACACACACACGCGGGAGGAAGGAGGCGAGGACAGAGCCCGAGAGGGGCGGAGGGAGCGAGGGAGACGTGGCATGAGGAGAGTCAGACATGGCACATCTGGAAAAACTGAGAAGGGAGGAGAGAGGGGCCGAGGGAAGGAGGAAGAAGGAGAGAGAAAGTTGGAGACGGAGCCGAGAGGCACAGAGAGACGTGAAGTCAGAGACAGGAGACCGGGAGAGGGAGAGCAGAGCAGCGCTGGGCGTGGGGGCTGCCCGCACACGGCCCCCTGGCCTCCCCGCCCTCCCAGAGCCGGGCAGACTCCAGTGAGCCTCAGAGACAGCGAGAGAATGGAGAGAAGGGGCTAGAGGGAGGGGAGAGGCAGACAGACACACACACACGCACACACACACACACACACACACACGCGGGAGAGACGCAGGCCTGTTGACTGAAGGAGGGAGGACAAGCGCCTGACTCACAGAATGAGCGCAAAAGCGAGGGGGCCTGCAGAGAGGGGGCCAGGCGGGGTGCGCTTGTCCTCTGAGTGTGCATGTGTGTGTGTGTGGTGTGGCTCACACGCTCAAAGAATGACAATGACCCCCAGGGTTAGAGCACAGAGAAAACAAGGAGTAAGGCATGGTGAGACAGAGGGACAGACAGACTGACCAAGAGACGGGGGATGGCGCGTGGCACCATGAGACACACACACGCGCAGCATCTGATGCCGAAAAGGACCACAAGGACACCCACACTGTAGGGAAGAAGGTGGGACAGACAGAGGGACAGACAGACAAACCAGAGTGAGAGGAAACCCGGCAGGGAGTGCTCCAAGGAGGAGGGGGAAGATAGAGGGGAGGGGGCCGGGCTCAGGCATGCGGCTCTCCCTGTCTGCCCTTCCTACCCCCAACAAGTCCCTCTCCTTAGCTGCCTGGACAGGGTCCCACTGACAAAGGACACTGCTAGCACACAGTAGGGCAGGAGCTACTCTGGAAGCCCCTTCCCTTGGGAGGCCGCAGATGGAGGATAATGACTCTACTTGGGGGTGGGAGGGACGGGGAAGTCAGGGAATAGTCTGTCAATCTGCAGGGACAGTGACGTGGAGCAGGAGACAGCCCCAGGGGGCGTCGGGAAAGGGCACTCCCGGCAGAGATGCGGCAGGTGCAAAGGCCCAGAGGGGTGTCTGGGATGGCAGAGGTGGTGGCCGGTGTGGGGTGACCAAGAGGGATGAGGCTTGCAAGACATGACAGGGTCTGACACCCTGGCGAAGGCCTGGACTGTGCCCAGGGACTGCAGGGGGCTCGGGGAGGGTTGACGCAGCAAAGGACAGGCTGGGCAGACATGGGTTCCAGAAGGAGCTGGTGTCTGGAGAGGGCGAGGGGGGCTCCAGGGACGGGCGGCCAGGGGGCAGCGGGAATTGCAGTGAGCTGTGGCAGGCGGCTCAGGCAGGAGGGTGAGAGTCACAGCTTTAGCAGTCAAGCGTCCAGAGCTGGGCCCAGGGTGACCAAGATCCTCCGGGACCAGGGGCCTGAGAAGGGAGAGCCCCTAGTTCTCCCCAAAAGCTGGGAGACTCAAAAGGCTGCACAGTGGATAAACAAAGTGTGGTCCAGCCATACAATGGAATATTTACTATTCAGCCATAAGAAGGAGTGAAGTCCTGGCACATGTTACGACATGCATGGACCTCGAACACATGCCAAGAGAGGGCAGCTAGACTCAAAAGGTTGCATGTTGTAAGATCCGTTTGCATGAAATGTCCAGAACAGGTAGCTTCATAGAGGCAGAAAGCAGATCAGTGGTTTCCGGGGACGGGAAGAGGGGAGAGGAAATGGGGTACGGGGGTTTATTTGGGGTGACGAAAATGTTTGGAAACTAGACAGAGGTAGTGTTTGCCCAACACTGTGAATGTACTAAACGCCACTGAATTGTTCACTTGAAAATGCTTAATTTTACCTCTAGTCCCAACTACTTAGGAGGCTGAGGCAGGAGGATTGCTTGAGCCTAGGAGTTCAAGGCTGTAGTGTGAGCCATGATAGCGTCTGTGAATAGCCATTGCACTCCAGCCTGGGCAACATAGTAAGACCCCGTTTCTAAAAAAAAAAAAGTCCATGTCATGTTATATGAATTTCACCTCAATAAAAGGATGGACTGAAATTCAACAAGCAGGCACGGGAGGACACGGATCTCCGGGCAGAGGGAGCTGGAGGACAGACGCAGTCCTGCCCTCATGGGGCTTATTGCACGGTGGCAGGAAGGGTGGCGTGAGAGACCAGAAGTAAGCCCCAAAGTCAGTGTGGAAGCTGATGGCAGGGGCAACAAAGCTGTAAGGACACAGAGGGCAGAGAGGGGTTAAGAGAGCAGCAGGGGTGCGTCTTAGGTGGTCAGGGAAGGCCTCTTGGGTCGGGGGCATCCGAGCAGAGATCCAAAGGAGGCAAATGAGGGAGTTTTCGGCGCTCCGGGGAAACAGCGGCGCAGGCAGGGGGGGAACAGCACGTGCAAAGGCCCTGAGGTGGGAACGGCAAGGGCAGGTGGCTGGTGCGGAGGGAGAGGTGGGGTGCTGGGGGCAAGAAGGGGGCTGCAGAATGCCAGAGCCAAGGGGCCTTCTTGTAGGCAGAGGTTTGTGCCTGGATTCACCAGTGGGGCACCCCTGGAGGGGAATGGGACCTTCGTGAGGACAGGGGGAGGGAAAAGGAGCCCATGGCCCAGCCCCGCCCTGCCCAGCTCTGCCCCCCGGGGGCCTGTGCATGGAGCACCCAAGTAAACCCTGAAAGTTCCCCCAAGAAACAGGTTTATTTCCCTGCACAAACCTGCCCAGCAGCAGAAGGGAGGGGGAGAGCGCGGAGCTCAAGGAGCACAGCCGCAGCCCGACGCAGGAAGCAGAGGAAAGCTCTCGAAAGGCTCAGAGGGAGGGGGGCCGGGAGAGAGCGGGAGCGGTGAGGCGAGACCCCCCCACTCCGCCAGAGGCTCCTGGATGACGCACACACACGCACTCGGCCCACGCGGGAAGAGGGGGTCTCGGCCAGGGCTTGCTTGACGCACGCCGCCTCTCAGGCTCGGGCAGTGACGTGCAGACCCCAACAAAGCCCCCAGGAGAGAGGAGGCAGGGAAGGGGGAGGAGGGGGAGGGAAGATGTGAGCCAGCCAGCGAGGGATGCTATGGCCAGACAGACAGACAGACAGCCCGTGGTGCCTCCATCGCCCCATAGAGGGGAGGAGGACACACGGACAGGATCACCCAGGCCACCCCTCGCTCAGGGAGACACCCTCCAGCTCAACCCTGTCCACAGACAGGACTGGCCAGCAGACACACAGACAGACACAGACAGACGGCAGCCGCACAGCAGGCAGGCCAGGTACACTAGGACACCCAGTCAAACACACACACAAACACGTCCACTGCCCAGAGAGGGACAGCCAGAGCAGACACACACCCCAACACTCAGAGACGGACAGACAGACACGGACACGGATGCACCCAGGAGAGACACTCACCCTGAGATGGACCAAAACACACCTGCGGCCACAGGGAGAGACAGGCAGGACACAGCAAGGGCAGGATGGAAGGAAAGGGAGGTCGGGGAAGTGAGAAGACGGAGCAGAGGAAGAGGACAGGAGGCCATGTGTGTGCCCACAGCCCGGCTGACCAGGGGCTGGGGCCGTGGATACTCCTCTGTCCCTAGGCTGGCCCAGCAGGGTGCTCGGTCAGGAAGCAGGGTGCTCGGTCAGGAAGCGTTTACTGAACACACAACCAAATTTGCCCAGTGTAGGCCAAGTGCAGGCTGGAGCACTGCACCAGCTGTGTCCCTGCAGCAGCTGACAGGTGACAGGGATGCCAGGGAGGGGACTGGAGCACGGCCCAAGGCAGGCGAGGTTCTGGGTGGAGAGGCAGGGATGGGCAAGGCCATCTTGGGGACCACATGAACGGACGTTGTCCTCGAGCCCAGTCTACACTGGGTGCCACTGGGCAGCAGGGCACTCAAGCCAGGACCCCTGGTGGCTTTGGAGGAGGTGGTGGGTTCTGTCTTGGGGCGCCCACAGGATGTCCGGGAGGCTGGTGTACAGGGAGAGCTGGAACTCTGGGGGTGGAGGCCAGGGATGGTCCCTACAGATGGCCAGGTCACCAGGCTTGGGCCGGAAAGGAAGAGGATGAGGAGCAAAGCCCAGAGAAGGGCAAGACTCGCAGAGGCACTGCAGGGAGCAGGAATGCTCGGGGGACACTGTGTGGCTCGGGGGATGCCATGTGCACAGAGGCAGGCAGCTGTGCCCGCAGGAAGGCCGTGAGGTCACAGTGAGAACCATCTGGGGCCCAGACATGGAGTCAGAATGGGGTGCAGCTGGGAGGGGCAGAGGAGCCTTGGGTGGGGCAGGGAGGGGGTGGGGTCGCTCTGCGGTGGGAGACACAGACGTGGTGAGCGGACAGACCTCGGCTCAGCTCGAGCTCCGAGCTCCAGGCTACAGCCCCCAGCGTGGGCGGCTTGTGTGTGCAGCACACAGAGTTGGCCAGGGGGCGGGAGGTGTGACAGGCAAGGGGCCGGGGCACGTACGTGGGCAGGGTGGGAACCAGCCCCCCGCGCCCCTCAGAGCCAGCAGGGCAGGAAGCAGGGGAGGGACAGCCAGAGAGAGACACAGGGCCAGGCTCACCTGGAAAACTCTAGACGGAGCCCCAAGAGTGGGAGAGGAAGGGAGGGCTGCAGAAGCGGGGGAAGCAGAGAGGGGAGGCGGTGGGCGGTGGGGACACACAGACACACACACGCTCCTGCAGCGAGCACAGAATAGAGCTGAATTCAATAAGGGCTTGGAGAGGGAGACGCAGAGAGTGGGAGGGAGGCGGTGGTGGGGGGCGTCAGACACACAGAGCCAGCTTTGGAGGGATTCGGTGATTGTTGATGGAATAAAGGAACAAAGACAGCGACTCCCAGGAGGGAAGCGACAGCTGAGAAAGTTTCAAGACAAACAGACAGACAGACTGTCACACACATGCACAGCGAGAAAAAAACCCACACCATGAGCAGGAGGCGCAAGAGGGAGCCTGCCGGGGGCTGGGACGGTGCGTTCTTGCTCCGGGTAGTGGAGCCACAGGTGTAGACGCATGAAATCTGTCAGGGTTTTTCACTTCAGATGTGTGTATTTTACAGTGTGTAAGTTATACGCCAATTTTTTCAATGAGAGAAAGAGGATAAAAGAGGGAAGGAAAGATGAATGCATCAGACAGGGAGACAGGGACGGGGACACACACACGCACACACACACATACAAATGATGCCCAGGTGAGAACAAACCTTGAGAAGGAAGAACAAGGAAATAAAAAGGTAATGTGACCAAAAGAGAGAAAAAGACCGACTCCTAGACCCTCACACGGAAGAGGCCCCTGGGAGACCTGCTGGGGGTGGTGGGTGGTGAGTGGGGGTGACGGGTCCAGAACCCCTAATGGCAGCGGGGGGCACTGAGATAGATGGCCCAGCAGGAACCAGCAGGGAGGACAGGAGGGCAGGCCTGGGAAAGTGGCAGGGACAGAGGAGGGAGAAAAGGGGCCCAGAAATAGCAGTTGGACAGAGAGGTGGACGGACAGGCAGATGGCCTCAGAGGTGGATGTGGAAAGAGACAAGGAGAGACGTCAGGGACATGGGGACACTGACACGGCCAGGTCTGCAAAATCGAGCTGGAGCCCGAGAGAGGGCTCTCTCCTACACACACACACCGCGCACACCACACACGCCTCAAGGGAGCTGCTCAGCATGTGTTGACCAAAAGAAAATATAAAAGAAATCACCCCAGAGTGTAAGAAGAGATTAGGTACAGGGCAGAGATGACACACAGACAGCTTGTCACACACTCTGCTTCACGCACGCAGGCCTCTATGAATGCCGCACACATAGCGCCAGGGCAGACTTCAGTGGCGCCTTAGAGACAGGGCGAGAACAGGCGGGAAGGAGGAGAGGCGAAGACACACACACACACACACACACACACACACACACAGCCCAGCACACAGGAGAGACCAAGGGGTGTTGATTGAATGAAGGGACAAATGCAAGTCACTCATAGAATGAGCACAAAAGCCAAGCCCAGCAGAGAGGGGGCCAGGAAGGGGCTGCTCTGACCCTGTCTCTCTTTGTCACACACACAGGGAAACACACACACACGCGCACACACACAGCCAGGCAGGAGCAGCTGCTCCACGATGGGTATTATAGGAAGAGCAGAGGGGGTGAAAGAAAACAACCCCCCAGCCCATGGCAGCGACCCCCAGCACTGGAGCGAGGGGAGGCGGGCGCCCCACACCCTGCCCATCCCACAGGCCTGCACAGACTGGGAGGGCAGGAGCCTCGGGGACAGGTGAGGAGCGGGGCTGGCTTGGACACGCAGACACACACACACACACACACACACACACGCCTGGGGGGACCGTACAAATGCTGCCAGCGGCGGGGGCAGTGGCGGGGTCGGGGGGAGTAAATGAATGGGAAGTGGAATAATGGCCAACCGTGTTGGAAAGAGCGAGAACACACAGACACACACACACACACACTTTGCAGTCACGTCCTAACGGGAAAATCTAATTAGTGCCTGAGCTGGTAACACACAGAGTTAAATAAACCCAAACTGAGAGGCAAAGACAGAGAGAAACAGAAAGAGACAAAGAGAGGCTCAGCGACAGAGACAGACAGAGACAGAGAGACACAAAGAGAGAACAAAAATAAAAGACAGAACGAGAAAAGCAGATACGAAACGGAGACAAAGACAGGAAAACAAAGCCAGAGAGAAAAGGAGAAAGACAGTGAGAACGGCTGGATGGGGACCGCATGAGAGAGAACGAGGGAACGAGGGAAAGGACGATGTCTCGGGGCGGGAGGGCCCCCCGGCACAGCCCGTGCTAGATTCAGGCAGAAGCAAGGGACCACACGCCACATTCAAGCCACACACGCACAGCGCTATACACACGCTACACTGCACGCACCCGCCCGGTGCGGCCGTGCAGTACACGCACTGCACACAGACACGCACGCCTGGACTGTGGCGGAGAGAGCGTGGGGCCTCGGGGGGCACGGGGAGGTGAGGAAGGGGGAGCCAGACCCAAGGAATCCCACATGGACAAATGCGGGAAGGCCAGAGAAAAGACAAATGCCAGTAAAGCCCCAGAGAGGACAGGGAGGGAGAGAGAGGAGAGAAAGAGGAAAACCAGGAGCCCTCTGCGGACCTCCCTTGCCCTCTCCTGGCGTCTGTCTATATGCCTGTCTGTGTGTGTGTGTCTCTCTCACACACGCTCACGCACACACACTGTCACAAACTCCAGGAAAGTGTACACACGCGCAGGCAGAGGAGAGAGAGGCCTCCACGATGCGCTGCCTGCCCCGGCCTGGCCTCCCGGGCTCTGTGCGTGTGGGGCTGCTGCCCAGAGTGCCCCCTGCCCCCCACTTCACCTCGTCACCCCCTCATCCTCCTGCCTCAGCTCAGCCTGTCCTCTCTGCCCCTCGGACAGGCTCCGAGCCCTGTTTCCATTCTCCCGAGACCCGGGTCCCTGCAGCCGCTGTTCTGCCCGCGTGCCCTTCTAGGCAGCGAGTGGCCCCCAGCTGATTTCCTCCCCACCGGTCCCCGAGCGCCCAAGCCCCCGAGCCTGGCTGGACCCACAGCAGGGGCCGAATAGAACTTGTTAGAGGAACGAGAATGAATGAGCCAGAGAGTGAGTGCGTGCAGGAACGCCCACGCAGCTGCGTGACAGCAAAGTTGCAGAGATTCAGGGGTTAATGGGGACCGAAACGGCAGAGGGTGAGCGAGGAGGGAAGGGGGCGAGAGAGACGGGAGCGGTGGGGAGACGGGGGCTGGCACATCTGGAACAGTGGAGATGGAGGCATAGCGGGGGCGGCAGCAGGCAAGTGAAGCACTTGCTGCATGTGCGCGCACACGCACACGTGCACACACGGGACAAAAATGCCACACACATGGAGCCAGGCCATCGCCTTAGAGACAGGGAGAGAACAGGTGGGCAGGAGGGAGGGGGCCTCTCTGTCTCTGTCTCTCGCTGCTGGGCAGGAGCAGCTGCTCCACAATGAGTGTTTTGGGAAGAGCCGAGAGTGAAAGAAAACAAACCCCGCAGCCCACAGCAGCGGCAGCGACCCCCAATGCTGGAGCGAGGGGAGGCGGGGGGTGGGGTGGGGGAAGAGCAGGGAGCACAGCCCACACTGGGAATCAAGCGTGCAGGACTGGGACGGCAGGAGGCCCAGGGGAAGACAAGGGGCCGGACCCCACTCCCGGGCCGACACAAAGACACACAGACACAGAAGCCACATGTGTCTGTTGTGGGGAAGAAAGAAATGAATAGGGGGACCTCAGAGGAAGGAGCAAACCTGCTGGGGTGAAAGAGGTGGACACAGAGAGACGGAGAGACAAAGAGGGGGTGTCTCTCCCACACACGCACGCGCGCGTCTCACTGTGATGACTCGCACGAGGGCAAACTGCAGCAGCAACACGAGGAAGAAGACAGATGCGGCCGGGTGCCGCGACACACGAGCGCAGTCCCAGCTACTCCGGAGGCCCAGGCGGGAGGATCTCTCGCAAGCCAGGAGTTCGAGGCTGCAGTGAGAGGGTAGAAGGTGTAGAGGACACACAGCCTGCCAGGATCAGCATTTGCCCCGGGCGTGGCAAGACGAGGCACTCAGCAAATATACAGCCCATGATACTTTTAGGGGCCCGAGAGAATGTTTAAATTTCTTTTAAAATCAGAAGAACCATGAACCTTTAGCTCGAAGAAAATGTTTTAATAAGTAATGTTAATAGATTCATCTTTCTGGAGGAAGGGCAAAGGCACCCAGGGCCACGGAAGTCACCACGGGGCTCTGGCAGGGTGCCCGGCCTGGGACTGGGTTACTGAGGCCGAGGTCAGGACAGATCGCTCTGCAGGGAGTACCAGAGACAGGAACCCAGGCAGGGGGCATCAGGAGGCCTTCCCAGAGAAGGTGGGGGAAGAAAAGGAAAGACACGGCAGCGGGCGCAGCACGGTGAAGCCTGCAGCCAGGGAATCCGATGGCACGGGTCAGTTGGAGCCTGGAGGGCGAGGGAGACACGGTGGGAAGAGGAAAGGGACGGCCACGGCAGAGCACAGGCAAGAGATGGCTGGGCCACCCAGGGCATGTGGCCGCCTGCCTGGGGTCCCTCTGCCGAGGGGGTGGGAGTGGACACATGCATTAAGTTTTGGGGGGTTGTGGGTGAGATGTCCAGGGATGGTAGCCAGGGAAACTGTCCAGGAGGCAAGCCTCGAGGCTGCGGCTGGAACAGAATGGGCAGTGAGGAGAAAATACCCTAGAGGCCAAGCCCCTGAGAGCCCCAGGGACGGGTGGAAAAGAGATTCCTGCAGACACACGTGTACACAGATGCACACACACGGAGAGGGAAGAAGAAAGGGAGGTCAGGTGGTAGGTAGAAGCAGACAGACCCGCTGGCATGGAGATCCAGCCACATGTGCATGGACACACACACACACACACCCCCCCCAGCGCGTGGGTCAATCAAAGAAAGAGACAGGCATTTAATGAGACCACAGCAAGAGGGAGGAGAGACACAGACGCTGACACATGGACACAGACAGACGGACACAGGCCCAGGATCCCAGGAGACATGCTCTAAAGGAAGCACAAGTCTGGAGCTGGGTGAGAAGAGCCCCAGAGAGGGGAGGGCTGGGGAGCGACAGTCAGGAAGGACCCAGACAGACAGACAGACAGAGAGCCCATCTCCCTGCCCCTGGCCCTCCTCCCCCCCACTCCAGCCCACCCATCTCCCTCTGGTTCCCTCCTCGTCCGTCCTGTCTCTCTCTCTCTCTCTCTCTCTGCAAGGCACAGCTTTTTGGAGCCCCCAAGAGAAAAATGGGAAAAGAAGACAGAGAAGAGAGAAAATGCAGACAAGGAACTGTGTGTGTGTGTGTGTGTGTGCACACACACGTGTGCCCTGCACAAAATCTGGTCTGGAGAACTTTACGAGAGAGAAGGGAAGAGATGCAAGGAGCAGAGGATGAACGAAGACGTCGCAGCGCCCAGCACAGCCTGGGAGGCAGCGGGAGCAGGGACACGAGCATGCCGTGCACACCACACCACGTGCCGTACACACATCACACCACACACCCGACACGCACTACACACACTCTGCACATACCACACAGCCTCCATATTACCACCCACGTGCACACAGCACACATCCTACACACAATACACAAATTACACACACCATACACTGCACACTGCATACACCACAACCCCCCCTGCATTCAACACACACAGCACACACACATGACACCATGCATACACCCCACGCTGCACACGCTGCACACACTGGAAGTGCATCACTGGAAGGGAGGTCACGAACACATGCAGAAAGGGAGGCAGAGAGGGGCTGCGGGAGGATACACGGCCCAGGCGTAGAGGGCCTGACACACACACGTGCAGGCAAGCGCCGTACTCACACACGTGCACAGGCCATGGCAGGACCGCCCCTCGGGGAACCTCCAACCCAAGTTTTACGTAGGAATGACGAGGCCAGCAGTCCAGAGAGAGCGCGACAGGTGCGGCCCGGAGGCTGGAAAGATGTAGAGATAGAGAGAGACAGAGACCTTGAGGCAGAGCGGTGTGACAGGCCCGGAGGGTCACACACACCCTGGAGACGTGCCCCAGCCTCCAGGCAGGAGGGACGGAGTAGGGGGTGCAAACTATGATTTAGTCTTTTCTTATTTGTGCTTTTCTGTATCTTTCCTACCCTGCCAAAACGAATATATACTATATTTGTCATGGGGGAAAACATTTTATGTTTCTCAAAAAGAAGAAATGCAGGCAGAATAAGTGAAACCAACTGAAACCAGAAAGGGACTGCTGGGCACCCGGTCCCAGGGCCTCTCCTCTCCTGAAGGGGGCAGGAAACTGGACAGGGTTGAGGAAGGAGGGGACAGAGGGGCTGGAGGAGGGGCGGCCTTGCGCCTCTGCAGTGTCTCCGTGTGTCACAGGCAGAGCCGAGCACGACTGAACTGGAGCCAGGCCCAGAGTGAGGAGCTGCAACCAGAGAAGTCACCAGGGACAGGAGGAGGCAGAGACGGAGTGGCTTTCCTGCCTCCCCTGCCTGATCAGACATAGCCAGTGTGTCCTGCCCTGGGCTCGCAGCAGGAACCTCACCCAGGCCCTCAGGCGCTGTTCTAGCGGGCAAGCTGCGGGACCATGGTGACTGCGGGCAGGGAGAGCTCCCAGGGGTAGCCTGTGGCCTCCGAGATGTGTTTTGAAGGCTGCATAGGAGTCTGCCAGGTTGCGGAGAGGGAGAAAAAGCATTCCCAGCAGTGGCCAGGGGCCTGGCGAAGGCCTAGGGCGTGGGGTGGCCCGGGAAGAGTCAGAGAGGACAGAGATGGACTGGGAGGAGGGAGGACCGAGGGACAGACATGGGCGGGCGCGGGAGACCACAGAAACAGAGACACAGCACCGAGGCCCAGAGGGAGAGAGACAGGAATGAGCAGCAGGGAGACCCAGGGAGACCCAGAGAGACAAACACAAACAAGAAGATCAGAAGCTCAGAGACAGAAAGACCAAGGGGAGGGGGTGGCCGGAGGGAGGAAGAAATAGAAAACTGTCAAGACAGAGCCCAGAGAGAGCTGGAGAGGCACTGACAGACGGGGGAGGACGGGGGAGAAAGCGGGGGGCGGGGGGCGGGCTGCTGTCCCGCCACCAGCCCCCCCACCCCCCGGCCGCGCGCCTTGGGGACTGCGCCCGGCCCCCTCGCCCCCTCCGCCAGCGCCGCGCAAGCGCACTCCCGACCCGCCGCGGCAGCGCGGGCGAGCGCTTTGTCCCCGCCGGGGCTGGCGCGCGTCCCGGCGTGCTCACACGTGGCCCTGCGCCCCCGAGCACACGTGGGCCCTCTCAGAGTGGCCAGCGCCGGGCGCGCGCCTGAGCTCACACGGGTCCGCGCGGGCACACGCTGCCCCCACCCACGTCCTGGTGAACCCAGGTACACCCGGGGGTTCCCGCACACCCCAGGAGGCCGCAGGCTCAGGAACGCCCCCTGGATCTGTGTCCACGTCATACACACACATCGTACACACAGCCAGAGCTCACAGACCCGCAGGCCGCATCCCTCATTAATGCCCAAGTACACACATCGGGGACACACCCCAGGAGCCCAGGCTCACAGACCACCTGGACACGTGCGCACACACAAACATCCAAACAGCACATCTGCACAGACACCCGTGAGCAAACGGGCCAACACACGTGCCCACGTGAACACAAAGGCACACCCAGCCGGGAACCCACTCCTACCAGCAAGGTAAGGACAAACTCACATGCAGACCCCCACCTCTGCTCCCATGACACATGCACACCCCGTGGAGTCTCCGTTCTGACCTGGACACTACGGTATATTTGGCTTGTGAAAATAACGCTGAACAGAGAAATGTCCAGTTTTTGCAACTTGTTTTTAATTAAGCAATGTTATTACGGCCAGAGGTGACTCACATGCGTAGGTGTGTGATCTGATATGTATTTATGTAAAATAAATCTCTTCCTGTGGAGACTGTTTGCTAATCAACTTTCCAGGTTGCATCCTTTGGTGGTGGAGCGGGCGAGGCGGGGAAGGGTCTTTGGATTTTGCTTCAGAATGCCCAGGACTTCTGTTGATCTACCCCCACCTCCAGCCCTGCCCAGCATGCCTCGGAACACGCAAGTAGCACACACAGCAGCATCTTCCCAGGGTGTTTGTGGTCTCCCTGTGAACACACCAGCAACTCCACACAGGCCTGACAGCCCTCCCACCCAGTGCCCGGTGTCAGCTGCCACCATCCACCACGGGCATCTGAGTCCTGTCCTTGTCACACTTGGGAAGTCCTGGGCTTCGCCTGGTGCTTCTCCCAGGTGCTCACCCCAAACACAGGTGCAGATGTGCACACACAGCCCCGCTCCACCGTGGCTGCCTCCAATCTGATCATGTCACCTCCTGCCTGGCCCAAAGCCCTCCAGCTACTGGAGCTGCTGGACCAAGGCCCTTCCAATGGCAGTTTGTTCTCACAACCCACCCCTGTCACTCTCCAGCACACAGCAGATGTTCAATAAACTGTTGGCCAAACTCTGAGGTCTGTTTGTGTTTAATCAGACAGTATGCAAAGTATTTACAACCAATTATGGACCCCTCCCCTTCCTCCCCCCCAAGCCTGGGCCACAGAATTTGGGACCACCAGGCCCTGCCCAGAGCCAGGGGTCCCCCAGGCCTCTGCATAGTCATCTGAAATCTACAAAACACTGTTTTTGTTTTTTTTTTAAAAAAGGACAGTATTAGGACACCTTATACAAAGGGCCTCGGGCAACCGGAGGGGATTTGAGAGCACGCTGGGGTGAGCGAGCCCAGATGTGACCGCGATGGACGGGTGGGTAATAAACATGGATGAGAGGAAAAGTTGAAATTTCATAGGCAGGCACTGCTTGGCCTCCTCCCCCGCTGGCAGGGCCTGGCTGGCTCGAGAACCCCTGGCAGTGGGAATGTTATTGCTATGATGGGGTGCCATGGGTGAAATGTACAATGTGTCTGGGGGATGGAGCAGGGGGCGTTTTTACATGTTAAATATGGACACACATGGAGACACACACACACATGCACACACATACACACACACGGGGACCCTTGGCAAGATGCCACAAATTCATCGGCTGCCCTTTTACAGATGGGCACACTGAGGCCCAGGGAGAAGCCACCACACACCCTAAGGCTGAACAGCAGAGCCAGGGCCAAAACAGTCTCCTGATGTCCCAGGGCTGGGCTCCCCATGGATGTCCTGCCACAGAGTCTGGACAGGACAGGAGCTGAGCAGCGGGAGAGGCCATGGCCACACGAGGGGCAGACACTACAGCCCAGAGAAAAAGCAGGGGCCTCCCAAGGTCACGCAGCCAGTCCTGGTGCATGGCAGTGGGCACCTCGTCCTCTTGCACCCCAGCCCAGGCGCTCCTTTCCCTTCTCATGAGCCAAGGCGTGCCAGCTTGGGAGAGCAGAGGCCAGGCGTTGAAATGCCACAGGACAAACTGGGGGAGGAGGACCCGGGGTTCCCTCTTGAGGTCAGGGTCAGGGCCTCCCAGCCTCTTGGCTCTTCCATTTCTGCTTGATTGCCTCCAACGCCTGGGAGCTCACTCTTTCATAGCTGGCTGGCTCTGAAGAGCTAAAGCCAGCCGCATCCTGATTGAAGCCTGCCTCTCCACACCTGCCCCTCCCCGCATTCCCAGCTCAGCCTCACACCTGCCTCCGTTCTCTTCCCCCTCCACAGCCCAGCCGAGTGGGCGGCAGCTGCAGAGCTCTGCTGTGTCTAACCCGTCCTCAGTCCCCTGTGCCCTGGCTGCCCCAGTCTGTCCGTGATGCCTCAGAGGATGATTCTCACTGGTTCCTGAGGAAGACGGAAGGAGCACCAGGTTCCGATCCCACCTCAACCCTGAACATTTTTGTGGCCTTGGCAAGTCACATCCCCTCTGGACTCAGTTTCCCCATGGGTAAAATGGGAGCAAGCAATGGATGGTCTCTAAGGGTCCCTCACATCTAAGAGGGGGGTCTGAGGGGTACTCATCCCACCCGCCAGCATCACGTCGAGCTGGGCAGAGGGGTCTGGCCCTGGTGGCCTCCACCTGCACGTTTCCGCAGTGGATGGCAAGGGGCAGGGTGGCAGGCAGGCTGAGGGCCGGGGGCCCATCGCTCCTCTTTGGAAAGGCTCTTTGGGCCAGCTCTCGAGACAGACGTGGGGCATGGGAAGTGGGGAAGGAGCCCGATGCGTGGAGTAGGCTGGGGCGGGAAACAGGGAGCCCCAGCCCGGCCCAGTCCAGCCCAGCTCTTCCCAGTTCCTCCTCCAGAGACCGGCCAGCTCAGGGAGGGAGCGCAGGGAGGGGGCGTGTGGCTACAGCAGGAGCAGGGACAGAGTCACTGTGCCGGCCTCGGGTCCTGCCCTCACAGGCTCCCGCAGGTCCCAAAGCCCTTCCATGCCACAAAAGAGGGAGGGGCCTGGCCCCTGGCAATTCAGCGCCCCCGGAGAGAGGGCCAACGTGGGCAGGCAGTGGGAGGCGAGACCCACATAAGGGGCACCCCAGACCAGGATCCAAGCGGAGAAGCCAGTCTGGCCCTGCCTGCTCCTAGAGGTTCTCTCCGGGCTGGTACTGGGGCTCGGTGGACGTGAAGTAGTCCTCCAGGAAGGCCTGCAGGTACTCAAAGGTGGGCCGCTCCTCCGGCTCCTTCCGCCAGCACTGGCACATGAGGTCGTGCAGGGACTCGGGACACTCGGGTGGGCAGGGCATCCGGTAGCCCCGCTCCACCTGGTCCAGCACCTCCCGGTTCACCATCCCTGTGGGCAGAGCGAGGCATGGGCAGGAGAGTGGGGCGGGGGAAGCTGAAGGGGACAACGGAAGGGCTTCTTGCCTAGGACAGGCTAGGCGTGACCATGGGTCGGTCCTGTCCCCGAGGCTGAGAGCCCTGACCACGGCGAGAGCCTAAGATCAGATGCTCAGAACCTCTCTGTTATTCAGATGGGGAAACTGAGGTCCAGGAGGGGTTGTGGCTTGCCCAAGGCCACCAGGGCAGAGGGGTTCAGGGACGAGAGATGACCATGGGGACCCTGCTTACCAGGGTAGGGCACCCGTCCCTTCGTCGTGAGCTCCGTCAGCAGGATCCCAAAGGACCACA
Organism: Eulemur rufifrons; assembly: GCF_041146395.1. Classification (NCBI taxonomy): domain Eukaryota; kingdom Metazoa; phylum Chordata; class Mammalia; order Primates; family Lemuridae; genus Eulemur; species Eulemur rufifrons. Next base: position 21,257,061 of record NC_091002.1, read on the forward strand.
CGTCCGACTTGATGGTGAACCGGCCGTAGAGGGCGGCTTCTGGAGCCGTCCACTTGATGGGGAATTTGGCACCTACCGGAGCGAAAAAGGTCAGGGAGGCTCATCAGTGTGGCACGACCACTCCGCCAGGTAGGCATCACTCTCATCTCCATTTGGCAGATGAGGAAACTGAGGCTCAGAGCGGGGTGTGACTGCCCAGGGCCACACGGCACCCCCCACGCAGACCCCGCCCACCTTGCCGGGCTGTGTACTCGTTGTCCTCGATGAGCCGGGCCAGCCCAAAGTCGGCGACTTTGCACACCAGGTTCTCCCCAACCAGGATGTTGGCAGCTCGGAGGTCCCGGTGGACGTAGTTCATCCGCTCCACGTATGCCATGCCCGAGGCGATCTGCAGGCACAACCGCGGGAGCCCGGCTCAGGGGCCACCCCACGCCCTTCCCAGGGGCACGGCGCATGTGCCCAGGGTTGGGGGCCCCACACTACAGGCAAGTGAAGTCAGTTTACATTAAACATAAAAATCAGGAGCAGCGCTCAGCGGGAGGAGGGGGCGCAGGGCAGAGGGCAAAGGGGACACACAAGATAAGATGCAGCCAGGAAAATGTGGTGGCCGTGAAAAGAGGCCCCCGCTGATCCAGAGACACAGATGGGTGCCAGGTCCTCCTGACCACTGCCCCAAGTCCCCTCTCTGGGCCTCAGTTTTCTCATCTGTTAAATGGTAATAACAGCTAATCCCTATTACTCCTGGTTGTGATAAGGATTAAATGAAAAAATGATTGTAGAGCGCACCTACAGCAAGCACTAATACACGTTTGCTGAGTGACTAAATAACCTTTACAGAGAAGAAAACTGAGGCCTGAGGTCCCACAGCAAGTCATGATTTCTGATGCCCAGGTAAGGGCTTTCCTTTGCCCAGAACCACCACTCATGGCAGCAATGACACGGGGGGCAAGATCAATGAGTGTGTGGGGGCAATCAAGGCAGGCTTCCTGGAGGAGGCACTCAAGAGGCCAGATCTGGCTAAGCCGGATAGGTCCGGGTGCTCGAGGGCCCAGGGTGTGAGGAGGCAGGAGGGGCTGACTCACCTGAGCAGCCATGTCCACCAGCTGAGGCAGCCGCAGGTACTTGCCCGTCTCGCCCTTGAGAAAGTCCAGCAAACTCCCTGGGCAGAGAGAGAGCCAGCTCTAGTCCCTGCCCTGTCCTCCCTGAGCCAGGAAGCAGAGATTCCCAAATCCTGTCCCCCCAGCCAGGCTGGCCTTGCTGTAACCAGCACAGCAGATTTTACGGAAACCCAACTCCAAATAAAGTCCTACTCAGCGTTTGTCACTCAAAGGCAAGCAGGAAGGGGAACAGCCGAATGTCCCCCTCCAGGTGGACACATGGGCTGCAGTACCTGCGTACAATGGGACCCTACTCAGCAGCAAAACGGAACAGACTACTGAGATATGCAACAAGGATGAATCTCAGGTGTAAAACGTTCCCTATAGGAAGTTCTAGAACAAACAAAATGGATCTGTAATGACAGACGGCAAATCGGTGGTTGCCTGGGTTTGGGGCTGGGGGGTCCCATCTGCAAAGGGGTACACGGGACTTTCTGGGTGATGGTGATGTTGTATATCTTGATAGTGGTCAGGGATGCACAGAGAAACCATTTGTTAAAACTCATTGAACCGGACACTTAGAATGGGTGTATCTTACCACATGTAAATTGCACCTCCAAAAAGTGGAACTTTGAAAAATAACTAATTAATTTAAAAATTAAGTCAAGGTCAAGCCAGCACCTTGACCTAGATGTGGCTCAGCGTGGAGGGTTGAGGGAGTTCTCTTTTAGCCCCAATACGGCAAACAGCTTTAGAAAACCAGCAAAGTGGGGGGGACAAGATGGACCACGGGAGATCATTTAAAAAATGAAATGAGAAAGCCAATCTTTGGTTTAACTTTCCATTGACATGAGCATTTGATTCTATTCCATTGATCCGGGGGGATGTGCGGCTTCTCCCCCAGTAGTGAATGGCCCCATCCGTGGCGGCTGCCTGGAGGGGGCAGCCCCGTACCCCTGTGCCAGCCGTGCCGGCCTCACCCTTGCTCATGTACTCCGTGACGATGTAGATGGGCTCCTCAGACACCACCGCGTACAGCTGCACCAGCTTCTCGTGCCTCAGTTTCTTCATGACCTGGGCCTCCTGCAGGAAGGCCTCCGGAGACATCGTGCCCGGCTTCAGGGTTTTGATAGCCACCCTGGTGGTGCCGTTCCAGGTCCCTGTGGTGGGAGGGGCACAGGCTGCCTCAGTGGAGGCCCCTCTGTTCCCATGGCACAGGGACCCAGGATCTGCCTGCCTGGGTGCCAGCTCCAGCTCTGGCCTCCCTAGCCACGTGCCAAGGCCGGCCACGGCCGGTGCCCTTCCTGTGCCTCAACATCCCCATCTGTAAAAATGGGCACAACGACAGGGTGCTCCTCACAGGGCTGTCCCGAGGATCAAATGAGTCTCTGGTAACACGCTCAAACAACAGTGCTGTCGTCAGGACTACGGTTACTAGGAATGTCCCCCAAAGCAGCATATCAGCCTGACAAATGGGAGCCCGGGGTTCCAACTCGGTGCTCCCATTCCTGGCTGATCACGTTCCTTCTGGGCATCGGCAGATGGAGAGGGCCCTGGCTGGGGCCGGGGGCGAGGAGGAGCTGGGCCGGGGGCCACGGAGGCCCCACCAGAGCAAGAGGCCGCCTCTGGAGCCTCTGGAGCCCGCGCTCCCCCAAAGCACAGCACTGCAGTGAGCACAGAGGCCTGGCGGTCAGACTGGCCGGAGCCTGCCTCCCACCTCTGCCTCCGGCCAGAGCCAGCCCGTCTGGAAAGTGGCAACGCCATCGTCATCGCGCCTGCCTGTGGGAGCCGACTGAGGATTACATGAGATTTTAGCGACTGGGCCAGGCCCACTGTGAGGCTCTGGAAAGAATGTGGTTATCATTTCACTATTATCTGGTTTTTAAATTGGGGGCCTCGGGGGACGCTGTGTGCTAAACCAGCGTGTTTAATCCGGGTTCTCGTCCCGGCTGGGCGGGAGCCTTCTTTAATGAGTGGCCTTGGGCCCATTCTCCCCATCAGCAGGCCTCCCTCTGTGGGCTGGGGCTCAGGCCCACCTCTGTGGCCCCCCCTGGCCTAGGCCATCTGGGGATCCGCATGTGGCACTTCAGGAGTCCACCTGGAGCACCCAGGGAGGAGCAGAGACCCTTCCTCCAGATGTCACCACACACCCCAGCCCGGTGGTTTTGCAGCCACCAGAACGGCTAATGCTGTGGGTTTATCCGAGGTTTGCTTCAGTCCCCATTATCGTCTCACCCCCTCCGCTCTCATCAGCTCAACCTGGCGCCTTCCCTGCCCTGCCCTGGCCTGCCCCAGCCTCCAGGCCTCTGTCCCTGCACGCTCCCCCAAGGGAAGCCTGTCTGCTCTCCTCCGTCAGCCCGGAGAGGAGAGAGGAGACAGTGACACCGCGTGCACATTGTGGCGCAGATGAAACAACCTTGCAAACGGCGCCCCGTGCTCCCGCTAAAGCTGCAGACTTATAATCTGCCACCTCCACCCCGCCCGCAGGATTCCTCTGCGTCGGCAGGAAGCAGCCGGCAGGAGGGGGGCCTGGGTTTTGTCACGGCCGCATGGTGCTCATTGTCAAGGACGCTTTCGCTATTTCTCCAAGGTTAGACAGGAAATCACTAACAGGCAGGCCCAGAACATGCCAGACCCTAGGCTTCTCAGCACCCCCCTCTGCGAGCGGGGGCTGCTCTTCCCATGAGCAGCAGCTAACATGTGGACACGCATGGGCCACTGTTCTCTCACAACCCCCTGACGGTCCTATTAGCACCAGCCCCATTTTACAGTTGGGAAGACTGAGGCTCAGAGTGCGGCTGCCTGGCCCAGACCACCCCGCAGGTCTGTGGGCAGCCAGGGTGCCTGGCCCTGAGCAGCTCTCGATAAATAGGTGCAACAGTCTGCAAGGCTGCCGAGCACAGCACTTGGGGGGCTACACCCCAACTCGGTGCCCGTCAGCACCGGGAAGCTCTACATTTAAAATAGGTCCTGCTGTTCAACAGAGGTGACTAAAGGGAAAGGGAACCAAGGGAGGCTTTGCCGCCACACAGGACGGACATCTGCCTGGTTCTCAGTGGAGACACTGAGAGGGGCCTGTGGTCTCTCCCGAGGGGGCAGGGGCCCGGCCTTACCCATCCACACCTCTCCAAAGCAGCCCTGGCCCAGCTTGACCTCGAGCCGCAGCGACTCCCGGGGGATCTCCCAGGCGTCCTTGGCCAGGCCCTGAGTCTGCGGCTTGGACGTGGGGCACACGGTGGTGAGGCGGTGGCACAGGCCATCGGCGTGTTCTGAGGACACAGGCGGGGAGGTGCAGGTCAGTTCTGCCCTGGGCCTCCCTCTCCACTGCGCATGCAGCCCCGCACACGCACGCACACGGGCTGCCCTCGAGGCCAGGCGTGCATAGCTGTGTGTACACGGCCCCACCCCCTAATGGGCCCACGGTGCTTTATGCATCTGCTCACTGGGTCACTCACTCATTCATCCATCAGACTCTACGGGGACCCAGGGACCCGGTGGGGAATAGGTCCAGAGGAACCTGCCCTCAGAGCTCCCAGTCCAGGGAGGAGCCCAGTCACCCCCACCCAGGACCACGAATGTGTCCGACTGTGTCCAGGAGAGGAGAGCTGCGTGCGCAACAGCAGGAGGGCCGGAGTCCTGGGCGGCTCCCAGAGGAAGTGGCAGCTGGGCTGGGATTTGCAGGAGGGCAGGGGCTGGGGAGGGAGGGGCACCCCAAGCAAGGGCTCCGAGAGAACAGCTGCGGGCTGGAGAAGCCAGGAGGCCGAGGGGCTGCAGGGAGTGGTCGGGAAGGGTGGCACCAGGTGGAGGCAGGAGGCGGCTGAGATTAGACCACCCAAGGCCTCAGGGCCGACAGGGTCTTTATCCTAAGTTCCCAAGATAGCCCCTGGAGCACTCCGATCTGCAGGAACGGGACCCTACAGTGGTGGCCAGGGGGACAGAGAGTGGTGGCAATGGTAGGGGAAGGTGGGAGGCACCGCTGAGAGGAGGAGGGGACGCAAGGTGGGGAGTAGACCACAGCTACACACAGAGGCCACGGCCACAGGCACACGGTGGCCTCTGACACTGCGGTCCACACGTGGGTGGGCCACACCACTGCACTGCGCCCCATCCCTCACCCTCCACATGGTGGGCTCCGCGAGCCCCCTCAGCCGCTCGCTGCGCTCTCCCTCTTTGCTGCAATCAGTCTAGCCACCTCCTCCTCCTCTCCCAGTAACCGGTTCAGACCGGTCCTAGGGCTATGCAGACAAACGACACACCAGCCTCTGTCCCCTCCCTCCCGCCAGCTCACTCTGCTGTTCCTCAGGCACCCCCTCCTCACCAGACAGCTGCAGAGAAAGAGGAGTGGGGAAGGCCAGCGGGGAAGGGCAGGGGCCAGGGAGGAGGGAGTCAGGGAGGAGGGGGATGGGGGGAAAGGGGGAGGGAGGGGAAGTGGGGGGAGCAGCAGACCCAGCCTCCTCAGGGTAACAGAGGCCCCAGCCCTTGAAGGCTCCAAAGCCCTCTCCTCAGGGTCTGCGGCTGAGGCCCCAGGTAGCCAGCCCCACAGCCCAGGGGCGAGGGGGGGGGCACCCACTGGAGTAGTAGGCCACCAGCTGCTGCAGGCTGTTGAACTGGGTGCGGGACGTGATGTAGAAGCCCCCGCTGTCCAGCTTGCGGATCTTGTAGTGCTTCACGTTGAGGCCCTTGGCGTTGTCGAAGTCGGACACGGAGAGGCAGTAGGCACCTGCAGGGCAGGCCCAGAGGGGCGTGTGACTGGCACGCCGGTGGCCCCGCAGGCCATGGCACTAAGCACTGTTCTGTGCCTGCCCCACACGGGAGGGAAGGGAGGGAAGGGAGGCTGGGCCTGAGAGCCCCTGGGCCACCCTGTCGCTCAGCAACCAGCTCTGGGCCAGCCACCGAGGCAGGGCCAAGTGAGCAAAGCAACACCTGACCTAGGGTCCTGCCATGCACCCTCGGCCCTGGCAAGACCTCCGAATCCCAGGTGTGCGTCCCAGCTGTGTGACCTTGACAAGTCACTTGCGCTCTCTGAGCCTCCATTTCCTCCTCTGCACAAGGGGGGCACTCCCAGGACTGCTGGGCAGATTCGATGAGACGACATATAAGAGGGCCTGGCACATACTAGGAACTCAATAAATGCTTGCCAGGAGCCTGGGAAGGGCCCCATGTGGCTGTGTGTCCCTGGCCTAACTGCTTTCCCTCTCTGGGCACTGTCTGTGGCCCACCCCTTCCTGAAGACAGGCCCAGGCTCCGGCAGAAGGGGGTGGCTGGCAGAGGGGGTGGCTGGCAGAGGGGGTGGCTGGCAGAGGCGATGGCAGTCACGGGCAGGAGATACGTGCTAGGTGCGGCCTGAAGGCTGCCAAGGCCAAGCTGGGCCAGCCCTGGTGGTCCCTTCCCTTTTCCTTTGAGCCTAGACAAGCTTTTGGCTGGAAAGGTTTCCTCCTGCCTAGCAGGCCAGGGTAGGAACCTCTTTTAACCTGAGCCCAAGAGACACCTGGCTGGCATCAGGGACGGAGGCTGAGCCCCAGAGGCAGAAGCCTCTCAGGAGCCCGGCCCAGCAGCGTGCAGACATCCCGGGACGCCCAGCCCTGCAGCCCACGGACCTTCCCCGGGGCAGTCCTCGGGCAGAGGTTACAACCCCGGTGTGCAGAAGGGGGAATGAGGCCCAGAGAGGGAAGTGGCCAGCCTGTGGTCACAGAGCTGGCACTCAAGCCCACACCCGAACATCTAAAGCCTGCACTGGGCAGCCATGATTTTCTCCAGAGGGTCCAGGCCGTGTGCATGTAGAATCCACAGGCCTGAGGCTGAAGCCAACCCTGACCACGTGCGCACACACGCACAGGCATGCTGCGCCCAGCGGCCACATGCTTACACAGGTACACGCTCCCCAGGCCCCCGGGCACAAGGACAAACCACAGTTCACTCCCACGCAGCGACACACAGTTCCACCCCCACGTGCACACACACGCATGCCCAGACCTATGCGAGGCATGCACACGCGTACACGGCCACACAACTGCTCATAAACGCACACGCACGACATGGATGCTCTGCTTCCCCATCTCCCGCTGAGCCCCAGGCCCACAGGAAGCGGCCCAGCTTGGTTGCCATGGTGACGAGGCGCCTGCAACCCACTTTCAGAGGGGCTGGAGAGAAAGGGGACGATCTTCATTCTCTGGCCGGGGGGGGAGGGTCAGGAGAGGAGCAGGGGCCAGGACTGCCCGGCACAGGGGGCGCAAAGCCAGGCCCGGCACCCAGTGCAGCCCCAGGGCCCCTGGGAAGGGGAAGAAGAGGGGCCTATTACATCAGCACCCACCCTGGGAACAAGCCTTTTGCCGTGTGACACTCAGACCTCCTGACAACCTGTGCCCATTCCTCATCTGAGGAAACTGAGGCCAGAGAGGCTAAACCTCATCTTTCACTGGGCCTCTGGCCACCCCAGATTACTCAGAGTTCCTCAGATGTACCTCCCTGACTTAGATCCTGCCATTTCCACCACCTGGAGGGCTCTTCCCTCCCCACTCCATATACCAAACTCCTATTCACTCTGCAACACCCAGCTTAAACCACCCGCCAAAGACTCAGTTTTCATTGGCCAGCAGGAACGTTCGTACCTTTTGTGGTCTCGCTTTCTCGTACTAAGAAGGTCCCTCTCGGGTTCTCGGTGTTGAGCAGTAACCGCTCTGACTCTCGTCTGGTGATCTTGCCAAAGTACCACCTGGGGTGGGAGGGAGGTGGGTGTCATTGGTGGTCCAAGCTTCTGCCCAGTCACAGCGCCTCTCCCTGGATGTGGCTGGGGCCCTGGGCAGCCAGACCTCCCACCCCCGCCCACTGCGTCGGCAGTGACGGATATACTCACTCCTCGGCCTGGATGGAGTCAGAGGGCGCCACATAGTTGCTGGGGATGTAGCCTGTCTGTCCCGTGCTGAGCGAGTGGGCCAGCCACCAGTCTCCCTCTCTGAGCAGGGGCAGAAGGAGGAGCAAAGGAGAAGGGAGCCATCAGCGGTGAGCCCGGTGCCCGGATCTTCCTAGGTGCTGTGCTGGGGCCCTTGAGGTCCAGTGAGGCCCGGGGAGGCAGCGGGGCTGGCTTGAGCTCTTGCACAGTACCAGGTCAAGCTGGCCTGGGACTCTGCCCCTCCCTGGCCCACATGCCTCTTTGCCAAAGCTGGCTCAGATGGGCTTTGTCCAGGACAGTGGCAGGACTGACCTTGATCAGCCCGAGCCCCAAATCCACAGGGGCAAAGTCCTGGGACCGGCAGTAAGCTGCTTCCTTTCAGATGTATCAAGACATCTCAAGATGCCACAAGCTGCCATGGGAGTGAGGGAGGGAGCTCCCTGTCCTGGGGGTAAGCAAAGTTGTAACAAGAGAGAAGATTCCTGCCCGCAATGGAGTCAAATTAGACCTACAGACTTTCCTGAGCCCTGAGATTCAGAAGCCCAATCCTGGGAGCTGCTGAGATGTGGGTGGAGGCAAGGAGTGGTTCTTTCGGGGACCGGTGACAATCTAGGCCCCAACCCTGCAAACTAGAGCAATGCTTGTCCCTGTCACAAATCATGGGTCACACCCTCAGGGCTCCTTGGCTGAAAACTACAGGGCTCCTCCTGCAGCCTACCATCTGTAGGGGGAAACTGAGGCCAGAGTGGGCTGGGACTTGCCCAAAGTCACACAGCAAGCCATGTCAGAGGGGGCTGAGGTGGCAGAGCCCCAATCCCCAGGGCACTTCTATGCTAACTGCCCCGTGAGGAGGAGGAAGCGGGGAGGAGGTGCTGGGGGCACGGGCAGGAGGAGCTCTTGGCGTGGTGGCTGGGCCCCCGACCAGGGTGGGCGTTGGGAGGGGTGGAAGTACCTTTGCAGCCATCTGAATGTGAACCAGGTCTGGCTGGAGCGGGGGTCCAGAGACACAGAGGAGGGAGGAGAAAGCGAGAGCCCAAGAGGAGAGAAGAGGCAGAGATGGGGGTGGTGAGAGGCAAAGAGTGACAGGAAGAGCGAGGGAGAGAGCAGGAGAGCCAGGCGGTGCTGGGCACGGGGGCGGGGGCAGCCACAGAGGCCTCACATCCACAGCAACCAAAGGGGACAGGGAGAGGGTCCACAGGGACGGGGGGGGTGTCACTGGGAAGGTGACCTGGGAACTAGGGCCCCCTCTCCACCCCACTGTACAGATGGGAAGACTGAGGCCAGAGAAGTGAAGCCCTCTGCTCAAGGTCACACAGCCAGGCCTGGGCTCCCGGAAGAGGAGGATCCCTCCTGTACATGGTGTGGTGGGGCTGATGGCTTGCTGAGCTCTTCTCAACCCAAGGCCACCTCTGGACCTCACCATGACCCTGAGAAGATCTATATAAGAAGTCCCCCCAGCCCCTGCTAGGGTCCAGTCAGAGAAAGGACCTTGCCTACAGTCACACAATCGAACTTGAAACTGGCTCCCTGGCTCCCTGGCTCCCAGTTCTTCTGAGCTGCCCTGGCCAGATTCTTCAGCCCATTTTAAAGATGGAGAAGTTGAGGCCAGGAGAGAGTGGGGCTGAGGGAGCTCTATGAGGACCTGTCAAAGGACAGGTGAGCACCCCAGACCCTGGGGCTCAGCTCGGTGGGCTGAGGTGAACCAGAGGGTGGGGGTCCCTTCTGGGTGGAGTGAGCCAAAGGGGGTACGACCGGGGCTGTGTGGGCCTGACTCAGTTGTGTGACAGCCGCACGCATGCTCAGGGAGGGGGCAAGCTCACATGGGATCTCTAAGGAATGGGGGGCCCTGGAGGGAGGGGGCAAGTCCCATGCCAAGGAAAGAAGCCTTTGGATGCACAAAATCTCCAGCCACCTCCGTGTTGCAAACCCACCCGAGGTGTCCACACTTGTCTGTCTCGTTTGACCCTCACGACCACCCTGCAAGGAAGGAACGCAAGGTCCCAGCCCCCAGATGAGGAAACTGTGGCTCAGAGATGTTGACGGATCAACCCAGGGACACACAGCACCCAGGCTAGAGTAGCCCAGCACTTTCTTTACAGAGTTGGGGAAACTGAGGAACGGATGGGGCAGGGACTTGCCCAAAGCTATAAAGCAAGGACTCAAGTCACAGGGAACAGCTCTCTGAGATCTTCCAATCCAAAGCCTCCATCTCACCAGTGGGGAAACTGAGGCACAAAAGGGCAGTGATTTGCCCAAAGCCACACAGCGAATCAATAGCAGAGCAGGGGTGGGAACCAGGGCCTCTGGGTGCCCACAGCTGGCCCCTCCAGGCCTCACAGAGGCTGAGACCCTCGGGAAAGCCAGGGGAAGACAGAACCCGAGGCAGCAGGGCGGGGGCAGGGGACAGGCCACACCAGGACTGGGCCAAGGTCTAAGGTCAAGAGGCTACAAAAAGAGGCCACTTGGGCGGCTGCAGTGACTCGCACCTGTAATCCCAGCACTTTGGGAGGCCGAGCGAGAGGATAGCTTGAGGCCAGGAGTTTGACACCAGCCTGGGCAACAAAATGAGACCCCGTCTCTACAAACAAATTTACAAAAAAGAGGCAGCTTGACAAAGCCAGAGTCTGCAAGCTGGCCTCTGGGGAGCCCCTGGCCCCCAACTCAGAGGGAGGCTGGCAGAAGCAAGTGCCCGGTGGCCGCCGAGCCAGGCCCCAGCAGCAAGACGAGTTCAGCTGACGTTACCCAGACTACGGCAAGCAGAGCTCCTGGCTTCCCACTATCAGCCCACATGCGAGTCTGGGGGTTCACAGTCCAGTGTGGGGGTTTTATTTCACCAGGGACAGGGAGAAAGGGGACTGCAATATCACTAAAGAACCGAGAGGTCTAACTTCAGCCTGTCCCTCGACTTTGGAGGTGTTTGAGAGCTCAAGCTCCAGAATTGGCCTGCTCTGGGTGCCATCCCAGCTCACCCCTTGCTGGCTGTGTGACCTTGACCCCTCCCCACCGCACCCTCCAGTCTCAGTTTCCTCAGTTTCCTGTAGGAGGGGATAGTCATGCCTGCCTCGGAGGATATGCATGAGCTGCTAATATCCTGATTTGGCTAAACAAATACATAAAAACAACTAAATCTGTACCTCTGTGGTGCCCCTCCCTACTCTCCAAAATGTTTTTAAAAACCAAAGCAGCACAGTCCCAGTCTCCAACAAGGATTTGCTGTGTGCCCTTGGGCAAGTATCATACCCTCTCTGGGTTTTAGGTATAAAGGAGATCATATGGATGGAATCTCCCTTGCAGGCAAAGTGTGCAAATAGTCAGCATCCAGCTGGGCTCAGGGGAAGCTGAGAAAATTACTGCGATTATCATCAAGGCCTCAGTCTGCCCACCTGTGAAATGGAAGCATCCATCCCCATCTTCCCGTGTCTAGGGTTTGGGAGGCTCAAACCTGCCTCAGGTGGCGGTGGTGGGAAGTAACAGCGACATCGATCTGTCAGGTGGAGGAGTTTTACTGCATCCAGCGCCTTCCCTGGGGCCTGACCCTCATGAGGTGTGCGGGAAGAAGGGAAGGACTGAATCGCAGGTCCCCTGCTCAAACCCTCACCTTCCCACATGTGGCCGGAGGAGGAAGCGCTGGGCCAGGAACCCCCGAGCTGAGATTTTACATCCCAGCTGCTGTTCACTAGCTGTGTGACCTCAGGCGACTGACTTCACCTCTCTGAGTCTCGGGATCCTCTTTATGGACTTAATCCCCGTGTTCAGCCAGGCTGGCATGTGGACCAGGGCTGTGGCAGCTTTGGAACCTGGGACATGATGCCAGTTTGGGTTTTGACATTTTAACTCACTTGGGCTGTTGGGACTGGTCAGAGAAGCTCTTTGGGGACTGCAGAGAAGCAGGGGCAGCTGGGCGTGGCCATTCAGAGCCCGACAGCCCCAGGCCTGAGGCTGGCCAGGGCCCAGTTAGGGCCAGGCAGTCGGGTTTCCAAGCCCCAAGGCCTGGGGTGCACGGTCTGTGGGGCGAGGTGGGGGGGATGGGTGAGGGAAGGGTGAGGCCAGGGCAGGTCTCGGGAAGAGGACACGAAGGCAGGGTCCTTGGAGGCTCTGAAGTCCTGAGGTGCCCCCCGCCCTGGAATGCCCAGGGAAGGAGGCAGAGGTCGGCCGCAGTGTTGCTGCCCGGCAGTACCTGCTGGAAAGCTCCCCGAAAGAAGATGCTGGAATGTGGATGGGAGGAGGGGGCAGTTCGTGGAGCAACCCAGAGGGGCCCTGGAAACTCAGACGCCAGGCCAGCGGGCTCGGGTCAGCCAGACCTCAGACCCCAGTAGGCTTCTTCTGACCCACACAGTACGCAGGACACTAGGACCCGGGGCCATTTGGCACCAGGGTCCATGAAGCGGGGTCTCCCGGCCTGCTATTGTGAGGACCCCAACCTGGCCAAACCCCGACAGATGGGCTCCACCTCCCCTGACAGCCACATGGGGTGGGGACCCATGCTAGATGCAGAGTCCCCCACGCACACAGGGTGGGGCAGGTGCTAAGCAACAATGGCCCCTAAGCAATCGTGATGGTCCCTGAACACCTCAAATGTGGGTGGCCCGTCTCCATGAAGCACCTCTCTCTCCTCTTCCTCTAACGCCAGCCCCAGCTCTACCCGCCTCCCCGACTTCTAGGCAAGGAGCAGCGGAGCGTAGTGGCTCCCAATCCACCCACCGCCACCCCCACCAGGGCCCCTCACTGCCGCCCGGGGCCTCCCGTGGGTGAGACTCCACCACTCCCAGCCCCCCAGCAGCCGCAGCCCACCCTGGAAGGCAGGAAGAAGGGGAGAAGGGGCAGGACAAAGGAAGGAGTCGGGGCTGCCCTCTGACCCCGGGTGGAAGAGGCAGAATCAAAGTTCCCGGAGCCTTTGCTGCCCCCACACCTCTGCTCACGCTGTGACCCAGTCTGAGATGCCCCCAGCACTTGACAGCCACCAGCCTGAGGCGGCCTCCCCTTAACGGGCCTTTCCCTCCTCTGGGCTCGCTGCACCTCCACTGAGCCCTCCCGCAAGGGCCATGGGTCCGAGGGCCGGCCCACCCCTCCAGCTCTGCCACTACTACTGTGTGACCTTGGGCAAGTCATTTCCCCTCTCCGGGCCTCAGTTTCCTCATCTGTAAAATGGAGCAAATGAGAGTTCCCACTTCTCAGGGCTGCGGTGACACATGAATAAAATAATGTAACTTAAAGCACTCAGCACAGGACCCGGCTCGCACCCGGAGCACGAGAAACGCTCAGAGCACCATGTTATTACTGTTCATTCATCCCGTTCCCCAGCACCAGATGGCCACCCCAGTGTGCTGAACAACAGGTGACGTGGGGACCAGAATGGAGGTAGACCAGAGAGCGGCCCAAGGAGCTCCCAGTTTGGCGGGAAGCAGGTGCAAAGAGCTGGTGACAATAAAGGGACTGGAGCCAGGACTCTGACATGCCAAGGGGGGAGCTGGGACAGCTCCTTCCCCTCCCCCAGAGAGCAGCTTGAGGAGGGGAGAGAGCCACAGCCCAAGTTCCAATCCTGGCTTTGCTACTTGGTAGCCATGTGACCTTGGACAAGGGCCTTCGACACCTCTGAGCCTCAGTTTCCTCATCTGCAAAATGGAGTCAGCCCCCTCCCCCATCACTACAGCCCTGGCTGGATTGCAAGGAGGAGCTGATACAAGGGGGACATAGGCAACGATGACTGGCGCAGCACCTGGCACCTGTGTTCCCTTCTGCCTCACAGAGAAGGCAGTCCTATGCTGGATCTTGAGGGATGAATAGGAGTTCACCAGGCAGAGGCTGGAGAAAGGGCATTTCAGGCAGAGGGAACAGCATGCACAAGGGAAGGGAGGCATGAACAAGCAAGACACGCTTGGGGACGGTGGACATGTCCCACTTCCTGAGCCAGGCCTTTGAGGACACTCGGGGATCGATTCTCCTCCCCCTCTCGAAACCCCCTGCCTGCCACAGCCCTGAAGGCATCAGCCCCCTCCAGCCCTGCACCCTCCTGCAAGCCGCCCTCCTCGAGGGGTGGCGTCCACCACCTCTACCTGCCACATGACTTCACTGTCTTTCCTTCAAGGCCTTTGACCCTCCCAGGCCCTGTGGACACCACCAGAGCGGGGCACACTGCAGGGGTTACAGGAGCTGACCCCAGTTTCTGCCTGACACTTGGCCTTGACTGGAGCAGAGGGCTGGCTCCCCGGCCGCACTCTGGCTCCAGAAGGGTGTGGACAAGGCCACAGTGGGCTCAGCACCAGACCCTGCATGCAGCTAGTGCTCAAGGTGGGCTGATGGTCTGCGTGGGGAGGGGCGGGGGAGGAGGTGTGAGGAAGGTGCAATGGATGGCCCCAATCTCAGCCTGGGGTTCAGGTCCAGGACCAGGTCAAATCGGTGGGGGGTGGAGGAGAAGCTGGGGAAGCTGGTGGGGGGCAGCCGAGGGAGCCAGAAACCACAGGCAGGGACACGGGCAATGGAAGCACATGCAGACGGCACCGGAACCCCGACCCCCAGCAAAGCGCCCCCACCCAGCCCACCGTCCACGCAGTGTGTACACACCTGACATCCACCTTCCTCCTAAGGGCCAGCGAGAGAGAAGCAGAGAGAGGGAGAAGCTGAGAGAGAGAGGGCTGGAGGGAGCAAGCAGAGCCAGAGATGGGGAGGGGGCCCCTGTGGCCAGGGAGGGGTGCCCCGTGGCTGGGGAAGGACAGCAGGTGCTGCCAAGGGCGGAGGTGCAGTAGGTGCTGGGCGCCACACTGCCCTCTGTCCCCCTGCCCTCTGTCGGCAGCTCCCGTGTGGCAGGAGCCCCCACTGTGAAATCCCCCCCGCGGCATCCCGAGGGGCAACAGGGAAAGGGGCACTCACGTGTTGTTGACAATCTGGAGCCGTTCCCCTTTCTTGAAGGACAGGTCAGTCTCTGTCCGTGACTCATAGTCATAGAGAGCCACAAAGGTGGTCACTCCACCTGCAGAGAGGGGCAGGTGCGTCAGAAGGGCGGGGCCGAGAGCAGTTGGGGGGCCTCCTACACACCGTCAGTGCCCAGCCCAGAGACGAGGTCACAGTGGGGGAGCCTGTATGCGTGTCCACACTGCCCGTGTGTCCGTGCATCCCTGCAAGGGTGTGCGGGGGTGTGAGTGTCCCTTCACATCTGAGTGCGCCCCTGGGCTTTAGGTGACACTGGGTATCGTCTTATCTGTTTGGTGTCTGTCTTGCTCAAGGAACCAGAAGTCCCCGATAACAGGCATCTTTGTTTTGCCCCCAGAGCCCGGGACGCAGTAAGTGTTCAGGTAAGAACTGGGGGCTGAATGAGCAGTGACCACAGAAAGCCCCACGGGGAGGCACACTCTGTTTCTCCGTGAGTGACTCTGGGTGCTTCCAGGCGTCTGGGAAGGCTTGGCTCCAGGGAACTGTCCCTTCAAAGAGGCCCCTCTGTCCCCCCATTTTAAGTTACAAGGTCCACCTCCATGCATCTCCCAGTCTCCCTCCCACCGTTTCATTCCTTCACAGCCTTCTCCACCTTCCTTACACAGGTGTACACACCTGTCCTCTGTTTCTCCCTGCCCGGGGGCGGGGGGGGGGGGGGTGTCAGAATAGTCCTAGCGCATAGTAGGAATTCCGCAAATATTTCTTGAACAAATGAATGGGGGTGTGTCTGTGGGTCCATTTGTCTCACCTGCCTGTGTGTCTGAGGGGTCCACACCCGTCCGTGTGTGTGTCCGTGTGTTCTCACTGTACATGCGTGCATTTCCGCACCTATGAGTCTGAGTGTCCCTGCGTGTGTCTCTGAATGGGTTTCAGACTGCATCGCGTGTGTCTTCATCGGAGACACACTATCTGTGCATGTGTGTTTGTATCTGCATGCGGAGTGTGTCTGTGCGTCCACGTGTCCCTGGTTGTACCTCTGTGCGCGCTGTGTCGGCCAGTGTCCGTGACGTGTTCCCGCGAGTGTCCCCGCTCAGCGTGTGTGCGTGTGCTGCGTGGATGTGCCCGTGTGCGTGGCCCCAGCCGAGTATGCGGCGCAGCGCACGTGTGTGCGAGCACCCGTCTGTGTCTGAGCGAGCACCTGTGTCTGACTGTCCCGATCCCAGACATCTGCGTCTCCCCGAGCGGCGCGGGCCGGGGCTGCCGTGCCCGCAGGCGCCAGCAGAGGGCGCAGGGGCGCACCTGGGCGCGGGCCCCGCCTGGAAGCCACCCGCGCCCTCCGGCTCCCCGGCCCCTGCGCCACGCCCGGCCGCGCGCCCTGCCCAACTCCCGGCCCACCGGGGCAGAGAACAGTCCTGGGCCGGGGGGCAGCTGCCTCGGGCCTGGCCCCTGTGCCGCCCTTCTTTCGGCAGCGCCCCCTGCGTGCCCATCTCCAGGCCCCGTAGACTGCGTCGGATCCCCCTAGAAGGCACCGCGGGGCGCACGACGGCCACGCTCTGTAAAGCCCTTGCCCGCCCCGGCCTCCAGGCCGAGCAACCCACGGACCCTTCCCCTTCCTGACGTCACACAGCTCCCCTGGCGGAGCAGCCCGGGCCTGGCCAGCAGGGGCGAAGCCGTCCCGCACCGCCACCGCAGCCACTGACCAGCCAGCGGCCCCGCCCTCTGCGGGGAGGTGACGGTGTCCGAGGAGTTGAAGCCTCCGAAGAGCTTGGGCTCCGCGGCGGCGGGCGCGAAGGCTGCGCTGGGGCCGCGGTGGCCGTCCGCCGAGGCTGGCTTGCTGGGGGTCTGCGAGGTGGGGAAAGCGCCCCCGCCGACAGCGTGGGCGTTCTCGGCGGGCTCCAGGCTGCGGCGCCGCTGGCTGGCATCCTTGGGCTTGCTCTTGTTGCTGCCCATGATCCTGGCTGGAAGGAGAGAGGACCCTGGGGTGGAGGAGAGCCTCTGGGAGCAGGAAGGGCTGCCTGGAGAAACTGAGGCCCAATGAGGGGTGAGTTAGTCTCCCAGAGCCTCAGTGTCTTCATCTGTAAAATGGGCATAATGATGACACCCATAAAAAGGGTTTTGTTGGTACAGGGCCAGGCACACAAGCAGCCCTCATCATTAGAAGCCCTGACCTTTCTCACCTCTCCTTGAGTCACTGTTTCTCTCCCTCATGGGCAGCAGGGACAGTATCTGAGTCATGCCTATGTACTCAGCACCTAGCTCAGAAGAGGGGACTCACTGAGAGTTTGTTGAATGAATGTATGACTGACTGGAATTGTCTAACACTGGGAGAAAGGTGCTAAAAATGGCAACCAATGCAGCAACATAGGGGGAGGTTTAAAGGAGAGATGGCTGGGAGCTGACTCCAGCCACAAGGCCTTTGCACATGCTGTTCCCACTGCCCTGAGTACTTCACCAGGGTAACCAGTGCCTCCTTCAATTCTCAGCTCAAAAGTCACCTCCTTGGGAAGTGTTCCCCAAATCCTTTCACTGGGTTAAGTTCCCCTGACTTTTGTGCCTCTCCTTGATAAGTGGCCCTGTTTTTAATTTTTTTTAATTCATGTGCTTATATGATTATTGTCATGGCCTTTTATCTGTCTTCCTCACTGCTGTGCTGCTAGTGCCTAGCACAGGGAGTGGCACACAGTAGGTGCTCAATAAGGAGTTCAATGAATGAGTGACTATTCAAAAGTTAAGATACTTCTGTGCCAGAAAGCTAGGAGGTCCAGAGATCAGAAAACACAGAGGGAACCAAGCTGAAAACTCCCAGTGCCCACAGCCCTGCCACCCGCCTGCCTCCCACTTCCTCATCCACAAGCCCTGGGTGGCCACGGCTCCCACCAAGCCTGGCCATCATCTCACCTGGTGAAGGCAGGGGCTGTCCCAGAGGATCTGGGAAGCAGCCTGGGGTCTTGGCACAAACACCAGGTGTGGAGTCAGGGGTTTCAGACTAGAGGCCCAGCTCCACCTCTCCCTGCTGTGTGTCCCTAGGAGAGTCACTTCCCCTCTCTGGGCCTCGGCGTCCTCATCTGCAAAGCAGGGACAAAGCAGATTTGTCAGGGCTGCTGTGAGGATATGATTAGAAAGAGCAATCGTAGTGGCTGTCACTCTTGGATCACCGTTCATCGGGCTCTGACGCCGGCAGGCCCAGTGCTAAGACCCTCCCAGGCCTGAAACCGTCCCAAAGTGTTCTATGAGCCAGAGCGAGGGAGGGAATGGTGGTGAAGGTGGATCTGGAGCCAGACTCCCCAGGTTCAGATCCTGGCTCTGTCCCTCTCAACCGTGTGCCCTCAGGCACATGACTTAACGTCTCTCTGTGCCCCGTTTCTTCATCTGTCGATGACGGGGTTATTGTAGTGAGTGAATGAGGCGTACAGAGTGCCAGGAATATCACATGTCACCATGCCACGCCAGCTGTTACTGATATCGGTGATCCTGGACACAACAGCAAGGTGGGTTCCTATTATTCTCCAGGGGACGCTGAAGACCCCAGAACCAACCCAGCATTTCCTCTGAGAACCCAAGAATGGGGAGAAGTCCCCTTGACTAGCGGGGGCCTCGGGCAAGGCTGTTTGTCCTGAGCACCCAGCCCCCTGCAACCCCCTCCCCATGTGAACCCTCTGGGCCTCAGGCTGCCCGGCTGCACAATGGCGGTGTGGCCTGAATGCTCCCCGGGGACCGTCCAGCTCAGACTCTGTGGGGCTGGGAAGGCCCTGGGGAGACCTGCTCAACAGCCCACGGGATCACCAGGGCCTCCCGAGGGATAGTCAGTGGGCCTGGGAACAAGGAAGGCCGGTCTCTATGGCAACCCATTCCATGGCACTCACACAGCTGGTGTCCCACCGTGTCCCACGGGACCAGCTGACCTGACGACCTACAGCCCCAGGCCTGATGGGGGCGGAGCCCCAACCCGCCACCCGCACCTGCTCCCTGGCGCACCATCTACAACACACTAGCAGGCCCTCCGCTAGTCACTACACGGGACACAGAGATGAGTTAGCCAGGTCCTCTCAGGGGACTTGTTTGTAGGATTTGGAGAGGAAATAAAAATTGTAAAAAGAAAAAAAAAAAAATATATATATATATATGTTTTGTTTTGTTTTTTGAGACAGTCTCACGCTGTTGCCCAGGCTAGAGTGCCGTGGCGTCATCACGGCTCACAGCAACCTCAAACTCCTGAGCTCAAAGGATCTTCCTGCCTCGGCCTCCCGAGTAGCTGGGACTACAGGTGCGCACCACCACACCCGGCTAATTTTTTTCTATTTTTAGTAGAGACGGGGTCTCACTCTTGCTCAGGCTGGTCTCAAACTCCTGAGTTCAAGCGATCCTCCTGCCTTGGCTTCCCAGAGTGCTGGGATTACAGGTGTGAGCCACCACACCTGGCCATAAAAATATATTTTAAAGTAACAAATTTTTTAAATATATAAATAACTATCTAAAAGCCCTCACTTTCTTTAGAATGAACTAAATGATGAAGAGTGAGCTCCCTGTCACTGGGGGTAATCAAAGACAGGAAAATGGGTACTTGGCTGATGTGCTGTGTATGGATAGGGCAAGCCAGGGCTGGACCTTGAGGGCCCTTCCAGCATCAAGAGAATGCACATGCCCTCTTGGGAGGGAACAAGAAAAAAAGACACAGCCCCTGGCCACTAAGCTCCTAAACTAATCAAGATGGCCACTGCCCACTGGGGCACTCAGAAAAAGCATAACAGGACCCGTAAGACCAAGATAAGGGGACCTGAGCCACCAACTGCAATGTTTGTTGGTTTGTGGCCTTGTGTGTTTTGGGGGTTTTTTTGGTTGTTTTTTTTTTTTTTGGTCAGTGGTTGATTCTGATCATACAAATGACACGTGTGTGTGAGAGGCAGGCAGCGTGCTGGAGCACACACACCCCTGTGCCTGAATCCCAGCCTTGCCACCCCATCGTGGGGCCCTGCGCCTCAGCTGCGTCCTCTGTCAGTCGGGGATGACAGTACCCCATCACAGGGCTGCCGGGAGAATCAGTGAGAAAAGTACACGGAACATGCTTAGGACAGTGCAGCGCGAGGCCAGTCCTCAACAAAACGGTCATGTTTATCACTCAGCGTGGACTCTTCGGGAACTCCAGGAAGAAAAGAACATGCCCCCTAATCCTGCCCCTAGCAGCCAACCACCCAGGCATGGCGGTGTGTTTCCTTCCAGCGTCACGGGAACGAGAGACTGTACACAAAACCGGGATCTGTCTGGCACCCTTGACTGTGAGTTCCCTGTGGGCAAGGCCCGAATGGACCCATCTCCTCATCCCCAGAGACCAGGATGGGTCTGGAAATATGTGCAGAACAGACAAAAGACTAAATGAGCACAGATGTATAATTTGCACCCTGTCGTGTTCCCGAAATGCCCCATTGTAGATACCAAATACCAGTCCATGATATGCAAATACTTCCAGAGCCCTGACCTTGGCCTGGGCCCTGCTCTGAGCACTTTGTAAATATTGACTTATCGAATCCTCATGACAATCTAGGAGACAACTGAGGCACAGAGAGGTTGAAGAACTTGCCTGAGGTCACACAGCATGGGCGAGAGTGGAAAGAAAGGGGAACAGGGAACCACACTGGGCAGGCAGGAATCAGGGCCTGCTCACGGGGTCCAGTGGGGAAACTCTGGGCCCCACCTCCTGCCCTCGGGGCCTCCCTCTCACGTGGAGCAGCCACATGTCCTTGGCAGAAGTGAGTGAGCGGAGAAGGCGGCCCAGCCCGGCTCCTGGAGAAAGTACCAGATTTCAGGCTTCAGCCAAGCAGACTGTGCCTGAGGAAGGATGGCCTGTTTAGGGTGGGGTTAGTCTCAGCAGGGCCGCTGCCCTGTGGTGTGTGACCTGGGGAGGGACGGCCGTCCTCCCAGGGGCAGGACGCTATCTGCCCACTTCCTGGTCCTGGGGCCCAAACGCCCAGTCACCATGAGTCTCCCCCTGGAGAAGGGCCAAGCCCGACATCTCTTCCTCCACTTGCAGCCTCCGAGGTAGAGATAGATCCTTGGGGGGGGCGAGAGGAAGAGTGGAGACCCCGCCCTGGGGGTGCCTGGGTTCCCAGGGGAAGGTGGCCCCTTTCCTCTGGGGAGCCACTCCTGACCACAGGCTCTGGACTCCCCCCAGGCAGCAGGCCTGCGCTGTCGCTCCCAGGAGAGGTGCCAGGACACGGCTCCCCGCACTGCCCCCTCGACGTCCCCAGTGCTGCACGCTCCCTGGGGCTGCAGCTGCCTTGGCGTCTCCCCAGGCCGACACCCCACCCCTGCCTCTGCACGTGCCCCCAAGTCATTCACCAGATACCTGCAGAGCACCTACTATGTGCCAGGCCCTGTGCTGGGTTCTGCCCATGTGGAGTCCTGGGGTAGCCCCTCCCCGCACCTGTCTCCCGTCCCTCAGGCTGGGCAGGGCCCTGTTGTCCTGGGCCTGGACACAGCAGTGGCGGCCCCCTCCAGCCCGCCCTCCTCCTGTGGCCAGAGTCATCTCTAAACCACACAGACAACTGGGGCCTCCACAGAAAACCTGTAACAGCCTATGCGTTCACCAGAGGGGGACTCCGAAACAGGCCACGCTCCGGTCACCGAGTGGACAGCGGAGCAGCTGTTAAAAAGAAGAAGGCCGGGCGTGGTGGCGCAGCCTGGAATCCCAGCACTGTGGGAGGCTGAGGCAGTAGGATCTGGTTCTGGGGCCAGATCCTGGTTTAAGCCCAGGAGTTTGAAACCAGACTGGGCAACAGAGCAAGACCTCATCTCTACAAAAAATTTTTTTAAATTAGCCAGGCATGGTTGTGTGCTCCTGCCTGCAGTCCCAGCTACTCAGGAGGTTGGGGAAGGAGGATCACTGGAGCCTAGAAGTTTGAGGTTACAGTGAGCTACACACCACTGCACTCCAGCCTGAGCAACAGAGCGAGATGCGAGACCCTGTGTCTAAAAAAGGTGAAATAAAGGAGAGGAAAAAAGGAACGGAGAGCTCAGCACACACTGCTAAGCGAGAAGAGGAAGACGGCAGCGTAAAATCTCCTCTGGGTATCTCAGGGCCTCAGTTTCCTCATGTGAAAAGTGGGGACAACGCCACCTACATCACAGGGTGCTGGGAAGGTTAAGTGTGACAATGTGTGCAATGGACTTAGCGTGGTGCCTGGCCTGTAGCCAATATGAACAACTATTATTTCAGGAAAGAAAATGGGCTTGTGCATGCATGTGGACGTGAACACCTGCACGCACACAGGCACTCTGGAGGCTTAGAGAAAGTTCTGGAAGGATTCTAAACTCTTCGCAGTGTTTCATCCAAAAAGTGTGGGATGCGGAGAGGCAAATCCCTTTTTTACTTTATATCCTGTGTCAACTGACATTTAGAAATTACTTTGTTGTGATTATTTTTTAAATGAGACGTTAAAAAAATATGCAACAGCTTCCTATCACTCCCCTGTGGATGAGGCCTGACTCCCTCACCTGGGTCCGCCCGGCCCTACGGCTGGGCTGGCGCTGACACCCTCCCCCAGGCCCCTCCCGGCCTCCCCCCACGACCTGCCCGGCCAGAGGGCACCACACTGTCCCTCGCCCCCTGGTCCCAGATGCCCACGACACACGACACACGGTTGTTCAGACACGACACCCCAGCCCCTTCCTCCCCAGCTCTGAGGAACATCACCTCCGCCTCTCAGTGGGGAGGGCAGGAGCTCCGGAGGTGACAGTGAGCACTCCAGAGGTCACGCCGGCTCCACTCACTAGCTAAATCGCCTTGAGCAAGTCATTTTGCCTCTCCCTTTCCTCCCTTCGAAACGGGAATCATCATAAGCCCAACATCTGGAAACTGGAGCGCAAATCCATGCTCCAGGAAAACAATCGGTGCTCAGTAAACAGCACCCATGTTGTTTGCTGTTGTGCCGTCATGAGGAGGCAGGAGCGGGCAGCAGGACCTTGGGTGCCGAGCACAAAGCCGGCCGCTTTACACACGGTTGCTTCTCAACTGTCCCGACAGCGCCGTGAAGCAGGGACTGTAACTGCACCCACTTCACAGATGGGACCGAGGTTCAGAGCAGCTGGAACCTCGCCCGAGGCCACACAGCAAGCGAGTGTGGCGGAGCTGGGACACTCCCACTGCAGGAGAGTGCTGTCAGGACGCACCTCTGCACCCCTGCTCCCCTGCCCACCGTGCCCAGGACGCGCCCCTGCACCCCTGCCCACCGTGCCCAGGACGCGCCCCTGCTCCCCTGCCCACCGTGCCCAGGAGGCGCCCCTGCTCCCCTGCCCACCGTGCCCAGGACGCGCCCCTGCTCCCCTGCCCACCGTGCCCAGGACGCGCCCCTGCTCCCCTGCCCACCGTGCCCAGGACGCGCCCCTGCTCCCCTGCCCACCGTGCCCAAGGCAACACAGGGGTCAGAGGGCAACCTCTAACATCAACACCCTTATCTCTGGACCCTCCAGGGAAGCAGAAGCACCATGGAGGGGGTCCAAAAAAAAAAAAAAAATTAAACAATTCAGGCTGGAACGAGAAAGCCAGGTTCAGAGGCCAGCTCAGCACTGCCCAGCCATGCGGCCGCAGAGGCCCCCATGGGCCCCAGCTCACCCCTCTAACTGGGAACTGGTGGGACTGCTCCTACGTAATTGGGCTTATTGTGAGGAAAACATGAGGTGATATTGGTAAAGTGCCTGGGTGCATAGGAAGTGCTCGAAAAATATTAGCTATTATTATCATTTCTCCCATCCAAGCACTAACCAGGCCCAGCCCTGCTCAGCTTCCGAGATCAGACGAGACCGGGCACGTTTAGGGTGGTGTGGCCGTAGGCGATCATTATCATTTCTATGGAAGACCTTTTTCAGACCCTGGCCCTCGTTTCTAATCACTCTCACAATTAGGCAAAAGCCTCCAAAAATCCTACTATGTGCCCTACCCTGTGCATGGCCCTGGAGGGACTGTCTGGCAGTACTGACTGGGAGCTGAGGCCTAGGAAAGCCACTTCACAGGGAAAGGGTCCAGAAAAGACCAGCATGTTGCTATGGACTGAATGTGTGCCCTCTCCAAATTCATATGTCGAAGCTCTGGTCCCCAGTGTGATAGTATTTGTTTGGAGGTGAGCCGTTAGGAGGTAATTAGGTTTACGTGCAGTCATGAGGGTGGCGTCCCCATGATAGGATCAGTGCCTCGAAGAGAAGACCAGAGCCCTCTCTTTCTTCCTGCCATGTGAGGACGCAGCAAGAAGGCGGCCATCTGCAAACCAGGAGGAGAGCCCTCACCAGACGCTGAATCTGCCGGCACCTTGATCTTAGACTTTCCAGCCTCCAGAACTGTGAGAGATAAATGTTGTTGAAGCCA
Organism: Eulemur rufifrons; assembly: GCF_041146395.1. NCBI lineage: Eukaryota > Metazoa > Chordata > Mammalia > Primates > Lemuridae > Eulemur > Eulemur rufifrons. The sequence goes on from NC_091002.1 coordinate 21,281,266, forward strand.
CCCAGTCTGTGGTATTTCATTACAGAAGCTTGAATGGACTAGGACACATGTCACTAGTTAACCTCACTCTACAATGCCTGCCAATGCAATTAGCTTAGAAAATGAAATGGAGGAAATAAAATGGAATTAGAAAAGAGAAGAGAAGAGTCTCATCGTGGCTGGATGAGGTGGCTCATGCCTGTAATCCTAGCACTCTGGGAGGCCGAGGAGGGAGGATGGCTCGAGATCAGGAGTTCGAGACCAGCCTGAGCAAGAGCATGACCCCCATCTTTACTAAAAATAGAAAAAATTAGCTGGGCGTGGTGGTGCGTGCCTGTAATCCCAGCTACTGGGGAGGCTGGGGCAGTAGGATCGCTTGAGCCCAGGAGTTTGAGGTTGCTGTGAGCTAGGCTGACGCCACGGCACTCTAGCCCGGGCAACAGAGTGAGACTCTGTCTCAAAAAAAAAAAAAAAAAAGAGTCTCATCATTTGCAGATGGTATGGATGTAAATCGGGGGAAATCCAAGAGAATTTACTGCAAAACTATTAAACAAAAAGCAAATTAAATAAAGTGGCAGCGAATTAAGTTAATATTCAAAACTCCATAATATATCTATATACCAATAGCAATTAGAAAATAAAATGAAAGAAAGCTTAACATTATAAAAATATCAATTATTCTAAAATCAATCTAAAAGTTGAATGTGATCCCAATAAAAACCCCAGGATTTTTTTTTTTAACTAGGTAAGCCAATTTTTAAATTTATAAGTTAAGGCCAGGCATGGTGGCTCACGCCTGTAATCCTACCACTCTGGGAGGCCGAGGCGGGAGGATCGCTTAAGCTCAGGAGTTTGAAACCAGCCTCAGCAACAGCTAGACCCCGTCTCTACTAAAAATAGAAAACTTAGCCGGGCATGGTGGCACATGCCTGTAGTCCCAGCTACTCGGGAGCCTGAGGCAGGAGGATCGCTTAAGCCCAGGAGTTTGAGGTTGCAGTGAGCTAGGCGGATGCCACAGCTCTCTAGCCCAGGCAACAGAGCGAGACTCTGTCTCAAAAAAAGAAAAAAGAAAATAAAATAAATTCGTAAGTTAAAGTATATAGATAAGAGCAAAATCCTAAAAAGAAGAGTCATGAGGGAGAAATAGCACAACCAGATAGTAAAACTTAAGGTCACTGTAATTAATACTGTGTGGTATCGGCACATAAATAGATCAATGGAACAGAATAGAGGGTCCAAAAACTGTCCCCAAACATACATAAATTTAATACACAGTGAAGGTGTCATTTCACACTAGTGAGAGAAAAGGTGGGCTATTTTTACGATGGAGCTGGGCCCGACAATCTGCCAGCAGGAAACAAATGAAGCTGGATCTCAGTCTCACTCCTTATGCCAGCAAATTCCCAATCAATCAGATTTAAACCACAAAAAAAGTGGAACTATAAAGCTCTAAAAGGGGGAGGAGAGAAAACATAATATTGTCTGATCTCAGAATGGGGAAAGCATTCCTAAACATAACACAAAACCTAGAAATCATTTTTAAAATGATAAATCAATGCCCAATAAAAATCCACAATATCTGTGTGGCTCAATAAATACCATACGCAAATTCAAGAGATAAAGATCAAATTAAGAAAAATATTTGCAACTCATATGATAGGCAAGGCTTTTTTTTTCCTTTAATATATAATGAGCTCCCACAAAATAAGAAAAATGACCAGACAGTTTACAGACAAAGCAAGCCAAACAGCTCTTAAACATATGATGCTCAACCTCACTCGTATGACAAATGCAAATTAAAACTACGCAAGCTACCCAACAACAGCAGAACACACATTCTTCTCAAGTACACATGGAACATTCTCCAGGATAGACCATATGCTACACCATAAAACAAGCCTCAATAAATTTAAAAGGAGTGAAATCATACAAAGTATGTTTCCAACCATGAGAGAAGGAAATAAGAAATCAATAACAGAGAAATTTGGGAAATTACAAAGATATCAAAATTAAATAACACACTCCTCGATAACCAATAAATCAAAGAATAAATCACCAAAACATTAGAAAATACTTTGAGATGAATGAAAATGAGAACACAACACACCAAAATGTACAGATGTAGTAAAAGAGAACTTAAAGGGAAATTTATAGCTGTGAATGCCTAGATTAAAACAGAAGATCTCAAATCAATATTAAGACACTGGCAAAAGAATCCAAAGCAAAGAAACAATAAAGATTAGAACAGAAATTAATGAAATAGAAGATGCCTTAAAATAGAGGGAAAAAAGCCTAAAAGTTGCTTCTTTGAAAAGATAAACAAAATCGACAAACCTTTACCTACACTGAACACGGAAAAAAGAGAGAAGACAAATTTCTAAAATCAAGAATGAAAGAGAAGGCATTACTACTATTCTTAAAGAAATGAAGATTATATGAGAATACTAGGGACAACTCCACGCCAACAAATTAAATAACTTAGATAAAATGGGTGAATTCCTAGAAAACACAAACTATCAAACCTAAGAATAGAAAATCTTAATAAATCTAAAACAAGTAAAGAGATTGAATTAGTAATTTTAAAACTTTTCACACACACACACACAAAAAAACCCAGGCCCGGATAGCTTCACTGGTGAATTTTACCAAACATTTAAAGCGTTAATACCAATTCTTCACTAGAGAACACTTCCCAACTCATTCTATGAAGCCAGTATTACCCTGATACGATAACCAAAGACATCATCAGAAAACTACAAACCAATATCTCATATGAATATGGATGCAAAAAATCTTCTACAAAATAGTAGAGAACTGGCTCCAACAACATAGGAACAGGATTATATACCATGACCAAGTGAGATTTATCTCAGGAATACAATGTTGGTTTAACTTCTAAAAATCAATTAGTGTAATGTACCATACCAGTAGAATAAATGACAAAAACTATATAATAATCTCAATACATTCATTAAAAGCATTTGACAAAATCCAACACGCTTCATGATAGAAACACTCAATAGAAGGGAATTTCCTCAACGTGAGAAAGGGCAGCCGTGAAAAACCCACAGCTACATCATACTCAACAGTAAAAGACTGAACGCTGTCCCCCTAAAATCAGGAATGCAACAAGGATGTCCATTCTCACAACTTCCATGCAAGATTGTGCTAGGCCAGGTGTGGTGGCTCACGCCTGTAATCCTAGCACTCCGGGAGGCCAAGGCAGGAGGATTGCTTGAGGCCAGGAGTTTGAGGCCAGCCTCAGCAAGACCAAGACCCCGTCTCTACTAAAAATAGAAAAAAAAAAATTAGTCAGGTGTGGTGGAGCATCCCTGTGGTCCCAGCTACTCGGGAGGCTGAGGCAGAAGGATCACTTGAGCCCAGGAGTTTGAGGTTGCTGTGAGCTAAGCTGACACCATAGCACTCCAGCCCAGGCAACAGAGTGAGACTCTGTCTCAAAAAAAAAAAAAAAAAAGATTGTGCTGGAGGTTCTAGCCAGAGCAATTAGGGAAGAAAGTGAAATATAAGGTCCAAATTAGAAAGGAAGAAGTAAAACTATCTCTATTTGCAGATAACATGATCTCATGTATAAAAAATCCTAAGAATTCTACTAAAAAATTATTAAAACTAATAAACAAGTTCAACAAGGTTGCAAGGTACAAGATCAATATATAAAAATAACTTGTATTGCTATACACTAGCAATGAATGATCCAAAAATAAAATTAAGGCCGGGCGCGGTGGCTCACGCCTGTAATCCTAGCACTCTGGGAGGCCGAGGCGGGTGGATTGCTCAAGGTCAGGAGTTCGAGACCAGCCTGAGCGAGACCCCGTCTCTACTAAAAATAGAAAGACATTATATGGACACCTAAAAATCTATATAGAAAAAATTAGCCGGGCATAGTGGCGCATGCCTGTAGTCCCAGCTACTCAGGAGGCTGAGGCAGTAGGATCGCTTAAGCCCAGGAGTTTGAGGTTGCTGTGAGCTAAGCTGACGCCACGGCACTCATTCTAGCCTGGGCAACAAAGTGAGACTCTGTCTCAACAAAAAAAAAATAAAATAAAATAAAATAAAATCAAGAAAACAATTTACAATAGCCAGGCACAGTGGCTCATACCTGTAATCCCAGCACTTTGGGAGGCCAAGGCAGGAGGATTGGTTGAGGCCAGGAGTTCAACACCAGCCTGGGCAACATAGAAAGACCCCACCTGTGCAAAAAATAGAAAAATTAGCTGGACGTGATGGACTATAACTGTAGTCCCAGCTACTCTGGAGGTTGAGGCAGGAGAATCATTTGAGCCCAGGAATTGGAGGTTGCAGTGAGTTATGATCACACCACTGCACTCCAGCCTGGGCAACAGAGCAAGACCCTGGCTCTTAAAAAAAAAAAAAAAAAGTAAGTGTGCGTGTGTGTATACATACATAGATATAGGCATAAATTTCATGACCTTGGATTACAATGATTTCTTAGATATGACACCTAGAGCACAAGCAACAAAAGGAAAAATAGATAAACTGGACTTCATCAAAATTACAACCTTTTATGTTCCAAAGGACACCAACAAGAAATTAAAAAGAAAACCCACAGAATGCGAGAAAATGTTTGCAAATCATATATATGATACGAGACTTATTTTTAGACTCTATAAAAATCTCTTACAACACAACAACAAAAAGACAAACAACCCAATTTTTACATGGGCAACAGACCTGAATAGACATTTTTCCAAAGAAGATATACGAATGGCCAACGAGCACCTGAAAAGATGCTCAGCATCGTTAGTCATTAGGGAAATGCAAATCAAAACCACAATGAGATAATGAGATACTATTTACACTCCCTGGGATGGCTCGAATGAAAAAGACAAGCGTTGGCAAGGACATGGAGAAATGGGAGCCTCCATACATTGCTTGTAGGAATGTAAAACGATGCAGCTGCTTTGGAAAACAGTCTGGCAGTTCCTCAAAAGGTTAAACATGGAGCTACCATATGAGCCAGCAATTCCACTCCTAGGTATTTACCCAAGAGAAGTGAAAACATATGTCCACACAAAAACTTGCACGTGAATGTCCACGGCAGCATTACTCGTAATAGCCAAAAAGTGGAGACAACCCAAACATCCATCAGCTGAAGAACAGATAAATAAAATACGGTATATGCATATAATAAAATATTATTTGGCAAGAAAAAGGAATGAAGTATTGATACATGTGACAACACAAGTGCATCTTGAAAACATTATGCTAAGTGAAAGAAGCCAGTCATAAAACAACCACATACTGTGTGATTCCATTTATATGAGATGTCTAGAACATGCAAATCTATAGAAACAGAAACTAGATTCATTGTTGCCTAGGCCTGGGGGAGGGAAGTTTTGGGGGAAGTGGGGAAGGACTGTAATTCGTACCCAGTTTCCTTTTGGGGTAATGAAAATGTTCTTTTTTTTTTTTTTTTTTTTGAGAACTCTCGAACTAGAAAATGTTCTAAAATAGACTGTGGTGGTTGCACAACTCGGTGAATATACTAAAAACCACTGAATTGTACACTTTAAATGGATGAATTATATGGGATGTGAATTTTGTCTCAATAAAGCTGTGATGTATTTTTTTTAAAAACTACATTGGAAGCCACCATTCTCCTATCAGATTGGCAAATTGGTACCTATCAGATTTACCACAAAATTCAATAATATCCTGTGTTGGTGAGAGTGGGGAAAACCAGGGGGCGTGGTGTACAGCAGCACAACCTCTCTAAAAGACAATCTGACAATAGCTATCAAAGTTACAAATGCATACACCTACTGACCCTGCAATCTGGGATTAACCCTAGAGGAATCCTCACACACAAACACTAAGCATATGATTGGGGATGTGCACTGCAGAATTGTCTGCAACAAGCAAAAACCTGAAAACAACTCAAGTGTCTTTCACTAATTAAATAAAACCTCACCTCCGTGCGCTCAATGGAATACTATGCAACCATGAAAAAAAAAGGCACAAACTGATCCCCAAGGTACACTCTCAAGAGAAGCGTCAGCTGTAGATGCTGTGCTGTCATTTGTTTTAAAAAATATTTTACTCTCTGGCCGGGAACAGTGGCTCATGCCTGTAATCCTAGCACTCTGGGAGGCAGAGGTGGGCGGATTGTTTGAGCTCAGGCATTCGAGACCAGCCTGAGCAAAAGCGAGACCCCATCTCTACTAAAAATAGAAAAATTAGCCGGGCATGGTGGTGCACGCCTGCAGTCCCAGCTACTCAGGAGGTTGAGGCAGGAGGATCGCTTGAGCCCAGGAGTTTGAGGTTGCAGTGAGCTGTGATGATGCCACTCCACTCTACCCGGGGCAACAGAGAAAGAACTTGTCTAAAAATATATATATATATTTTTCTTTGCAAATGTTTCATATTAAGTAAAATGCAGAAGTTAAAAATATCAGTACTCAGCACATCATTATTGAAATTCACATTATTTGTTTAGATATACATGCTTATCCATGCCTGGATCTCCCTGGAAGGATGACTCCAGAAATTCTTTGAAGTGGTTGCCTCTGGCAAGGAGACCTGGGTAGGTAGGAAAGACTTACTTCTCCCTGTCTCCTTTTAGATTGTTTGAATTGTTTTGTACTCTGTGTGTAGGTGTGTGTTTTAATGTTTTTTCTTTCCTTTCTAAGAAAAAAACGCAGGCTTACCTGGTTTCAAGTTCTGGCTCTGGCTCTCATAGCTGGGCAAGTTACTTCACTTCTCTGCGCCTTGTGTTCTGCTCTATAAGGGAAGGATAACGTGAATAGCTACCCCGCAGGGTTGTTGTAGAGGGCCAAATAAGCCAATGCAAGCACAGGTCCTTGTTGGTTATTAATCTGTTACCAGGGCACCAGGGCGGACTGTATCAGGTACCCCCAGAGAGCCTCAGACCAGGCGTTCAGAGATCCCCTCCAGCTGGGAGAAACTGGGAAAGGCTTCCTGGGAGAGGCAGCGTTTGAGAAGGGCTTCAAGGACAAGCAGGATTTCCACCAGTAGAGATGAATGGGGGTGACGTTCCTGGCAGGGAGCCACGCAAGCAAATGGCGGGAAGTAGCAAAGCCCTGGATATTCATCCAATCGCCGCGCAGTCAGTGGCTCCTTCCACAAAGCTTAGCTGAGCACCTACTATGCACCAGACACTGCAGTGGGAAAGATACCAAAAGCCAACTGGCTAGGCTAGCCTAGGGACAGATTACAGAAAGTACAGTGACAGTGACAACGAGGGGCTGGGACAGAGCTTTGCCCAGGTCCCAGTGCTCACAGAGCAGACCAGGAAAAGGAGGCTCAGAGAAGGAGAGGGACTGCCCGAGATCACACAGCATGTTCTCAACTTCTGAAAATAACCTCTCTCAGCTCCGCCCTCTCCTCAGCCCATAGACCTGCAGAAGAAAAACAGGGGCCCTCTGACATGCATTCATCACAGGGTAGACGGGTGCCGAATACACTGGGGGCCCCAGAGAGGAGGGACAGCTGGGTCTCGGACGGAAACCACAGCTACTGTGTGTGGCAGGAACCACGCTAAGAAGTGCGCTGTAGATGCGTGAGCCACAGGCTGACCCGCCTCTGTGGTCAGCCCCATTTTGCAATGAGGAAACTGAGGCGCAGACGTCTAGCTGCTTGTCTAATGTCACATAGCTCGTAAAAGACAGTGTCAGGAGGCAACCTGGATTGTCTGGGCTCCCAGTCCCTCCCCCAGGGCCTGGGCCCTGAAGGAGACACCCGCAGGGCCTCCAGCAGCACTTAGCAATCGCGCCCTCTCAGAAGGGCCCTAGGTGGAAGCTGTTCTCCGCTGGTCCAGGAATGTCCCTCAATAACAGTGGCCCAAGGGGTGGGGGGTGGGGAATGTGCGGGGCATGGAGAAAGGAGGCGGCGGGAGGGCGGGGACCCATTGGCCATCCATCTGCCGGAAGAGGGCAGAAGGCTGCATCAGGCACCTGCTCCAGCCAGGTGGGGGCATCGTGGTTAAGGGGGGCCCTGGGCAAGGCGACCAAAACCTCCTTTGGAACCGCAGAGATGCCCACATCGTCCTCGGGCCGTTGCGAAGGCGAACGAGCCAGTGCGTGCAAAGCCTGGGCACACACGCCGCGCTGGGTAACGGGGGGCCCTTACTGTCACTGCCATCATTACCATTCTCATTGTCACAGTCAGCTCTCCAGTTCTCACCAGGACCCCGCTACACAGTGACAATCAGCCCCCTCTTCCAGACGAGGGGACAGAGAGAGGCTCAGAGAAGCCGTGTCAGGTGCCTGGGCCACCATCCAAGACGGCAGAGGGCCGGCTGTGGCCCCTGACTCTCCTGGCCCCGGGCCACGGTTGGCACCTCTCCCTGAGCCCACTGGGCCCAGCTGGGCTCAGGCAGGAAGTCCTTACACCAGGGACTAAGCAAAGTCCCTCAATGAGCCCATATTCCAAAGGGGAAATGGAGGCCCAGAGAGGGAGAGTGGCTGGCCCAAGGCTACACAGCACGGAGCAGTCCCAAGCCTCCAGGCTCAATAGACCTCTCCCTCCCACCCTGTGGGCCTCGGGGCTGAGCCTGGCCAGTGTCGGCGCTGGGCCAAGGAGCCTCAGAAGGACCACTCTGGAGTGAGTGTGACCCCGCGGAGCTCCCAGGGCTGGTGCCGCATACTCCTCTAAACAGCCCTCTGGGGCAGGCCCCAGCAGCAGTGGCCCTGTCCACAGAGGGGAAAACTGAGGCTGGGAAGGGCACGAGAGGGCACCAGCCCAACCTGCCCATCTTGCAGATGGGAACTGTGTCCCCTCTGGGCCCAACACGCTCTTCTGTGTGGCCTGCCATGCCCCAGTGGAAGCTGCCCACGGGCCAGGATGGTCCCCTGGTTCTCTGTGTGTCCTTCACACATCAGAAGAATTACCTGCTCAACTGGGTGTTTTTCTGCAAGTGTAGAAATGTAGAAAGGACAGCGACTTCAGGGAGAATCTGAGTAACAGTAGTAGTAATAGCTAGCATCTATTTAGCACCTACTGTGTGCCATTATTGCTGTACTGTACAGCTGAGACTGAAACACAGACAGATTAAATGATATGCCTAAGATCCCACTTCTTAGCAGGTGTGTGATAAGTCCCTGCGCCTCTGAATGTCTCCCTGGTGGGGGCTGCCACCCAGAGCTGCTGGGAAAGGCCAGCAGCTGGGACCGGGGTCTTCATGGCAGGGTCCAGGGCCAACTCAGCCCCTCCCCAGAATCCTGCCTGGTGCAGACTGGGGTGAAATGGGGTGTGCTGACCATGGCATGGAGGCCCACGTTTCCCCCTGGGCTTCTCCCCCGGAGCCCTCCCGCCTGGAGTCCACGCCACCCCTCCAATGCTCCCAACAGCCCTGGCGCAAGCTGTGGCCACACTCAGGACACAGGGGCTCCAGGAGGCTGCCCCAGCCAGAGGGGGGACAGCCGGGGTGCAACCAGATCTGAGTGACACCAAAGCCAGTCCCCCGCCCCCCACTGCACCTGCGAGGAGAGCAGGATGGGCAGCCCGGAGGGGGCACGGAAGCCGGAGGCAGGAGTGCAGAATGCAGGGGCCTACCGAGTCCTGGCTTAACCGGTGGCTGCTGGCCCTTGGCCCAGGCACGAGGAGGCTCAGGGGAGACCCCAAAAGGGGTCTGTTCAGCAATTCACATAGGGAAGGCTTAAAAAACTGAGGGGTCCATGAAGGTTTTCTCAGGCCTCTGGGGCTGGGGGCGGTCACAGCGCGGAGGCCCCATTCCACAGCGATCCCATCAGAGCACAGCCATCTCCAGCTCTGCGGGGGCAAGAGGAGACACCTAAACCACGGAGGGCTTCCCGGAGGAGAGGACATCTCGGCTGAGGCCCAAAGGCAAGGTGGTTGTGAAGAGAAGGCGGGAGCGTGGTCCAGGCAGATGAGACCACTTGCCAAAGGCCTACAGGTGGGCCCCTGGACAAAGGCAGGGGGCCGGTCGCTTTGAGTCAGGCAGCCCCAGTTTCCTTGGCAGCAAAATGGAGGAAAGACAGGCACACTGTGTGGCTCCCTTTTCCCCATACCACCCCTCCCTCCTCCAAGGCATGGCCAAGAGTGTGGTCACCGAGAAGGGGGCTGCTGGGTCCTCTTGGGGCCAGTGAGGTTGGTAGGTTGGGGGGAGCTTCACTGACCCCCGACCCCGGCTTCTAGCCCAGAGTCCATCACCAGGCAGCCCCAAAGGGAGGTGGGCAGGGCAGGGCACGAGGCCAGGAGGTCACAGCCCCAACCGCAGGGAGCCGTTGGCAGATACCCCCTTTCACAGACGGGGCTGGGGCTCAGAGAGGGGCTGCCCAGCCCTGGGCCACACAGCAAGGCGGAGGCCTGCCCTGAGGAAGGGTGTGGGCAGGGGACACTGGCACCAAAGGTAAGATTCTTGGGGCACCAGGCCCCAGAGTGCTGTACTAAGGAGAAGCTAGAAGGGGAGACACCGGTCCCAAGGGGCCCACAGAGCATCACGGCCAGTCCTGCTGAGGGCTAACCACCTGCAGCTGAGCGGAAGGTCCCCATCGGATCTCGTGTGACAAGTCACGACCCCAACCTGGGCCTCAGCATCTGTGCCTGCACCCAGAGGGCCAGGCATGTCAAGGATCCCTTAGCAGACGCCCCCAGTATCAGGAGGTGACAAGTTTCGCTTTCTCCCAGCCTAAGGCCATCAATTCCGGGGCCCCCAGCTGCCCCACCCCCGCTGGCTGATGGCTGACGGGCCCTGGGGGTGCAGGCACCAGCCGGCCCCTGCCCACGGCACCCGCTGTTTCCTGCCAGCCACTCTGGCTGCTTCTCCGCTCGGGGAACACACAGTGCCACTCCTCCCCGCCCACGCCCGTGCAGGCATGTCCCTCCAGGGACGCTGGTGGGCAGGAGCACAGAGCGGCCAGGCCCCTCCACGCGGTCCTCTCTGGCTGTGTGACTGCAGGAGGGTCCGGCCTCCCTTTCTCATCCACGAAACGGGGTCTCTGGCAGATCTCTGCGCCGGAGCTGGGGGGACGGTGGCCAGCAAGATGGTCCAAACCCTCATCACTCCTGCCTGCTGCACACAGGGCCAAGGCCAGACCCGGCTGGAGGAGCCTGCTGCAAGCTCCTGCCTCCCTCTCCCCTCCCCTCCCTGAACTTCAACTATCCTCCAGCCTCCAAGCCTTTGCACGTCACCCACCCCACCTCCATGTCCCCCCATGAACCCCAGGGTACCCTCTGGGCCTGATCACAGGCAGTACCTGACCTTGCTTGCTCCCTAGGCTGAGAGAGGTGAGAGAGGTACCCCCTTTTCTGGGCTCACACAACCCCCATCACATGGGGATTAAGAGCTGGACTCAAAACCCTGCTCTGGATGTTCCTTGCTGTGTGACTTTGGGAAAGTTACTCCACCTCTCTGTGCCTCTGTTTCCTCCCCTATAAAACAGGGATAAACATAATAACCTATTTCAAAGTGTTCTTGTGAGGATTAAATGAATTCATATAGGTGAAGTCCTCAGGACAAGGCCCTGACCCTAGCAAGGGTGCCCCAAGTGTTTGCTATCAATCAAAGTCATAGTAGCAGCTATGACACGTTGAGCACCTACTATGTGCCGGGCCCTGTGCTCAGCTGAATTACTGCACAACAGCATGGGAGGCAGGGCTGTTATGAACCTCACTTTATGGCACGAAGAGGGAGGCCCAGAGGCATCAGCTTCACCATCAAAATATATCTGGGAGGAGGGGATTTTACCAATATAATGAAATTACTGTTGGCCGGATACAGTGGCTCACACCTGTAACCCCAATACTTTGGGAGGCCGAGGCAGGAGGATTGCTTGCGGCCAGGAGTTTGAGATCAGCCTGGGCAACATACAGAGACCTTGTCTCTACAAAAATAATCAATGAATTAATTAAATTTTAAAGAAATTAGTATTAATTTCTTTTAGATGGATTATGGTTCAATGGCTACTTTTCTAAACACAGAGTCCTTGTCTTTTAGAGATGCACACTGAAGTATTTACACACGAAAGGGGACGCCTGGAATTTGCTTTAAAGTGACACGGGACAGGGGGTGGGACAGAATGGGTACGGGGAGGGTGGCGCTGGGGTCAGCGATGGGTCCAGGAGGGTTCGTTGCAGTAATACGCCTCCAGCGTAGAGAGTGGGAAAGGAGGGATTAAATTAAATAATGCAAAAAAAAAAAAAAAAATGCTTGCCCCTTTCTCCCTCCAACAATGAGCCCCCATCGGGGCACACCGTGACCACCCACCCCCCGTGGGGCTAACGCGCAGCCAGCTCCCTGGTGCCCCTGCCCCCACCTCACTCCCCAGTCTGCCCGCCACACAGCAGCCAGGTGCATCCAGAACCCTCCTCTGTGACCCCCATCTCACTCCAAGTCCAAAGCCAACGTTTTTAGAATGGTCCAGAGGCCCCACCTGATCCGGCCCCTCGGTCCTTCTGCCCTCACCTCCCTGCATTCTCCCCCTAACTCGCTCTGTTCCCCTGGCCTTCTTGCTGTTCCAGCACTGCAGGCCTGCCCTGCCTCAGGGCCTTTGCACTGGCTGTTCCCTCCCCAGAGAGCTGCATTCCGTCCCCCCCCCCCCCCCCCCCGCTTTGATGTGAGCTCCTTGGAGGTGTTTGTTCCCTGGCCACCGTCTAGTTGCAACCCTTCCTCCGCAACCCCCTTCCTGCTCGAGGCTGGATTCAGGGCACTTTCCACCTTCTTACAGCCCGTGTGTGCGGCTTCCTTGTTTGTTGTGTTTTCCCGTCTCCCCTCTAGAACGTGAGCTCTGCCAGTGCAGGGACTTTCGTCTGGTCGGTTACGTGCTGTACCTGCATCCTCTAGAACGCCGGCCGGCACACAGCAGGGCTCAGAAAGTATTTGCGGATGGATGGATGGATGGATGGATGGACCCCGCCCAGGGCCCCGCAGGAGGAGGAGGAGGCGGCAGGCCTCAGCCCCACAGCCTATGCCCCAACCACTGCGCTCTCCTGCCACCTGCCCGGCAAGTCTCTGTGGCGGAGCCTCTGACCACCGCTTACTCAGGGCAGTGTGCGAGGCTGCCACCACCCCAGGCCCCAAGCCCCGCCCGGCCGGAACTCTGGTCCCAGGGGATGTTTGCTGAGTGAGCAAGGAATGCGTGAGGAGTGAGCAGGGCCGTCCGCAGGCCAGGGCAGCCAGACACGTCTGGTCCCGTGTTCACGGTGTGAACATGCTCAGGGCTGACGGGCCTCAAACCGGCTCTGCCAGTGGGGCCGGGTGCAGGACTGTGGACTCGGGCTGGCACCGGCAGAGACGGAGGGTGACACTGCAGCCAGGGGACCGCAGCGCTCCCACTAACTCACGCTGTCCCAGCCCCAACTGTTCTCGAGCTTCCTTGTGGGCAGCAAGGGGGACCCTTCTGGACCCCAGCCCAGACCCGCACTGTAGGGGACAGAACCTCGTCCCACTAGGACCTGTGCAGGAAGCCCTGGGGGACAGGGCAAGGCCCGGAAGTGGGTGGCGCCTGAGCAGGGCAAGGTGAGTTGAGCCCCAGGGCTGGGCAGCGGGCGACCTGGTATAGAAACCCCCGCTCTGTCCCAAGTTGCTGTGTAGCCCTGAGCGCATCCAGGTGCCCTTCTGGTCTCAGTTTCCCCATGTGGAAAGTGCTGTTGGCCATGGATCCCGGGCCCTTCAATGCCAAGGTGCTGAGTTATCTGGAAGAGGCCCCTCAGCACCTCCAGCCCTGCCCAAAGCCCAGCTCTGGGGTGGACACAGCCAGGGCCCGGGGTCACACGTACTCCCCACGAAAACAATGATCAAAACTCCTGCCGACTACTGAACCCGGACTGGGTGCCTGGCACTGGGCGAGGCACTTTGCACTGTCCCATGTGGTCCTCCCAAGAGCGCTGTGAGGTGGGGACCATTGCTGTGGCCATCTCACAGGACGGGAAACTGAGGGCCAATTCAAATGGCGAGTTGCAGTCCAGGCCTCCCGACCCCACCCCCGGGTCACACTGGGCAGCTTCCATCTCCCCGAGAGAGCCCAGCTCCGACACCAGGCACACTCTGAAGTTGTTAGCTGGGATTCAGGGGGAAGGGCTCGTATTTCCCAAACCCACAGGCTCCCTGGGCCCTGAGAGGCCAAGGTCCAGCCCTATGGCGTAACCCAGGCCATGGCATACCACTCTTGGACTCAGTTTTCCCATCTGTAGAATGGGTATGATCCAGCTGGCTTCACCTAGTGTTTGAAGCTGCAGGAACTAGAGGACTCTGTCTAGCCCTCGGGGCAAGGCCGGGAAGCCACTGGGCCTGTGTGTCTCCACGTGGATGTGGGAGGCGGCAAACACGGACCAGAAGCCCACAGTTGTCTGTGAAGTGACGCTGCCCCTCACCACCAGCTGCCCGACAGAGGCAGGATGATTCTGATTGCCCCCAACACCCCCATGTAACCCAGTCCCAAGCCCGGTCAGTCCCACCTCCACACACAGCCCGAGCCCACTTCCCTCCCTCCCTCCACCGCCACCTCCTAAGCCAGTTAGGATTAGGGCTGTCCAGTTCAAGGCAGAGAGCCTTTCTGAATGCCCGTCTGAAGCCTCCGACCCTGCTCACACACCTCACAGTCCCACACTCCTAAGACAAAGGACAAAGTCCTCACGGGGCCCTCCAGCGACTGTGCCAGCCCCACCCCCTTCACTCATCCTGCTCCATCCACACAGGCTACTTCCCCTTCCCCAAGAACCCAGCACACGCCTGCCTCAGGGCCTTTGCACCCCTGTTCCCTCTGCCCAGAGCACACTTCCCCAACATCCACGCGCCTCCCTCCCTCACTTCCTTCCAGTCTTCAGGATTCGTGTCACCTGCTCAGACAGGCCTTTCTTGACCGGCTGTTTAAACGGCAACACGCCCAGCCGACTCTGCTCTCTCTGAGTCTCAGTTCAAAAGCCACCTTCTCCTGGAAGGCCTCCCTCATGCCCCAGCCCAAGTGAGGACCTTCAACTTCTTCCCAGCATGAACCACAGCTCTGGTGACGTAACACACAGTGTAAGTCCATGTCTCATGAAGACAGGGGCCACTTCTGTCTTTGCCACAGCTGAACACTCTGCGGTGGGTGCCATATTCAAAACAGTTGGGATGCTTGGGTACCACCGGGCCGGGACAGACGCTGGCTGAAAGTGCACAGCCCAGCACGGGGAGGGGACTTGCAGATGGACGGATGGACGGATGGATGGATGGATGGATGAATGGAGGGGTGGGTGGACGGATGGATGGATGAATGGATGGGTGGGTGGACGGATGGATGGATGGATGGACGGATGGGTGGACAGGTGAGCAGGGCACCCCCAGTGCACCTGCTGCCCAGAGAAGAGAAGGGTCCACCTGAGCGCACCAGCCAGGCCTTGGCAAGAGCAGCTGCCGCCAGCCTGGCCTCTCCCCCTGCACGACCCAACTTTCGTTTCCCATCCTCTCCATCTGAGGAAGCGCCTTTCCCCTGGGGGAACTGAGTGAGGAGGAGGGGGGCTCCCAGGCTCCGTCCGTCCCACCACAAAGGGGCTTTGTCCTCCGTGCTGAGAACCCAGGGCAGACCGGAAGCCGCCTTCCACAGCCCGACAGGTCCCCGCACCCCGGCCAGCTGGGGCGACCGCTCAGAAGCCGGATCCCAGAGGCTGGCACCGTGCTGGGCACACTCCTCCAAAATCTCATTTAATCCTCTCAGAAGCCCTAGGATGGAGGCCCTAGGGTGACCCCCATTTTTGGAGATGGGGAGACTGAGGCTCAAAAGGGCAAAGTCATTTGGCCAAG
This sequence comes from Eulemur rufifrons, assembly GCF_041146395.1. Classification (NCBI taxonomy): domain Eukaryota; kingdom Metazoa; phylum Chordata; class Mammalia; order Primates; family Lemuridae; genus Eulemur; species Eulemur rufifrons. The sequence goes on from NC_091002.1 coordinate 21,296,984, forward strand.
GTCTCGCAGCCAGCAGGTAACAAAACTCGGATTCAAACCCAGGCCCCTCTGGCACCGGGGTCAGCAGCCGCAGCTCCCAACTCACCCTGTCCAGAGTTTGGACTCTCTGGGTTCGAGCCGGTAGAGGGGTCTTTATAGAGGCAGGGGTGGGCAAGCCTGCCTGGCCCTTCACCCGAGCGGGCCAGCTTTGCCTGGTGAGGCTTCCCCTTGCCCCACGCCCACGCACCCTTGGAATCTGCCAGTCAGGCCGCAACACGTCTCCATCTCTTCCTGCCAGGCGGGCATCCGCGAGGAAAGGATGGGCAGGCAGGCAGACCGGGAACAGAGGCTCCCTGGTCCATCCACACCTGGCCGTCTGCCTGGCCAGCACCCACCTTTGCCCCAGGCCCACCAGTTCTCAGTACAGCCACCAGGGGCGCCTCCCCAAACCCACGCTGCCCGTGGGCCGGGCACTGCCCAGTGCTGGATGAATCCGTCTCACCCAGGGGCCCTTCCTCACTGCCCAAGGGCCAGGCACCCCAAGTCTTCCACCGATTGGTGCCAGCCACCCTCCCAAGTCAAGACTCCACGGCTCCTCGGGGCTCCAACATGAGGAGCTGCTTACAGGGCACCTTCCAGCCCCTGTTTGAGCTCTGCCTCCCCGCAGAGACCCCTCCCATCCTTCTGCTACATCAGAATACCTCTTCCTCCAGGAAGTCTTCCCTGACCCACCCCCTCCAAGGCCCAGACCAGCCCCTACCTTCTGCCCCAGGTAGGGAGTTTTGATCCCTGTCTCCAGCCCCAGCCTCTGTGGGCTGCCTCTACTTGGCAACAGTAATTGAGCAGCTGTGCTGGGTCTCACCCTTCTTTTTGTCCTCCCTCCACACCCGCAGCAAAAGGCCAACCACAACCACCCTGCTCCCATCGGCCCCAGGCCAGAGCCTGAGCACCCTGGTGAGGGTTAGAGGCCCTGCCTGATCAACCAAGTCACCTTCCAACCACCTTGTACACGACCTGCTGCTCCCCACCTCCCCGAGCTACACACACACGTGCCAAGCTATTTGCTACCTCCAGCCTTTGCACACGGGGTCCCTTCTTCCTGGCACGCCCTCACCCTTTTTTTTTCTCATGAGCTCCTGTCTACCCTTTAAAACCCAGGCCAGGTAGCACCTCCTCTGGGAAGCTCTCCTGGCACCGTGCTGGGCTGCCACCATTCCCATGGCTCCCACCCTGTGGCAGGGAAAGGATCAGGGCCTTTGCCTGGCTTCCTCAGAGTACAAGCCGCCCCCAGAGTCCATTCTTGGGGTCCTCAGCACGCATCACAAGGCCCAGATATCACCAGTGGGTAACTGAGAGGCCAGCTGCCAACTCCCTGCCCGGGGAACTCAGGTGCGGAGCCCAGGGGCAACTCCCAGTGGCAACACTGGATCCCACTTTGCCACGACGGCCACAGATCTAAGGTGTGGGCAGAGTGGGCGGAGGGGGGAGCTCTCCGCAAGTGGCCAACTGGTAACCAAACCCACGTTGTTTCTAAAACTAGGGCACAGGAGAGAAACGGGAACAGCAGAATTGTCCCCAAATAGAACTATGGCTCATCTGGTTCCGGGGCCTTCGGGAACACCTGGCAGGGGTGGGGGTGGGGAGGGCAGGCGGCTGCTCCCAAGGCTTCAAAAGGAAATCTGAAGTTTGGAGGGCAGGGCGGCAGTGTCCCCGCATGTCGCTGCAGTCAGCGTGCTGACACCTGCCACTTCCCTCAGGGCCTGTGCAAACCCTGGGGTCGGGGGCCTCTCCCACTTCACCCACCTGGATATGGGGTGCTCCCTAAACTGTCCCACCTCTAAACCTCTGCTCACGTGGGTCCCCTGCCTGAGATGCCGCTCCCCTTCCTGCCAGTCAGCACCCTGCCCATCCTGACAGCCGTGACCGTTGACAGTTAACCGTGACACTAGCTTTTTTTTTTTTGCTTTCTTTCTTTCTTTTTTTTTTTTTTTTTTTTTTTTTTTAACAGATCTCATGGAGAACTAGACGCTTTCTATAAACCAGGCATGCGCGGGCATTTGGGCAGAATAAGCTTGTCAACAGCCCTAGAAGGAAAAGTCTCCTGCCCACAGGTGAGGGAACCAAGGCTCGGGGAGAGAAACCAGGGCACACAGCAGCGGAGGCAGGTGGACCGGGTGATGTGGTAGCACCCACATGCTGGCAGCCACAGGGCACCCACAAGGCTTGGTGGAGCCTGGTTCAGCCTCCTAACCAGGCCCAACCTTGGGGACTTGGCACAGCTCAGGGACAAAGTCCACAGGGTATAGCCGTACACACCCAGGCCAAACAGCAACCCCTACCTGCCCTCCCTGGCCCTCCCTCCTGCCTAGAGTGGCTGCTAAGAGATTGAAGAGCCACACTGGTGGGATGTGATAGAACTATCTCCCCCACAATATGCACAGACCCATTGCACAGATGAGAAAACCGAGTCTTGGAAAGGGGCAGGAACTTTTTCCTTGCAGCTGTTTGTGGGGTGCTGCCTCCAGGCCAGGCCTCAGACTAACTGCTGATGTAGGCGATCGTATGCACGACCCCACCGAGGTGGACACATTTATTTATTACCCTCATTTCCCAGATAAGGACACCGAGCCTCGGCAAGGGGAAGCAACATGCCCACAGTCCCAGAGCAAGAAAGTGGACAAGCAGGCTTCAACCCAATCTGAAAGCAAGAAATTGGGATCTTGGTCGAGTCCCTTCTCAGGTTTTAGGCCTCAGTTTCCCCACTGGACAGTGGGATGTACCCCGAGAGCCTTCGGGGCTGTGATCCCCCGTTGTGGCCTGGTGGATGCTGTTTCCTTCCTCTCAGTTTTCCCATCTGGATATTGGGGTTGCCTTTCCCTTCCTCCCCAGGTTAATACAAATTATAATCAAATAACAACTAACACGTATTGGGTGCGTACTATGTGCTGGCATTGCTGGCAGCATTGTGCACAATACCTCACTCGATGCTTGGAACAAGCCCATGGTGTGGGTACTGCCATTAGGCCCATTTTTCAGATTAGGAAACTGAGGTACAGAGGTTAAACCAACTCACCAAAGTCACACAGCTAATGGGTGACATTTGGGGGTAGTCTCCTGGTTTTCATGCTCCCCAGGGAGGAACTGTGGGGAGGGCTGGCGGAGCGGCCCTGGGTGGAGGAGGGGGCAGAGAAAGCTCGGCCCAGATGAGGCAGGGCAGGCCCGCAGTGCTCAGGAGGCCGGGGTTCAGATCCATGCACTGGATGACCCTGGGAAGGTCCCCTTGTTTCTCCGAGTTTCCTCCTTGGTGAAATGGGGCCAGGACCACCACCGCACAGGGATGCTGCGAAGATGCCTGGCACAGAGCAAGGGCTCAACTCTGAGCTGGAGGAACCAGTGACTGCCAAAGGATCCCAAGGGCCGGCCCACGGTGGCTCGTTGTTCCTGCACGATCTTGAGTGTGTCTGATGCTCCTTCCAGAAAGGGAGGGAGAGTGGGTACGATCTGCCTCTGCTCTGATTCTTAGACGGCCCCAAGCTCCAGGGCTTCAGGGCTGTGTGACCCCAGGCAAGTCACTTCACCCCTCTGAAATTCCAAATCCTCCTTCTGACAATAAGTCAAGGCTTTCATGGGGCCCTGGGAGAGGGGTTCCTGCCTGGGGCAACTGGGGGTCGGTGCGGGGAAGAGCCCAAGCAGAGAGAGTACTAGCACGAGCCTGACTTGAGGCCACAGTTTCCTCATCTGCCCGGTGAAGATTATTATGGCCGTTCTGTCTCTCTGAGCCCTGCTGCAGATGCTCAGAGGTGATTGTGGAAAGTTCTTGGTAAACTGTAAAGTTCTGTACCCTTGGGAGTGATGATTATATTCCCTTAGAGGCAAAAAGAATCCTATGACTGCAGAATGTGCCGGAGCCATGAGGAAGGGCAAAGAAGGGACAGCGGGGTGCAGAGGAGGGCAGTGTGGGCTTGGGGAGGGGAAGTGGGGTGGCTGATAAAAGCTTTCTGGAGCCAGCGGCATCCCGGCCACCGGCAGGGCACTGAGAGGGAGGGCGTGCTGGGCAGTGGGGACTGCAGCGCCAAAGGCATGGAGGCCCGACGACCCAGGGCAAGCAGGAAGATCGCCAATGGCTCAGAAAGGCTACAGTGTCACCTGAGTGACAGGGAATGTGGGAGGTGATCAGGGCAGGGCAGAGGGAAGAGCTCTGGCCCAGACCAACAGAACCTCTGGGAGCCCTTGCTGTGGAGCCTGGGCCCATGGCTGCCTCTCCCGCAGCCGCAGCGCCTCCCGAAAAGACAAAGGCAGGAACAGCCCCTGCCTCTTAGGCCAAGCAAGCAAGGACGCAAAGAACTTTCATTCCTATTACGTAGAAGAAGAGACTGAGGCTCAGAGAGGCTCACAGTGCTCAAATGGTAACCATCTTTGAAGAGATGAGAGCACCTCGAATGCCAAGTGGAGGCTCAGGGCACCGGGAAGCTTTGGTGGGTCACATGTGGACAAGGGCTGAGGCAGCAGCTGGGCTCGGGGAGGCTGGATGGAGCTGGCCACTTCCAATAGCTCCAGCCACCAAGCTTCTGTCTCCAGGTAACCTTCCCCCGACCCCTGCCCCGTAGGACAAGCCAACCACAGACAAAGGTGCCAGTCACAGCCCTGGGGATCCCCAGAGCAACCGCCCCGCAGAGGCCCAGAATTCCTGCCGCATCAGGGAATTACCTTCCTCATCACAGGCTCTCGTAAATACCAAGCACTTCCTGAGTGCGGGCCCTGCGCCCCAGCACTTCAAACACATTGGCTCGTCTGAGCCTCGTGCCACCTTGTCAAAGCTGGCACTGTTATCCGCATTTCACAGATGGGGAAACTGAGGCTCTGAGCAGTCATTTTCACACAATCGTACACAGCAAACAAGGGGCCAACCCAGGATTTGAACCCCGAAACAACTGGCTTCAAAGGCCTTGCTACTTCCACTACTCTTCATGCCACGAGCATCCACGAGCATCCAAGATCTCAGCACTCCGGGTCTGAGTGGAAATCCATCAGCCAGAGCTGGAAGCCCAGAGGGTCAGGGTCGCCTGCCCCCAGCACCGCACCCACCCTACACCTGGGAAAGAGTCCAGCCTGGGTGCGTACTGGGTACACACGCAGCAGGAATCAGATGCCCACAAATCATTCAGAAGCCAGAGGTTTGAGCTCACACTTCTTTTTTTGGGGTGACTGTGGCCTCAGCCCTTAACCTCTATGAGCCGCAGTCTCCTCTTCTGTATACCAGGAATAAAAGTTCTGCAAGGATAGAATGGGTCACCTTACCATGACCCAGCTCGGGAGGGCACAACATCAGATGTGAAGATATTGACATCAGACGAAGTAAAAGTTAAGACCACAGATTTGGACCAGGCATCCTCGGAGAAGCTAATCAGACCTTGCCAGGGAGGCCACGCTTCCCAATGCCACCCCAGCCCGATTTCCACCCCCGGCACCCCGATTCTGCCAGTGCTGGTCTCACAGCCCAATTCCTGGAGTCTCTCAACAGCCCCACGGCCACCTCCACCCACCTGGCCCGGACAGGCCCCCACATGGGCACCACAGAGGACTCAGCCAGGCCTGCCCCTGGGAACCTCAGGAAGGGGAGCACCCTCACTGTACAGATGAGGAAACTGAAAACCAGGAGGGGATTTAGCCAAGATCATTCAACTTCTCCTCCCTTCCAGCTTCTCCTTTTATTCTGGAACTTATTTGGGTAGTTCTAGGGGGAGGGAGGATGGAAGGGACCAAGGTTGGGGGGAAGTCACTTGCCCAAGGACCCACAGCAAGGAGTAGGGAGATGGAGGTCCCGAAGGCTTCCAGCTCTGGGGTCCTCCCCAGTCATCTGTCCCTCGACTCAGCCCCACCCGGGTATACTGGGGGAAGGGGCAGGCTGGCTGGCTGGGGAGAGTTTTGGAACAAAAGACAAGAGATCTGCATTTTCCCCCAGCTTGGATGATTTGCCCTGGGTCTCTCTGACCTCAATTCCCTCATCTGTGAAAAGAGAAGGTCAGAATAGATCAGGAATGACACACTCATGGAATACGTACAATACTCTCCTATCCGCCACCCAAGGCAGACATTACTAATCTATCACAGCACTCTTTCCCATGAAGCCAAGATTGGACCTCAGAATGCTTCTCAACACAGCACTCCAGGTCTGGGGGACTTAAGCCTTGGGCCATTTCTAGACTGGATAATATCTAAACTCCCACAAGGGAAGAGAAGGGAGAAATAAAAATGTATAATATACTGAGCATCTAGTAGATTCAAACCACTGGAATATGTTAGCTGGTTTAATCCTCACAAGGAAGGTGTGCAGAGGCTGAAGTTCGGAGAGGCTAAGTGACTTGTCTTTGGACACACAGCTCAGAATGAGGCCTTGAACACAGGTGAGGGCCTTGGGCACAGCCTCTCACCATCCTCCCTTAGCCCTACTAGGTGCAAGCCCTATGCCCATTTACAGCTTCAGAAACGGAATCACAGGAAGGGGGCATCTGTTGCCAAAAGAGGCAGAACTTGAGCAGGTCTGGCTCTTCTCTGCCCTATTTATTGAGCACCTAATGTGTGCAAAGCACTTTATCTCTGTCCTCTTGGGACATCTCAGGAACCATGACTCACTATCCCACTTCATGGATGAGGAAACTAAGGCTCCCCAGAGGAAGTCCCCCCCCACCCCCCGCAGGAGCTATTCAGGGGGAAACCAGAGAGGTTTCCCATGAGATAAAGGGGTGAGCGGGGGAGGAGAAGTAAAGGCCTGTGGGAACCTCAAGGGAGATAGAGGTGCAGGGGCCACAAGCCCGGGCAGGAAGTGAGGCTCTGGTCAAAAGGCCCAGAGCAGGGGCGCGGAGGCCCTCTGTAGTGGCTCTACAGCCTGCAGAGGCCTGGGAGGCTCCTGGTGGTGCCGAGCACTAGACTAGGAGCCCAGAACCCTATAGCCTAGTCCCAGCCCTGTCACTTGACAATTGGGAGACCCTAAGCAAGTGGCTTTTCTTCTCTGGGTCTTAGTATTTACAGCTGGAAAATGGGGCCAACCTCACCCAAGGCAGACTTTCAAGAAGCGGGGCTGGGCTAGACCTATGGCCTTCTCCCCAGTTCAGCCTCCTCGCACAGAGAAGACACAGAGAGAGAGCAGGGCAGAGCTCAAGGTCACCCAGCACATTGGTGGCCTTGGCTGCCAACATCCTCCCCTAGGCCAGCCCTGCCTGGACCGGCACCTTCAGACTCAATGAGATCATCACTCAGCTGGCACACAGCTGGCAAGGCCAGACCCAGAGATGCCAACTGATCTGCCCAATGTAACACAGCACAAAGCAGGTCCCGTTTTCTGAGCATCTACTGGTGCCAGGCATTGGGCATACAGTCCTCCTTTAACCCTGACCTGACAGGGAAATATTTATTGTCCCCATTTTCAAGACAAAGAAACTAGTCTCAGAAAGATACAACGAATGACCCAAAGACACACAGCAAGTGGGGACAGTCAGAACTGGAACTGACTCCCGAGCCCTTACCGCGTCTTTGGTCTCCATCTCTCCAGCTGACCCCTCCCCGTTCCCCACCTCACTCAGGCTTCCAGCCAGTCTGCATTGTGCGTCCCTAACCCCTGGCTCTCACCCTCTCTGGCCTTCCTGCTAGCAAACTCCTATCCCACTTCCAAAGCCCAACTTCAAATGCCTCCTCCTCTTAAGATCTGATCTAGGCCCCCATAGGATATCAGAGTCCAGCCCACAGATATGTTTCCATCAGGTGCCTTGGTCTGCTCTGTACCTCTGGCCTCCAGCATGGGGCTGTTCACACAGGGGACACAAATCAGCCCCCATGTGTGATGATGAAGGCCAAACTCCTCCCCAAGGACCACACCGCTCCCTGCATGGTCCAGCCCTGCACTCCCTTTCATTCTCCATGCTCCAGCCCAACAGGTTTTCCCATTGTTTCTCCACAACAGCACACACTTCCCTACCTCAGGGCCTTCGCACATGTTCTTCCCTCTGCCTGGCAAGCCCTTTCTCTAACTCCATGCCTGGCCCACTCCTACGCACCTCCTTCAAGATTCCTCAGTACCCCTGGCCTCTCTCTCTGAGCCCTTATCATATCTGTGCTTATATATTAATTTATCTGGCAACTTGTTTGCTACTTGGCTCACCCTCCAGATTCAAATTTCTGGGAGGCCAAGGACCTGTGCACAATTCCCCAGCAAGTACCCAGCCAGGCTGGCCACTCCCCCCAACCCCAGGGGCCCTGAGAAGTGTCTGAACAAGAGGGGAAACAAGAGCTCCCTCCCTCCTTCTTTGTTGGGTGAACTCCTGCTCCTCCTCAGCTCAGACACCACCTCCTAGAAGCCTCGAATGCCCCCCACAATTCCCACTCACAGCTAACCCCATTACAATACTGCTCAGCCTGAGTTCAAAGCTTCTAGCACATAGTAGGTGCTCAATCTAGGGTCATGGATGCTTGTATCTGGGCAGGTTTGGGAAAATGGGGTCAGCTGAGGATCAGAGGGGTGGAGGGGTCCATCAGCAGCTCACTGAGCCATCTCTTCTCTGGTTCCTGGGGCTTTGGGGGGCCAGATATCTCCCACCCCCAGCCCCCAGGTCACAATCAGAGAGGCAAAAGCAAGAGCTAGGCTGTGTGCTGGGGATAATTCATGCTCCAAGAAGAGGCTAGGGGACAGGAGAGAGGGGGGCCCTCTCTTCCTGGGAGAGGGGGGCCTACATTAAGTCTTGCAGAGCAAGAGCAGGTAACCAGCTCACAGAGGAGATGGCATCATGGTGGGACACATTCAGGAGCGAAGGCCCAGGGGCACACAGGAGGGCCTAGGCAGACAGTCAGCTGAGAGAGGTGACACACTATAAATCATTTCCCTGGGTGGAAAGACCACATCACCACATCACCAAAGGGGCCTCGTGGCTTCCATGCCATCACTCATCACATAGTCTTTTCCGATGCTGTCGCCGGCCTGGTCCTGTACTGGGCAAGCCCTGCTCCCCCATCACCGCAGGGGTGCGAGGGCAGCCAGACTGAGGTCTCTGAGGTCTAGGCCCTAATTCCAGCTTCAAACGGTATGGCCTTGGTCAAGTCACTTCCCCTCTCTAGGCCTCAGTTTCCTCATCAGCAAAATGAGGATAAACAAGAGTCCCTACCTTCTAAGAAGTGTCCAATAGATGTCAGCAGCTATCATTATTATTGGCCCATTTTACACTTGGCAAAACTGAGGCCAGAGGACACAGTGAGTTGCCTATGGTCACACAGCGGCTGGTGGCAGGACTGTGCTGGGTGGTTTCTTTCTCAAGGCGTCATGAGGCACCTTTTTGGGCACCAATCCATCCTCCTCTGGGGCTGAACCCCACTCCAGCCAGCAACCTCATATTCCGCCCACCTTTCTTAGGCACTTCATCCAGGGAAGGACTCATTTATTGAGCACCTACTACATGCCAAGCCCCTCCATGCAGAAGCGCACAGAATCGTCACCTGAGGATTCTCAATTCACATCTGGGGACTCAGAGAGGCAGTCCCTGGGCTCGCGTCACCCAGTGCACCCAGAAGACTAGGTGTCTTGACTCCCAGCCTGGCCCACTCTTGAAACCAAGTCTGATCTCAGCAGCTCGGAGGCTGGGCCTGGACTCACCCAGGTGGCCCAGTGACCACTGCCCCAGTTGTACAGAGTCCATGAGGTTCAGGGAGCCTTGTCAGGGCTACACACATGTGCTCTTTCCGCACTTGAGTCCACCTAAAGCACCAGGTGCTGAGCAGATACCCCACAGGCGAGCCCCTTCTGTTCACCCCCATCCTTCCACCAGCCCCAGGATCCCAGCGGGGCCCACCTGCTACTAATGAGGACCCCAGCTCAGAGACGGCAGGTAATTGCCTAAGGACACACAGCAAGGCAAGGTATCCCTGGTGGGCACTCAAAACCACCCTCAGCCCCAGCCCAAGCAGACAGGTGGACCTGGCCCAGTGGCGAACAACCAAAACTTTTGCCAACTTCAAGGGGGCCAGTGGCTGGGCCTGCTCAGGGACAAGGCTGGGGGCTGGGGGCAGCAGGAACCGAAGGCAGTCTGGCCCAGTCCCTTCTGGGCCAGCAGCACCAGGCCCTACCAGAGGCCCCACGAAGGCAGGGAGGTCCTGGTGGCCCAACCCAGCGCCTCAACCCAGGGGCCCCTCAGCCCGTCCCGCCGGACCTCCACCTCCCACCGGGGCGGGGGGCGCAGGGCCCAGCAGCCACGACCAGAGGCGGCGCCGACCGGCTCAGATTTCAGATTTGGCCTAGACCTAGCCCGGGGGCTAGGGCCCGGCTCGCCGGCTCTTGTGGGGGCTCTCAGGGGGAGCGCAAGCTGCAGGGGGTCCCCGCGCGGCCAGGACCCCGGCGCCCCCCGCCCAGCCCCCTCCCCCCGCGGCATCACAACAAAAGGCCGCGCCGGGCGCGTCCCGGTGCGCCCGCCCTGCGCTCCGGGATCCCCGTTCGGCCGGGGGTGGGCAGTGGGGGGTGGACAGGAGCCGCCGCGGGCCGGCGATCCGACGCCAGGGTGGTCCCGGGCGGGAGGCCCCGCGCAGGCCGGGACTGGGGGCCCGCGGAGGGGCGGGGGCCGCTCACCTGGGCCGGCGGGCGGCCGGGCGCACCGGCAGACAGACGCTCCGGAGGGCGGACCGCCGGACGGCCAGCGGGTCGGCAGACGGCGGCCTGGCCGCTCCGGCTCCCAGGCCGGAATGGATTCCGGGCCGGGAGAGACAGACCGAGAGAGAAAGGGAGGAGGAGGAGGAGGCGGCGGCGGCCGGGGTGGGGAAGAGGAGGGAGGGAGCGCGCGAGCAGGGAGGAGGGGCCCGGCAGGCAGCCGGGAGGAGGAGGAAGGAGGAAGCGCGGGGACGGATTCTCAGCCGGTGACCTGGGACAGACCCAGGCGTGGCCGAGCCGGGGGTCCGGGCGGGGCGGGGTCGGGCGCAGGAGCCCCGCCCCCCACTCGCGCCTGAGCACCCCCCTCCACAGCAGGTCCCCATCTGTCCCCGGCCACAGCGCCCTCCCTAACTCCCCAACCCACCCACCCGGTATGCCCCAAATCCACCTCTCCCGCAATTATTATTAGTAATAATAACATCAGCACCAATGGAGCGCTCGCTCCTTGCCAGGCGCCATGCCAAGCGCTCAGGTCGACAGGAGGATTTAATCCTGACAAACGCCGGGCTGGGCTGCTGGGCATCACCTGTACGGATGAGGAAACTGAGGCACTAACAAGAACCCGCCTTGGACCTTGGACCTTGGACCTTGTCCTTGACCTGAGTTTCTCAAAGTGGGGAATGGGGCAGGAGGGACAGGGCAAGGAGGAGCAACATTTACTTTAATAGACATGTGTTCATTTTGAGCACGTAAGAAAAAAACTGGCAGCCCGTCAGAAGTCAGCAAGTTCTGGATATTATTGCTTAGGGGGGACTCGCACTCGCAGTTCAGCGGCAGTCACACTTCCAAGTAAATAAAGAGACCAAGTACCTCTGGACCCAGGGGACAGGAAGTATCACAGAAAAATGAGACATTGAGGAAATGCTGCTTTAGGCCACAAGGGCTCCCCCCAGACCCCTTGGCCCAGGCTCCGGGGCTGCCCTGTTGGGGGTGAGCATCCCACCCTCAGCTCCTCACCTGTCCTCCCCGAACCTTGGCACAGGGAAAGGTGGGCTTGAATCCAGCTTTAAACACCTCCACCTGCCTCCATGTTCCTTCTTTGAAAGTCCTCCTGTTTCACAGATGGGAAACCAAGGCCCACCCAGTCAAAGTGGCACCGGGTCTGGGATTCTCCTACCTGGACAAAGGGCCCTGCAGAGAGGAGCTGGGAGGAGCACCTAGAACGTGGGAGGCAAAGGCCTCAGGGTAGGACATACCTTCCAGGAAACCAGGAGTGAGCAAGGCCCTAAGCCAGACTCATCGGGTTCACATCTCGGTGAGTCGCACCTGTGCTATGCTGTGTAGAAGTCCATCCACGCCCCCAGCCCTGTCCCCTCACCTAGAAAACCAGCGTGAACAGGGCCAGAGGAGATTCCTGGGAAGGTTAGAACTGACGAGCCAGGGTTGCGCTCAGTGAATAGCAGGGCTTGTGGTTATACGCTCAGGCCAGAGGGGCAAGGGGGAAGGGACTGCTTGAGGTCCCATAGCAAGCCAGCAGCAGAGCTGGCAGCAGCAGCCAGCCTGGGCTGGTGAAACGGCTGCACTTGTTTGCAAGGCTGGCTTAAAGATTAACGCAGCTTCCCAGGACCAGGGCGGGGCCCTGGCTGGAGGAGCAGGTTTCTCAGCCCTCACTCACTCCTTAGACACGTCTGAAGGCCTTTCCTGGCCATACCGGGCTGGAGCGGGGAGGGATATTCATCCAGTGACGCGCTGGAGCCGGCTCTTACCGCTTGCAAGAACTTACTGCGCTCGTCTCTTCCCAACTCCATATTAATGACGTCACATCGTCACCTCGGTAGCTTCATATCAGCCACACTGGGGCATTTACACCTTGGAAATCAGCAAGCGCTACAATCAAATCTTTTTTTTTTTTTTTTCTTTCAGAGAGCTGGTTGTTAAATATTTACCAGCACATCATTAAATTCATCCCCAGGGGTTCAACAGAAAGTTCTGGGCTTTGCTAGAGCTGAGATGAAAGCTTAAAAGCACAGACTTTGGCCCCACAGACCTAGGTTCAAGTCTCAATTCTGCCACTTCTCAGATACATGACCCTGCGTGCGCCATTTCTCCGAGCCTCAGTATGCCAACCTGCAAAATGGGCTAAAGATAGCACTTCGCTCAGCGGGCGCACATGAGGATGAAAGGAGGTCCTGTGCGCTCAGCATGTGTGAGCTGTCATTCTTAGTCACACCCCTCCCCGCTCTCTCGCTGGAGAGGGGGCAACTCAGGCAGGAATCGGCTCTGTGAGCACAGATGGGGCCTCCTTCCACCTGAAGCCGCCGCTGGCTTCAAGGGTCTGGCTCAGCGGCCGAAGACCTCAGGAGGAAGTGGCCAGCACAATGGTTCATTATTGAACTTTTGAAGTGCTCTTTATTTTTAACCACCCCTCTGGGCCTTTGCTCAGGCTGGAACCCCTGCCAGCAGTGCTCACCCCCTGTCCCAAGCTTCCCAATCTTCCCTGTCCTTTAAACGCCACCTCCTCCACGGCGTGCTTCCTGACACACCCCCATGGAGGCACATCCCAAGTCCACTCTGTGTGTCTGTCCCCACCCTGAGGGCAGCGACCATGGCCCATGGCCAGCACAGAGTAGGCACCACTTAGTTGCCCGGGAGAACACACTGACTTGGGAGCCACAGACAAGAGTTCAAGTTCCAACTCCTCCCATCGCTATGTGACCCTGCCTTCTCTGTGCCTCAGTTTACCCACCAGCAAGATGCGGGTTACAACCCCACCAGCTTCCAGGATTATGCAGGTGGGAGTCGCTGGTCTGGCCTGGTGGATAATAACTCTGTGCATTATTTTGCTTAAAATATTCTGTTTATTAGTAAAACAGCAACTCATTGCTTAATACCTTCATCATTGTTAAGGAACAGCAGACATTTATTGACCACTGACTATATACATAGTCTTGGGCCAGGCCTGGAACCCCAACAGGGACAACCTCCCAGCCCGATGCACCAGCAGATGATAGATACCATTGATGTCAACATCGTTGGGATGGTGAGCACTGGTTGTACACAGTCCTCTGTCTCCAGAAACTTCCTCTTCCCTCCTTCCCTCCATCTGGGTCAAAGTCACAGCTGAGGGCAGGAGGGAGAATGTGGGGGAGACCTGGCCTCACACGACTGGCCAGGGACCTACAGATCAGAGCTGTGACATGCGATCAGGGGTGCTGCCCTTACCTCACCCACAGCCTTGGTGGCTCTGGCTCAATGGTGGCCAATCGGCCATGCCCAGCCCCAGCCCAGCTCACCCTTGGAGCTGGACCCATCACAGACACTCAGTGGGGAATTCCAGACCAGCTCTGCCGTTGCCCACGTGGTTGGCTGTGAGTCGTCTACATGAAGCCACCAGGCTCAGGGCTACAGAATGGGGTGGAGGGGTGGGCAGGCTCTAGCCTGAGGCTGTGGAGTGGGCTTGGCACCTCCTCTGGCACTGCACTTCACAGTTTACATAGAGATGTCCCAGTTTGCAGGCCCTGGTCCCCCTCCCTCCTCTGCCAAGCCTGCCACCTGCTATCCCTCCACATAGCAGCTCCTTCCTGTCCTGAGGCCTTTGCACATGCTGGTCCCTCTGCCTGGACTGTTCACTATCCGCTAGCCCTGGCTAGGCCACACTCATCCCTCCTCCTTCAGCAGATATTTACTGAGCATCTACTATGTGCTGGGGTCTGTGCTAGGTGCTAGGAACACAGCAGTGAGCAAACCAGGGCTGGCATCTGGCCAGGAGGAGCTCTCAGTCAGAGACAGGCAAGCACAGGGCTGGAGGGGCCCAAAGGGGCTCCCACCCCAGCATGTGTTGGGGGGGCTGTCTATGGAGAGTGTAGAAGCCTGAGATGGTGGCCAGGGGGCAATGGGACAGGACAGGTGTGCAGGCAATGGGACAGCATAAGCAAGACAGAGGCTGGGAAACCCACTGTGCCTGGAACTCCAGCCAGGTGCTCATGGGGCACAACATGGTGGATGGGCTGGGAGTGGCGAAGTGGGCATCCCCGAGCATCCCTGAATGCCAGGCTTGGCTTCTCTCTGGAGGCACAGGGGAGCCACTGAGGATGGTGAGAGAACCTGGCCTGGGGAGATGTGGAGGCGAGGACGGACTGGGGGCAGGGAGGGAGCAGTCAGGAGGCCCCAGTGCTGATGGCAGCCACAGCTGAGGACCAGCCAGGATCCAGCTGAGGCAGAGGCCTCGGCTTACATGGGTGTGTGCGCGTGGGCACATATCTATGTTCCAGGGAGTGAGGCCAAGCTGGCTTGGAGGCCTAAAACCCAAGACACTATAGACGCGTCCCCAGCCGCATGAGAGTCAGAGGAGCTGGGAGCAGGGGGACGTGTCCTCCCTGGAGGCTGCCCGCAGGTCCCTCCAGCATCCGCCCACCCGCCAGGGAAGGGATGGAGGGAGACCGCAGCGCCTAAGCAGGTGGAGCCAAGTGATGACATACAGATGGCGCTAACCACCGAGCTCGGCCCCGCACAACCAAAACCCTCACAGCTTCGTCTTCCGCGCTGTGTGGCCAGTCCCCAGGTGCGAAACCTGGGCTCAAGCGCATCTCTGTCCAGCCTGCAGTCCGGAGACAAAAAGTGGAGGTCAAAGACCAAAAAGATCAACCCGTGTGAAAATGGGGGAGACACCCGGCCCCACAAGGCTCGTGTGAAGGCCAAGTGCCAAGAAACGCAGCCGCTGATCACGTCACTGCCTTCAGCCACAGGAGAGGCCTGGAGAGGGACAGACACTCGCCCAAGGTCACACAGAGAGTCACTGGCAGGCAGAGCTGCCCTCCCCCTCCAACACAGTCCTCCTTCGGCCACATCGCGGCATGTCTGTGTGAAAAGATGAAAGGATCCAGGGCCCTTGATCCTCCTGGCACAACAGGAGGGCAGAGGGCAGCCCGGAAACCTGCAGCCAGAGCTGTGACCCCGCAGACCAGTGGGGGTCAGAAACCTGCTGCGCAGGAAGGAGACAGTCTGCGACAGCAGGGCTTGAAAGAATAACTAAAAATAGCAATCACAGTAACAGCTCACAGTCATCGTGCATGGAGCTTCCCAAGCTGGGCCCTGTTCCGGGGGCTCTGGATGTAGCATCTCGCTACTAGGTACGAGCTACTGTTATCCCCATTGTACAGATGAGAAAACTGAGGCTCAGTGAGGTGACATGACATGGTGGGGAAGTGCAGGACCTCAAATTCAAACCCTGGCAGAATTCACCCTTCCTGACTCTGGACCTCAGGCACTGTGGTCTGTGCCCCTCAGACCTCTGTATGTCACAGCCCAGAGGGACAGGAGGCTGGACCCACAGGGGCCCGACAGGGAATCATAGATCCTCCTCTGAGTCTTGCCTTTCACCTGTGCAGAATGTCTCCATCTTCCCCATTTCCCGGGCTGCTGGGAAGAGGGAATGTAGCAATGTTTTGTGGGAGTACTTTGAAAAGTAGATACTAAAGAAGAAAAAATGTTAATACTAGACTCTGCCCTCACGGAGGAGGCTCGTAGCTCCCGACTCCGTGGGTGTGGGCTGCACGTACTGACCCCCTTCCGGAGAGTGTATCGGGGGAGAGGGGCAGGGGAGAAAGCTGCCAAACACGACCTCTGCCAGGTGATCACGGTCAACGCCAACAGCGATCAGTCCCGTGGATAACATGGACCCTTGATGTGATGAGAATGGCATTTTATCTCTGCGGTCGTTCCCCCGCAGAACCCAGAACCCCGGCCAAACCGCAAGAAAAACATCAGAAAAATTCCAAGCGAGTGCGTCCTATAGAATACCTGACTAGTGCTCTGCAAAACTGTCGAGGTCATCAAAGACGAGGATAGGCTGAGAAACTATCACAGCCAAGATATGTTGCTGGAACAGAAAAAGAACATTAGAGAAAAACTAAGGAAGTTTCAATAAAGTGTGGACTTTAGTTAATAATAATGTATCCGTGTCGGTTCATTAATTGTAACAAATGTACCAGACTAACGTAGATGTTCGTAATAGGGGAAACTGGACGTGGCGCGTGTGCCATGCTATGTTCTAGAGCAAAGGACAGAATTTTACGGAGGAAGCTAAGAGAGCTGTCTCTAAACACTTCCTTCCAAGGCTCAGGGAACTGAGGACCAGAGAGAGTAGAAGTGACTTGCTCAAGGTCAAGTTTATGACAGAGCCTGGACTATCATCAAGATTTCTCAACGTCACAGAATTTATTAACAACCTACTGTACACCAGGCACCAGCATAGGTCCTCCTCATGGTGGAGGCAGGTGGGGAGGGTCAAAGGTTCGTCCATGGTCAGCAGCTCCGCAGGCCAGGTCTCCAGGGACAAAGACCTTGCCGTACGAGGATCCCCAGCCAAAAGAGGAAACAGACCCTGAGACACTCAGAGCAGGACAGTCAGGGTGCCCAGGAGACCCAGGCCCACTATCTGCAGCCCGTGTCACCTCCCTGAGCCTCACTGTGCTGCCCAGCAGAATGGAGCTAGTGATGGTACCAACTCCCGGCGACACTTGGAGGAGCCAGCAAGGTGCTAAAGCAGTGAGGTCTTGCCCATTGTGAGCGCTCAATAAACAGTGATTCTTTTTATTTTTAAATGTGTTCTGAGTGCTGCAGGAGCTCAGAGGGGGAGCATTTGTGAGTTTGCCTTGCTCAGGGCTTCTCGGAGAGCTTCCCAGATGAGGGCCATTTAGATTGGGTCTTGAAGGACGGGGAGGAGTTCACCAGGAAGGAGGATGTGGAAGCTGCAGCCCCGGCCTCCAGATGCCACAGTCTGGTCCCAGAGAAAAGCGACACGTCAGATCACTCTCCCAGGGGACTCCCACAGGACGGGACTTCCCTTTTTCCTGGCCTTGATGGCTCCTTTCTGGCCTCCGTGGGCTCTGGGGTTCACCATGGCCTGAGCCCAGGGCAGAGACAGCAGGGGCTATGCAGGGGTGGGGGCGGCTGCCAGGGCTGAACAAACTCCAGGGCTTGTCTGGAAAGGAAACCAAGCCCTGCCTCCCACTCACCAGCTGAGTGTCACTTGTACAACTTCCCCCTTCTGTTCCTGTTCAGGAATGACCCAGGCAGGGCTGTGTGGTGGCGGGGGGACGGGGGGTGCCCCAAAGGCTGGGCCTAGAGCCTCCTGGGGTCGACTCTGGCCACTCCCAGACTCACGGACTCTCTGTCTGTGTGAGTCCTCAGCCTATCCTGCCCCACAACGTGACGCTGTCCTTCCTGCCCCCACACGTCTGCCCGAGCAGCTTCACTGTCACCTCTCTGCTGGTCCAAACCCCACCCCAGCCCCTTGGCCTACCCCAGGCCCCTCCTGGGAGCCTTCCCCAGGAAGACAGGTCCCTGCCTTGACCATTCACACCTCCTGCATGTCAGCGCCTGTGCCGGGGGTGGGAACAGATGCAGCAGTGGTTGACCAAGACTGATATGGCCTCTGCCCTTGGAGCTCCGGCTTCTACTCCCTCTGTCCTAGGTGTCCTGCATGCTTTTTCCACACCGTGGGTGGGGAATCAGAAGCCAGGACCTCAGTCCTGTACAGCCTCTGCCCAGTGTGGCCGTGGGCAAGTCCCTTCCCCTCTCTGGCCAGCATCGTTTCCATAGCTACTGAGGGCAGAGGTGCAATGTCCAGGGGGCCTTACCGGGATGGCCAGGAGGGATGGTGAGGACTGCCCATCCCACCCTGCCTACCCCAATATCATTCACCCCGATAAAGTCTCCCTCCAAGTGGAACTGGTAACGTGTGCACACAGTGCTGTGAGTTATCAGAAAGTTCTTTGCAGAAGCAAATATGAGGGCCCTGGAGGGCGAACCCACCAGGTGGCTGGACGTCATGGTTGAGAGCAGCTCTGGAGACAGAGACAGGTTCGAATCCTGCCTCAGTAGCTATGCGGCCCTGAGCAAGTCATTAACCCCCTCCCCCACTTCTCCCCTTCATAACCTGAGGGTAACTGTACACGTCTCACACGGCTATTCAATGATCAGCAGGACATGCACGTGCTAGGTGTGCAGTAAATGGACCTCATTATTATTATTTTTGGTGCAGCTGACCTAAGATCCCATTAATAAAGTAGACAACTATGACAGCCTTAAAATTAATGATGTAAACCTATATATTTTGTCATGGAAAGAGTTCATGTTGCATTATATTAGTAAATTGAAATGTTATGTTAATGATATAACCCCATTTCTATTTTTAAAAAGAGTGGGCACAGGAAAACTAGGGGGATGAACACTTCCTTGTTACTAACAGCTGTCCTGGGGTTGGGGGGTGTCACAGATGAGCTCAATAATTTTTGTCCTTTGTGCTTGTCTTTATTTTTTAAGTTTTTTACAGTGAGCTCATGTCACTTGGGCAATAGAAAATTGTGTAAGTTTTTAAAAGTGCCATCTAGCACCCTCTAATCACAGTGAGTCTCTGCCCCGCAGCTGGTCCGTGTGCCCAAGGGCAAGGCCTGGTCACAGAGCTCCACAGCCCAGCGCTCCCGGGAGCCAAGGTCCTCCAGGGCGGCTGGTCATGCACTTGGCCTTCCCCTCCTCTCTGGGCTGCCCCCTCACGGTGCACCTGCTGCAGATGCTCATTTTGCTCCTGTCCTCCCACCCGATGAGGAAGAGAGAGACTCTCAGGGGGAAGCGCCCAGTTATCGTCCATGATGTTCTGGGACCCAGCTCTTCCCCTTCCCCTTGGCCTTGGCTCACCCTGTCTACGTCCACGAACCCTCTCAGGGTGGGGCAGGGGCAGGTACTGAGGAAGGAGGGACTCCTCTGCCCTGGGCCTGGCTTTGAGGCTGAGAACACAGCCAGCGTTCGCCCAGGAGGAGCCCGTCTGGTGGCTTCCACTAGACTTTATCTTAGTTGGGGTTCTCCTGAAACAGAGCCAGAGACAAGTTCTCCATTGGGAAGTGACCCCAGGAAGCTGGAGTGCGGGAGCAGGAAGAGAAGGACAGGGAAGGAGAGATGCCAACATCAGCAGCTTATGGAGGCCGCTGCTGTAGGCCGTGGGGAGCAAATCTGGAAGGGAACTTCCCACCCAGCTTCACGCCACAGCGCCCTCCCCAGCCCTGGGTCCCCCCAGAACTCCGGCCCCACAGTGCAGCCATCCTGCAGGCCTTCCCTCAGGACATCCCCCCTGCCCCCCACCCCAGTATCCCAGAGAGTCCACCCATCCCCAGCAGAACACATCCTCTGCTCCCTGAAACTGGCCTCCTCCTGGGTCCCCGGCTTAGGAATAGCTGACCCCGCTTTCAGGAATTTCAGCCAGAAACGCAGCACCCCGACCACCCCCTCCCCCACACTCAACCCCACCCCTCCCCCACACTCGTCCCATACCATCTGTCCCCTGCCACAGTTCACCCTGTGACATCCCTCCTGGCCCTCTTTCCAACACATAACTCTGGTCCTTCTGTGGCTCCCCTGTGGCCTCGGGCCAAAGCCCACACTTAGGAGGCCAAGCAGGGCCCTGCCCTTTCCCCCCAGGGCTGAACCCCCGCACTCCCACCCATGCCTCTGCGTGGGGTGTCCTTCTTGCCTCTACTCCCCAGCCACCTCCTGCTCATTCTTTGGCCCCGCCCCCTGCTCCCCAGCCTGGGCGAAGCCTCATGGGCCCCGCCTGCACTCCTCACAGTGAATGTTCCTGGGGGCTGGGGGTGGAGGAGCTGGGCCTGGTCATCCTCGTGTCCCAGCATTGCTCAGAACAAGGCTTGACACTGACCAGGCCCACGCTTGTTGGGACAGGAATCTCGGGCCTGGATTCCCCAGGTCTGTGGAGCAGTGCCAGGCATGTCCGGCCCTTGCCGGAGGCTCGCACATTAGCTCTGGCTTCCACTGCAGGAACTGAGCCAGCCACCCCGCCCCAGGTCACACCCTCAGTCTGGCCTCACCTTCTCCCTGTGCCTCTGCCAGCCCAGGGAGGGACCTCAGGGGCGGGATCCCCAGAGGGACCCGGAAGGAGCCCAGGCCTCGGCCACATGGGGCCACAGGCCCTGGCTGTGACCTCTCCCATCCAGATGGTTGGATCTGGTGGAGGCTCCTCCCCACAACCCGCATTTGAACCAAGCCTGCTGCCGCCTGTGGTCTGTGCTCAACTTTCCACCACAGGCACCTCCCAATAATTAAACATATTTAATCATCCAATAGTCAAATTGGCTCCCTAGGCCTTGAACTACTAGCTCCCCTGCGGCCTTCTCATTCCTAGAGGTATTGGCGTTTGTGTTTCCAGGTCCTTTTCTCAAAAAAGCCAGCTCTATTTTTTTTTTTTTTTTTTTTTTTGAGACAAAGTCTTGTTCTGTTGCCTGGCTAGAGTGCCGTGGCGTCAGCCTAGCTCACAGCAACCTCAAACTCCTGGGCTCAGGCGATCCCCCTGCCTCAGCCTCCCGAGTAGCTGGGACTACAGGCGGATGCCACCACACCCGGCTAATTTTTACTATTTTTAGTAAAGACGGGGCCTCGCTCTTGCTCAGGCTGGCCTCAAACTCCTGAGCTCACGTGATCCTCCTGCGTCAGCCTTCCAGAGTGCTGGGATTACAGGCGTGAGCCACGCGCCCGGCCTTCAGGTCCTTCATTCAGTTCAGCAGACACTTGTGGAGCTCTCTCTGTGGAAACTTGCCCCAGGAAGCACACAACAGGTGAACGACCAGCCTGGGCAGCTTGCCCTCCCTGCTGCAACTTGGGCCAGGGCCAGGAGGAGGCATCCATCACCAGAAACTCAAGGCTCAGAGAGAGTGAGTAACTTCTCCAAGGTCACAGAGCCCGGGGCTGGAGATCTGGTTGAGGCCTTGGGTATGGATGAAGCATTTACGGAGTGTCGGGTGGGGCACCCTGGTTGATAAACTGCACACGGCTCCCACCTTCGTGGAGGTCCCAGGCTGGTGGGAGAGGTGGCCGACAAAGCAGAGAACAAACGTACGGATGCAGAAATGCAGATCGTGCCGCTGCTAGGAAGGGAGTAACTGGGGGGCAGGCTGGGGAGGCAGTGAGGGCAGGTCCGGGAGGGCTTCCCAGAGGAAAGGGATTTGAGCTAAAGCTTGAAGGATGGAAAAGAGTGGCTGCAGGAAGATTTGGGGGGAAGAGCATTCAGGCAAGAGGTGAGGACTAGCTCAAATTCATCTGAGCAGGGCGGCGGGTGGAGGAAGAGTAGTGGGAGGTGAAGCTGGAGCCTCCCGGGCTATGCGGAGGCGTCTGAGCCTGACTTACACGCAGGGGGGGCCACTGTGCATGTTGAGGGAGGAGGCAGGTGGTGGTGACAAGACCCAGGGTATGTTTTTGAAACATCCCGTTGGCAGCTGCATGGGAGGAACTGGGGAGGGGGGTGGAGGCAGGGAGGCCAGCAAGGAGGCTGGGAAGGCAGCCAGGAGGGGGTGAAAGTGGCTCAGCCCTGGCAGGGGAGGTGGCGAGAGTGGATGATTCGAGAACTTTCGGAGGAAGCACCCACAGTCCTTGCTGACGGATCGGGAGTGTGTGCGCACGGAGAGGGTGGACTTGAGGTGCCCCAGCCTTTGTGTGAGCGGGTGGAGGTGCATTTGCCGAGATGGCGAAGCCTGGGTAGGAACCCGCTGAGGGGAAATGTCAGGAGCTTGGTTTTGGCCAAATGATATAGGACACACCTCCTAGATATCCAAGGAGATGTTGCAAAAATTAATAATTTAACCATCACTCATTGAACCCACTGCATCGGGCGCTAAGTGCCTTACACGTATTAACTCGTTGAATCCCTTCGTCACCCCCTTAGGAAAGGCATTACAGATCGAGTCTCCCTTATCCGAAATGCTTGGGACCAGAGGTGTTTCAACTTCAGAATTTTTCACATCTTGGAATATTCCCATCATGCTTACTGCACCCCCAATCCAAAAAACCCCAAATCCGAAATGCTCCAGCGAGCCTTTCCTTTAAGCATGATGTTAGCGCTCAAAAGGTTTTGGCAGGACTTGGTGGCACGTGCCTATAGTCCCAGCTATTCGAGTCTAGCCTGGGCAATATAGCAAAAAAAAGCGCATCTCTTAAAAAAATTTTTCACGTTTTGGAGCATTTTGGATTTCAGATTTGGGATCCTCAACCTTTATTATTATCCCCATTTCATGATGAGGAAACTGAGGCTCAGAGTAAGGTGCTGTATAATGATGAGAATGCCAGGCAGAGCCCGCAGGAGCCCTCCTAACAGGCTTTCCAGAAGGGTGTTCTCCTGGGTTGGATGTTGCTGGGAGGCCATGTGAGACAAGACAGGGCTGACAAAGTGTCCAGGGGACTGGGCCACAAAGCAGCTCTAGCTGACCTCAGGGAGTGAGGCTGCAGGGGAGTGGAGGGCGGAGCTGGGCTGCAGGAGGTCCTGGAGGGAGTGGGAGGAGAGGAGGGGGAGAGAGCCGGGGCCTCAGGAGCTAAGCCTAGCAGGAGAGAGACAGGGGCCTAACAGGGACTAAGGCTCCCAGGACACACCCCTGCCCATCCGGGGCCAGGGAGTCCAGCGACTGTCAGAGTGAGGGACACTTCAGAATGAGAACCTCCTTTGTGACACGCCCAGCAGCTGTGCACCTAAGTCCTTTGTTGGCCCGACGGCTGCCTCCTGCCTGCAGCAGCTTCTCCGATGGACCAAGTTCAGGGTCAGGGGCGGGGAGAGTGACTCCCGCTCACCTCTGTCAGCAGGTGTTCCCACACACATCAGGACTCGGGCAGAGCTGACAGGTCTGTAGGGCAGCGCCCTGATGCTCCTGGAGGACTCTGGGCCTATGGGAGATGAAGGAGGCCACGGCCTCGAATGCCAGAACAGCAGAGTCTCTCCTGGCCCCTGGACGGGTACCCTTGAAGCTCACAAACTCACATCAACACTTTCTCCACCTCCGAAGCTCAGAGGGGAGAGACACTCAGCCATCAGCTGAGGCAGCCACCGACGACTGTATTCTGGGGACACATAGGCCCAGCTTGGGGAAGGGCCTTGCCCAAGGTCTCATTCCATTGGAGCATCACCTCCTTTCACCCAGTGCCACACGACACTCCCCCTCCAGCGTTGCCACCTGCCCCTAGATGCCTTCCCTGACCGTCCTCCAGGCTGGGTTAGGGCTATCTCCTGTGTTCCCAAAGCCCCTCAGGAATAGTGTCCCCAGGCTTGCCACAGTCTATTGGCATTGTCTGTTTGTGTGTCTGCCTGGCCTCACAGATCGAAGGCAGGGACTGCGTCTGATCCACCTCGCTGTCCCCGGGACCCAGCACAGTCTGGACAGAGCAAGGGCTTGGGTATGTTTGTTGAATCCACCTGAACTGAACTGAAACTCCTGGTCTCTTGTTAAGGGCTACAGACTTTGATCTTTCTCTGGCTTGGGAAGCAGAGAACCACGTTTCAGGGGACGAATTGTACTCCCATGGCCTCGGCCCTGCTCCCCGGCTCCCTTTCCATAAAAGCTAAAGCCTAGGTCTCCTCATCTGCAGGACTGGGCTGGACCCAGCAGTCTCGAAAGCACAGCCCAGTGCCATGAACTCACAGGCTTCGGGCCCGGGGTGGGGGAGGAGGGGCCTTTCGAGAGGCTGTTTATCATCTTGTTGTACCCCCTTGAGCTCTTGGAGCAAAACATTCCCAAGAAGCCAGGGTGATTCATTCACAGCACCATTTGCCAGTTCCAGAGAAAAGGCAGACCGCGAAACACATTCTGCGACTTTTAAAGAGAAGGGAAAGGAACTTCAAGATGAAGTTTCTCTTTAGTGGATGAAGGCCGAAGAAGCTGGGACATTTATATATTTTTCCTCCCAGAAAGCCAAGCGTTTTTGGAAGGAAACTATCACGGTTCGAGCCCAATTCTCTCAAAACACAAGATGGTGCCCTCCAAGAACACCAGAGAACGTTGCTTTCTAAACAACTTGATGGGCTGAACCTGACAACAGTCACTCTTATTGTTGACTGATTGGATGTGGATTAAGACCAAATTAGACTGGCTGTTTTAGTTGCTCTTGACACTCATCCATGTCAGAACTCTTGCTGTCAAGGAGAGGATGAGAAACTCAGCTTGCTCTTCTTGAATTAAGCAGACGGAAGCTTCTGGCTGTGTTGGAATTGGCCATCTTACGACCCAAGAAGGCATGGAAGGGAGGTAACAGGCGAGTCTGGGAGGGGGTGTCGGGGGGGACATGAGACAATCACAGGGAGGGTGGATGGCACGGTGCCACAATTCACAGAAAACCAACCTGGAACGGCTCCAGCAACACAAAGACAGATGGAAAGCTCCGTCTCTCATTTTGAAGTCACAAGATATCCATGCCCCGAGTTTGGGCCTCCCACGATATGAATGTTACATGAATTCTTTAAAAATCATACTTTTAGCTCCAACCCCAGCTGAGCAGAAGTGGGAGTGAGTTTGACCTCTTTGCCCAAGTGTGATGCAGTAGGAAAGCTCTGGAGATCTGGGTTCTAATCTGATTCCAAAGAGCTAAGTGGCATTGAGCATGTCTCCTGCCCTCTCTAGGACTCAGTTTCCCATTTGTAAAATCTTAGGGAAAAGAATGGGTTGAGGGAGAAGAGGTGACCCTTGAGGCATGGGCGTTGGAGTTATACTGCTGGGTTTTAATCTCATTTTTCTAGCTGTGTGTCTGCAGGTAAGTTGCTTAACTTTTCTGAGCCTCAGTTTTCTCATCTATAAAGCAGATAATACTACCTCAAAGGATTTGCTGACAAGTTAAATGACATAATGTGTATAAAACACATGACTTAGTTCCTGGCCCACAGGAAGATTTTTTTATGAAAGTAGAATTTACTTTTATGAAAGTAGAATTTCATATAGTAAAATGCTCAGATCTTAAGCATTCGGTCAATGTTGATGACTGCATATCAAGATACAGAACATTTTGATCACCCCAGAAAGTCTTCTCAAGCCCTTTCCTAATCAATCCTCTTCCCAAAAGCAAGCACGGATCTGATTTCTATCACCACAGGTTAGTGTGGTCTATCTTGGAATTCCATTTGAAAAGAACCAGACGGTGTACAGATGCTCCTTGACGCAGAATGGGGTTACATCCCGATAAACTCATCATGAGTTGAAAATATCTCAAGTCAAAAATGCATTCAATACATCTAACCTAGCTGGGTGTGGTGGCGAGCGCCTGTAGTCCCAGCTACCCGGGAGGCTGAGGCAGGAGGATTGCTTGAGCCCAGGAGTTCAAGGTTACAGTGAATTGTGATCGCACTACTGTACTCCAGCCTGGGCAACAGTGTGAGACCCTGTCTCTAAAAAAAGAAAAATAAACATATATATATACCTAACCAAACACCATACCTTAGCCTAGCCTACCTTTGTTTTTTTTCACTACCCTCAATCTCAGTGGGATAGCCTAGCTTACCTAAAACACACCCAGAACACTTACGATAACCTACAGTTGGGCAAAATCATCTAACACAAAGCCTATTTTATAATGAAGCGTTGAATAGCTCATGTACTTTATTGAATACTGTACTGAAAGTGGAAAACTCCAAGTACAGTTTCTACTGAACGCATATCACTTTCACATGATTATATAAAGTCGAAAAATCGAAGTGGAAAATCATTCGTATTAATGCATATCGGTAGATCATTTCTTTATTGTGTGTACAGTTTCATTGTATAAATATACTACATTTTACCCATTCTATTGTTGATGAGCATTGGGGCTATTTCTAGTTTTTTTACTATTATGATTGAAGCTGCTATGAACATTCTAGCTTGAATTTAGCACAAAACTTTTGTGGACAAATATTTTCATTTCTCTTGGGTAACATCTAGGAGTGGAATGCTGACTCATAGAGTAGATGTATGTCGAATTTTTTAAAAGAAACTCCCAAACGGTTTTCTAAAATGGCTGTACTGTTCACATTCCCACCAGCCGTGTCTGAGAGTCTAGTAACTCCACATCCTCTACGGCATTCGGTGTGGTCAGCCTTTTCGATTTTAGCCATTCTGGTGGGTGCTTCGTGGTATCCGTATCACCTTGTGGTTTTAATTTGCATTTCCCTGATGACTAATGATGAACTCCTTACATAGGCCTATTTAGAATTTTTTTTTAAGGTAGTTCCTTTTCCCTTCACTGCCATGTATTCGCAAGACTGGTGAATAAAAGAGGAAGGGAAAAACTGATGGCAAAGTCTACTAGAAATATAAAAATGCAAAAACAAGCATGAGCTCAGCCTCAGAACCGCTCCCTGAGCTTTGGTTTCCCAGGACTCGGGGCGCTAAGGACGTGAGCGCCTTCCGAGGGAGCCAAGATCGTGGCGGACTCGAGGTCAGAGCGTTTTCGTGATACATTTGTCCCTGATTAGATAGATAATCATTACCACTGCCACCATTTATAAACGACCTACTACGCTCTAGGCACCTTATGTATGCCTCATTTCTACAATAGCCCCGTAAGGTTGCTGTATGATCTCCACGGGTGGACTGGAAAATCAGAGATGCGAACTCCCTTGCTTAACGCCACACAGCTATGTCTCTGCAAGACCCAGATTCAAAGTGTGGCTGTCTGGCTCCAAAATCCCATTTGCCAAGTTGCCTCCTTGAAAAACTCCACCTTATATACAATAGACTATTATTCAGATAAAAAAAAAAAAAAAGGAATGAAGTCCTGATACATGCTACAAAGTGGATGAACCTCAGGAACGTTATTCTAAGTGGAAGGAGACAGCCACGAACGATCACGTTATATGATCCCATTGACATGAAATATCCAGAATAGGTAAATATATAGGCAGAAAGCAGACTGGTGGTTGCCAGGGGCTGGGGGGAGAAGGCAGTGGGGAACAACTGCTTAATGGATGTGGGGCTTTCATTTGGGGCGAGGTGACAAAAATGTGTTGGAACTCGATAGAGATGGTGGTTGCAGAACACCGTGAATGCACGAAAATGCTACTGAATTACTTGAAATATTTTAAAATGGTTGATTACCTGTTATGTGAATTTCACCCCAATAAAATTAAAACATAAAAAACAAAACTCTACTCTAGAGTCTCTCCCTCATTGACAAGCATAATTTTACCATGAGTGATTCAGTCCTTTGGGTATTGAAGCCTCCTGCACCCAGGCCTGATCTTTTCTCCCCTAGAGACGCCCCCACCCCCCATTGAGAATTCCGGGGCAGAAAGGGAGGAAACGGCAGCGTGACTCAGAGAGTGGGCACTGGAGTAAGGCTGCCTGAGTTCAAGTCCAGGCACTTCCACAGCCTCATCTGTAAAACGGGATGATGACGTTACCAACCTCGTCGGGTTGCCGTGAGGACGGAAGGAAATGCTGTACGTCTGGACACGCGGGATATTTATTCGCTAAGCTGTAGTGTCAGGGCCGGCCACCCTCTCCTGCTGTCATTCATGCCACCAATACATCAGGCACCAACTGTATGCCAGGCACTGTTTTAGGCTCTGGGGGTTTATCTGGAAGCACGAACAACAAAATTCCCTTCTTCTTGGAGCTCACATTCTATTTGGTGAAGAAGACAACAGATAAAATAAGTAAAATACATAGTATGTTAGATGGCACTGTATGTTAAAGCAAAAAAATAAATAGATGAAGGATGAGAGAGAGGAAGTTTGGGGGAAAGTGTAAAATTTTGTGTTGGGTGGCTACAGAAAGCTGCCCTGAGTGATGCCCTGGGGGAGTGAGGGGGATTAGGTTCCTATTGCTACGGCAACAAGTTACCATAAACAACACAAATTCAGTATCTTATATTTCTTGAGGTCAGGAGTCCAAAATGGGTTTTATGGGGCTCGAGTCAAGGCGTTGGCAGAGCCGTGGTCGTTCTGGAGCCCCCAGGAGAGCATTCCGTCTCCTGGCCTCTCCCAGCCTCCGCAGGCCGCCCACCTTTGTGGGCTCATGGCCCCGCATTACTCCGACTTCTGCTTCCCATCATCACATCTTCTCTGACCTTGACTCTCCTGCCTCCCTCTTCTCCTTGCGAGGACCCTTGCGGTTACATGGGGCCCACCTGGATGACCCAGGATACTCCCCCATCTCAAGATCCTTACTTGGCCCCATCAGGGAAGGTCACATATTCCCAGGTTCCAGGGATTAGGACATGGACATCTTTGGGGGCCGTTATTCTGCCTACCAGGCACAGTACCTGGAGGAAACGGGGAAAGCAAGTTCAAAGACCTTGAGACGGGGGTTGCCTGGCATGTGGGAGGAAGACGGAGACAGTGAGGATGGAGCAGAGCGGGCAAGGGGGAGGTGAGGTCAGAGAGATGAAGGAGATGGAGTGGCTTTCACAGGCCTTGCCAAGGCCCTCTGCAGCATGGTGGGGACCCCCGCAGCTCTGTGCCTGTCGATGCTTACGATGTATTTGTTATTCACCAAAGAAAGCACCAGGGACTTGGGTCCAAAGCCCCATTCAGGCACTCTCAGTCTGGACTTCAGGCTCCCATCTCAAAAATGGAGATGGTGGATGCTGATCCCTTAAGATCCTTGTCAGCCCTGCAAATGTCTGGGAAAGTGTCTGGCAGGCCATACGTGAGCTGGACAAATCTGAGTTACCAAAGGCCGGGGCTCTTCCTCGGCACGTGAACAGACCCGCCGCAGCCACAGGAGGCCTTCTGCTGTATGGCACTCGGTTTTTCTCAGGCCGCTCTGAGGGCAACCGGCATCTTCCTCAGGCAACAGGAACCTGGGGGATGAGCGGGGCCTGGACCCAGTGGAAACTCTCACGCACCCACAGATGTACCCAAGTGTTTCCAGTGACTAAGGGCCACACGAAGCAGGTGGCTGGACCCTTCCTGAAAACTTGTTCCAGCATGGACCGGCCTGCAGAGCCACTCCGACCAAAGCTGCCCCCTGCTCTGGCCATCCTCGCCCCGACCCCCCCACCTCTCTGGAGGTGAGCCTTTCCCTCACTCCCAAGGCAGCGGCCCAGGCACCCCCCTTCCCCGACAGCAGACGACACACAGGCAGGTTCAGCATGCAGGACAGTTTATTGACCCTTTCTCCCCCAGTAACGTCTCCTCACTGGGCAGGGAATAAAAGAATTGGGGGGGGGGATGCAGAGGTGGAAGTCAAAAGGCACACCTTGAACATGCTGGGATGGCTTGGAAAGCGGTTGGTCTGAAATCGACAAGCCTCTCATGGCAGAGGCTGGGAAGTTTGTGCCAAGAGATGTGCACTCATCCAGCCAAATCCCTTCCGCCTGCTGGAGGAGGAACAGGCATCACCCTGGCCCAGGCCTGCCCCAGGCGCTCACGCCAGCCTTTTCCAGACCTGGCTGTCACAGCTGGCGGGATCACTAGCACTGCGTGGCCATGGCATCCTGACCTAGACCAACAGGTGAGGCCTGGCTCCGTCCGCACAAGCAGAGACAAAGGTGACTGGCGGGAGATCTGTGGCACACACATAATGGGAGAGGGCGTGCTTGTCGGGATTAGACAATGATTCCAAAACGTAGTGTAAACCCACAAGGAGGGTGACCAAAGGCTGGACACCATGATTAAGTGAGAAAATGTGACTCTGTGAGCTGACCTGACTTCTGAACAAACCTAACACAGTTTTGCTCACAGCATGTGTCGGTCCCCTTGACTCTACTAAACCGTCATGGCAGCAGGAGGAAGAGGAAGTAGTGGTCTGCCCCGAGGGAGCCTGGGGACTGTCATGACTGTCCGGATCTCTGTGGTCAGAGGGTGTCGCAGCCATCTCTGGCCCTGAGCCTGGGACGGAGAGGAGGAGCGGGAGGCTGACTGCTGGAGGGCTGGCCCACGCGCTTGCCTGCCCGCCTGGCTCCTCAGGCCTCCTCTTCTATCGCTTCTTCTTGGTCTCCTTCTTGGGCCTCTTGTTTGTGGAAGGAACAGTCGCCTTGGGCTTCCTAGTCACCTCAGCACTTTTGGGCTCAGACGGTTCTGCCTCCTGCACGGTGAGAAAAAGGAGAATCCTGCTTAAATGAATCAAGCCTGACCCCAGCGAAATGAGATCACGTCTGAAGGGACTTTGCAAACTCAAGCATGCCACAGAAACGCAAGGGATGGAAACCGTCATTATGGGGACCCGGGAGCCACTCGCTCATGGGATGGCCCTGGTGAAGCCGAGAGCAGCGCGGCTCTCGGTGAAGAATAAGGGAGGGGGCAGCCTGGGAGGTTTCACGGGCCTGAGTGGAATCTGGGCTCCTTCACTTTGCAGCCCGAGTGACCTTGTGGGAAACTCATTTCCCCTTTCTGTGTCTTTCACCTGTGAAATGGGAAAAGCGATGCACACCGTAGGGGGCTGACGTGAGGAGGCAGAAATACACGGAAAGCCCCAGGAAACGGCAGTCGCACCCAGGGGCTGGCCGGTCGCCCTGCGGCAGTGAGGCAGACCCGCTATGGCTTGCTCCCCTCCCGGCTGCCATTCTCTTCCCACTCAACCCACAGAATGCCAGGGCCGGGGGAGCCAGCCGGCAGGGGGGCAGTCACGCCCCCGTGCTCCGTGCTCCGTGGGGCTGGCAGGGATGCCCCTGTCGGGGAGGGCAGAACTGCAGACTCTCCCTGCAACTGGAGCGGCTCTGTTTCTTAACCCATTTCCTACATTGTGGTTTGTTCCTTGTAAGATTTAGTTGAAACAAAGTTCTGCTGCTAAGAAAAAAAAGGTTGAAAACCACAGATCCAGCCCAGGCCTTTACCGCACTGATAAAGAAGGGGGACTCCAGGGAAGAGACACGGCCAGCCCCAGGCCACTCAGGCTCGTGGCACAGAAGAATCTGAACAGGCTCAGTCTGCTCCTGCCTAGTATCCTCTCCCCCTCTGGGTGGTAACTCGCAGTGTGCTGGAGCCAGGAAGGACTAGAGAGGCCGGGCTAGCCCCAGAACACTCACCACAGCCCGGGGGCCTCGCCGGCCCACAGCAGACTTCACTTGGCCTGCAGTGTTTATTTTTAAAAATTTAAGCCAACTGGGAAACTTTCCATTAAATCTGGATTCCTAGCTTTTCTTGAAAACTAAACATCTGGTGACACTGGCCCTATATTCCCTCATGGCAGCAGTGGTCGGAGCATGGCGGTCCCTTTATTCAGGTACCCACCCAGGAGCCCCCACCACCTTCCTGCCCCCAGCACTGTGACAGGGAAATGTTTCTTGGTACCTGTGCTCTTTATTGAAAGTGGGAAGATAAAAGGCAGACCAAGACACTGGGAAGGAGCACACTTCTGGATGAGAGAAGTACCGTCTGCATCTAATCTGCCAGCTCACTTCCAGCTCGCTTTACTCTGGCCTTCCCTGCTCACCCCTGGCCCAAGTCCCCGCCCTACAGAACAGGAGGGACCTCTCTGGGGAGGGGAGGTCCCTGCCTATGGTCCAGTCCAGAGGAATGTCAGGTCCCTTATCAGCCACCATTGTCTCCAGCCAACCAGGCAGATACCAGACCTACAGGGCCAGCCTGGTCCCAGGCCCCCAAGGAGTGATGGTCCCAAGATAACTAGAGGGCTGCCTCCTCCCCTGGCCAGGTCTGCGACTGCAGCTCTGGACTCCCCCAGCCTGCTGAGCCTCCTCCAGCCAAGAGTCAAAATGACTTGAAGGTCCCCCTCTTGCTGATACTGTTTATGTAACTTGCTACCCTTCCCCTACCAAGAAAAAACAAACCAAACTTGCAGAGGCCTGACCATGTCGCCATGTTGGAGCCCACTTTCTGAACTCCAGGCTAGGGGCCTCCTCCGGTTCAGAGACCACAGAGACAGTGACACTCAGGTTTCCTGGGCTCATGGGGCTGGGGATAGTGTGAATCTAAGTTAACTGTAAAATCTACTTTCTCTGGTTTAGCAGCCCCTGCAACTACGAGGGGACTCTGGAATGACAAGAACAGTTTGTTCTAGATCCTGTCGATGGGTCACTCAAACTCCCCTTGCTTGTGATTAAAGTTCCTAGAGGCATCAGAAAGGTGGGCTAGTGCCGCAGAGTCACGCAGTCCCCCGTGGGCGGGCACACACATGGCAGATATCGAGTCATCCAAATGCTCCTCTCCCCAGACCTCCTCTTCTCTTCCCCATCTCAGCTTTTGGCATCGTCACCTACCCAGTTACCCAAGCTGGAAACCTCCAAGTCAGTCATTCCTGAGCTCTCGCCATTCCCTCGTACCCCCACATCCAGTCTGTCCCCACAGCCTGTCCACTGTACTTTCCGGGGGCCTCTAGACTCAGCCAGTCCCCCCGACACACTCTACTGCCCCTGTCCAGCCCGAGGCCTCCCGCTGGCCCTGCGCAGCGCGTCACCCACTCACAGGTCTCCCTGCTCTGCCCTCACCTCTCTCCAGCCGCATCCCCCTCTGCAGGGCTTTCGGAGTCCATCTTCCTGAACAATGACAACAGTCCTAATCACGACTGCTTCCTGCCTTCAAAATGTTGCTGGTTCCCGCTTCGTAGGAGATGAGTTCTGAGAGACCCAGCAAGGCCTCTAGGCCTCTCCGCTTCAGCCTTGGTCCCGTCTCCATGCTTGCCCCCTCGTGCAGCCCACTCTCTGTCACTCTGGGCTGCCGGCCAGCCAGTCCCTTCCGTTGTGTTCCCTTCCATCCTCTACACAGATGCTCAGCATTCGTCACCTAGCTACCTGCACCCAGCCGGGCACACGCAGGTACTATGGCAGGCACCAGGGGACGGAGGAAGCGCACACGCTCAGCGGCTGTGCACCACGTGGGTGCTTCCCCACCATCACCTCACAGAGCCTCTCAATTCCCCCAAAGCACCAGCCACCGTGAGCCACGTCCCGCACGCGAGAACACTGAGGCTCCCTGAGTCTGGGTGACCGGCCCAATGCAGCACAGCCTCCCTGCCCCCAAGCTGCAGGCAAGCAAAGGTGGCCCTTGCCCGCGGGGTTTGGGTCCTAGGGTCCTAACCAATGGACCCTTAGTCCCCAGTTGTCAGCTGACAGGAATGACTCCAAATGAAGGGCTGACTTAACTTCTCCTCAGTGTACCTGGCCAGCACCAGCCGGGCAGATGACAGACCGCAGACCCCACAGCCCCACCCTTCAATCTGGGAACACTGCACCCCTCTGTAGCAAGTTTTAAGTTTCCTCAGCAATCACAATGTCACGTATAAAGAAAACCTCCGCGGCCAGGTGGCTCCTGGGCCTGCGGCGGCGCCCACTGCGGACAGAGGCCCCGTCGATAGTGAAGCAGCTCCCCAGCGCTCACCAGGCCAGAAAATTGCTGCCATTCGTCAGATTCAAATAATCGAATCTGTGCCGCAGTGTGTCAAACCCCTTTCAGGGTAAACTTTATGATTTCCACTATGCAGTTCAGTGTGGGTGTAGTCCCGCAAATCAGAACCAAATGTCATTCGACACAGACGAAACTGTTCTTTCCTTGCAATGGTCCGGGGAGAGAAAACCACTATGCTACGCTCGGGCACCTCACGCACTGTCTCACGTGGCCGTCCAGGAACTCTGCTGGTTGGGTGGGAAGGTCCTCTTTTGATGGCGCAGGACTCCGAGGCTCGGGCAGGTTAAGGGCAGGTCAGCACTCAGACCAGTCTGCCTAGTGCTGAAGCTCCCCCCGTCGCCTTGTGCCACTCGTGCCGAGGCCCTGGGCAGGGTGGGGCTGCGAAGACCTTGCAGAGACGGAGCTAGACTGGCCTTGAGAAGAGGACAGAACCAGCTGAAACACGGAGCGGGGGAGGCCGTCCGTGTGGGCTCAACAGGGTGAACCGAGACACAGAGTCCGGGATGCACTTGGCAGGCGAGGAGAACTGTGATTAGAAAGAACAGCCTTGGGAGCTCCTTCCAGACACGACTCAGCACGAGTCTGCAGGCCCTTCCCACTGGCTGGCCTGTGGCTGTGTGTGTGTCCAGCCGTCTCTCCCACAAGCCAGCACCCATCTCCTGACCAGTGGCTGGCGGGAAAATGCTCGCACCCTCACCCTGCCCACCACACAGCAATCTCTCAGGAACGGGTCATTAAGTAAAAACCACCCTGCCTCCCAATCCAATAGCAACCTCCTCCCAAAATCTTACCAAAAAAAAATACAGAGCATAATTGCAAAGTTGGTTCTATGAGGCTGTCTCCTGAGGCGTTGAGAATGGGGTGTACGCTGGCCTGAGCTGACTGTTTAGTTATGGCAGCCCTCACTGACAACCAGGGGCCTGGTTTAAAATCAACACCCTCGTGCAAAATTTTCCAAAAGGGTCCTGACCTTCCAGGCCACTGTCCCACTGCAGCACGGGAAGGCTCCATCCTTTTCAGGGCTCCAAACGCTGCAGGGCTTTCTGGTTGATGGCGAAGTCTATACAGGAATCACACTGAAAGCCACCACCCTCGCCATCAGTTCTGGTGACTTCTCTCCTAGGTTGCAATGCTGGGCATCTGTTGTCTTTGCCCAGCACCCTCTTTCCACTGGGGCCTGCCCTTTCCCTGGACCATGGAGTTCGGGGGGACTCTCAGTCACTGCAGCCATAGGAATAGGCAGCTGAATGTGGCTGGGCCAGAAACAGTACCCACTTCCTGGACCCACCTATGGGGCGAGGTGTCAGTGTGTGACCAAGCAGAGGACTTCCATGAGATCTGGAAAGTGAGCACGGGCAGAGAAATGGTTTCTCTCACTTGTAAATCGCCAATGATAAGGATGCAGACCGTGCATTCCTGACGCGTGGGAAGGGCCTAAGGAGGAGGCCAACGCTCCCAGGAAAGTCAGGAGTTAGACAGACAGGCAGAGCCCTGAAGACTCCTTGAGCCCCTAAATCCAACTGTGTCTTGCAATTCCCAGGTCCAAGGGCCCATACTATTTCCTTCTGGGGGAAGCTGCTGGAGCTGAGTTTCTGAACTTTCAACAGGAAGCATCCCAAGAATAGAAGAGACCAACACAGCAGAGTGGAGGTGAAAGTACCCGCCTGCTAGGAGCTGGCTGCTGGGTGACAGCATGTGACATAAACATGTGAAGAGATGAGAACAGTCAACATTGAAGCTACTAGGAGTTTATGATTCACTGCCAGTTGAACTATTACTGCCTATCTGCTACATGAGTCGCTGAACTAAAAGTCAACACCCACTTGCTTAGGGTTGAGTGGATCAACATTCTGTGTAGAAACTGATCCACGGGGCCTGGGAGGTAAGCTCGGGAAGGCTATGGGAGGGAGGGGAGACCGGCTCCCCACCTTTATTTCCTCACTGCCCACTCCTTAAGCTCCTGGAATGTGGCTCCCACCTCCTCAGAGAAACTCTACTCAGAGAAAAGCTATAGACTCTCTCCCCAGAAAACAGGCCTGAGCACGTACACGTCAGTTACAGGGGCTCACAGACTCCTGAAGCCTATGCAGGACCTCCCTACTAAGAGCGTTGTTCTACCGAAGTCCAGCCCCGAAGGAGAGCAGCCAGACCATGGCATACTCGCCACCCTGAGCCGGCTCTCCTCCACTGTCTCTGTGGGGCTGGTTTTACACGTGTTCTCCTTGGGCCGCTTGGTGGTTTTCGGGAAGGCCACACTCTCCCACTGCTCTGCCTGTCTCTTGAGAGTGAGCGGAAAGGACATCCCAGCTTTGTCTGCCCAGCTTTCCTGCTCCTGTGGAAACAGACCCTCCCAACCCTCCCACCTAGCAGTCACCCCACAGGACCCACCCTCCCCCCACACCTAGCAGTCACCCCACAGGACCCACCCTCCCCCCACACTGGCCATAGCTGTCCCAAGCTGGGTTAGCCACAGTTCCTTCACTAGGGGGTTTGGAACTGGGACTAAGCAGGAAGGCAGCCTCTCTCTGGGATGCTGCAGCTGAAAGATGTCAACTTTGGGAGCTGTCAGTGGCCGTGTTTCACCTCGCCACGGGGACAGCAAGCAGAGCAGCGGGCCCTGGTGGGAGAAGTGAAAGACAGGAGGGTCGGGGAGGGGGGCAGAGGGCATGCAGATGGTGAGCGGGAAGTCCCCAGTCTCCACCCCAGCAGCTGCATCCCTGCTCTTGGGTTCTAGGACACCCCCACACCTTTTCAGTATGTCTACATTGTGTGGACGCTACTTCATGCAGGTTGGGCATGCCTGACATTCAGCCTTTTCCTGAATCTTAATTTCCCTTGAAAAGCTCAGCAATTCATTCTTAGGTTTCAAGTAATAAGGCGATGTTGATAAAATAATTCCCAGGTCTCTATCTCCAACTTCTCACTGGCTCTTCCTTTCCCACTCGGAATGTCTTGCTATTATTTCAAACTTAACACATCTCAAATTGAACATCTCCTGTCTTCCTAAAATTGGTTTGTGCTTCAGGGAAATCATCTAAGGACTAGAAGAGTGGCTGTGCATTAGAATCACCTGGGCTCTTGGAGAAAATACTGATCTGACAGCTGGCGCAGTGGTGTGTGCCTGTAATCCCAGCTGCTCAGCAGGCTGAGGCTGGAGGATCACTTGGGCCCAGAAGATTGAGACCAGCCTGAGCAACACTGCAAGACACGGTCTCAAAAAAAAAAAAAAAGAAAGAAAGAAAGAAAAGAAAAGAAAAATACTGATCCAAGACTTCAGAGAACAACCAAATCAGAATCTCTATGGGTGAAGTCCAGGCCTTTGAAAGCTCCCCAGATGGTTCTAACCTGCGGCCAGGCAGAGAAGCATGGGCAGCTCAAGAATGGGCAATTCATGCTACCTCTCCCTAGTCCCCTGCTCCTGATAAACATCGCTGATTAATTTCTTTCTCTGAAGTCTAGAAGTATCCCCAGAACCCTGTTCACCATCACTACCACACACCATCTATCAGACGTGGCATGAGAGAGAAGATGTATCTGCCATCCTGGACTAGATGGAAATGGTATAAGGATCTATCTTAAATTTTAGACTCCAGCATACAAGCAAATGTGTGGATTGAATGTGGCTCAGGCCTCAGTCAGGCTCAAACAAATGTTTGTTTTCTCAGGTCTTAGTTTAATGAGGTGTCAATGAGAAAACCTTCTCATTTGGCTTGTGATTCTAGGGACTTAGGTTTTGATTTTACAAATTGGTTCTTGCTCCTACTTTGAAAAGGAAGGGGGTGGGGTGGGAAGCATTTGTATGTGTTCCTTTTTTTCTTCCCTGATTACCCACAAAAGAGCTTTCAAATAATCTGCTAAGGAGTGAAGTACTGAAGTCATAAACTAGTTGCAAAAAATCGGCTTAGTAGAACAACAGGAAAGACATTCTTTTGCTTTTCAAAGACTTTCCCATCATCTGGAGCCAAAAATGTTATCTTCTGACCCAAAAAGCTACCAATAAACCTTGTTTCTATAGGCTAAGCAAGAGATGGTTTTGCCCTAAGCAAAATGGCAAAGAGAGCAAGACTGTCCAACAAGCCCCACTTGTGCCCCCCTCTCCTGCCACCCTTCACTTCCAGGTACCTCCCAACCACCCTCAGGCTGCCTGGAGTCCCCACAAGCTGCCCCACTCCCATGGGCTCCCTTCCTCCCTGAGAGCTCCCTGTCCCCAGGTTAAAGCCCCCGTCTTTCCCCTCCCCATCCAAATTCCAACCCCCAGCTAGCTGTCAGGTAGAACCTCCTAGCAGCAGTCCAGGCACTCACCTTCTCTTTGTAATCCTGTATAGGCACAGAATACTGCGTTTCCTTTCCCTTTAGTTAGGGGTTTGGGGAGTTGAGAGAAGGCTGCCTTAGGGGACACACGGACAAAAGCTAGCAGCAGAATACCTGTGTAACTGGGGCCATTTTCTGTCCTGCTGCACCAGTAAAAAGTTAGACTGACAATACTGTATTTTTTGCTACTGATCCATTGAAAAGGTAAAACAAAAAGTTAAAACGGCAAGCTTCAGTTATGAAGACAATTCACTTGTGTGAGCCTTGTTCCCCTAAACTGCAAGATAAATAAAAATGAGATGGGATGTACTATATTTGTATTTAAAAAGATGAGGTTGCTGTCCCAAATTAACCTTCAAATGGTGGTGGTGGGGGGACCCGGGAGGCGGGGTATGAAGCCATATTTTTGAGCCTTTTGTCAAACTCCCTGCCTCAAAAGACCTTAACCCATGATGCCACTAAAAACCTCAAAGACAGCAGTAAAAGGACCCCTTTTCTGAAAGTTTGCTGAACTGAGCCGGGCCTCTGAGGTTTACCTCCAAGAGTTGAGAACACAACAGGAGGTGAGCAGCTTCCCAGCTCTCCAAATGGTCACACACCTCTGACTCTACATCTCTGCCTATAAAACAAGAACAGTCATCACCTCCCTCCCTCGGGACTCTTAGCAGGCTTCATCAGTAGCCAACGACAATAAAAAATGTTTGTTATTTATAATACCCAATAGCATGCCATGTCTGTGAGGAGAGCCGAAGAGCACGGGCCTTGTGTTTTTAAAGTGTGATACAACTGTGGGTAGAAAAACTCTAACCCGGAGCTCCTTCTGAAAACACCAGAATAACAGAGGGACAGAACAACCCAGAGGCCACGAGCCTGGCCACATTCACTAAGATTTCCCCCTCCCTCACTGGCTGCTCCTTTTCTCCTCCCTGTCCCCCTAAATGCTGGAGCACCTCCAAGCTCTCCCTCCATATTCTCTCCTTGGGAGACCTCGTCCCCTCCCATGGCTTCAGTGACATCTCATCAAATCCCAAATGCTGGTCAACAGTCAGCCCAGACCCTCCTCCTGCTATAAACCGGTAAATCCGCCAGCTTACTTTGACAGAACCACCTAGACATGTTAAAAGCATCTGTTTAAAACTGAACTCAGCATGTTCCTTCCCTGTCCCTTCACCACAGTTCCTCGTTACATCAGTAAATCCCCATTATCCTCCCGGATATATGCACACACACATATATGTATTTGTTCATGTATTTAAAAAGAAACAAAGGAAAAATAAATCTAAATAATAAAAATGGTTACCCATGGGGGGAGGAGGGAATAGGATAGAGGATAACAAGATTAAAGGAAACTTCAGTGAATGAACCTTGATTATATAGTTT
Source organism: Eulemur rufifrons (assembly GCF_041146395.1). NCBI lineage: Eukaryota > Metazoa > Chordata > Mammalia > Primates > Lemuridae > Eulemur > Eulemur rufifrons. The sequence continues at coordinate 21,336,370 of NC_091002.1, forward strand.
TGACTTTGGGAAATATTGTATATAATGTTTTATATAATTAAAAAAATTAAGTCAAAAAGGAAAAGAATCCCTAAAAATTAAAAACATATTGAAGCGGCCGGGCACGGTGGCTCACGCCCGTAATCCCAGCACTCTGAGAGGCCGAGGCGGGAGGATTGCTTGAGCTCAGGAGTTCAAGACCAGCCTGAGCAAGAGCGAGACCCCGTCTCTACTAAAAATAGAAAGAAATTAGGCAAACAACTAAAAATAGAAAAAATTAGCCAGGTATGGTGGCGCATGCCTGTAGTCCCAGCTACCCGGGAGGCTGAGGCAGAAAGATTGCTTGAGCCCAGGAGTTTGAGGTTGCTGTGAGCTAGGCTGACACCACAGCACTCTAGCCCAGGCAACAGAGTGAGACTCTGTCTCAAAAAAAAAAAAAAAAGAAACACACTGAAGCAAATTAACCTAACTGTATGTTATGGTGGGAAACCTACATGGAGAAAAAAATTAACTGTTTAGTACTTTGACTGCATAGCCCTACAGGGACATATTCAAAAGCCAAAAAAGAACCACCAAGAAATCTTTAATTTCATTCTGAGTCTTACTGTTAGTAGTAAAAACCAATATAGTTATTTTAAAACTATAATTAGTATATCATAGGTGTGCAGAATAGAATTAACACAAACAAACTGCTATCTGAGAAAAGCCTGCTTGCAAAGTCCGCCTGTGGCTGGCATCTGGGAACTTAAACTTGGGTGGTTCCCACAATTCCCAGAAATGATAAGAGTGGCTCACTGTGCCTAAACTGTTCGTGCAAACATTGTGGTCTATGCTCAACACCTGCTTTCTTTCTGGAAGTGTGGAATTTTGGTGTGTGCTTATGTGACGAGTCCCCAATACAAACCCTGGGCACTGAGTCTCTAATGAGCTTCCCTGCTACACAACACTTCACACATATTGTCACAACTCCTTGCTGGGAGAAATAAGCACATCCTGTGTGACTCGACTGGGACAGAACTCTTGGAAGCTAGTACCTGATTTCCTCCAGTCTTTGCCCCATGGACCTTTTCCCTTTGCAAGGCTGCCTGGTGTCCTCTCACTGTGATAAATCATAGCTCCTAGTGAACTACTGGGGTCCTCTGACACAGTAGGATATAGCAAATAAGTCATTGTGTTATTGCTACTGGGAAACAAGATTTCCAGCATAGGATAAAGAGATACAAGACACAAGATACCAGTATAAAACCAAGTAAATAAAAACATTACACCCTTAAATTTGAATTGGAAATACCAATATGGACTCACAACTCTTTCTTTTCTTAAAAAAATGTTCATTTTCTAACTCTGTTCATTGAAAGGCCCAGAAGCAATCATAGCTCAGTAGCACCCATCACACTTTCTAGTGTTCCAACTGAGGTCACTAAATACTATTTTCCAGCTAAAAAGAACCAGAGCTTGTTGGTGAAATGACTGATTCCAAGATTGGGGCAGGAAATGTACAAAATAAGCCTGAGACATCTTATTGAGCAAGGAAGCTATTAAAGACTAATGAAGTGTGACAAAGAACAAAGATACCAACTTAAAGGGGGCCCTACTGAGCCAACTTGAGCAAAAAAAAAAAGAATTAATTAAAACATATTAAATGTATAAAAATATATATTCAAAATGATATGAAAACCAAAGATTCACAGGTCAACACTGGAGGCTGATAGGGCCTGAACTCACTACTCTGAAAACCGATAAAGGGAAAGAACCGAGTATTTATCCTGTTTTTCAGTGTGAAGAGCAGTTCAGAGTAACCATACAGGTGAGGAAAAGGTCTTCATTAAACACCTTCATTAAATTCCAGCTAACAGATGCAGAAAGAAAGAACAGACCTAAGCAATAATCATCAATGGATGCTAAAACTGTTTAGCTGACGGAGTGACAGGGATTTTATAATGGAGGGATCAGCAGACACCACCTGAACCCACCGATCTTTCCCAGAATTTCTAAATGTGTGGCAGCCAGACACCATGTGCCTGTGGATGACATGCAGTAGGAAGTACAGCACCAGCTATGAGGTGACCTGAGCCTGATCTGAATGGAATCAGGCCCCCAGATGGAACTTGCAGTTGACAGGAGATATGCGGAATGGAGAAATACGTTAAATGACACCACAGAGAAGCAATCAGCCAAGTCCTGGGAGATGTATATCATAGATGACAAAGGACCTGTTTTCTCCAACAAATCAATGTCATGAGAAAATGGGGGGGAGCACCACGAAAGTGGGTGGAAAGAGGGTGTATACTTATAGAATAAAGACACTTATATTATAGAACAAGAGTCAAAACAACAAAAAAGCCAATCTGATCATGTCATTCTCTTAAAACCCTCTGGGTCCTGTCCACACCTTTGGCTACAGCTCTCACCATGTCCCCTCTGTGCTCTGGCACATTCAACTGCATTCAGCTCCTTGAACTAGCCTGCTCCTTTATCCTCAGGCCCCCTGCACACGCAGTGCCCTCTCCCTGGAATGTTATCCTTACTCCTTGCCCACTTCACCTGGCAGAAGCCTGCCCATTCCTTCAGTCTCAGCTCACACACTGTCTCCTTGGCAGGGGGGACAGTCCAGCCCCTGCCCCAGGGTAAGATCAGGTCCCCCCTTGTTATGTGCCCTCACCATATCCTGTACTTCTTATGGGAGCACATATGGGTATTTTTGGATATCTGCCTTCCCTCCCAAGGACCTGGAGCCCCTTGAGGGCAGATACTACATCCTTCAGCAGAGTCTGACATGTAGTGAGCATTAAATAAAAATCTGCTTAACAGATACATGAACAAATAAAGTATTAGCTATGTGGTTCAATCTCGCAGGTGGGAACTTGGGGGCACACACTAAATCAAGAAGCCCAGCATGGCCCCTGCTGATCTTGGTTGTGGTGTTATCTATTGTTAGTACCCAGAACCCAACCTGGCACTCAGAGGAGCTGAGGCTCCTAGAGGAGGACTCACCGCCTCGTGGGACTTGGGGATGGGCACGATGATGGCCAGCACACAGATGAGCTGGAAGATGGCCCCCAGGAAGAGTCCATACCGTAGCAGGTTCTCCAGGAAAGTGGGCTCGGGCACCTCGGGAGGTGAGAAGTCCAGGTCGGAGGCCATGGCCCAAGCCGCCGCTGCCTGAGGTCACTTCTGATTCACCACTCTCTAGAGCCGACTTGTAAATGCAAAGGGTTAAGTGTCACGTTTCTACAACCGACTTTTAACTTGCACAAATGCACACACACACGTAAGAATATATAAAGCAATTGTGGTGAAATGGTAACAAATCTTCACTCTAATAGATGATATATGGAGAGTCATTGAACCATACTTTCAACTTTTTTGTATGTTTGACGTTTTCCAAATATAAAGTTAAGGAAAATAAATAAGCAAATGCAAAGGGAAACGCTTCAACAAAAATCTCCAATCAACATACATTTACTGAAGGTTGGCTCTGTTTCAGGCTTTGTTTATTCATTTATTTTTCATCCAGTCACTCGTTTGACAAATATTTATGGAACACCAAGCACGGAGGAGTGAGCAGAACAGACAAAACCCTGAGTCTCCTGGGCCCACGTGCTCAGGACAGGGGCAGACAACGAACACTTCGAGACGTGATATGCTAGGCAGCGATGACTGTTTTGGAAAAACTTAAGAAGGGCATCATTTTATCGTGTATAGGGTGACAGGAAGGGCCTCTCTGAAATACAGAGATGGAAATGAAATGGTGGAGACACGAAGTCAGAGTGAGACATGTGTGTATCTGAGGGAAGCACGTTCCAGGAAGAGAGAAAAGAAAGTGTAGAGGCCCCGGGTGGGGAAATGAGGCCAATACAGCCACAGAGGAGAGAGCAGGAGGGAGGGCGGAAGGAGGCGCGATCAGAGGAGTGGGGCAGACCTCGTAGGTTCCTGACACTTGCAATTTGAAAGAGTAAACTGTGAAGCTGCCGAAGGGTTTTCAGCAGACAAGTGATATGATCCAACTCACATTTTTAAATGGGGGAGGGACAATGCAGGGAGGGGGCAAAGTGGCCACAGGGAGACCAGTGACAAGGCTACAGCCAATAAGCCAGATAAGAAATGCTGGCGGCTTAAACGATGGGGCCAGTGGTGGAAGCTCCGGCCTCAGCCCACCTCTCCTCTCAGCAGGACCCCCACTCCTAACACCCTGGGCTGGAAGAACTTGCTGTGGTTCTCTAAAAGCACTGGGCTCTTTCAAAATCCCGGGCCTCTGTCCAAGCTGCACACTCTGCCAAGAATGTCCTTCACCACTCTGACTACTTGGTGAAGCCCCCACGCTACCTCCAAGCCTGAGCTCAAGTGTCACCTCCCCAACATGCCTTTCTTGTCACCCTCCCCCTCTACCATGGCACCACCAGTGGCTTTCTTCTGCCCACCCCAATGATAAAGAGGCAAATATCCTTTGGAGCCAGGCCTAGTTGGATCCAAAGTCCTTTGTGTTTTCAGAGATTTGTGCCACAATGCAATTTTCTGCTAAATCTGAGCTATCCAATAAGGTGGCCATGAGCCACAGGTGAATATTAAGACTTGAAATGCAACAAGTCTGAATTGAGATGCTAAGTCAAATACGTACCCAATTTCAAAGACTTAGTATGAAAATCAGACTGTAATATATCTCAATACTATTTTTATATTGATTACATATTGAAATGATAGGTTAAATAAATTATATTATTAAAATTAATGTCAACAAATTTTAAAAAAGAACAAAGTTGGAGGACTCACTTTATGATTTCAAAACTTACTGCAAAGCTACGGTAATCAAAATAGTATGGTACTGGTATAAGAACAGACATATAGCCCAACGGAATAGAAAAGAGAGTCCAGAAATAAACATATAGGTGGTCAATTGACTTTGAAACATGGGTGCCAAGACCATTCATGGGAAAAGGACAGTCTTTTCAACAAATGGTGCTGGGAAAACTGGATAGTCCCATGCAAAAGAATGAAGATGGACCCTTAGAAAAAAACACAGGGGAAATGTTCATGACACTGGAGTTGGGCAATGATTTCTTGCATATGATATCAAAGCACAAGCAACAAAAGAAAATATAAATACACTTCACATCAAAATTAAAAACTTCTGTGCATAACAGGACATCACCAAGAGGGTAAAAAGACAACCCAGGAAACGTGAGAAGATAGTTGTAAATCATATATCTGATACGGGTCTAGTACACAGAATATGTAAATAACTACAACAGGCTATGTGCAGTGGCTTACACCTACAATCCCAGCCTCCCACTTTGGGAGGCCAAGGTGGGAGGACAGCTTGAGGCCAGGAGTTCAAGACCAGCCTGGGCAATGGCAAGATCCCATCTATACAAAAAATAAAAAATTAAAAAATTAGCAGGGTGTGGTGGCATGTGCCTGTAGTCCTAGGTACTCAAGACGCTGAAGTGGGACAATTGCTTGAGCCCAGGAGTCTGAGGGTGCAGTGAGCTGTGATTGTGCCACTGAACTCCAGCCCGGGCAACAAAGCAAGACCTTGTCTCTTAAAAAAAATAAGAATAAAAAATTATAATACAACAACAAAAACCAGAACAAGCCAATTAAAAATGGACAAAGGTCTTGAATAGACATTCAACTATATCTTGAATATACTTGAATATATGTATATCCCCAAAAAAGATATACAAATGACCAACAAGCACATGAAAAGATGTTCAACATCATGAGTTGTTAGGGAATTGCAAATCAAAACCACAATGAGATACTACTTCATACCCATTAGGATGGTCATTATTTAAAAAAAAAAAAAAAGGAAAATAAGTGTTATAAGCGTTAGTAAGGATGTGAAGAAATTAGAATCCTCACGCATTGCTGGTGGAAATGTAAAATGGTGCAGCCCCTGTAGAAAATATTTTGGTGGTTTCTCAAAAAGTTAAGCATAGAATTATCATATGACCTAGAAAATCCACTGCTAGGTATACACCCAAAAGAACTGTAAGCAAGGACTCAGACACCAATGATCACAGCAGCACTATTCACAACAGCCAAAAGATGGAAACAACTAAGAGTCCATCAACGGATGAATGGACAAATGAATGTAGTGTATACATATGACGGAATATTAGCCTTAAAAAAGGAATGAAATTCTAATACATGATACAACATGGATGAACCTTGAAAACATTATGAACTGTGAATAAACATATGTGAAATAAGCCAGACACAAAAGGACATTGTATGATTCCACTGATACAAGGTACCTCGAATAGGCAAGTTCATAGAGACAGAAAGTAGAATAGAGGTTACCAGGGGCAAGGGGCAGGGGGACTGGGGAGTTACTGTTTAATGGGAATAGAGTTTCAGTCTGGGAAGATGAAAAAGCTCTGAAAATAGCAGTGACGGTTATATAACATTGCAAAGGCCACTGAATTTTATACTTAAAATGGTTAAAATGGTAAATTGTTATGTATATTTTACTACAATTAAAAAAAATTCACCTGTTTCTTGTTACATGTGGCTACTGGAAAATGTAAAATTACACAGGTGACCTGTATTATATTTCTGCGGGATGGCCCTGGGCTAAAGGGATTGTGCTAAAGACCTTCCTCCACCTTGGTGCTGAGGTGTCACTGCTTTGTACCATGTTTCCAACATGAAATCACTGAAGATAATAAAAATAACCTTCCAAGTAAACCAAGTGGGACTTACACAAATGAGCACTGCTTCCCTTTCAACCTGCTCAACGTCGGGAGATCACGTGCCTGGGCCAACAGGGTGGCCACTTCTCACACTGGCTCTGTCTACTTGGGGAATGGCCCTCCAAGCCGGAGGCCCTTTATTTTTATTATTTTTTTTCCCCCAGAATCCTCAGAACTGGCAGATCTTCATATTCCCAGGAAGGATTTGACTTCTGGAAAGAACCCAACATCACCTGATTCCCAGTCTGGTGAGTCAGGTGGAGCCCTGAGCTCAGGAATACCATTTTTGGTCAAATACAAGATGACGCTCAGACTCTAGGCGGATTATTTGAGGAGGCTCATAAACTGGCCCTGAAGCAAATGCCAAGGGGGTTGCAAGAACAGCTTCACTGGAAGAAACATACAGCCTCTACAGGGCACCATCGCGGGAACACCAAGGTTTAAAACAGCGTTCTCATTTTTTCACAGTTACACCTCATAAAGTGTACATTTTTAAAAATGCTCTTGGCTCCAAGCCTTACGCTTAAGGCTGTAACAAGCCTACAGGGGGTACAAATACACAGATTTATTAGTTTAACAGCAACATTGTTATAAATATTTGCAGTGACACAACAGAAAGATGGGGCAGGGGTAAGGAAGGGACAGGCACAAACTCTACTATCAGCAGGTAGCTGGCTACGCTTGGGGCAAATCTCTTGACCCCCCCCCCCCCCACCAGACTTGAAGTTCTCACGAGCTGAGCAGTATCAATGATACCTATTCAAACTTATAACACATCTAGGCTTTTTAAAATGGCAATTAGGCAATATATATCAAGAGCCATAAGAGTGATTATATCCTTTGATGGAATTACTTACTTCCTAGAATTTACAGTAAGGAAACAATTCAAAAGAAGAAAACGTCTCCAGGTACAAAAAAGTTCATGGCAGTGCTATTCATAATAATAAAACAGGAAGCAACTAAAGTGTCCAACAATAAGAAAGCAATTAACTCAATTATGATACATCACAGCATAATCCCCCTTCACTAAAATGGCGAATGTAAACATTTTGTATCAGGTCAGTGGAAAGTCATTCCAAAATAATATTAATTTAAAAAGTAAGCAATTGTATAAACACTGTGAATGGAACCATCTATAAGCCGATTTCACTGGCTAAAGATCAAAAGAGGGCACAGGAAAATGTAAATAGTTGCCATTAAGGTGAAGGAGTCCCGAGCTGTAATTTTTTGGAACGTTATTGAAACAATTTAAAAGAAATACAATTTAAAAGAAATTTAAAAGATACAATTAAAAGAAATCTATGCCCTATCTACTTTCTTCACAAGACTTTTGTTAGGGTAGAATGAAGCACTGTCCATCATTTTCTGCAATGATGGAAATTCTGTATTTGTGATCTCCAAGCGGTAGCCACCAGCCACATGTGGCTATTGAGTACTTAAACGTGGTTACAGAGGAACTGAATTTTTAATTTAAATTTTATTTAACTTTAATTAATGATAAATGGCCACATGTGGCCAAAGGCTCCCTCTTGGACAGCACAGGTGTAATAGGAGGGTGGTTGTAAAAAGGTTCTGGAAAACATGAAATGCTCTACACATACTGTGTATGCTTTAAAACTCTCATCTAGTTTTCTCTGCACCTCTGTGCTTTACTTCCCAGCCTGCCTGCCAGGACTTCTGGGTTTTCCTTTACTGATTACAGAAGTCACAGAGTCCCACTCATCCTTTAGAACCCTTAAACTCCCTGTGACAGGCTTTGTTGTCCCCTGCCATTGCCACCGCAACACTAGCAGCGAGCAGATTGTATGCTAGGTGTTGTGCATCACACTTCACAGTCAGCATCTCACTTCATGACCACTCTGGGAGGTACTACTAACGAGAATGAGGAAACCAAGGCTTGGAGAGATTGCATGACCCACCCAGGGATAACTTGGCTGGTACGTGGCAAACTCAGGATTCAAATGGGCTGGCTCCTCCAGAGCCCGCACTCTTAACCAAACTGCGGACTGTGACCCGTTGGTGAACCATGAAAACCATTTAGGGGGCTGCACCCAGCACTTTTTATTAGCCAGCACTTTATTCAATTAAATAAATGGCAATAGAAAGTATCAGAGTGCATCACATTAGTAAGGGCCAAGTATTCTGTTCTGAAACTTTTTAAATATGTATCTATATCCAAATATGTATGTCCTGGATCGAGGTTTTTTTTTTTTTTTTTTTTTTTGGAGACAGAGTCTCACTCTGTTGCCCGGGCTGGAGTACCGTGGCATCAGCCTAGCTCACAGCAACCTCAAACTCCTGGGCTCAAGCAATCCTCCTGCCTCAGCCTCCCGGGTAGCTGGGACTACCAGGCATGCGCCACCATGCCCGGCTAATTTTTTTTTACATATTTTTAGTTGTCCAGCTAATTTCTTTCTATTTTTTTAGTAGAGACGGGGTCTTGCTCTTGCTCAGGCTGGTTTTGAACTCCTGAGCTCAAATGATCCACCCACCTCGGCCTCCCAGAGTGCTAGGATTACAGGCGTGAGCCACCGCGCCTGGCCCTGGATCGAGTTTTAAAATGTATTTATTGTTTGAGAAATATTACACTGAAATTGTGCTTTTTACTTGATCCACTGTAATCTCTTGGACAGCAGGGACTCTGGGTCCATCTTGAGTTTATCCCAGGGCCTGACTCATACATTTTTGGTAAATGACGAAGCCTGTGCCTCTGTTTCCACCTTTAAAGCAAGAGCAACCAACTGCGTCACTTAACAATGAGGAGGAGGAGCTGAGAGGGCAGAGCAGACTATCCTGGTCTCTAGCCCTGTGATGCTCCAGATTTGCTTTAAGGGCAGAGATTTTTTTTTACATATATATTGGGGGACTCTCATACCCCTACTAGAATTTAATAAAAAGTGCATACTCATTTATTACCAAACATGGCAAATACTTTCATGAAGTTACTGGACACTTTGAGGCTCATACCTGAATACCAGACACTGGTGGACTGAGACAGTCATTCACTGGACACATATTTATTATCCACTATGCGGCAGGCACTATTCCAGTCCCTGCCATGGAGTTTCTAATTGGAAGCCCTCAAAGCACGCACATACACATATAATGTAATGTCGGGGGTATTACAAGAAAATATAAAGGAAGGAGCAAGAGGGTGCTATTTTACATGAGGTAGTCAAGGAAGGGTCTCTCTGAAAATGTGACAGAGGCCAAAAGCAAGCAAAGGAATAAGTCATTTAAATATCTGCTAGAGTATCCCAGGATAAAGGAACAGCAAGGGCAAAGGTCCTGAGGTAGGAATGAACTTCACAATCAAGGAGAACAGGACAGAGCAAGCTGCAGGCCATTATAAGGACTTTGGCTTTCTCCCTGAGTGAAAGAGGGACTACTGGAAGGTTCTTACATGATCTGACTCATTTCAATATGGTCCCTCCGACTGCTTTGTGGACAACAGACTATAGGGGGACAAGAGTGGAAGCAGGGAAACCAGTTAAGAACCTACTTTAACAGTTAAAAGAAATGCCTGCACCTCAGTGGTAGCAGTGGACGTGGCAGATTCTCAAGTTATAGATATATTTTGAAGAGAGAGCCAACAGGATTGCTAAAGTGAGATCTAAAAGAAGTTAAAAATAATCCCGGGAGGAGGGGAAACTATTCTGTAAGACACTGTAATGATGCATATAAGACATTAAGCATTTGTCAAAACCCATAAAACTTTACAGCAAAAAGAGTAAACTTTAATGTATGCAAATATTTTAAAAATCACATAGATCAGGGTATCCCAGGACGGAATGCAGAATGTGACATTCTGAATCTAAACATATTAATAACTTCATTGAAGAGATGGGGGAATAAGATGCTGACCTAAGTAACTGAAAATCAGTGGACTCTGTACAACTAAAGGCAAAAGGAACCGTACATATGCGTTGTACTCTAGTTGATAAAGTTGTTTCCCACAGGGGACACAGGTGAACAATTCTAAAAACCAGTATACATGTATACTGGAATTGAATGAACAATTAATTAAATGTCTGGTGCATGGTGGGAGTCAGGTTTGTCACAGTGGAGTGGGAGGTTACAGGTAAGCAAGAGAAGGATACTACAATAATCCATGTGGTAATGGATGAGAGTTGGAGACATCAGTTATATTTACCTTAATATAGATACAGGTGGTTACATATAATAGGAATATTTATACATATATATCTCTTGCTCTGTCCACTAAGAGGGCCTAGAAGAAAGCACACTCAGTAGCAATAAGCAGACCTCACGCCCAGATTTTGGTTTCTAGGCCATTCTCCAACAAAAAGAACCAGGGCTCTTTGGGAAATGGCTAATTCTAGGACTGGGGCAGAAATATACAAGATGAGCCTGGAGTAGAAAGAGCTCAACAAAACAAAAAACACATGGGCAGGGGAGCACGTCAAAGGGATACAGGAGCCAACTGAAAGAGCCCCCAATGGCCAAAGCTGAACAATCTGAGCAATGAAATTAAGTAGTACTGGATTATAATCCAAAATATAAAACAAACATTAATAAGTTCACACTGATATAAATAAATGACTGAATAAGTAAATAAACAAATGAAGAATAGACAAATTTCCCATGGAGAAGAATTCCAAATAATTTATATAGATACCCTGCCTTTAAGTGTGAGGTATAACTCCACACTACTCCAGTGTGGGCTGTACATAATGACTGTCTTCCAAAAGTTCAGTATGGAAGCGGGCAGGGAGGAACAGGAAAAGTAACTTTACGGTGGAAAAGCTTGACTACTACCTCAAGTCAGGTGATCCAAGTTAACATCAACAGTGATAACTCATACTGATAGCATGGACCCTTGTTATGATGTGATGAGCATTTTACCTCTGTGGTCTTCCTCTCCAAAACCCATGACCCTAGACAACTGCCAAATGAGGGTCATTCTGCAAATATCCTCAAAACTGTCAAGTTCATCTAAAATAAGGAAAGTCTGGCCAGGAACAGAGGATCATGCCTGTAACCTCAGCACTTTGGGAGGCCAAGGTGGGAGGATCTTTTGAGGCTGGGAGTTCAAGACCAGCCTCGGCAACATAGCAAGACCCCTATGTCTACAAAAAGAAAAATAATTAGCCGGGTGTGGTGGCACATGCCTGTAGTCCTACCTAATCAGGAGACTGAGGCAGGAGGACTGCTTGAGCCCAGTAGTTCAAGGCTGCAGTGAGCTATGACCACACCACTGCACTCCAATCTGGGTGACAGAGATCCTGTCTCTAAAAAAAAAAATAAAGAAAAGAAAACAAGGAAAAGTCTGAGAAATACCATAGGAAGAGGGCCAAAGAAGACATGACTGCTAAATGTAATGTGGTACCCTAGATAGGATATTGGAACAGAAAAAGGACATTAGGGGAAAACTGATGAAATATGAATAAAGTATGTACATTATTTAATAATAATGTATCTATATTGGTTAATTGTGGCAAATGTACCATACTAATGTAAGATGTTAATAATAGGGGAAACTGGGTGTGAGGTATATGGGAACTCACTGAAGTATCTTTGCAATAACTCTGTACATCTAAAATTGTTCTGAAATAAAGATTGAGGGAAAAAAGAATGGGTCAACATTTCAAAATACATAATAATCACTGAAACACGTGGTTGCCAGAGGCTTCACCATCTTCCAATGTTGTATAGTGTGTTGGTAGGGGATTCCTGACTTCTAATGAAGGGATTTTAAATTCTGTTCTGCGAATTCAACTGAAACAGGCTGGGGAATAGAAAACCATTATCAGGAGTTACTGCCTTACAGCAATGGCTGTACACCCAAACCCATCCCAATATAGCAAATTCCCAAGAACTGCTCAAAACTGGGTTAGAATTTTGTCCTATGGAAAGCTAAGCCATTTCTCAGAGCGGAGTCACAACTGGTAGCCAATAGGCTGAAACTGATATGCAGATGTCCTGCAAAATATATTTATTAATCCAAATTTGTTGCCATCATTTTAAAAGTATGAAATTTCTCACATTCATTTCCCGCTTCTCTTAAAAAGAATTCTTAAAACAAACACGCACTGTGCACCTACTATGCTCTTTACATTCACCATCTCATCTTGAGCCAGCATGCCCATTTTACAGAGGAGAAAACTGAGAACCAGAGAGGAAAAGTGACTTGCCCACGGTAACACAGCAATATGGAGCACACTCAGGGTTCGAACCCCGGCCAGACTGACTCCGGAGCTCTGGCTCCTCCTAATGCTCCACCGTGGGAGGAAAGGCCCTGGTACGGCCTTGAGGAGCTCTAGGCTCTGGCCCAGGCTCTGCACTAAAGCTCTAAGCGGCACCTGGCGAGGCCCTCCACCTCCCACCCTAGGACTCAAATTCCCCTCTGCAAGTAACTTTCTAACGAGCACCATGGGAAGTTATTCACGCCCGCGGAGCGACGCCCGGGCCCCCCGAGTAGCGCCGCCGGGGACAGACGGGCCAAGCCACCGGGCCGGAACCCGCCCCTTCCCTCGGTTCCCGCCGCACCGCGGACTCCGCCCCGACGCCAAGCCGCGGCCCAGCTGCCGGCGCCGCGAATCTCACCTCCCGCGCCGCCGCGCCGCTCCCCCGGAAGTGGATCCCCGCAACCCCGGGTCCCGGAAGTGACGCGCCCTGAGCAACCGGCGGACTCAGCTCCGCCCGCGTTGCTAGGGTTGTGGCGCGAGTGCTGGGTTATGGCGCGAATGCTGGATTTTTGTCCGAGTTTTGTCTTTGCTCTGTGGATTTGAGCTGGAGGGAGAGGTCTGAGGAAGCGAAATCCAGTCCCTGTTGATTCTCCAAGCTTCTTCATCACTCAGCCTAACTCACCAAACATTTATAGAAGCCTTAATTCTAATGCCAGGCCCTGAGCTAGGAGCCTAGTATGCAAAGGGGAGACAAAGACATCTTATAATTCAAACTGAAGCAAATCATTATCATTCATTCAAAAAGCATTCACCAAGCACCTACTCTGTGACTTGTGCTGGTCTCTGGGGGTACAGTGCAGAACCAGACAGATGCAGTCTCTGCCTTCGCGGAGCTTACCGTCTGTTGGAGGGAGACAGACTAAAATAATTAAACGAACATGTAATCATACAATGTGATTAGTGTTTGGAAGGCAAAGAACGGGGTTCCATGGGGTGGGATGGAATGGATGAGGCAAGTAATAGACGGAAAGGAGACCTAGTTTAGCTGGTGGTATCAACCTCTTTAGACCCAGGTGATTCTTGGCTCCTGGTATCCAAGGCCCTTGTGTAGTCCCCTCCCACAGTGAATGGGGCTGACATGTGTAATCCATAGGCTGTTGTGGAATTCATGGAGCATGAGTTCCAAGATAAAGTCATAGAAGACATTGCAACTGCTTTGCTCTTTCTTGATCACTCACAGGGAATCCATGTTGTGAGGACACTCAAGCAGTCCTATGGAGGGGTTCACATGGGTGGTGACTAAGCCTCCTGCCTAAAACCAACTCCAGTTTGCCAGCCATGTGTGTGAGCCACCTTCAGAGTGGATCCTCCAGTCCTAGTTGTAAGATTTTTGGATAGGCGGCCAGAGAAAGAAAGACGAGCAGAGTTGAAAGGGTTAAGCAATGAGGCTTTATTGGAGCGCTCCCAGCCAAGGTTCACGGATCCCAGGAGAGAGAGGGGCCTGAGAAGTTGCGCTGCCCAGAAGTTTTGTGTGGGCTTATATATGTTTTAAAGCTGGGAGATAGGGGGTTTTCGGTGAAGAGAGTTAGAAATTTTCCATTACAGTTTTAGGGTGGGTATTGAGAACTAGGAGGGGCTGGTGGTATGTATAGATTCCAGGAACCGAGACCCTTATCGGGGTAACCATCCAGGTGTGGCTATTCTTTAACTTAGCTGGGCCTAGCAGGCATTGTTTTCAGCAAGTCTCGTGGGCTTCTTCTTTTTTTTTCATTAGGGAGGGGAGGGGTGCCCGCCACCAGCCTTACACTAATCAAGCCTTCAAATGACTATGGCCCTGGCCAAAATCTTTAATATAACCTCATGAGAGACCTTGAGCCAGAAACACCCAGCAAAGTCACTTGAATTCCTGACCCACAGAAATTGTGAAACAATAAATATTATTGTCTTAAGCTCCTAAGTGTCAAGCTAGTGCGTCATACAGCAGAGATAACTAATATCATACATAGAGGGTCAAGGAGCAGAGGTTGGATGCTTGAGATTCAAAAAAGAATGAGACTTATTTTACCCTCAAGGCATGTACTCTTTCTTAGAAAACACAAGCAGAAATAATTTGCTCAACATTCACTAATCCCATGACATATGAGATGGTATGGGGGATCCAAAATACATAATTCATTCCTTCATTTATTCATTCAACAAATGTTTATGGAATCTCTACTCTGGAACATGCACTATGAAACTGGGAAGCCGATGGTGGGTAGGTAGGTCCCTACCCTAACTGTGCTTATAGACTAGGGGTTAAAGTCTGTCACACCCACTAATCGTTCACACAGATAAATGTATACTTACAAACCATGGGATGTGTTGGGAAGAAAGAGGAGGGAACCACAAGAGAACAGATAACACGGGAGATACAGTCGAGAAAGGGTGATCAGAGAAGGCCTTCATGAGGAGGTAACATTTAAGGTAAGAAATGAAGAATGACTAGGAATTGGCCCAGCAAAGAGAAGGCGGAAAAAGCACAGTAGGAGTTGGAAAGGCCGGATTGTAGGAAAGGGCACAAGAGCACAAGACTAGCTGAGGGGGTGAAGCTGAGGCCTGAAGGGTACAGACATTTAGGACAGGACCGTGGTACTTGCCCTGGAGGACCTCACTGTGTGATGTGGATGAGGAGAGTGTTTTATGGGTTGAACTGTGTCCCCTAAGAAAGGTATGTTTGAGTCCTAACCTCCAGTACCTCAGAATATGATCTTATTTGGAGATAGGACCTTAACAAAGGTAATCAAGTTAAAATGAGGTTGTTAAGGTGGGCCCTAATCCTGCATGACTGGTGTCCTTATAAAAAGGGGAAATTTGGACACAGATGCACACAAAGGGAGAATGTCATGTGAAGATGAAGGCAGATACCAGGGTGATGTTTCTATAGCCCAGGAGCACCAAAGAATGCCAGCAAACCACCAGAGCCTAGGAGAGAGGCATGGGACAGATTTCTCATGGCCCTCAGAAGGTTCCGGCAGACATCTTGATTTCAGATTCCCAGCCTCCCGAGCTGTGAGAAAATAAATATCTGCTGTTTAAGCCACTCAGTTTGTGGTACTTTGTTACAGCAGCCATAGCATACTAATTAATACCTGTGTGCAGGTGCTTTGAAACTTGTTATTCTCTGTATCCAAAGGTAAAAGATCCCCAGTGTGACTGCTGCAGGCACAGCTACTTGCTCACTCTCTGGAAGCTATGGAGGCCTGCAGCCCAGTTTTGCTCATCTCTGTGTCCTGCATGGCTCCATTAGTGCCACAGCATAGTGGAGAGCTGTGTGGAATGCTTGTTCCTATCCATAATATCTATGTGAGGCACAGTGTCTGCACTAGGAAGGAGAAAAAGTTGAAAAATCCATGGTCTGTGCTCTGAAAAAATTTTTCTAAACTAGATTAACACTTGACTGGGTGAGCCAGTTTTGTAAGTATTAATTGTAGTGGCCATTTATTGTGTATTCACTAGGTGCCAAGAACTTTACAAATATCAGTGTTTCCCCCAGCATCCTTATAAAGTAGGTATTACTATTTGCATTTATGGGTGAAAAAACCTAGGGCTGGAAATGGTAAGCAACTTCCCTAGGAGACCGTGTGCTTAACCATTGCACTACCCAGCCAATCTGTGCAAGCCAGATGAGTGCTGCAGCCTCGAGAGCTCCAGGAAGACAGGAAAGATCCACAGGTATCTGGGAAGCTTTCATGAGGGAAGCAGCTTGGTGTGGATCCCAAATGATGGGCTGGATTGGATATAGGGAAAGGAAAATAGAAGTGCAGATTTGCTTTTCCGAGTCTTTGCCTTTGTTGGTCTCTCTGTCTCGAATATTCTCTGCTCCTGGCGCTTCATAAGACAGGCTCCTTCTCATCTCTCAGCCCAAGTATCACCTTCACAAGGCTTCCCTGATATCCTTTGTAACTAATTGCTTTCCTTTTTTTGTATACATTTTTTGTAGAGACAGAGTCTTGCTATGTTGCTCAGGCTGGTCTCAAACTCCTGGCTTCAAGCTATCCTCCCACCTTGGCCTCCCAAGGTTCTGGGATTACAGGCGTGAGCCACTGCTCCTGGATGAAGCCTGATTGCTTTTCCTAAAGATGGCTGCAGCGGTATTTGTCATTCTGCATGCTCTTGACTGCTCTGCGCAATAGACTACCGTGGAAGAGATGCTGTGTCAGTTTCGAGCGTGGCACTTACCTGGCCTGGCAGTTAGCCACCATGCCAGAAGTACGACTGCCCTGAGACCACCGAGCTGTGAAAAGCCCAGACCATGTGGCGAGAAAGTCCAGGGAGCATCAGGCATCAGACTCGAGAGTGAAGAAGCCGTCTTGGAGACGTGGAGACGTGGATATGTATGTGACAAAGTAAATGTGGTAGAATGTTAAGCGTAGAATCTAGGTGGTGGATATCATGTTTGTTGTACAAGTCTTTTGACTTTTTTGTAGATTTGAAATTTTTCATTATAAAATTTTGGACAGTAAAGAAACCATTTTGGAAGTGCATTCTCCAGCCTCTGCCATCCCAGCAGACACCACATGGAACAGAGATGGCCCCCAGCCCAGCCTTACCCAGATCCCTGACCCGCAACTCATAAGCACCGTAAGTGAGTATATTAAGCCTCTAAGTTGTGGGGTGTGAATAACAGAAACTCCCTTTCTAAGCAAACCTCCCTTGCTCTCTTTCACAGCTCCCTGCCTGTTTCTTTTATTGCAGTTACCACAATCTGTAATTCTCTTGTCTGTTGACCTATTTATTAACAGTCTCTCCCCCACTAGGATGTAATCTCCGCTTCCTCTGTTCGCTCCTGTCTCCCAGCACCTAGCACACTGCCTGGTTCTTGTAGGTACATATGAATGTTTGTTGAGTGACTGAGTAGGACCAGGAGATGTAGCCCCTCTGAAGAGTAGTGTGAGAGAATATTGAGTTCATAGAGCGGGGGCCAAGCTGGTATTCGTTACTTGGGCTGCTCAACCTCTGGGCTGCCCTTTGTGGGAACCCCAGGAAGTAGGGAGATATGGCAGATGAATGGGGCGGACACCCCCTCTCTCCAGTACCTGCTGGAGCGTGGACACTAGACCTGACCGTGACCAGTCAGAAGCTTCCACCCCCAACTCTAACTTCAGAGGCAGAGATGCCAGCTGCAAGGGCCAGTCAGAGGCAGTGGTGAGTCCAGGGCCTTGTTCAGAGCAGGTGGCTCTCCCAAGCAGGATCTTGGCCACACCTGACCTTGGGTGGTTCCTACCTGAGCCTGGTGCCACAGTGTCCCCAACAACTCCTTCTCGCCTTAGGTTCAGCCCTAACGTGAAACCAAGAATGCTGATCGTGGTGGATCCTGCCGAGTCTAGAATGCAGGACCACAACAAGGAACCGTTCTTCTCCAGGCAGTGGGGCGATGTTCCATGTTCCAAAAAGGCCGAGGACATGTTCATCTTGGAGCCAGCGGGGTCCAGACAGCAGTGGGGACTCGCCACATTGCAGGCTCTTTCTTTGGGACTCCAGAAGCCTCATAGCAGATCACCAACTTTGATCGTGCGTGGCCTGCTGGCCTCTTGCTTCCTGCAAGGTATGGACTCAGGGCTGGATTCCATGCTGGTGTGCCTGTAAATCCATGGTGCCCAGGTCCTATTCCTGTGCTCCAGAATCTTCCAGCAGTTCTGCTGCCAGAGGACAGGTTCACCTGGCAATGCTGGGCTCCTTAGAGAGGGCATCAAACAGCATTTCCGTCAGACGATAGATCACATGTCAACACTTCAGAGGGTCTGCCCTTCCCAAGACAATCCAAACACCCTGATCTGTTCTTGAGACCCAAGATTTCCCACTGTTCTGAAATCTGACAAGCTTCATTCAGCAGACATCTGTTGAGCACCAACTGTTTGTAGGATAAACCCTGGGGACAAAACCTTGGGCTTTGGTGGGGTGAGAGAGGCATAGAAACAAACTAATATGATAGGAACTTTGGAGTTCTACAAGGGAAGTGTGTAGAGTGACAGGGGAACCCGGGAGAAGCATCAGACTCTGCCTTTGGCAATCACAGAGGACTGCCCAGAGTAGGTGGCATTCAATCTCCATGACAAGGGGACAGCAGAAGCAAAGATTCAGGCCAGGACTCACTCTCCCAGGTCCCCTGAGGAGAGGCTCCAGAACTTCATCTCTCTGAAGTGCTTTTAGTCGTGAAAGCAGCACAAACTTCCCGGGCATCCAGCATCTGGCCGGGATTAATGACCTCCACATTTATTAAGTGCCCCATTAAACTTGGTTCTGACTGACAGCGCAGTTGTCTCCCTGGGTTAAATCCACGCTAAATATTCAATTATACACAGCACAAGCTGAATCATTTTTGGTTCTGGGGATTAGTCCGCTTGTCCTGTGAAGGCATTTTCCAGTTGAATAATGATGGTACTTTTAATTGTGTGGTGTTTTCCTCTTGAGGGATTTTAAGCCGGACCGTCTCCCAGAGGGAGAGAGAAACTGGGTGTCATCACCTCCATTTTGTGGTTGGATGAACTCAGTAAAGAGATCTGGCCCCCGTCACATAAGCTGGAATTTTACTCCTCCTTCAGGGCTCAGCTCAAATTACCTCCGCCTTGAAGATTTTTCAGTTCCCTCATCAGAATTTCCAGGCAGCAAGCATATGGCACCGAAAGCAGCTCTGGCTTAAGAAAAAAATGGCCGAGACCTCACTGCACGCAGGGCCCTGCAATGGACACTCGTCCTGCGTTCACTCACTTGATCAGCAATCCCAAGGAAGTGTGTTCATGTTACAGCTGGGGAAACTTAGGCATGGAGAAGTTGAGTGATGGGTTTAGGATTATACGACAAATAAGTGTTAGAGTCAGAAGTCAAAGCCAGGTCACCAAGTCCATTGTCTTAACCACACAATCCTGGTCCATTCATTTGTTCATTTATCCAGCAGGCATTTATTGAGCACCTACTATTTGCCCAGAGCTTGCTATGAGTATAGTACTTGCTAGGGATGCAAGTGTGAGGAAAACATGGTCCTTGCCCTAACAAAGCTGACTGTCTAGCAAGGAAGACAGATTTAAAACACTTCTACAAACGATTATTTTATTACATATCAGGCATCAGGCAATGTTAACAAAATTTAACTGAACTAGTTAAGACATTAGTAAGACAGGAAAAGAAATCAGGTCTCTGATGGCTCTTTCTTTTCTATAATTCAGGGGTCAGTCAATTCTTCCTTTTTTCTTACATTCTATAGCTAAGCAATGTCTGAGGATGCCAACGTTGGCTTTGGGAACTTCCACAGGTCACCTCCCTGTATGAATCACAGCTTTTCCAGCTGTAAAACGAGGATGAACATAGCAAAAAGCTAGAAGCAACCCAAATGTCCATCAACAGGGGGCTGCTTAACTAAATGGTCGTACATCTGCACTGTGGGATAGGGAACTGTTAAAAAGCAGCAGGCGACTCTAAATGCTGGAGAAGGATCCCTAAGACATACTGAGTGAAGGAAGCAAGGTACAGGGCAGCGGGTATGCAACGCTGCCATTTGTGCAAACAAAAAATGGAGAAGGAGGTAAGGGAACATCCTGACCCATGAACAGGCTGTCTCAGTACGGAGGTACAAAAAAAATGTAATGGGCCAGGCACGGTGGCTCACGCCTGTAATCCTAGCACTCTGGGAGGCCAAGGTGGGAGGATTGCTTGAGCTCAGAAGTTTGAGACCAGCCTGAGCGAGAGCGAGACACCGTCTCTACTAAAAATAGAAAAAATTAGCTGAGCATGGTGGTGTGCACCTATAGCCCCAGCTACTCAGGAGGCTGAGGCAGGAGGATCACTTGAGCCCAGGGGTTTGAGGTTGCTGTAAGCTAGGCTGATCCTACGGCACTCTAGCCCAGGCAACAGAGCCAGACTCTGTCTCAAAATAAAAATAATAATAATAAATTAAAAAAAAAGAAAAACAGGTAATGGGACCCCCCAGGAAGGGAGTTGGACACCAGAGTTGTGAGGGGACTTAATCTCAATGTGTCCCGATTTGTACCTTTTGAATTTTGCACTCGGTGCATGTGCCTTCTTGGAACATGAATTAATCAATTCAAGAAATTTTTAATACATTTTGATGAGGATAAAAAATGCAGTCCAATAGCGCTGCTCACATCAGCTACCTCCTGATATTATCATTAGTTTCAAAGGAGAGGTCAGATGTGGCTGCCTCTTGGAAAATCTAAAACGATTAGAACGTGTCTTGCTCCTAATGAGATGAGAGAGTAATGAGGGGCCAAACGGAGACGAGGAGAAAAGAGGGGGAAAAGACAAAAGAAACAAAGAGGCCGTGCGTAGGAGGAATGACCTGCAGAGTGAAAATCCACAATTACTCTGGTACCACTGAGACCCCAAAGCAGTTGTGCTACCTGCCTCTTTCAGCCAGCTGCCAGGTTGCCATGGTAATGTAATAGCCTGTGATAAGCTTATTTTTGATTCTGAATACGTTAAAAAAAAATAAAAGCCAGTAGGCTGCAGATGGGCAAAAATGAGCAGAGAAGGTGTCATTTGAATGAAGGCATCAGGGCGATCCCCGCTAGAAAACTGGCAGGGTTGGCCTTAGCCTGCATCTGTACCTCCTGCAGGGCTGGTTAAAACACAGATTGCTGTGCTTTTCCCCCAGTTCCTGATTCAAGAGGTCTGGGCTGGGGCATTTCTACCAAGTTCCCAGGAGGCATGGAGGCTACAGATTGGGGACCACATCTGGAAAACCACTGTCCTATGTGATCTCCAACTCAGGATCCTGCAGGCTTTGGGCCCCCTTGGACCTGCCCTGGGCACATCCATCCTCTCCATTTGCCTCCTTTGTTAACTAAGTAGCTACATCAGCCTAACTCGAGGAGGGCACAGCACTGGCTGTGACGGAGGCCAAAGCACCTGGTGGGCCCGGGGCACAGAGGCCAGTTTCCAAGGCAGAGGCCAGTGCCCCATACAAGCAATTGTATGGGAAGTTTGGCCAGCATTCCCGCTGCCTTTGCCAGAACTCTCTTGTGGGGCCAATTAACTGGGTGTGATGGCCAACAGGTGCCACCGAGCGGAGGAAAGGCGGCTGCCAGTCAAGAATGTAGCTGAGCAAGGGCCAGAGCTGGCTGGAGAGAACTTGAAAATGACAGAAGCCAAATCTTTAGGCACTGTAATGTACCTCCATGGGATCCTGATTCCCCGTAGATGTAGGGTTGGGCAGACAAGTCTGAACACCCAGCCCCATCCAGCACACACGTGTGCTGAGTGAGAAAGCTGCTAGGAAGAAAAGAATGCAATATTAATGACAGGCCCCTCAGAATTCGGGATATCTTGTACCTTTAGCAGATATTTATAGAGTCCCACCTATGTGCCAGGCACTATGCTCGGTGCTACCCACATAGGCAATAAGCCAGACGTGGCCCCACCCTCGCGGAGCCTGCCTTTAAGTGAAAGAAACAGATGTTGTTCAAAGACTCACACAATTGAGTTGTGCTGTGGTTGCACAAGTGAAAGATCTTTGTTTTGAGAAATAATGCTGAAATAGTTAGGAGCGAGGAGGCAAAGGATCTGCAAGTTATTCTTAAGTGGTTCAGAAAAAAATAACAAGCATATACAATATTCTCTCCATATGCATGATTGTATGTATAATCTATGCAGAGATAGAGACAAGAAGAACGGCAAAGCCATTGTGACAAAACGTTACCAATTGTTGAATCTGGGCAAAGAGTATGTGAGAGTTCTTTGTATTATTCTTGCAATTTTGCTAAAAGCTTGAAGTTATCTCAAAGGTAGAATTTTAAAAGAACCATGAAAAATACATGAAAAATTATCATAGCAATGAGTGCAATTTTCGAAAAGTGCATAATGGTGTAAAATGGAGAGGTTCGTCTTAGATGGGGAAGCCACGGAGTGTGTCCTGGAGGCAGCGGGTCTGAGTGGAGGTCTGAGCAGGAGTCGGCGAGGGGAAAAGAGGTGCTTTACAGGCAGAGGACACAGCCCCGGCAGAGGCTATGCAGTGGGAAAGAGCAGAGCACGTCGGAGGAACTGAAAACAGAAATCAGAGCAGCTGGAGCCGAGAGCCGCGGCAGCCCCCTTCCCCGCGTGTCTGCAGGGGCCGGTCGGAGGGCAGGCTGTCAGGACGGGGCTCCCTTCTGGCCCAGGACGGGGTCTGTTTTGTTTCGCCCCTACCCTTTCTGCTTCACGTTCTTGTGCATCTTCCTCTGGCTCCCATCCAGCCTCAGTTCTCAAAACTGTCCTCAAATGCAGTTCTCCAGGCCAAGGTCCCAGAATCCCAGCAACATATGGCAATTTGACCCAACAGCCTCTCCCAGCCTCCTCCCCTTTAGCTCCATCTCAGCCCCAAATCCCTGGTCACTGTCCATCAAGCCCTGTACCTGCCATTAGAACAAAGCAAACACGTCGGGCTGTCATTTCAACTTAGTTCTACAGTTTGCTTCCTGGGCCTCAGGCAACAGACTCCATGTGCAGATGGCTCCGTGCAGTTTCCATGTGCTCCCCGTCCCCTGCCGATTTCCGGAGCGCTCACATAGAGCTGCCTTTCGGATTTTCTCTGGGGTAGGGGGGTCAGCCAAGAGCTACCCTGGGTGATTTTGAAGCACAAACCTGCATAATAAACGCATGGCGTCTCCGTGGCATCCTTCATCTAGGTTATCCAAGCATTTTGCAGATGCAGTGTCATGTTGAACCCAATCCTAGTAATACTTTTGAAATCCCAGGAAATGAGCACCATTTTACTAGCTATTCATTGCATCAGGGGACTCAGAGCTTAAAGGAAACTATAAGGTCTTATGATTTAACACCCTCATTTTATGGATCAGCCCAGGGAAGTGTAATAACTTGCCCAAGGTCACAGAGCAAGTTCATAGAGGAGCTGGACCTAGAAATCAGGTTTTCTGATGCCCAGCAGAAGGTCAGTGTCCACGATAACCAGTCAATAAACAACATCCAGGACCTCTGGGAAGCTAAGATTCTGAACAGCGGCAGCCTAACAGCCCTTAGCTCTGAAGCGAACAGTGTGTACGGCCTCAGTGGGAAGTGAGCCCCACGGATGTGTCTTGTTGCATTTAGCATTGCTGTACTCCTGTTAATTTTATCCGTTTGGTTTCACTTTAGCCCGGGTTCCTATTTCACATTTATGACTAACGATCCTTGCATGAGGATAAAGGGAAGTCAGAAATAAGAGTATTTCTTTTGTACTCTGCAAATCTTTCCGGACTTTTTTTTCCCCTTTATAACATTTCCTTTCCAGAGCCAGACAAGCTTCTCAAATCTCCTGCATTTCCAATCGCCTGTTCTCCTTGGCTGTAATTATCTTGGGGAAATTTAAATTCCTTATCACGGCTTTGTGACAATGCTGGCTCGAGATAAACAAGCCCCACTTCCATTCTGAGGTCTTGTCAAATTGTCCTCAATAGGTTCCCTTAATAGGAACTATTGTTACATTTTTATTAAAGGGGCGATAATGGGATTGTGATTGTGTTAAAGAAAGAGCCCTTATCTTTTTGAGATACATATGAAATATTTATAGATGAAATGAGAGGAAGTCTGGGCTTTGCTTCAAAATATTCTAGTGACAGTAGATAATGAAACCTACTCCCCATGCACTAGTCTCTGCCGCCTTGTCCTTCCTGCAAGTTCTTTTTGCTACGTCTTCCTCACCTCCACCCTCTCACCCCAATCTTCGAATCTGTTTATTTTGTACCTGGGGATAGGATTTGCCTCCTGGAGACTCGGCAGAGGTGAGAGTATGCGCACCGGAGCCAAAGAGGCTTAGGTTTAAAATCCCAGCTTTACCCGGATGAGCACAGTGACCGTGGAGGAGTCGTTTCATTGTCTGAGCCCCAGTTTCCCACCGGCGAAGCGGAGGTGATACACTGACGGCAGTCCGGCAGCCTACTTTCCTAACGGGCTCTGCTCACCCTCTTTTTCCAGTTCTGCCGCCACCTGCCCTGAGATCTGTGAGCTCTCTTAAGTCCCCCTGTATCCCTTTGCTCTTCAGAGGTTCTCTCCACGGCTTCAACCACCTTCTCCAAGCTCCGGACCAGATCCAGTGTCTGTTACCCATGTCCTCCTGGAGGTCCCATGAGTCCTAAAAATGCAACAGGTACCAATCAGAGCTATTGCTCCTCCTCTAAACCCTCTGCCCCAGATCATCCCCTGGGGCCCCCCAGCTCATTCTGAACATCCTCCCCTTCACCTCCCTCATCTGTCTATGGTAAGCCCAGGGTCCCATCTTCCAGAGCCCTCTCAATCCCACGCCCCCACCCCTACCCCATGTTCCCCACCGCCTGCCCGGCTCAGGCCCTCAGGATCGCTGGCCTGGACAGCTGTGAAAGCTTGCTCCCTGGACTCCCTCCCTCTAGCCTCTCTGTTCTCCATTCCTCCCTCCAGGTTGCTGGCACCACTCTCGTTCCGAAACCACCACTCTGGGGCTTGAAAGCCTCCCGTGGACTCTCTCCACTGAGAACAGGAAAGGTCCAAATTCCTTAACGTGGCATTTGACACCCTGCACAGCTTGGCCTTAATGCATTGTTCCAGAATCATCCACATTTCCTGCCGATGAAGCCACAGGAGGCCTGGGTTTCTCAATCTGTTGTCCCTCACACCTGTGTCAGAGTCACTTGGGACCTTGGTTAAAAGTCCAGAACCCTGGGCCCTACCCCAAACAACTGAATCTGGGGTCCGGGTCCAAACACACAGGGATTTGAGGACCCTCACTCCAGACACACCAAACAACTTGCCATTCACCAATCAGGCCTCTAGGCCTTCGCTCATGCTGAGTTAAGTTTTCCCCTTTCTTTAAGGCCCAGTTTAAGTGTCACGTGCTCTGCAAAACCTTTCCGGCTCCCAGCAGGGTGACTTGCCCACCCACTCTGCTTCCACAGCACCTTGTGCGCACCCCTATTATAGACCATGTGTGTCACGCTGTGTGTGATTATCTGTTGGCCTGTCTGCCAACGAGAATGGAATCTCCACCAAAGCACGCCCACGGAATGCCTGGAGCCCCCAACACAGTGGCTGGCACCCAGTGGCACTTGATAAACAGCAATTCATTTGAATTATGTCTTACTCTTTTCTGGTTCCTGGATATCAAACACAATACTTACCACCTGGTGGGCGTTACTATATCCATGTCTGATGGATGGATTATCAAAGGGTGGATAGAAGCAGGAATAAATGGTGGAATATGCAAATAAATGACTTCTGATCATCGATTAATATTCTGGAACGTTTGTGCATGCCTGGGACCATCTCTAACCTGAAGGACATGCGAATTGGGTCAGAGGTCAGATAGGATCCAGGACTTCTGGTTCCAGGTTCACCAGTGAAATCACCAGGCCGAGGTTCTGATGTTAATCAGCAATGTCGCTATCACCGTGACGAGTGTGTGCGCAAAGTCCAGCACCACCTTCCATATGGCTTCCCTGCCACCGGCCATAGGAAATTCTCACTTCCCACGTTTATAACTCCACCGTGCAGGATCCACAGAGATCCTGCTGCTCGGTGGGAAATCTGATATTTGCTGTGAGGAGCTGGCCGAAATTAGGATGCCGGGGCTGGAGCAGGGGGTAGCGCTTCCCCAGGGCGGGCGGGCTGGTCGGAGGCAGACAAGCACCATGTCTAACCCTGGCTTCCCCATTTACTGTCTCTGCGAGATTGGGCAAGTTACCCAGTATCACAAGGCTCAGCTTCTTCCACCATAAAAATGACAGCACTGTGTGTTCCCAACTCCTGAGGTTGCTGCACAAGATCACGTAGGTTACGTGACCAGCACGTAGATCTTACTGCTCCACTGCTGGGATCCAGGACCACTAGGTTCCTGTAACTGGTGGTGGTGACTGGGGCTGACCTGGGGTCACGGGAGTTAGGCAGGAAGCCAGATCTCAGTCATGGACCCGGGAGGTTTAGAGGAGAGTTCCAGCTCCAACAAGGCCCCGCCACGAGGGAGTCAGGGACTGGCTGGGCTGGGTGTGGAAGTGGAAGCTGGTCTTCATTCTGCTGCGTGGCCGGGTGTTCAGGGACTGACTGATGCAGGGCGGGGGGGAGGCCAGGAAACGGGGAGCTCCGGGCCCTGGAGGGAAACCCCAGTGACTGTGCTTCTAGTCGGGGGTGAAAGCCTGACTTGGAGCCCAGGTTTCTGCCGACAGGGCTACTGCGGTTCCCTAACTGCACTGTGACCACAGAAGGGAAGTGAGGCCACAACCTGGCCCCTGCAGTTTCATCGTCATTTTGAGTGGGACGCTGGAAACTGGAGTCCCAGGCTGGCTGGGTTTTGCCTGTAGACACTCAAATAATGGGAACTTCCCCTCACTGTGTCTGCGCGTCCCATTGTCACTAAGATCCTCCAACTCAGAGATTCCAAATGAGAGGGGCCTCCCAATGGATGCCCCCTCCTTGCTGGGCCGTGTTCTTGTCTGATGAGCCAGGCTGAGGGGGGCCCGTGGGATGCGCTTTCTCCTTGGCGCTTTCTCCTGGGGGGTCCTGGGCACGTAGCTGAGAACCTGGGGCAGAAACTGGGCACAGAAGGATGGGGGCTTGGGTGGCTGAGGACAGGGTGGCACGACAGCCCCTTGGTGGAACTGGGATTTCAGAGCGAACAAAGCCCTGCACGCGGGGCCTGCGGCATCGGTAGCAAGGTGTGACAGTGCCAATGACTGGGGAACAGCGACATCTTCTGGCCGCCTGCGGCCATGGCCCTCCTCCCCGATGAGAGCCGCAGGGCATTCGGAGACCGCCCATCTTCGGTGCCTGATGTCGTTAGAATCCTCAGACAAGGGGTTTTAGCTGCTGATTCGGTTGGTCCAGAGCGGAGCCCGAGATGCCGCATTTCTAAGAAGGTGCTATTGATACTGCTGTTCTGTGAGCCGCACTTTGATCAGAAAGCTCTAGGGGGCCCACAGATCAATCAGGTTTGGTCCCAGGCATCCTGAGGGTCTCAGGAAAGGAGGAAATTTTCCGCATATCAAATCATTCAACCACACGGAAAGGCCAGCGAGGAAGAATGCTTTTTGGAGAGACGGGTTCCAAAGAGGTTTTTGAAGGGCGGTCAGATCTTCACCAGGGAGGGGTTCCTGAGTGAAAGGGGCGGCCTCGCTAAAATACCAGGAAAATACCCAATCCCACAATTTTCCCAGGAACCGTTAAAGATCAATCCTGAGTTCTCTCACTGATGAGCACCCCGCGAGAATTCTGTTTCCCCCTTTCCCCCCTCTCTTCTCTAAGAAGATAAAACAAACTTTTTAACTTTATGTATCCTAGTCTCTGCATAAGAAATCCTTCTCTACCTGCACCGTGGGCACCTCCAGGCTTTCCACCCAGCACTGAGGCCCACTGGGGACGGCCTCCCATGGCAGCACGAGTGGCACCCGCACCCGGCCTGCCAGCCCCAAGCACCAAGCCGGGTGACAGTCACAATCGACCGTGACAGGCCCAGAGATCCCAAGCAAGGGGAATGTTTAAAATACTTATGGGAGTAACATTTCCAAGCACCCCAGAGTCACTTAGTCACTTAGTGATTCACTAAGTACAATCGACTTCACCTCTTCTTTAAAAGAGCTCTTTTCTTTCTTTCTCTCTTCCTTCCTTCCTTCCTTTCTTTCCTTCTTTTTTTTTTTTAGACAGGGTTGCACGCTGTTGCTCTGTTGCCCGGGCTAGAGTGCAGTGGCATCATCATAGCTCACTGCAACCTCAAATCAAACAGCTGGGCTCAAGTGATCCTCCTGCCTCAGCCACCCGAGGAGCTGGGACTATAGGTGCGTGCCACCACGCTCAGCTAATTTTTCTATTTTTTAAGCTCAAGTTGGTCACAATAAAAGAGCTCTTCTAATGACTGCCCCAAATGCAGCCTTTTTCAGAAAGAGATGAACCCCTGAATCACCATCCAATCACAGGCCCTCCTATTTGGACGGCACCATGTGAAGCAGGAAAAAGGATCAGATCAGCCCCGTTTTACAGAAGAGGAAACAGAGGCTCCGGGAAGCCAAGTGACTTTGCCTGAGGCCACCCAGCAGGGCCACACCACTAGAATCCAGGTCCCTCACTCTGACATGTGCTGCTGATGACTCCATAAAAACAGGCCCAGAGGGCAAGGGGAGAGGCCAAGGGAATCTGGGGTGCGGGGTCCAGGCCTCCCCCTTCCTTGCACGGTGGCCTTGGGCTGGGAACACAGCCACAACCCAGGGAGGGCGATGAAAGCAGCTTTTACAAAGCAGAGTCTGAGGCCCTCAGACAGGCCCCCTTTGTGGACTTCCTTTCCATCCCCACCCCCGTGCCCGCTGCCTTTAGCATCCCGCTCTGAATGGCTGGCGAGCTCACATTGGAAATTTGCAACACAAATGCACGGCTTGTCTCCCTCTCGGCAGAGCCTCACTGCCCCAGCCTTTTGGGGCGTCTTAAAGGCTGCCTTTCTTTGGGGCGCTTTCTTTCTGCAGCTCAAGCCCCCAGCCCCTACCCGCAGCCGCGATTGCTAATTAACACTGGGTAAAACACGTCCTGGGAAAGCAAGCGCGGTAGCTAGGGAGGGATTCTCATGGCCTTTCAGAGGACAAGGATGAGGCGGGTGGGAATTGGGGGGAGGGAGCGGGGCTCTCATTCTCAGGGCTCTTTTTGGCTTCTTCTCCCACCTCCCATCCCACCCCTGGCCCTCTGCCCCCATCCTCTTTCTTGAAGGGTTTGAGAATTTACTGCAAATAAAGCTTGCCACCAAGATGGCTTTCAGCTATCCCCACGGCCTCGCTGCCGAGCTTTCAAAGCTCAGCTCCAATCATAGGAACTATTATACAGTAACATCTGCCACTTGTTGAGATCACCCAGAATCACACATCTTGCAAGTGGCAGAGCTGGGTTTCAAATCCAAACCCATTTGCCACCTAAACCCCTGCTCCTGTTCTACGCTTTTCCCTGCTCCTGTCTGATGAAGCACACCCAGTTTTCCATGACTTCTTCCTTTTCTCAATTCTTAGAGCATTTATGGTGCATCCCTTACTGGATCTACCTGCCTGGGGTAATTATTCAGCATCTTCCTTCAGCTCTTTTAAGATAAGTGCTGTGTCCACACACTCTCACGTTCCCCACGGTGTTTCTTATAGTGCCCACAGAAATGCCAGGCAGTGGGGAGAGGCCCACCCCATTCTCCTAACTACAGAAATTGGTCCAGGCCACTCAGAAATGGACAGCAAATCCAGCAAGCTCTGCATTGGGCCTAATTAGGTATTTAATAGGGCCTTATGGGATAAGGAAATAAATGATCATTGAAAAACCAGCGGGGCAGTCCTCCGTCACTGCTGGTTGGAATGTAAATTTATACAGCCACTTTGGAAAAGAGTTCAACAGTTTCTTAAAAAGTTAAATATTCACTTAGCAAATGGCCCAGCAATTCCGCTCGTAGGTACCCACCCAAGATCAAAGAAAGAATATGTCTGTACAAGATCTTATACTGAAATGTCTATAGCAACATTAGTCACAATATCCCCAAGCTGGAATCAACCTAAATGTCCATCAAGGTGATGGGTAAACGAACTATGATCCATGCATACAATGAAATAGAAAGAAACACTATTGATACATGGATCCACATGGATGAATGTCAAAAACATTCTGCTGAGTGAAAGAAGTTTGACACCAAAGAATGCATATTGTATGGTTCCATTTATACGAATTTGCTACAAAAGGAAAAACTACAGAGACAGAAAGCGGACTGGTGGTTGCCTCGGGCTGGGGGGAAGAGCGGGGATCGACAGCATATGGGCTGGAAGGAACTTTTGGGGTGATGGAAGTGTTCCAAACAGGACCGTGGTGATGGTGGCGCAACTGTGTACGTTTAGGAACTCTCACAGAGCCATAGACTTCAAACAAGTGAGCTTGAGGGATGTGAATTATATTTCAATATAGCTGTTAAAATTCTTTAAAAGGGCTTATTAGAAGAAAACCTAGTGGACACCAAGGAAGGGCCTTCAGAGACCCTGAGCTTTGTGTGGGGCACTGACCAGCTCTGTGACTGTGGCCGAGTGTGTGACCTTCAGCAGTAACAAGAATAGCGATGGTGAAAGCTCATTTGAGAGGCTCACCCTGTGCCAGGCCTGTACCTTACGTCCTGTCACAGTAACCCTCACCCAGCAGCCTATGCGTTGAGCTCCATCACTACTGTTTTATAGGTAGGGAAACTGAGGTCAGACATGAAGACTTTAGCACAATGCTTGGCACAGAGCTTCAGCTGGTGCTGAATTTTGAATCCCAGGCTTCCCCAGCCACAGAGCACAGGTGTCCTGCATCTGCGCCCTGGCCCAGCGTCCATCCTGGGTGCCCAGCTCTACGTGGTCCCCATCTTGCCTTCACTGGAGTAACCCCACAGCTTCTGACCATGCAAGAGCCCGTTCTCCTGACCACTCCATCTGCTGCCTGCTGCTATGACCTACTCGTTTTTTTTATTTATTATTATTAATATTTAGTTTAAAGCCATCAGCTCACTCTTTTTTTCTTTTCTTTTCTTTTTTTTTTTTTTTTTTTTTTGAGACAGAGTCTTGCTCTGTTGTACAGGGCTACTAGAGTGCCATGGGGTCACCCTAGCTCACAGCAACCTCGAACTCCTGACCTCAAGCCATCCTCTTGCCTCGGCCTCCCAGAGTGCTAGGATTACAGGCGTGAGCCACCGCGCCCGGCCCCATCACTCACTCTTAATCCTTGGGGATTTGGCCTGGCCTGACCACTTTGTGTCCAGACCAGCAGGGTGACATGCCACTCAGTCCTTGCTTTTATGAGGAACGTCCCACATCTGCTGGATGCCAAGAACATGGCTTAGTGCAGGCAAAGAAACAGAATCACAAAATACCATTCCTAGGAGGGCCCCACACACTTCCAATGTGCTTCCAGCTGTGAGAAGTACCCCAGGGGCAGGCAAAGGGGGTCTCTATTCCCCCCTCCTCAATCAGAGCAGCCCCAGTTTTTAAAATCTCTTGTATATACTGTGCCTTGTAGAAGATTTCCAAAGAAAGGGTTATGCCATTTGTTTAAAAGTTCAAAAGTTGCTGTTCTATGTCAGCTTTCAAGTTTTCACAGAGAGAAACTGAGGCCTGGAGGGGAGAAGTAACTTGCTGAGGGTCACAGAGGTCGTGATTGACAGGCCGGGGAGAGGCGTAGGTCTCTTGACTCAGAGGCTTCGAGCTCTTTCTGCATCTCCGCAACGGCCCCCTGGGAAGCAGAGCTGGGCCTCACATGCTTTCATGTCAGCCTCGAGGATTTCTTAGCTACAGGCTAGAGAGCTCTGCAAACACAACAGCTCTCCCAAGGTTTCTCATCTCTTTCCTCTCACTTCACACTTCTCGGAGGCAACTGCCTGACCCGCGAGGACAGACGCTCCCCGGGCCAGCGGTCGGTCGAACCTGCCTGTGCCCGCAGCGGGTGCAAATCAAACAGAAGAAAATTCTGGTAATTGGACGGCAGGGGAGACAGTGAACAATTTTCCCCACTAAGGAGAGAAAAACACTTATTTGTAATGTTGGCTACCCGCAAAGTGTAATAAAGTTACACGTGGACGAAACTAAACTCTAAGAACTTTTTAAAAGGCACATTTATCTTGGAGAATAAATGGACCCTTGGTGTCTCACTGCTATGAGTGCTCCGATTCTTAGACTAGCAGTATTGTATTCTCTGTTCCTCTCAGAATAATATCATAACTTTGTACACGGCCACCCCCTCAAAGATAAAGTTCAGTAGAAGTCTTAATTTGCACGGGGCAAAACCTCTTTCCCTTGTTAAGGTTTGTTGGTGTGATGCTAAAAATGGTCCTTTGGTTGACATGTGGGTAATTGACTCTCTGACGCTGACAACACTTAGGAAAATGAAGGTATAAATGGTAGCAGAGCCACGCAGCCGCCCAGTGAGCGTCCAGCCCGAGGCCCGAGGAACTAACTGGAGCAGCGCCTCAGAGCGGAGGGAGACCTGCCACGTTGGAGGTGAGGGGGTGCCCCTGGGGGTTGGCCTGGGTGAAATGTCCCCTTGCTATGGGCTCTGGAACATCCTTTCAGTGGTTGGTGTCATTTGGGGCTCGTCTTGGGTGCGTAGCTCTTCAACTCAGGGACAGGTGGCGGGCAGATCTGCTCCAGGTGTGTGTCAGAGGCAGGTGAGGTCTCAGTGCTCCTTCAAGGGTATAGGGACAGCTTCTGGGGCCATAGGTGAATTGGCTCGATTCTGTCAACGATGAGATTCCGCCATGGATCAGAGAGGAGCTGAGCGGCTGTGCAGATCAATACTCATCAACTGCTCAGAACCAATTCAGTGTAATCGCCTAGAAATTGATAACATTTTGCTCTTTTGCTCAGTTGCAGCCACCTCTTTACTCTAGGTTTTAGACACAATTATCTGCCCTTGGAACCCTCCCTTACCCCATGCCCGTCTCCCGATCCTTGCTTTAACGGTCCTGAAGTATTTGTGTCTTTCCCCATAAGCCGTCTCAGCCCCTTTCTGGAAGGAGGTGGGGTGTCGCTCTTTTGAATGACAGTTCAAGATGCTTCCTCATTAAAAACCTTGATTCCCTTCAACTTGGAACTCTGGTGGTGAAACAGTTTATAAACTGGATCGAGATGTCAGTGCTTTGGGGTTCTCAAGTTTCAACGCAGAATATTTAAGAAAGGTTAGAGCTTTTCTTTCCCTGGGTTTTCAAAAGTGGTCTTGCTGGTTTTGACACTTGAGAGCCGCCCTCTGTCATTCGCCAAAGGTGTATCTGCGGAATGCTAATGGCATTCGTGGCATGAAGCTGGCAAAGGGTGCCAGCTGATGTAGATCAAGTGCCCATTTACCCTGATTCTAGACAACTTCAAATATATCTAATCACAGAATGGATGAGCACCGCAGAGAGCTAACTGATATTCATACTGACAGATTATGAACTCTCCAACGCCTTCAGTCATCAAAGAGTTGTCAGTGATGCTGTTGGGTTCGTGTTATATTAATTCAGTGAATTTTGGCTCCTTAGGTTGTCATGGGGAATGTGTCTGTCAACGGCTATTTTATCCTTGGTAACACAACCTCTATTCTTATCTTACCATAAGCTGGATAATTCTTATTCTTCCCCGTCTTTGTCCAGTGGCATTTGCAACCCCATGGATTAGGTTCTCATCGCCCAGAAGTTGCTGTGGTGTCTTGATCTGTCCCTGGCACCTGGTTTCTGGCACATGTTGAGCCTCCTGGTTCCCCAGACCGTGCAGTCACTCGGCCTCACGTTGAATGCGTGGGGTGTTGCTGTATTTACTGCGCCTTGGCCCCCAGAGTCTGCCTTCTTCTAAGCCTATTTTCGACTCCCCAAAGCCACTCGGTGTGCATAGGGAGGTGCCAGTCAAGCAGGTGTTCCTGTATGTCCCCATTCTTTCTCCCCCAGAGGCCCAAGGACAAAGAGCAAAAGCTTTCAGTTTTGTTTTTTTTTTTTTTTCAGAACCGTTTCCCATGTGCAGGTGATGAATTCTGAAGCGCCCCATGAATAGGGAGTGCTGTGAATAGGGTATTGTATCTGGGAGGCTGCCACGGAGCAGGAGGAAGTCTGCTGGCCTGGGAATGGGGAGGCCCCTTCTGAAGTGCCCACTCTGAAAGCAATTTGATGGAGGACCATGGGAAAAGGCACTTCTCCTCTCTGGGTTTATTTTCTTGGCTGTAAAATGAGGATGGTGATACCTGCTCCAGAGGGCGAGAGCGAGGGCGGGCTGGCTGTGCCATCCAGGAGGGTGCAGGGGGTGAGAATCACTTGTGCCAGCTCTAGGGAGAAGGGGCAGGAGGTGGGGAGGCAGGGTGACAGCTCAGGCCAAGAGGAGAGGTTTGGGCTTCACTCTGGAAGGAGTGGGGAGCCAAGGCCTCCGAGCAGGGCAGTGAGGTGATTAGCAAGGGACCTGGATATGCCCAAATCCGTCAAAGATCAGCAGCAAAGAAGGCAACGAAGCCAGGCTGCAGCTGGAGACAGAGGAAGCAGTGGTTTGTGTCACGGGGCCCTGTTTGCCTCCAAAGATCTCCCTGCTCAGGAAATTTCTGGAGCGGCAGCCTGGCCAAGGTTGGGAGAGGGGGAGCCAGATGAGATATGGTGTGATGAGGAGGACAGAAGACTGCAGATCCTAGATCTGAGGGCAAAGCCTTCATTCAGATGCCAAACGTATCTATAGGCCTCCATGGCTGCAGGTGCAGAGGGCTGGGTGGCAGGGCAGGTGGACATTAAGGAGGCAGCCTTCAGGGGCAGACACCATGTTCTCATCTTTTCTCTGGCCCGGTTCTTGTTAGAATAGTACAGGCTGGACAAATATTTGCAGGACAAGGGGATTTGGGCTTGACATGATGAGAAAAACTTCCTAACAATAAGAACTGCCTGGAATTAGGGCAGGCTGGCTTCAGGATAGTGAGTGCCTTGTCATTCCCTGGCAGCAAGTGTTTGCTTGAGTGGGAACTGGGGAACTGCAGTGTGTGGGGTGCACACGGGGGAGGGAGGGCCTGACCCCTGAGGCCTGGACTGCTGCTCTCTCCCGCTCTGGAGGTGCGGGGGGTCTCAGGCCACAGGGAGCAGTCTCCATGGGTGCTGCCCGGAGGCCCAAGGCACTCCTGGGTTAGGAGAGACCCTAGTGTCTGCCAAGAGCGGGGTTGATGCCCTGAAAGGCCAAGTGAGCCCAGAAAAGCCAGGTGGACCCTGCCAGTGCTGGTCCTGCCTGCCAGAAATTGCTCCTCAGCAGGACTGGGGCGGGGGGTGCATGTGAAGTTATGGGGGACAGGAGGGAGTGCTGCCCTCCCAGGGGCTGGGGGGGCCCCTGGCTGGGTCTGCATCCCCGTGATGCCTACGTCCTCCTGCTGGCAGAGGGGGTGCCCATGGGAGAGAGGAAGACCCAATTTCTAGGTGGCCGAGTGCCCCAAGGGCAGCCGCATTTCCATGCCGGGAGGGGTCTGGGTTGCCAGCAGTGGCACCTTCCACTGCTGAGGCACGCTTTGTCCCCTGCTGGCTGTTCGTGCCCTAGTGCAGAGCACAGTGTTGACAGGCCCCAATTATGGGTAATTACATGATCTATGAGATGATGCTGCCGCACTGGCTCCCCGGGCTCTCTGGGCCCTTCCCAGACCAAAACTCCTCAGCAAAAGCTCAGCGACTGCAGCAAGATGCACACATAGCCTTTGTACCCCGCTTCAACTCCACACAGAATAAAAACAGGATGCGTCTGCCCACTGAGTGGGTCAATGTTAGTAACCACAGCAAAGGTTTATGGAGAATTCCCTATATGCCAAGTTATCCATTCAGGTGTCTCATCTCACCTGATCTTCACAAGGACCCAGTGCAGGAAGTATAGTTACCAATCCCATTTTATGGTTGGGGAAGCCCAGAGAGGTGAAGCCACTTGTCCTGGGACACACAGCTAGTGACAGCAGAGCCAGGATTTGAATTCGGGTTTGTCTGACTTAGAGCTGACCTTGCTCCTTGCTGTGAGTGCCACGCTGGATGGGGGTGACGGAGGGACCCCCACCCCCGGGAAGGTGCTTTCTCCTCCTCATCCCTTGCTGAGGCCCAAATCCCACCCCTAGTGCCTTACATCATCATTGGTTTTCTGTTCAACCCTATGAGGTTTGCAGGGGAACTTTATCATGCCCGTTTCACAGACAGAGAAATGAAGGCAGAGCTGGTGACTGATAGAGGCAGAATTTGAACCCTTGAACTTGAGTCTGGGTTCTTTTTCCCAACCCACAGCTTCCAAAGGACAAGAACCAAGGCTGTGCCCGACCTTCCCCTCCTGTTGTTTTGCAGGTGCCACCCAGGGGTGAAGGATGCCGCTCTGGGTGTTCCTCTTCGTGATCCTCACCCTCAGCAGCGGCTCCCACTGCTCCCTGCCCCCCTCCCTGCCCCTCAGGTAAGCAGCACCTGGATTCCCGCCACCCCCAAGCGTCCCTGCCCTGGGGCGGGCGTTAGGGGATGCAGGATCAAGCCATCCACTGGCCCGGCTATTTCTTCAGCTCAGCCAGGGTCCGAGTCTCTCTGGGGGTGAGTGGGACAAAGGGCAACAGAAGGATCTTGCCGAGACATGGTGAGTGCAGCCCCCGCTGTCCTCTCGCCCGGCCCCCACACCGCCCTTTGACCCCTGACTCCTTCGGCACAGGACACGGCGGTACGCAGATGCCATCTTCACCAACAGCTACCGGAAGGTGCTGGGCCAGCTGTCCGCCCGCAAGCTGCTCCAGGACATCATGACCAGGCAGCACGGGTGAGCAGAAGTTCTAGTGATTTCTTCCCACACCCGTGTGCATCCGAGTTTGGAAGCCCCCCTGCAAAAGGCCAGGGACCGAGTTTGGTCTCTTCAGTGGCACAGCAACTATCATTTCTGAACCTTCCATGGCAGACGGGCCCCTGTGTTAAACCTCAACTTACCTCTGCACCTACCATGTGCTCCTTCCCAGGCTGGGCTCCTATGGTGACGATACTGACGGTGGGTACAGTCTGATCATGACTCTGTGCCAGAAACACAGGCTCTGCGCTGGGACATTTACAGACAGTGCCGCACACACAGGAAGCCCTTGGTAGCGTCAGCCATTATGCACAGTTTCTCTTCTGATCTTTGTAACGACCCTACAAAGTAGGGACTCCTATCACATTGTATAGAGCCATAACAGCAGCTTCTAAAGGACATAGAACCCAAGAGTGGCAGAGTTAGGATCCAAACAGCCTGACCCTACAGCCTGCACATTTTTTAGTTTTTATTTTGAAAAAAATGTCCAGCTTACAAAAACGTTGCAACAATGTTACCACGGACTTCCATATACCCTTCTAATTCCTGACGTTGTTCTATATGTGCTTACACTCTGTAGCTAGATATAACTCTGTACACACACAAACACATAGACACATTTATTAGTATCATCATTTTTGTGGAACCATTTGAGAGGAAATTGTAGACATCATGACCTTTTACCCCTAGGTCCTTCTGCATGTGTCTTCCAACAGCTAACAAAAGGACGTCCCCTTACACAATCCCAGTGTAATTATCACTTATAATCTATATGTGAATTTCACCAGTTGTCCCAAAATGTCTTTTATAACAATTATTTCTTTTTCTAATCCAGGATCCAATCTAGGATCATGGGTTCTATTTAGTTGTCATGTCTCTTTTAATCTGGAATAGCTCCTCAGCCTTTCATGACATTGACATTTTGATTAGTAAAGGCTAATGATTTACAGAATGCTCCTCATGCTGAATTTGTTGTACACATCCTCATGATTCGATTCAGGTTGTGCGTTCACAGAAGTGGTCTTGTGTCCTTCTCAGTGCATGGTATCAGGAGTCACAGGATGTCAATTTGTCCCAATATTGGTGGATGGTAACTTTGATCACTTGGTTAACATGGTGTCTGCCAGGTTTCTCCTCTGTCAAGCTAATATTTTCTCCCTCATATTTAATAATCTGTGGGGAGACATTTCGCAACTGTGTACATTGGTACTGCTGTACTCTTCCCTGCTACCTATACTGCCTCCCTAAGTGTTGCTGAATCTAATTCAGGTGGGTAGAAGAGTCCACACCAGATATTGGAATGGGCATATTCCACATCCTGCCCTTCCACATCCTACCCAAATAGCGACCTCAGCTATTTCTCTTTTTCTAACCACACAGAGAGAGAAACCAGGAGCAAGGAGCAAGGGTGCGGCATGGTCGTCAGGTAGACGGTGTGTGGGCAGAACAAAAGCAAATGGCATTGGAGAGCGGCGTGGTGGCCCTGCTGCAGAAGCACAGGTAGGGTGTGTGTGTGTGTGTGTGTGTGTGTGTATCTAGGGACCTCAGGGCCTCCTTCCCTTGCCAGGAATGGGAAAGAATCCCCCCCTCTCTAAAGGTGTGGAGCTCTGCTAAGCAAACCGAGAACACAGTCCCTCTTTACACACATGAAGGACTAGAGGAAGGGGAGAAACTGTGCAATGGAGACTGCACCTCATCCACTGCTGTCTCCCCAGTGTGTAGCCAGAGGCCAGGCTCAGCCTCTGCGCCCGAAGACATTACTCACGCTATAGCTCTGGGATAGGACCCAGAAAGCTGAATCAAGTGTCCCAGAGGATCCTGATGCAGGTGATCTGAGAGGCAAGCCCTGAATCCCTCCAAAGAACTATAAAACCTAAGACAAACCAGCCTCCCACACCCTGGGAGTGTGCTAACACACTGTCATCAGAAGAGAGCCAGTGACAATCTTTGTTCCCCATCTCCCTGGCCCTCACATTCCCACTGGGGGTCAGGGAAGATCAGAGATGAGGTTTCCCATTTTACAGAAGAGGAAAAGCGAGGCAAGGAAGGGGCAGCAGCTGGCCCCAGGTCAGGGACTTGCAGGCCCAAGACCTGTTTTACCTCCTAAACTTCTTCCCGCAAAACTCCACTCCATGGACAAACGTTTCCCAAGAATGACACAACTGTTTGGAGAAACTCTGTTGGTTTTTACAGCCTAATTTTAAACTGTGAGCACAAGCGTGTCCCAGCATGACTCTGCCTGGCACTTCTGGACCGGTATATTAAGCAAATCCCCTTCCCAACAGAGCTCTCCATGTGCTGTCTCACCTTCTTTCCAACTTAATTAGAAACCCTGAGCCCAGCGAGCTCACTCTGTCCAGCCCTGCGGAGACACAAGCAGCAGCAGGCCTGCCGCAGATGACAGGAGAGGTGAGAACCAGGCGGGGAGGCGGCCTCGACACCTGAGCCCCAGGCCTGCGTCTGCAACCCACTAGCTGCTCCCAGCAGCCTTCCCAGCTTCCTCCTCCATGAAAGGAGGGGTCCATTCTGACCACCTCTAAGGTCCCCAAGGCTAGGATTCTAAAGTAACATCTCTAAGAAGAATGCCTCGTCTGTGCCTGTCACGTGGGATTAGGCAATCATCCACCTGCTATGGGCTTGGTAGGCTGGATGGCCCCATGGGCCGGTCCTCAGAACACAGGCTTTGTTCCCTCAGGTTAAAAACCAGAGCTCCGGATCACAGAGCTGGCAGGAAGCAGCCTGGAGGCCACTACAGCTATTGTTCCCCCTCCAGCTCAACTGCAAACACCAGGACATGACTGGTGGGCGAGAGAGCACAGAAATAGGGACGAGTTTATGCCTGTGGAGTGCAGCGTGCCTGAGAGAGAGGGCACACTTCTGCACTCCAACACCCCGTGTCCGCCTAATAGCCCTGCAAGGAAACCGAGGTTCAGGTTTAACCATCCTCCCACCACCATCCAGTGGCCACGACATGCCCGCTCTGGGCTGGGGTATAACAGTGACAGGACAGCAGTGGCCCCTGCTCTTGTGGAACTCATAGTGCACTGAGGCAGCCGGGAACTAAACAAGTTCTCATACCGTCAGTTACTCAATCTGTGATCAGTGAGAAGAGGCTAGCGGTGTGGTGAGTGGGAGGCTGGAGGAAGCTGATCCCGTCTGGGGATTGGAGGTGGCTTCTTCAAGGGGAAGTGACTGGCCCAGGGTCTCGGTGGGGGCCAGTTGGCAAAGCAGGAGCTGGCACTGGGATCCACTTTGCTAACACACACAAGCCTCCTTCCCTCCACCCCACGCTGCCTCCTTTGGAACCCAAACAGCCACCTCCTGCTGCCAGAGTAGCCATCACCCTGGCTCTAGGTGCCCTGCCCTAACTCACTCTTACTTCAACCCCCCGGATTGAGCGCTATCTTTCTTTCTGCAGCCGGAATTCCCAAGGATGAAGACTCCTCCCGTGGCTTAGGCTACCTGTAGCCAAATCACAACTGGACCCAGTTAATCCTCTCTTATTTCTGACCTACTCTTTCCTTGGCAAATACAATAAAATTCCCCCATCCTGGTCTGCATGTAAATTTTCTTTTATCTTCAGCCTAATTTTTTATGTTTTACATAGTTACATTCCCCAAAGTGGTATTACAAGGCATAATAAAAAAAAAATAGCTCACATTTACCAAGCATCCACAGACTGCCAATCTCACGTGCTCCCCGCACAGTCTGATGGCAGGCACTGGCGTCCTCCTCGCTTCACAGACAAGGAACTGAGGCACAGAAAGCTTAACCAAATTGCCACGGTCACAGCCGGCAGGTATGAGAGCTGAGATTCAAACCCAGGCAGTCCAGCCCAGAACCAGGCTCTACAGCATATTCATCTACCCTGGGTCACAGTTGTCCTTCCTCCGCTGGTGACTTGCTCATCTATCTAAAGTCACTTTGAGAGGCCAGGTGTGGTATAATCCTAGCACTTTGGGAGGCCAAGGCAAGAGGATCACTTGAGGCCAAGAGTTTGAGACAAGCCTGAGCAACACAGTGAGACCGACCCTATCTCTACAAAAAATAAAAAAATTAGCTGGGCATGGTGGCATGTGTCTGTAGTCCCAGCTACTTGGGAGGCTGAGGCAGGAGGATCGCTGGAGCCCAGGGGTTTGAGGATGCTGTGAGCTATGATGACACCACTGCACTCCAGCCCGGGCAACAGAATGTGACCCTGTCTCCAAAAAAAGGCACGCTGAGAAAAGGTCAATTTCTGGATACATTCTTAGGGTAGAACCCATTTGCTGACAGATAGGGTGCAGGGATTGGAGGGAAGTCAAGAATGACTGACAAGTTTTTGGCTTGAGGAATTGGAAGGATGGAATTGCTGCTTAGCAGCTTCAGGGGTGGGGAGAATATTAGGAATTTGGGTTTGGACTTGTTGAGTGTGAGGTGCCTGTTAAAGGTCCAAGCGAGGATGTTGAGTAGGCATAGGGATGTAAAAGTCTAGGGTTCAGGAGAGAGGTCTGGACAGCTGGTTTGGTGTGGTAGCTGTCACCATTTAGACCACTGGTCCCCAACTTTTTTGGCACCAGGGACCAGTTTCATGGAAGACAATTTTTCCACGGACTGGGGGATTGTAGGGAGATGGTTTCAGGATGATCCAAGAGCATTACATTTATTGTGCAGTCAAACCTCCCTGCTAATGACAATCTGTATTTGCAGCTGCTTCCTGGTGCTAGCATCACCGCCTCAGCTCCACCTCAGATCGTCAGGCATTAGATTCTCATAAGGAGCGCACAACCTAGATCGCTCGCATGCGCAGTTTACAGTAGGGTTCGCGCTCCTATGAGAATCTAATGCCGCTGCTGATCTGCCAGGAGGTGGAGCAGCTGTAAATACAGAAGCTTCATTTACCGCCTGCTGCTCCCTCCTGCCGTGCAGCCCAGTTCCTAACAGGCCCCAGACTGGTATCGGTCCACGGCTGGGAGTTTGGGCACCACAGATTGATTGAGACAGTCATTAAAGTCAAGGGCCAGGAAGGACACAGAATGTGTGGAGAAGTCCAAGGACTGATCCCCAGGGCACTCCTACTATTAAAGTTTGGAGGAAGGATGAGGAACCAGCAAAGGAGGCCGAGAAGGAGCCGGCAGTGAGGTGACAGGAAAACCACTCAAGGGCGGGACCCCAGCAGCCAACTGCAGGGAGGGATCCGCTCCGCCAAAAGTTGCTGACGACGGGTCAAGTCAATTGAGAACTGACCACGGGAGTGACCGTGGAGACCACGGATGACCTTGGCAGGAACAAGGTGGGGAAGTGGTGGGGGCCAAAATCTGGTTCGAGTGGGTTCAAGAGAGAGTGGGAGAAGAGCAATCAGAGCCCGCGAGTATAGACCTGGCTGTCCTCCGTGGGGGCCACTGCACACAGGTGGCTGGTGCAAACTGAGATGCACTTTAAGTGTAAGAGAAGCACTGCATTGCAAAGACCTACTATGAAAAAGAATACAAAATATATCAATATTTATGTTGATCGCATATTCCAATGACAATATTGTAGATACATTGGGTTAAATAAAATACATTAAAATTAATTTCACCTGTTTCTTTTTTACTTTTTCATCATGATTACTAGAACATGTGGCTTGCCTTATATTTCTATTGGATGGCGCTGATAGAGACAATTTTTGTTGAGAAATTTTGTTATAAAGGGAAGCAGAGAACTGGCGCCACCCACCAGAGGTCCCTACCTTAGTGATTACCCAACTTTTTCTATTCATGAACCATTTTATCTGGGCAAATATCCCCACATCACAGAGCCTCCGCATACCTCTTATCAGAATCTATGAACTTGCTGGGGTGATTGAACTTTCTGGGGTTTTATATTGTGATTTGGGTAGTGGTTATACCAGTGTGGTTACATATAAAAATGCATTGAGTTGTTCGCTTAAGATCTGTGCATTTTGCTGTCCGTAAATGAAACCTAAAAAACCGACAACTGTGAACAGTCTGGAAGATGGCGTGTCTGTTTTGATTGAAAGTGTAAAAAGAATCAAGGCGTCTTAGAGTCGACGGGACTCGGAGAAGAACAACCCCGCCCGCTTTGTTTTCCAGCCCAGGACGCGGCCACCAGGGAAGGGATGTGCCCCATCCAAGTCCCGAGGGCCTGGCATCCAGGTCTGCAGTCTCCCAGCACCAGAACGGTACAGCCAGTTCCTCGCAGGGTTTGCACCACCTGCTCTCCCCGGGAGCCCCCAGAACAAATGTGAAGCGTGGGAAACGCTCTGCAAGGGGCCGGCTGGCTCTGCTGAGGAGCTGCCGAGAACAATGGGGAACAAAAGCCCGTCCAGAAGAGAAGGCTGGCCATTGAGGGCAGGCGTCCACTTCAAGCGGGAGAGAGGCAGGCCGGGGACCTGCCAAGGAGAACAAAGGGGGCGGCTGCTGAATGGGAGAGACGCCTGGCCTGCCCGAGAGAGACCCCTCCTTCCTCCTGGACCCACCTGCTCATCTCGTCCCTTTGCTCGTCCCAACAAAAGCAAAATCCGAGGGGTCTCTCCACTTCCAATTAGTTTTTCAAATCAAATAATGACCGCTGGAACCTGCTGCTACTTGTGGGTTTCGAGGTGAATGCAATTACAGAGGGAAACACCATCATGGCAACAGCTCCGGTGCTCTGTCACCATTAACGGCGACACTAATGGCGCCTTAAAAGACTTCACCCCTCCCCACAGAGGTGCTGGGAGCTTCCCGCTGCCATGAGGGTCGTACTTAAGACCAAGTGCTATTTTTTTCCCCCCAAAGAAATGCTCTCATCAGTGGGGGACTTGTTGCTTTTAATGACAATCCTTTCTGTTTGCACTAACTTGAAGTTCACAAAGAGGCTTTCCATTCATTACTTCATTTGCTTTCCACCACCACCCTCTGGAGGAAGGCCAGGCCAGGCTCCTTGGCCAGGCCTCCCAGGGAGGTCAGATGGCTTGCCCTGGGGTCATACAGCTGGGAGGCAGCAGGGCTGGGGACTGCGAGGGGGCAGAGGGAGGACAGGGCTGCCCTGTTGCTTTAGGGCTCCAGGTCCCTCAAGAAATGCCGGGAGGAAATGAGGGAGCTGAGGAATCAAGTGACCTAAACTAACAGGCAATGTGGACCTGGTACAAACAGTGTACCGGGCTCCTCCTAACACCCGGGAAATAACAACACAATCTACACTAATGGGAGCAAACACCGATGGGACGCTAAGTGTCAGGCGCTGTGGTATTTGTGCTGA
The DNA here is from genome assembly GCF_041146395.1 of Eulemur rufifrons. NCBI lineage: Eukaryota > Metazoa > Chordata > Mammalia > Primates > Lemuridae > Eulemur > Eulemur rufifrons. Next base: position 21,380,659 of record NC_091002.1, read on the forward strand.
GTGTGATCTCATCTAACCCTTATAAAGCCCTCAGAGGTATTATCCCCATTTTCACTGATGGGCAGCTAAGGCCCAGAGAGGGAAAGAAAGTTATGTAAGGACACACAGCTAATTGTGGAATTCAAAGCAGCTCCATTTGACTCTAAAAGTCATGTGCTTTGTGCTCCTCAGAGAAGGCCAGGTCTAGGCACTAGTGCAGTGAATAATCTGACTGACAGATTCAGCAGGTTTCATAAATTACAGGAGACAGGCCTGTTGTCCACCCCTGGGCTCCCCAGACCAACTAAGCTACAGCAACCAGATTCTTCCACTGCAGCCTTGCTCCAGACGGACGGCACGGACAGCACCTGCCTCTGCTGTATCCCAACAGAAAACTCAGGTTGGCCGGTGGGGTGGCACATGTCCCAGCTACTCGGGAGGCTGAAGCAGGAAGATCCTCGAGCCCAGGAGTTTGAGGTAAGCCTGGGCAACAAGCAAGACCCCATCTCTAAAAAAATCTCAAGTTGCTTAAAATTTGGTATTGGTCCTAAAAAAACTATCCCCTTCATCACAGCCCTTAAAAGCTGAATTTGTTCTGGCTCCTCCTACCTCAGCCGAGGATGTTTTCCTTCTTGCTAATGGTTGAAATATGCCAAATATGCCAAACTCTGGCCTCAGAGCCATTGCACGCGTTGATTCCCTGCCCGGAGAGCACCTCCCTGGCTCCGCATACGCACTTCTCGTTCTCCAGGTCTCAGCTTGGCCTTCCCATCCCCTCTAGGTAAAAACTGCTTCCTTGGAAGCCTTCCTCACATTTGCGGTCACTCTGCTCCAGTCTCCCTTCTGTCTGCCTCCAGGCTGTAAGGGGCAGAGGGCAAGGACAGATCTGTCTTGCTCACTGCCATAGCTTGGGACACAGCACAGAGCTGGGCACGCAGCTGTGTGTGCCGTGCTCTGTTCTCCAGCTCCCCTCTGCAGGCCAGCCCTGAACCAGCCTCGGTGCCCCTTAGCTTTGCCAGCCCCTTCTCCAAAAAGCTGTTTCCTGACTCCCTTCCCTCCAGCCACTGGCTGGCCCTTGTTCCTGGGGACCAGGATGCCCAGCACCCTTTGTGCTTCCACCCTGCTACGTGAGTGGATTAGTGCCCTTATAGAAGGGCTCCAGGGGACTAGCTAGCCCTTTTTTGCCCTTCTGCCCCTTCTGCCCTGTGAGAACACAGAGACAGTGCCATCTATGAGGAACCGGCCCTTGCTAGATACCCAATTTGCCCACACCTTGATCTTGGACTTTCTAGCCTCTAGAACTGTAAGAAATAAATTTCTATTATTTATAAATCACCCAGTTTGTGGTGTTTTGTTATAGTAGCAGGAACAGACTGAGACAGTTAGCTCTAAGACAATCCTGTCCCTCCCCCACTACATGCTGTGGCCAAACTTCCAAGGCAAGAGCCTTTAGCAGAGGTCTCGCTGCTACACCAAGAGGGGCCTTCAGATACCAACAGAGCTCCTGTGCAGACAGCCGGTGCTCACTGCCGAAGAAGAAAGGAAGCTGGCTTTTCTAGGCAGTTCTCCATCCTGTTAGGAAAGGGGCAAGAAGGACCAATGTATGAAGGCCACCTTGTCAACAGCATTTCCCAACTGAGTCCTCATGTTACATACCCAAGGATCCCAAAAGTACTAGAATAAGCTCTCAAACAGGCCTTTGTTCCTATTATCATTCTCTTTATTCCAAAACAGATTAATTACAGATTTCAACTTTTCAAATGCAACATCTGGGTAAGTTAGGAATATCCACAGCACCTTGCTAGGGCACCATGCAAAGAAAGGGACAATCTGGGCTCACGGGTATCTGCTCTGTGTTGGGGAAATTGAAAAACAACAAGCAAAAGGATAACCACAATCTCGACTTTTTTCTTTTTAAATAAAGCTTGTTTAGTTTCTCTTCTTACGCTGTGAATTATTCTTGACTCCTTTTCTCAACATTCGTTTCAGTTTTCAGAATTTCCATCCTTCTCCTGGAACTAATGTGCTGTTCTGAAAGAGAATGGAGACAAACACAAAATTACTGAAGGTTCCAGTTCACTGCTGTAGTTCCTAACTGGTGACAAGAGTGAGACCAAGGTACTCTCCCACTATAAGATCCCATTTATAAGGGAATAATCATTTAACTATTGATTCTGCTTATGCCCCATCTCATTTTACAAAAGAATGTGAGACAGCTTGTTCAAAACTACAGTTGATGCCCACTTACATATACACAGTGGAACAAACTGGATGGCGGCTAAGTAAGAAAGTGGTACGTGAGCACCTAGGCAGATGCGGTAATTCCGGGCACACCTCTCACAGTGCAAGGCCAAAAAGAGAGTGTAAACTTAAACTAGACGAACAGAAGAAAATGTGAAGAATGCTCGTCTTCAGTCTCTCAGACTCCAGATCTGCCAGCCAACGCGGGGCCCTTACGTAGCTTGAAGACGACATCCTGCCCATTCGCTACCGAAACCTGCACCACACCCCTGCCACGTGGCTGTTCTTGCCACGTCAGACTCGGCATCTAAACCTAACACAAAAGGACTCTCAAAAATGGGACTCAACTGACAGAAAACTTTTAAAGGGGATAGAAACCTCTCTGTCTCTTTATTCCCTCTTTCCCCTCGTCTGCCGTTCCCTAGACTCTAAGTGATGGGGAAACACAAAGAACAAAAATGACAATCTAGACAGACACCGTAGGGGGGCGGGGGGCAGTGAGAGCAGCTAGCAACTGACTCAGGCAGGCTCGGCAAGCCGGGGCGGGGGTGCTGACACACACACCACCCTGTAGCAGGCAGCTCTGCCCAGTGGTGAGGACTAAGGTGACGAGGATGCAGTCCTACAGAATGGCAGGCTCCAAACCAATTAATAAAACAGTTCCAAGGGACATGCACAGGCATGGAACTGATGCTGAGGGCCAGAGTGTGTGCTCCTAATTCCTTGCCAACACTCAGAGGTTCCTAGGTACGCTAAAGCGTGTGCATTCATAAATGTTCATGCAGAAAGGACAGCATGAGTATGAAATAAGAACAGCTGAAGGGCGGTGGCCCACAACCCTCTATCTTGGCTAAAAAGTTATGCCCTACGTGATGTCTGCTCAAATCAACGTCTGTCCTCAGATCAAGAGCACTTAACCACCAGGGGTTTCCCTACAAAATACTAGGTCTCAACCTCAGAAAGTACCAAATGTCCAGATAATCAAGTAACTTTCCCCTCTCTCAAGCAATATGATTTGGGGGTACCAGGGTGGGGGTGGACTATTTAAAAATCAAGAAAATCAATCCAGAGTAAAGAATTAAAGAACTCAACATGTAGCAGAAAGGACTAGTTCTGAAAGCAAATCTCAGACAGCCCAATTTAAGATAAAACTAAATGTGCATGGCCAGGGAATGAGGGAGGGAGAAGTGACCGACTGTAAGGGGGACAGGGGAACTTTTTGGAGGGTTGCGATAGTCTATATCTTGATTGAGATGGTGGTTACACAACTATTTAAGTTTTTCAAGATTCACAGAATTCTACACTAAAATGGGTGAATTTTACCATATATAAATTAAACTTCAGTTAAACCTGAAAAAACAAAACGAAAACCAAATGCAGTTCCTTTCTGAGCCAAGGACTAGGTGACCCAGCTTATGTGCACACAGCAGTGGAAGGGCTCTAAATTCTATGCTTTTGTTGATCTCCCCTATTTTCAGAGGATTAAAAATTAGATGGCTTTGTTGCTTTGGCAGGGAAAGCCATTAAGAGGGAACATGATGTGAAAATTCAACTACCTCCCTCCCTTTGTTGGGCTAAGGCAGGGGTCAGCAAACTCTGCCACACAGGCCAAATCCAGCCCACCACCTGTGTGGATAAATAAGGTTCTACTGGAACACGGCCATCCCCGTTTGTTTCGTTAATACATAGTGTACGGCTGCTTTCATGTGACAGTGCCAGAGCTGTGTAGTTCTGCCCAGAGACTACATTGCCAGCAAAGCCTAAAATGCTACCTGGATCTTTACAGAAAACTTTTGCTGGCCCCTGGTCTAGTGGAACAGATCAATGAAGCATCAGACAATCAGACGCTCTCTCTCCTTCCCTCCTGTCATCTTGCCTCCACTTCTGTCCCCATCCTAGGACTAACATGTAGAAGGAGAATGAGTGGTATTTCACTTAACATTTTAGTCACAAGGTGGGCAGCCCTGAACCCTACCCTAAGTGCTAGGAAGCTGGATTCTGATGCTGGCTTTGATCTGTGGCCACCAATCCTTCATAATTTAGAGTCTCAACAAACCACACCATTTGGCCCAATTAAACATTTGTGTTACAGGAGGCCTAGAAACAGTGACAAGGTGTGCCAGGATTTGCCATGGAACTACTACTTAACGAATTTTGGACTTGTCTTATCCTCAACTCAGCTCTCCTGTAAACAAAGAGAGAGGGGTGTAGTCTGCAAATGGATACCCCACGGGATATGAGGGAGGATGAAATCTTATATAGTCAAAGCCAGGCCAAAGCTGCCCCGTTGCTAAGTTACCCGGTCAGCTGGGCTAACTCAGGAAGCCTTTGCCCTGGTTCAGTCACAACCTCACCCAGCAAGTTGGAAAATGGCCCCAGAATTCAGCTTTGGCTTACGGAGAGGTGGGGAGGAATGAGTGGGCTGAACACTGGAAAGATAACTGACATGCATGAGGTGGGCAGGATGGGAAAGGGACCCTGCTTCTGGGATGAGTCCGCCCTTCATCTTTACCGTAGTGTCCTATATTTTGCCAATCTACTGCTCTGCTCTGCAGCGATCCTGCCAAAGGAAAGAGGGTTTGAGAATCAAGAAAGGACAGTGAGAGGAGAAATAAGCTGAGGAAGGAAATGACAAACACCCAACCAGAGCTTCCGTTAGGGTCACTGATTTTCCCAGGGCAGAGTTCATTCTAGGACTCACAAAGAAGACAACAGAAGAGTGGGCTTTAAGCTCTTAAGTGGGATATGTGAGTAGGGGGAGGGAGGAGTCACCCATCCTTTTGGGATTCTGACAAAAACCATGGCCTCTTTTCCCAGAAAACGCATACAACTTTAGGATTCCAGATTAGGAACTCCAGCCATGCAGGATCTAAACCAAATGGTTTCTACTTGACTCCCCCCTTGATTTTGTTCTTTCCGAGTGGGCAACTTCCAGAAAAGAGAGAACTTAGAGCACAGCCATTTGGCTCCCTGGGGGCCCAGGCAGTTGCTGGAAGGGAACAGAGCTCTGCTTTGCAAAAACAGCTGAGTCCCAGCTCCTTCTCAGCCGGCAAGAAAAGGCTGCTGGAGGGCAGAAAACCAACCAGCTGCCACTGCCGGTGCCATGGGGAGCTCCGGTGGGATCTGAATTCCTACAGGGAAGCCAAGGAGCATGTCTGTGTCACATCTCCACAGAGAAGTGCTCAAAAAGCTCACAATGGAGATTCCGGCAGACATGAGGCATTTGCTTCTCCTACTCATTAATGGTTTCCTTGAAAAAGCCTCTCTCTGATCTGACCAACCTAATTGACAGCCATGCTAGAGGGCACGCTATTGAGTTACATTCTTCCAGCAAAAGTCCTGGACAGGAGAAAACAGGGCACGTCTGAAAATGATTTCCTTCAAAGGTGAAAGCAATTCTGACCTTTTCTTACCGGCCTTTGTGTGGCTGAAATCACCCAGGTTCTAATAAAGTCAAATCAATGAGAAACACCTATGTGACATTTAAATTTGTCTCCAATTCAGTTTCAAAAGTCAAGCTGCCATCATGTCAAGGTCTGACCATTTATTTGTATGACTCCGAGGCTGTCTGGTTCCCGGGGAAGCGGTACAGGCTGCCGAGCAGACGCTCCCTGCTGGGAGCCTCTGCAAAACCTGCAGCAGCTTCTACAGGAAAGAACAAGACACACGCGTCGGAGGACAAGCTCCTGGAGCTGTCAGGGGTTACAGAGGAGCAACTCTCCGGGGCATGGGAGGAGGGCAGGGCAGAGAGGAGAACTTTTTACACAGCCAGAAAATTAACACTCTTCTGCCACACATTCTAATCCATTTTAATCTTCATAGAGCAGTTATTTTCCTCTCTCATTCTAACGTGCAGGGAAATAAATTATTGTGGTTTTACTACATTTAAAGCTAATCACTAAGGCCCTCTTCTGGAGACTACGAATCATTTTGCCACATACTTTTCTTCACAGAGCTGATGCACATATTTCTAACCCTACTCCGGATCCATGGCCCAGCCCCAGCCTTACCTCTTGACTGCCTGCTGGGCCAGCATCCGATTGCCAGCCAGAAATGTCACACTGCCCAAGATGGCCAGGTACTTCAGGGTCTGGAACATGTTGAGCTGAGTCCAGTAGACATACATGAGCCCCAGCATAGCTGTAAGAAGAGGTGTCATGATATCCAATTAAATGAAACAGTGACAATGCCCTGAGGTCGAGGAGACTTAGGAGCAGGAACTGCTAGATCATGAAAAGGCCTGTATTTCTACACCAGCTTGTTTTATTCCTTTTATCTGATCCAAAAAGTAGGTAATTCAATATACTTGCCTCTAAGCCATAGCTACCAAGAAATCCAGAGGTAAAAAAAAAATCAGGCTCCAGCTACTTTATTTCATTCCATTTTCTGCTAATATCTATTTCTCTGCTTCTCTAATGAAGTTTTTATTTTGTTTAAAACTTTACTCTCATGTTATATTTGGGATTTTATTTTTCAAATTCTTAATAAAAATACATAGGATATAAATACATGAAGTTTCTTTTTTATTAAAAAAAAATTATAAGCTGGGTATGTTGGCTACTGCCTATAATCCCAGCTACTTATAAGGCTGAGGAGGGAGGATGGCTTGAAGTCAAGAGTTTGAGACCAGCCTGGGCAACATAGCAAGACCCCATCTCTAATAAAAAATAAATAAACAAAAGATTAGCCAGGTGTGGTGAGACGTGCACCTGTAGCCCTAGCTACTGGGGAGGCTGAGGTGGGAGGATCACTTGAGCCCAGGAGTTCAAGGCTGCAGTGAGCTATGATCACAACACTGCATTCCAGACTGGGTGACAGAGCAAGACACCATCTCAAAAAAAAAAAAAAAAAAATTAAGGATAATTTGCCATTTGGGAGCAAGGAGGACTGAGGAAGATTTAGTGAAAAGGGCTCAGAGCTGAGCACTGAGAGCCCTGGGTTCTGGTCCAGGCTCTGCTCTTACCAGCCACTTAATTTCGCTGAGCCCAGATTCTCTCACCTGTGAAACAGGATCATAATTCCTGCCCCAATCACCCCCAACAGGGTTGTGATGAGAATCAAATGAGGCAACAATCACAAAAAGCATACTGGCAAGAAAAGCCGTGGCTCTATGCAGATTTACATTCAGGTTTTGCTCTCAGTCTGACCCGGGAGGGCCATGATTCACATCCACTAACCGAGCTGGAGAAAAAGGTCGTCCTGTCACTTTTGCCCAGAAGGATGACAGGTGAACTACAGTAGGGGTTCTTGACCATTTCCCAGGTCATGGACCACTTTGACAATCTGATCAAAGTTACAACTCTCTCGTTCCCCAGAAAAATGGACACATAATTGCCTAGAATTTCAAGGGATTCATCTACACACTCCTAGAGAATCTGCATACTGTGGGTGCATAGACAGTGACTCCTGAGAGAGGCAAAGAAGTTTAAAAATATTGATGTCTCTGTGAAGTGCGAGGCACCACCGATCCAATGGTGTCAAAAGTCTTGGTAATACTGAACTGATGTATGAACGCACCACCTCACGTTTAGGTTGTTTAGGTCCTAAGTTCTCAAGAGAACAATGCAGGACAGCATGTCCGACTGTGGAAAGGAGTGTTTTCTGTTATTGTCCGCACAGAGCCGCCGGCAAACGTGAAGATCGATATGGTGGGGAAAGATAACCTTTGGAAACTGCATTAATGCTCCTCATCCGGGAAGATGGCTCGATGTAAAGATACGATAAGTGAGTAATCTCTGGAAATGAACAGGGCTATTAAATGAGGGTAAATGGCCTGCCAACAGCAGCCTAGTCCAACGAAGCCCAGTCTAATGACAGCTGTTCTAAGCTGATGGACCAAACAGGTTTATCATCATATTAACTGTCCTAAAAGGCCAGGAGGAAGAGGGAAATGTTATGCTATTAAGTCATTATAGTTAATAGGTTGTGGGTCTACTTAACAGGCCTGTTGCGTGGGCAGGCGAAATGTCAGAGGAGGTTAAATGGAATTAGCAGCCTGGGGCACTTACCAGCATGTCCCAGGTGAAATATAATCGTGCTAGGAGCAAAAGTGAAGTTGGAGACATTGGCACCAATCCGGATCCACTGAATGATGGGGAGAAATAAATTAAAAAGACATTAGAACTTAAAAGGGAGGCAACACATGGCATGCCAATGCTAATCCAATCAACGGCCCCAAGGGCTTAGAAGGTCATGCATAGTGGAAGGACAGGGAATTCTTCCAAGTGACAACCACCCTATTACAAGCCCTCAGGAAAAATTGTTCCCTTTTCTTCTTTAGAAAAGCATCTGAGCACCTAAGATTGGGTAACTCAAACCTGAACATCATTTTTAATGATGACAAAACTTTCTATTTTAAAATAGGTGGAAACATGAAGCCAAAAGGTTAGAAACTGCACTTATGATGAAGTAACTGACACTCCCACCAGGTTCTCTAGGAATTGGTAAGAGAAACCCGCTGGCAGCTGGTAGGACGATGCTCTTGCTGTGGCTCCCATGCCTGTTGAAATTCTGATCACTCAAACATGACAACAGGTGCCCGTACCCTAGGTATGGTTTCCAAAAGCTTGCGGGATGTCTTCTCGATTTAGATTAACCCATAATTCTTTTATTAAAATCAATGAATTAATTAGGAACACAGAAAACTTTCTAAAAGCTCTAAAGCTTTTTTTCTCAAAATTCCCTGAACTTTGAAGATATACATATATGTCTACAATTTTAAAAGAAAAACAAAGAAAAAAAATTAATTGGTTAAAAAAAATTCAAACAGTACAGAAAAGTAGAAAAGGTAAAAGTTTCCTTCCTGTACAGTCTCCAAAAATGTCCTCTCCTCAGAGGTGACCGACACTAACCCACACTGCCTTTTAAAGCTTTTTATAGAGGATCATACTAAATATACTACCTTGCTTTCTTCGTGCAATAAATACTTCTTGGCAATCATCATATCAGCATATAAATCTATCCATTCTTTGAAGAAGCTGCATATTAGTCCGCTGTATGGCTGTCCATAACTTATTTAACACTTGCTTTTATGAAGACTGGGTTGTTTCCAGTTTTATGTTCCAAACAGGGCTGACAAGCATAGCCTCTGTACTGCATTTTTTTATAGCTATCAGCATTGGACCTTGCTTTGCTCACAGTTGGTCTCCTCTGAATACTCCTATGGAGCATCACAGTTCCTCCACTTTTGTCATTTTAGTTGCTACTAGGTACTTTCTCATGCCCCCTTGTCAATGGGTCAATTTGTTTGGCCGCTTCCCCATACTGGGGAAGTTTGGTCATTCTAAAATCTCTTGACCATCGGTTCAGGTCACAGCTGCTGGACCTCTCTGGAGATGTGCTGAGGCTGGAGCACAGAGGCTCCTTTGGAAGGGCTACATCTGCCGACTCCGGCACAGGACACACGCTGCCGCCCATGCTAATTACAACCACTCACCAGAGCAAACAGCAGGAGCAATGGCGCGAGGACCAGGGCGGTGAATGTATTTGACACCACCGTGGGGGGCCTCTTCTCAGGCTCACGGAACAGGTGCTGCCAAAAGAAGACACACCAAGAAGACTTAAGAATATGCCCTGCCCAGCAGGGGGTGCCATATATACCAGGGACCAAAACATCAATGATGGTCCCCAAAGGGAAATGCTATCCAGAGGCAAACACCTATTGGAACAAGTGGCCACTTGGCCTTTTTTTGCCTCTTCTCAATGCTGGCTTCTGATCCCAAAGGTCTCCCTTCCAAAAACACTATATCAGTCCCAGCCCATTGCTTGGCCAACACTTTTGCCCCCTCAAAGACTCGCTACCATTTAGAAGTTGGAGAGTGCAACTCATCAAGTGGCATTACGATAGTGTCAAAGACGGTGCCCAGGTATAGGGATGGCTTGTGTGACACACCCGAGGCAGGACTCTGGACTTCATAATGCATCTGCATTCCCAGGTGGCACTGGCATATGTTGCTGCCTCACTTAAGTTAGCCAACTGGTGGTAACTTCAGTCCCTTTAAAAATGTAACAGAGGCCTCACTGCAGACTTTAACCACAACTCACTGTTCTCTCCCCCAGCCAGGGCTCTAAGGAAACAAACTTTTTCCCTCATTCACCCTGCCTGATTTCCAGAGTTAAAGCAGAAGGCTGGGCAAGCATCCCACTGATATTTCTTTGTTTCTCCTGAGCAATTCTACACCAATTCTCTTTGGGAAGCTCAGCTAGCAGAAGCAGCAATGGACCAGGAGTCCAGAGTCCTCCATTTAGCCCCAAACTGCTATGCATGGCTGTATGACCAGGGCAAGTCACCTTCCCACTCTGTCTCAGCTTCCACCTGGAAAACTGGGGGTGGGGAGGGCAATCACCACTCTATTAGGCTTGTAAAGATACTCTAAAGACCAAATAAAATAGGGCATTTGACTATGCTTTGGAAGCTGTAACACACTTATGCAAATCAAGCTTTCTTTTTTAAAGCTTTTTCCTCTAGTGTTATCAACTCGTGGCTGTCTCTCCTGCTTGCTAATGCCCGGTGCCATGATGAGGCAGCCTCATTTGAGCCTCTTGTTCCTATATTTTCACCTCTGTGCTCCTTTGCTGCCACTGACATTAAAGGATTTGTAACACCGCAGCAGTTGCCGCCACCTACTCCATACTATACGGATCAGTCAGCACCCTTTATCATCGCAATTGTACCTTCTAGTATTTAACTGCACTTTACATTCTTAGATTCTTAATGCTCTATCAACATCAAGAGGAATTTTAAAAAGAATTCTACTGCTCTACCCTTTGGGCTCTTGTGTGTTTTTTTTTTTTATAGTGAAATGAAAGCAGGTAATCTGCTTGTAACACTTGGACATTACATTAATTCATATGTAGGTTTCCATGTATGATCATTTCTCGTGATTGCAGAACAGTCAATTCACTGCGTGGATTCACCTGAGTTTCCTTAACCAGTGCCTAAATTATTTAGCTATTATTGCATTTATTTTGTAAAGGGCTTTACGAACATTTCAAAGCTTTTCTTTCCTCATCTATGACCTACTTTGATCCTTACAACAGTCCTGTGGGCTAGGCAGGCCTGGGCAGGCCTTGCTTATCCAAGGATTTGCCTAAAGAAGTAAGGCCCTGTTCTCCCAGGCGAGTTTCCCCATCAGCCCTGATTTATGCAGGAGCAGCGAGATAAATGCTAAACCCATCTGTACTCATAGCTATCAAGCAGCAGTCTGAAGGCTGAACCTCCTGGATGTCAGGAACAAGAGACCCAAGTTCTGATTTCGTCTCCAACTCTGCTTTTGGGAAGCTCGTCAGTGGACTCTTTGAACCTGTTTGCTCAGCTGGAGGATGGGGCGCGTTTGCCCTGCCTAATTTACAGGGTAGTGAGATCAAACTACAGAACATCATATAAACAGGTTAAAGGACCAGAGCCACAGTCCAGGGGTTTGCTGCCCTTTTTCTTTGTACCCATTTCTCCCTTGTGTTTAATGGATAAGCCCTTTGGGATATACCTGAATTTCCTGCTTCGGGGTAAAAAGGTTCTGGGACAAGACAGTCGACGGAGCTTCTTCCTCTGGGAACTTGATGACCACATCAGCCTAAAAAAATAAGGGCAGTCTTTAAAATCACAGGGGCCGGGAAGGGGGTGAAACCGCTCGGCAGGATAACATTCCCTGACTCACATCTAGGACCACAACTGAGAAAAGCTCCACGCAGTCCAACCACTTCTGATCCATTAGTTGACAAACTGCGGCAGTAAAAATTTCAAAAACAAAAACAAGTATTTATTGAAAATGCTTTTCAGAGCAAGAGTTCTAATTTTCTACTGGTATGGCAACCCCCATAGGGCTGCTTAATACAAAAATCCCAGCTGGTACACAAGCTGTTACAGTTGCAATCAGAAACTGCTTGGTGTCCCTGGGAAGTGTGATTTAGTCACATTTTAAAAAAAAAGAAAGAAAGAAATGAGAATGTGTTCTTGTACAAAAAGTAGCCTAAAGTCCAGGAGAAGAAAAGGAGCCTTGAATACGGCACGAGAGAACACAGCTGTCCCTTTGTCTTGGGAAGGGAGCCAACCACCATTCAAGGCCTGCAATTTGGCCTCTGCTACCTTTCCAAGCTCATCACCCATTGCCCCCGACAGGAAGCAGGTGCTCCAGGGAAACATAACCACTCACATCTCACTGAAAGCACCTTAAGCTTTTCTGCAGGCCGTTCACCAATGATCATCCCACAGCCCCCAGATACTATCCTGATAAAACCTCGCCATTCTTCAACCGCTTCTCAAATGCCATGTCTTTCGAGAAGTTTTCTCTCATCACACCCATCAGAAGAGAGGCACTACACAAATGTTAGCCCTTAGTTAATTAGCATTTGCATTAACTATGCATTTGCATTAACTATGATTCATTATTCTACACCATCCTGAGTTGTTATCAGAATTCAGATCTTGTCCCTCCCATGAGGCTATACCACATCTCTAAAGTCAGGGCCTTATCTTTTATACCCACAGTGACTTGCTTGGAATATGAAAGCCTCCTTCCTGTGTAACATCTACAGGAATTCACAGATCACTAGCACTCACAAAGGCAAATTTACACTTCCTTCCTTCATTCAATCAATACTTATTAAGCACCTACAATGTGCCAGGCCGTGTGCATGACCCGAGGACTATTTCCGGAAACAGTACACAGTGCCTCGCCTCACAAAACTTATTCATTGCCAGTGGCAGGGGCAGGCAAGGCCAGGGCGAAGAGCCCTTGCCCCTGAAAAGGAGCCATCTGTGTCCATGGTACAGCCACTCTCACCCGGGCCAGGGTGCATTTGGGCACATACCACATTCCAGAGGATTGGGTTCTTCAAAGTGGCATCTCCGATGATTAAGTAGAGAGTGTAGGTGCCAGAGGCAGAGTCAAACTCGATCTTTCTTTCAGAGGTGTCCAGTTCAAACTTGTACACGTTCTTGTGATCCGGCTCAGCGACAAACACCACTTCCTGGCCAGTCTTCTGGTTATGGAGTCGGACGAATGTCTACATGGAACAATAATACAACCTTTCATCTGATAATTTCAAAACCCCCCATGGGCCCAACATCGACTCTGCCAGGCAGCAGACTGTTAGAGCTTTCCTCACAGTGAGCACTCTGGGACCTGCCAGACCTGCCCAAAAGTGGAAGGAGTGGTCATGCCACCCTCGCTGTTAGCTCCAAGATAACTTTTTGCTGGTACAAGGACAGAAATTTAACTTAGGGGTCCAGCCAATTCTCGACCAGTTGGAGGCTGAATGCCCAGTTTGTGGATGATTTAAGCCCTTTGCAATTGCTGTAATTTCTTTTTCCTGCCAGCCTTTTGGCCACTTTGCTGCCCAATTAACTTCTTCAGCAGAGGGTGAAAAGAAGGGAAATGAGGTGGAACTGTAAAAGGTCCGTTTTCAATTTCCTAGTGCCTGCAGCTAAAGATTTAGTAGAGGAGGCTTGGGTATTGATAGCAAGGCAGAGTTCTAATTGAGCAGAGCAGCCCAGCGTCACAGAGAGAGAGCCCCAGCTCTGAAAACAGACAGATGTGGCCCTACTACTTATTAGCTGAGCAGGTTACTTAACCTCCTGGTGCCTTGATTTCTTCATCTCTAAGGCAGAAAGATTAACTTTTACATGAGGTATATCTGTGTGAAGATTTGCAATAATGTATGTAAAGCATTTAATGCAGGGCCTGGTATATACTAGGTAGTCAACAAAAGGTAGCTAATATTATTATCAATATGATGGTACTGAGTCTAATCACTGTATCCTCAAAATGGCATAAGAAACTAGAGTTTCTGCAGCAAAATTTAACATCCACTCAGAGCTTTTCTAAATGTTTCAAAATAAAGAATTCAACAAGGCACAGATTGTAAGACATGAGCATTAAATGAGTTGCCATGGTCACACAGCTAGTGCTGGATCTACAGCAAAAATATAAATCTCGTTTGTTACTCTACACCCGAACAACAAAGAACCACCATCAAGTATTTAGGGAAAGGGGCCCAAAGATGTGAAGCATCCTGACTACAGCTATCAGTCTTGGCCAGGAATGGCATTTAGGAATCCAAGTGCCCGATCTCCCTCCTATCATAGTCAAGTGCAGGCGGCTGCCAAGCTCGTCCACAACATGCCATCTCTGCCTGGGAGGTCTCTAAGCCATGATTTCCAAAACAGAGTCTTGGATGACACAAGTATTCAGTTAAAGTTACATTTCCTCACTAACTCTCCCTGCTCTAACCCTAATCCTACCAATTTAGTCTTGTTAATTTCTTTTCTTTGTATTCTTTCTCTTGTGCTATTTGCTTGGCAAATGTCATTCTGGGAAGGAGCTGGGAAACTTGAAGAGGTTGAAATGTTTAAAGGTCAGTTAGCCATGGCTAAGGGCCCTGACCAAGCGGTCTAGAGCTTGGGGGTGGAAGGAAGAGAGGAGCAGAAGACTGTTGGGACTGTGGCCCTAGGCGCAGGTGCTCTGGGGCACAAGTGCAGCAGCTGCAGCTATGAGAAAGAGAAAGCAAGAAGGTTCCCAAGTAAATCTGCTCATCTCAGTGGTCTGCCCTGAAGCTGCCTTGAGGCACAAACACAAGTCTGCTGGTTCTTGCTAACGCATCAATACAGAGCACTTAAACCAAGCCTACTAGGTCCCACATTCTTTCTTGTCTTTCAGCATTCCAAGTATTTATCTGAAATGTCCTTTAGAGAACACTCAAGGCAGGGCCAACAGTGGACAAAAGCCATAGTAGGTTCTCTGAGGAAAGGGTATATGGTTTGAAAATCTTTTAAATGATAATTTCCATTACTTTATATATGAAAAAAATTAAGCCTATTGCTTTTATAATACAAAGTAGGCACAAGTTAAAACAGGATATCCTTCAGAGTCCCACAAATAGAAAATCTGCTTTGGCCAGAAGAAATAATGCTTTGGGTCTTCTGTTTAGGTTCCTCTTTTTCAAAATTATTTCAATATATTTCCTTTCTTTAATCAGAAATAGAAAGCCTCAATTAAGTGCTAATCTGCCTTCAGTACATCTCCTCAGTACCAGCTAATCTTTTAAGAAGAAGTGTGTATTCCAGGTGAAGGATTACAACCAGTGCGAGGGGTAAAGCTTCATGTGGAAGAATCTGAAGGACTGTCAGGGTTCAGAGTCAAGGTCTGAAAGCAGGAATGTAGAACTTCCTCTAGTCCATGTTATACACCACAATGTTAACTCCAGTGCACACTCATGTTTCAGCCCAAGAGAACTAGCTGGGCTTCTTCCTGACCTGGTGAGGGGTGAGTTCAGCACCAGTGTTCATATCTATCAGCTGGAAGAACAAGGCGAAGTTCTGGTGGCTGTCCGCGATGAACGTGCCCTGGGCTTTGGCTGGGTAGTTCACCCTGAAAGAGACGTTATGCCGTTAGTCTTCGGAGAGGATCTGCAAATCGCTGAGAACACGCAAAGAATGCATACTTCACTTCATTGCTTAATCCTCACTCTCCCACTGTAACACTTCTGTTGTGGACAGACAGTTGTGGAGAATTGTCTGTGGCCTAGGGCTAAATTGGATTGCTAAAGCCAGGACTAAGGAAAACTCAGAATCAACTTTCAGCCGGGTCTGGGGAAAATGCTGTGTGCAGATGCTTATACCTCTGGGCTTTCACTTCAAGGACCTACGGCTAGCAACTCAACCAAGTCAGGCGCCAGTGGAGCTCACGTGTACCTCTGCAGGCACACAGGAGAGGGGGGAGCCAGGCTGGCAGAACCGCAGGAGAAATAATCACAGGATTGACGCTAGCAGCATATGTGAGCAAGGTCGAGAGACCAGGGACAGGAGGTGCAAAGCAAACAAGGCTAATTTTGGCTTTTGCTTCTTTAATGCTGTATTTCTTCCTGGATAGTGCTTTAATTTATTCTTCGGCCCTGAAACTGGGTTTTAAAAAGTCATTTTCTCAAAAGGCAGACTTGATGAGGGAAACTGTTCTTTTCACAGCTATCTCTTGGGATTTTAGGGTAAACAAACCAAACGGTTATAGAGCCCACACCTGGCTTTATTTTATATTTATGCTTTATATTTACTCACGAATAACACCAACTCTTCATCCATATAGAGAATTAAACTGCAAAGCACCCTAACAGACATTATTTCAGTGGATTCTCAAACAGTGCTGCTCATCTCCAATATCACTACGGAAATAACCAAGCCAGAGACAGAAAGACGACCTCTACGTGATTTAGAAGGCGTGACTGCTAGGCTTCCAGGCTCTGACTGACATCCGTCGTCTTCAAAATGGCCTTGAGGGGTCACCTACTATGTTCTGGCCTCTAAAGCCACCCCAGATGAATAAAGTTGGAGTTTAGACTATACCCAGAGATCTAGATCCCCAAAATAAGGATTTGAGGAAGGGCTGGCAAACGGGCTTCATACAGTGTTCTGGTCCAACTCTGATCATTGTTAATGATTACCTAGAAGGTTGTGTTAAGAAAAAAAGATTCTGAAGCTGAGTCTGAGCTTAGTAGGAACAAACGCTGTGACTTACTAGTGATGCCTTCCCCGGACTTGGGAAGGGCAATGGCAGCCCTAATGCTGGGTATTTGCCAGCTCAGTTCTAAGGACCAACAAGGCTTCCAACTAATTTCAGACCTACCAGGGCCAGAGAGAGTGTCCATGAGGCTACTAAGAGCAAATTCAGGACTGTGAAGATAAGGCCATTGCACCAGAATGTAAATTAATACGCTGCTTCCTTCATTGAGAAGGTCTTGCTATTTAAAAAATTGTCATCTGAACTAAATAATGTGCTTAGTGATATAGCTGACTGACTCAGACTTACATCCTGAGGTAAGCTCCTTATCTCCGAGCGGATTGGTAATGTACAGTTTGTTCACGGACTGAATACTGGTGTACACAACACCCAAATCCGCTTACAGGCCAAGCAGAATCTCTGATGCAGTACCAGTGCAACTATAGCCTTTGTAATCTGGGATGCAAACCGGATCCCTGCTGACACAGAACTGATGTCCAGAGGGGCTCAATGCACCTAGGCATGCTCCTCTTCAGCTCTTCATCTTGGGCTCCCCCAGTGCCCCCAGGGCATCCCACCTACCCAGTGGTTTTGGGCGCAATGCTCTGATCCTTATCTACGATGGAAAGATCAACATTTCTGATGCCAACTTCAGTGGAGATCTTGACTCTGAGCTAGAGCAAAACAGAAGACAGTCGCCAAGTCAACCGGTGCACATACAAGGAATTAACATGCATATTCAAAGCTTTCCACTTGTTAAGGTCAGCAAAGGCATGAAAAAAGTCCTAGGACAGGAGTCTTTAAGGATTATAGGAAACCTGACCCAGCCAGGTAGTATTTTCCACCCGCTCCCAACCTGAGGCCTAAAAAGTAACCTCTTGATTCTCATCCCTCTAGCTTTGGATAGATGGTATATATTTTTAAAAGAAAAAAAAAAAAAAAAAGAGTAGATCATGTGTCCTTTAAAATAAATAAGGGGAAAAATCCTTAGGCAGTAACCTTTAAATAATTCAGATCAATAAGTGTTCAACTCTAACGATAGCTAAGCTTCACTGTGTGCTTGCTGTGTGAAAGGCACTGGCTTGGTAAAAACTATCTCATTTCATCCTCACGGCAGTTCTATAAAGTAGTGCTACTTCAGATGAGGACATTAAGGATTAGAGAGATTACGCTGCTTGCTCAAGATTAGATGGCTAGTAAGTGATAGGGCCAACATTCAGGCTCAGGCACTCCAACTCGGAATCCATGTGCTTAAGCACCTTGTTATATACAGCTTCCCGTCAACGCTCCCTCTGTGCCAAGGAGCACTGGAACTCTGCATAGACCTGACAAGCTATGGCAGTTATCTGCACTGTTCACCAGGTACTTCTCATTCTTCTTCTGAGCATGTGGTAGAATTCTACTGCCCCGCCCACTTGGAGTTGGGTGTGGCCACGTCACTTGCTTTGGCCAAAGAAACATGAGTAGAAGCAGGTGTGTTACTTCCAGGTGGAAGCTTTGAGAGTGAGGGTGTGATTCTCTCTTTTCCACTGACATGGACACAGACAATGTGTAGGGGGAAGCTGGCTCCTTCAGCCAGGGTCTTGGAGTAAGGGCAACATGAAGCACAGCCTCCAGCTGACCGCCTAAAGACATGTAGCATGGACAAAAAATCAGCCTTTGTTGTTTTAAGCCTAACTGTTGTTATAAGCATAAACCAATCTATCTGGACTCTTCCAGTGTTTGAATTCTGTATGTCCCTTATAAACACTTTCACAAAGAGGAGCTAGCTAATGCCAGTAAACAAGAAATTTAAAAATTAGATTAAAATAAATGTAAACACCCAAAAGAGATAGAAAATATGTTAACAGTCTATTCATGGGACATTTTTGAGTTAAAATCTAGTTTGAATGTGCAAATTATGCAAACCTGAGGTGCTTTTATGTGCAAACATATCTGTGAGCCTTCCAAATATTTGATAGGTTTGAATGTAATGCTTAAGGAAATCCTTGCCAAATCCACGGGTTTATAGTCTGAGTCAGGATCAAGGAATAGAGACAGAGGGCTGGGCAAATAGCTTTGGCATTTTCCTATAATAAAATGCCATATCAAGGTGTGACAACCTCCAATCAAGGGCAAAGAAGAAAAATTAAAAAGAGATAAAGATAGCTATTCCTTTTAACAGCCTTCTCTCTTGCCTCCATAACAACTATTTTGTGACAACAGCCTCAATTATCAGGTTGAATAGGGGAGTTCTGTTTTGCTTAAGATTTATTAACAGAAGGTGTGAAGATATTAACATCTATTTTTGAATACATGGCCACCTATTAGCAGTATATTTAGCATTATTGCCTGTCACTGAGTGTAGGCAACTGGGTGAATTATGGCAGTGGAGGAAGTGGCTGATGACCCATCAGGGAGAGAGCAAGGAGCCTCGACTTTGGTTCTGTGGGTTCTCTCTTGAGTAGACAGCTTCATAACTCATACAGGGCTCAGAACCAGAGCAAGCTTCGCCATATAAAGCTTAACCCAGATAGGCACCATCACCATTTCCATTTGACGACAAACTAGAATGGAAGGCTCAGGCAGAGAAGCAAAGAGCTCTGACGAGGCTACTGACTTCTGGCAAGATATTCCACTGAGAACACTTTCCCTATACCATGTGGAGCACCTAGGTGCAGGGAATACACAGAGATGGCAAGATACACTTCCTGTCCCATATGCAAACCATAATTATAACAGACCAGTTTGCAACCTTAATGGAGGGATGTACAAAGTGTAATGAAAGCACAGGAGAAGGAACTGTGACCCAAGCCTGCCCAGGGGTAGCCCCTGATTGGGGAGTGGGAAATGTTCCATAGCAAGAAGACTAAGGAAGAGGCTTGGTGGGCTTCGCAGTTTTGAGAGAGGTAGGAGATCAGCAATATTCTATGCTACAAAAATAATCTGTCTTCATAGTTAACTAGTCTGCAATCTTCACCAACATTAACCAGATAATTCCCTCTTCATTTCTGTAACTCATTCTCTTAAGAACTCATTCATTTAATTTGTAAATGTGATCTTGAAATTATCATCCCACCTAAACATCGATAAACAGGAGATTAGCTAAATGAATAATGCACCCTATGAATTACTGTGAGGCAATTAAAAAGAACAAGGTAGATGTCTATGGAAGAATATGGAGATATTACCTACTTTTGAATATCCAGCCATCTAGTAGCAAAATTATATTTATAATCACTGTCTGTCGTTGAATCTAGGCAACAGGGTGAATTATGGTAGGAGCAGGAGATGGCTGTCAAATTAATAGACTCCCCAAGGGTAAAGCTGGGAGCCTCTATACTTGTGGCAAAAGCAAAGAATACAACTATTTATCAAATGATCTCTTTTATGTACATTAAGAAGGATATGCTCACATTTGCTGTAATCAGTATTCTTTTTTTCTTAAAGAGTACACAGGAGACTGTTAATAATGGAATTCCTCTGAGGAAGACCGATTGAAAGAATGGAAGGAGGCTATTATATTTCATTATATCCTTTCTGTACTTTTAAGTTTTTTAAAAACACGTGGATATTTTACTATTTTTTAAATATAGGGATCATTTGGCAATGAGACTGTGGGTCATTTACTATCTTCTTTATATACTTTTTTGAATTAAGAAAGTATCATCCTTGGAGTTCTGACCTAGCTTAAAAAAAAGGTATCACCCAATAAATATGATTTCAAAAATAATCACTCTCCCTTTCAGCAGATACATATACACAAACAGAGGTTTAAAGAATTGTGTAAGGCTGCTCAATGTATCCTAATCATAGTGATAAGGGAGCCATCAATTTTCAGGTGTTCACCTAGAATCCTGACTATAAACTTTCAGAAGTAACATGGCCACTAGGGCCTGCTAATCAAGATTCAGTTGTGTGTGTGTTCTGAAGACAGCATGAGCATTCCCAGACAATACAGACACATGGAATGAGCAAAGGGCAAACTGCAGTCAACTTGAGTCATTTTTGGTTTGCTCTCAGCCCTAATTTTAAAAGGCTCCTTAAGTTACAACTTTCTTTGCTGCACAGAAACACTACAGGGCTGTTCTTACATAGGCAACAGTTTAAAATCCTTCTGCTCCTAAAATCTTACAACAAATGAGTCTCAAAGGAAAAAGCATTTTTATGCTACTCTTTTAAAGCAAATTTAGAAATAAAAATCATCATAACTTTTTTCAAAGCCCTCTTTTAAAGAGTTTAGCATAGGATCCCTGTTGATTAGCTGCTTCTTTCTTTAAACCAACGCTGTAGGATTAGTTTTTATAATAGGAAAGGGACTTGTTTCTGCACTTTAAATGCAGCTAAGCCTGCTTTACACGGGATCATGCTATTCCTTTCTTTGCCTGCACCGCATGCCATATCCATCTCAAAAAATGTTTTAACGCCAGGAAATGCTGTCTTTCTGCTGGGAGTAATAACCTCCTGTTTAGCTTATTACTGTCAAAATGATGGTGCATTAGGGGCAATTAATGCTAATGAAAGCTTCCAAAACCCATGCTTCCCCTGACAGCAAGTTCAATGTCAATGAGTGCTATTACAGGCCTCCCATACCAAACCACCATTAATGCACTCTGACCAATGTCGAGCATCTCTAGGGAGAGCACACAGGACCCACTGACCTGCTCCAAGGCTCTAGCGTGACTGTTACTGAAATTACAAAGTAAAGTTGCATATATGGCAGAGGTCAGAACCAACTCTCTCTCTCTCTCTTTCCCTCTCACACATACACACACACACACAGCTCAAATGTAATGAAGAGGGAGAAAGATTTTTTAATGCTTTTTCCATCACCAGGAAGGAAAAGGACAGCAAATGGCCTCAATGAGGGCTTATTATCATTGCATGAACAACAGCTATTAGCCCTTTCTGCTATTTTGTACTTAGATCATTTTTCCAAAAGGAACAGAAACACTTGGAAAAACACCAGATTTGATGTTACAAAAAGCCAAGCTGTTACAGTAATAAAGACAGCGTGGTATTGGCATAAGGACAGAAATACAGATTTATGGAACAGAATTATGAGTCCAGAAATTAACCCTTACATTTATGGTCAATTGATTTCTGACAAGGATGTGCCAAGACAATTCAGTGGGGAAAGAACAGTCTTTTGAACAAATGGATCTGGGACCACTAGATGATCCATATGCAAAAGAAGGAGGTTGGACCCTTACCTCACACCGTACATAAAAAATAACTCAAAATGAATGAGAAATCTCAGTGTAAGAGCAAAAACCATAAAATTCTTGTAAGAAAACATAGTAGTAAATCTTCACAACCTTGGATTAGGCAAGGTTTCTTAAATATGACACCTAAATCACAAGCAATAACAACAAAAAACAAACTAGACTTCATCAAAATCAAAACCTTTGTGCTGCAAAAGACAGTATCATGAAAGTGAAACTACAACCTACAGACTGTGAGAAAATATTTGCAAATCATATGTTTATCTAACAAAGAACTTGTAACCAGAATATATAAAGAACTCTTACAATTCAGTAATATAAAAGGATAAATAAAAGGAAATAAGAGGTATACAGATTGGAAAGGAAGAAATAAAAAGACCAAAAAAACCTTATTTTTAACAGGCAAAGGATTTGAATAGACATCTTTCCAAAGAAGATATACAAGTGACCAAAAAGCACAGGAAAAGATGCTCAACATCATTAGCCATCAGAGAAATGCAAATCAAAACCACAATGAGATACCATTTCATACCCACTAGGATGGCTATAATCAAAAAGCCAGGTAATAAAAAGTGTTGGTGAAGATGTGGAGAAACTGGAATCCTTATACATTGCTAGTAGGAATGTAAAATGGTGCGGCTGCTTTGAAAACCTGTTAGTTCCTCAAAAAGTTAAATATGGAGTTACCATATGACCCAGTAATTCTATTCCTAAGCATATATCTCAAAGAACTGAAAACAGGTGTTCAAATAAAAACTTACACATGAATGTTCATAGCAGCATTATTCATAAGAGCCAAAGAGTTAAAATCCCTCAAATGTCCATCAACTGGTGAATGGATAAACAAAATGTGATATATCCATACAATTACTCAGCCATAAAAAGGAATAAGGTACTAATATTAATACATGCTACAACATGGATGAACCTTAAAAATAGTATGCTAAGTGAAAAAAAAAGCCAGACACAAAAGGTGACATACGATTCTATTTTCACAAAATGTCCCAAACAGGCAAACAACAGAGACAGAAAGTAGATCAGCAGATCCCAGGGCCAGGAGGAAGAGAGAATGGACAGTGACTCCTAATAGACGTGGGGCTGCTTTTTAGGGTGATAAAAATGTTCTGGGCCAGGCGCAGTGGCTCACGCCTGTAATCCTAGCACTCTGGGAGGCCGAGGCGGGTGGATGGCTCAAGGTCAGGAGTTCGAGACCAGCCTGAGCAAGAATAAAACTCCGTCTCTACTAAAAATAGAAAGAAATTATCTGGCCAACTAAAAATATATATAGAAAAAATTAGCCAGACATGGTGGCGCATGCCTATAGTCCCAGCTACTCGGGAGGCTGAGGCAGAAGGATCGCTTAAGCCGAGGAGTTTGAGGTTGCTGTGAGCTAGGCTGACGCCACGGCACTCACTCTAGCCTGGGCAACAAAGCGAGACTCTGTTTCAAAAAAAAAAAAAAAATGTTCTGGATCAGATTGTGATAATGGTTGCACAAGTCTGTAACTATACTAAAAACACTGAATTGCATACTTTTTTCTTTTTTTCCCGAGACAGGGTCTTGCCCTGTCATCCACGTTGGAGTGCAGTAGCATCATCATAGCTTGCTGCAGCCTCAAACTCCTGGGCTCAAACGATCCTCCTGTCTCAGGCTCCTGAATCACTGGGACTACAGGTGTGTGCCACCACATCTGGCTAATTAAAACAAATTTTTTTTTTAGAGACAGGGTCTCATATGTTGCCCAAATTGGTCTCAAACTCCTGGCTTCAAGGGATCCTCCTGCCTCAGCCTCCCAAAGTGCTAGGATTACAGGCATGAGCCACCACACCCGGCTTGAACTGCATACTTTTAATGAGTAAATTTTATGGTACGAGAATTATACCTCAGTAAAGCTGTTATTTAGGCCAGGCGCATTTGAGCTCAGGAGTTCGAGACCAGCCTGAGCAAGAGTGAGACCCTGTCTCTACTAAAAATAGAAAGAAATTAGCCGGACAACTAAAATATACACAAAAAATTAGCCGGGCATGGTGGCACATGCCTGTAGTCCCAGCTACTTGGGAGGCTGAGGCAGAAGGATCACTTGAGCTCAGGAGTTCGAGGTTGCTGTGAGCTAGGCTGACGACATGGCACTCTAGCCCAGGCAACAGAGTGAGACTCTGTCTCAAAATAAAATAAAATAAAATAAAAGCTGTTATTTAATAAATAAATAATAAATAATAAATAAATAAAAGCCAAGGCTCACCCCTGGAAGATGAATCACCATAAAGTTCTAAGGGCTCTGGAATGTGAGAAAACATCTTTAGACCACTCCATCCTTTTCTTCTTCTAAGTGTCTGAGATGAAAACTAAGCACCGAAAAACAAGATTTGATCTCCACCCACAGGATTTCTCAGCCCAGTGAAAGATCAATGCATATAAGCAAACAATGGTAATATAATTCAGTAAGTACAATTATAGACAGGGTATAAAATACAACAAGAAATAAAAATAAAGTTCAAGTGGACTGAAGTCCTAAATAAGGGGAAAAACAACTTAAAAACTGTTAGAAGAAATCATAGGAGAATACCTTTTTTATCCTGGGATAGCATGGGATTTTTGTAAAGACAATACAAAAACACAATCTCAGAAAAGACTTTTAAATTAGACTTCATTAAAATTAAATTCCATGCATCAAAAGATGCCATAAAGCAAGACTAGGGGAAGATACTGATGCTTATAACTAAGGATTAGTATCCAGAATATATACGTCTCCTCCTCTTTGGTCTCAGCCACAGAAGCAAGATGACACAGGGAACGTCATTGTTCTAAAAGCATTACAATAAGATGCACATACTGTGCCACTGCTGTGGCTCTAAGGCCCACCACCTTCAGAAGTTGATCTATGGTACATGTGGCTACACTCCCAAGAGCAAGAAAAAATATAACTGGAGTGCCAAGGCTGAAAGACAAAAATACCACCTGGACTGGGTCGAATGAGGCACCTAAAAATTGTATACCGCAGATTCAGGCATGACTCTCATGAAGAATAACACCTAAACCCAAGAAGGCAGCTGTTGCAGCATCCAGTTCATCTTAAGAATTTCAATAATTAGTCATGCAATAAATGTTATGGTTAAAATATATACATATATACAAAAAATATCACTTGTAAAAATCAATAATAAAAAAAGACTAACAAACCAAAAGAAAAACAGGCAAAGATTTCTGATAATTCACAGGAAAGGAAACCTGAATGGCCAACAAATATAAGAAAAGATGCTCAACTTTACTAGTAATCAAGGAAAAACACTGAAACAAGATACTGTTTCATATGCATCGCATTATGAAAAACTGATAATACCAGATATTGATAAGAATATGAAGAAAAGAGCAATTTGGTGATATCTAATAAAACAACAACAAAAGACTCATGGAAAAGACATTAAGAGGTGGAATCAACAGGCCTTGGTAACTGACTAGGAGGTAGAAGTGAAAAGAAAGGAAGCAGTTAAGTAACAGCCTGCTGGATTCAAAGGTGGACAGAAGAGGTTTCAAAAAAATAAAAATAAAAAAAAAAGCTTGTCTTTTAATGTGTTAAGTTGCAAATAAGGCCTCTTAAGGAAGGAAACTAACATTACCAGAATGTAGATTTGAAAGGTTTGAAGTACACACGATAATAGTTTCTATCCAAACTCTGTCTTAGTGAACGCACTAGCATCAGATGTCTCATGCCCAAAAGGTCAGACATGAGACAGAGATCAGAGTTCCAGAAAACATCTTCCTTTCTGCCAGACTTCAGATACAAGTGTTTAAACTATCCTTGTTAATATTTTTTGAAAAGGTCAAACTGTCTACCTGCCTACTTCTTTCATCAAAAGAAAGTATCACAGGAGTCAACTTGAGGAGCTCTCCAAAGGCCAAACCTTGGGTAATATCAGTAAAAAAATAAATGAAGGTAATGGATCATAACTTATATAGTAAAATAAATATCCATGAGATGATAGATTATAAATATATTACATTATATATTATAATATTTATTATGAGAATATTTATTATTATAGATAATTGGATAAATAAATAAATGAGGGAGAAAGGACAGTTATTTTCTTACAGCAGAATTCCAATTAATAAATGTAAAAGTAAAAGAGAAAATCATTTTTGGTAAACACCATAGTAATAACTGTTGTGAACAAGATGATCAGGATATTTGCAGAGTCTCAAAGTATCACCTCACAAAACACTTAATTATAAAGCAGAAAAACAGTAGCTTCACAGTGGAGAAACCTAGCAGACAACATCTTATTCAAGTGGTCAAGGTTAACATGACCAGTAACGAGATATACCAACATCATATACTTCCTGCACTGAGAAGGGCGGAGCACTGCTTTTGGAGCATTATTATAAAAAATGCATGACCTGAATTTAATCATAAGAAACATCAGACAAACCCAAATAGAGACATTCTACGAAGTATTTGGCCAGTACTCTTCAAAAATGTCAAGGTCATGAAAAACAAAAAAATTATCTTAAATTGGAGGAGGCTTAAGGATGTGATAACAAAAGGAATATGTGATCCTGGATTGAATCCTGGACCACAAAAGCGATGTTAGTGGAACAACTGGCAAAATTTGAATTAAGTTCTATAGATTAGTTAATAGTACTGTATCGATGTTAACTTCCTGGTATTGACAATTATATTATAGTTACAGAAAATATTTACATTTGGGGAAGCTGGGTGTAGTGTATATGGGAATTCTACACACTATTTTTGTAATGTTTATTAAGAGTACAATTATTTCCAAATGAAAAGATAAAAACATTTATAATTTAAAAAAGTGAGTAGAAAATGACATCTGAATAGTAAAGAAAATTAGCTGTCACAAACAGCATACATTGAATATTTCAGGAAAGGCACAGTACCACTCCAAGGTCTCTATTAAGCAGAAAGCACGGCGATGTACTCAGGTAGATGCAGCAAAGACACAGTAGCGGAAACATTGAGAAATGAGAGCTGAACGTGGTGGAAGAGAAAGAAGAAAGTAACTTTATGAAAAGGCCAGCTGCTAGAGCCGTACACAGCTCTGCAGTCTCTGAGGCTAGCTCTACAGTGCCCAGGGCACACTAACGAAACTGGTATAAGTTACTCTACGCCCCTGCGCCTCACCTATGAAATGAAGATGACTCCACTCATCTTGCAGAATAAAATAATATAAGAATAAAACAAGGCCAGGTGCTGTGGCTCACGCCTGTAATCCTAGCATTCTGGGAGGCTTAGGCGGGCAGATTGTTTGAGCTTAGGAGTTGGAGACCAGCCTGAGCAAGAGCGAGACCCCGTCTCTACTAAAAAATAGAAAGAAACTAGCTGGACAACTAAAAATATATAGAAAAAATTAGCTGGGCATGGTGGTGCATGCCTGTAGTCCCAGCTACTCGGGAGGCTGAAGGCAGGAGGATCACTTGAGCCCAGGAGTTTGAGGTTGCTGTGAGCTAGGCTGACGCTACAGCACTCTAGCCCGGGCACCAGAGTGAGACTCTGTCTCAAAAAAAAAAAAAAAAGAGGCCGGGCGCGGTGGCTCACGCCTGTAATCCTAGCACTCTGGGAGGCCGAGGCGGGTGGATTGCTCAAGGTCAGGAGTTCGAGATCAGCCTGAGCGAGACCCCGTCTATACTAAAAATAGAAAGACATTATATGGACACCTAAAAATCTATATAGAAAAAAAATTAGCCGGGCATAGTGACGCATGCCTGTAGTCCCAGCTACTCGGGAGGCTGAGGCAGTAGGATCGCTTAAGCCCAGGAGTTTGAGGTTGCTGTGAGCTAAGCTGACGCCACGGCACTCACTCTAGCCTGGGCAACAAAGTGAGACTCTGTCTCAACAAAAAAAAAAAAAAAAAAAAAAAAAAAAGAATAAAATAATATAACCAAAACACAGAACTGTGCTTCTCATGTAACAGACATTCAACAAAGGGTTCACACTAATGATCCTAATTCAGAGTAAAAAAAGGTTCAACCATACTCGAGTTCAGGAAAGTAGGAAAATGTGTAATTCATCTTAAATAAACTACTATCTAAAAAGGTTAAAATGAAAGCCACAGTGCTGGAAGAAGTAAAACTTCAAGTATCTGGGAAAAACACTAATAGGCATCAGATAAATGAGGCTTAAAGCCACTTGGATCTTCAACCCAGCTAGAGTTAGCTAAACATCTGAAACACAATTCATTATGATGGATTATCAGTTTTCTTTTATGCTTTACCCAGATAGCCTCATTACAGTCTTGTATATGTGTCACTTGATGCTTTCTGTCACCTATTTGGCATTAGCACTTTTCTAAATCTACCAAGGCCTACCACACAAAAGATTTATGCCTCAGCGGAATTACGGGTGATTTTCATCTTTTCTACTTCCTAAATTTTACATAAGATAGTAATGATAAATTTTAATGGAAAATGAATAATTTACAAATAAAAGCAAACTCATGATGAACAAGTTCCTGATTTACTGCCTTGGCTAAGTCTGGCAAACAGCATAGTTTGAACCTATCCCTCTCTTAACATAGTCACGTTAGCCTGGTTGCAAAGAGAAGTCAATATTCCAGACAATTAATGCTGCATGTCTATTTGGTCATTTCCTTGGCTATTTTAACATGGCAATGGGAATGGAAAGAAAAGCACCTACCTCTACAGTATTTGCAATATAACGGTTGTCACCTTCAACTTTGACAGAGAAGTCATAATAACCACTGGGATATCTGATATTCATGAAGTTTAGCTCAAAAACATCCCTGTTAAGAATGACAGCAGGGTTAGCAAGAATTCATGTAGGAAAGTCATAGATATGACAAACAGGGCCAATAAGGTGTCTCCTTCAGACAGTCCAAGGCTATATCCCAATCCTTCAGTCACCTTTTGACTTCCCATCCTACTTAGGGAATCTCGTGCTAAATCACAGATTACAATGCGGGGAAACCTTTAAAACTATCTAAAATGACCTCCTAAGTTTCCAAAGTTTTCTTTTCCTTTGTTTCCCCCTCAGCTCCTAAAGTTCAACCTCCTCCTGGTAGCTTTCCACAATTTAATGTAAAATAGGTTAAATCTACAGTATGCCCCGATTATGCTTAACAACAACAAAAAAAAGTAGAAGGAAATACTCCAACATGTTCAAAGAGGTTGGTGTAGAGTAGTATAATTGTGGGTAATTTTTTGGTATTATTTCTACTTTTCCATGTTTTGTGAATTTCTCAAAAAAGACATATCTTGGCCGGGCACAGTGGCTCATCCCTGTAATCCTAGCACTCTGGGAGGCTGAGGTGGGAGGATTGCTTGAGCTCAGGAGTTTGAGACCAGCCTGAGAAGAGCAAGATCCCGTCTCTACTAAAAATAGAAAAATTAGCCAGGCGCTATGGTGTGCACCTATACTCCCAGCTACTCGGGAGGCTGAGGCAGGAGGATAGCTTGAGCCCAGGAGTTTGAGGTTGCTGTGAGCTAGGCTGATGCCACTGCACTCTAGCTGGGGTGGCAGAGTGAGACTGTCTCAAAAAAAAGAAAAAAGGACACATCTTTTTTATTAAAAAAATTAATTTTTATTTTAAAAGGTAAAGAAGATAATTCCTAACTCTAACTATACAGCAAAATCCCAATGTCTTTTACCATTCCACTGATCATTCCTAAAAATGATTTTGCTTTTTAAATTTCACATATTGGGTATGTAGTTTTATTACTATCTAAAAAACACATTTTCTCTTTAAAATCCAAACTCCTGATCTCAGTAACTTACCAATTTAACGCTTTAAAAAGTTCCATACAAAAATTGACCTTTAATTTTTTTTTTTATAGACAGGGTCTCACTATGTTGCCTAGGCTGGTCTCAAACTCCTGGCTCAACTGATCCTCCCACCTCAACCTCCTGAGTAGCTCAAATTATAGGCAAATGCCATTTTACCCAGCTTGACCCTTAATTTTTAAAAAATTTACATAGCATGGAGCCAGGCACGGTGGCTCATGCCCCAGTAATTCAGGAGGCTGAGGTGGGAGAATAGCTTGAGGCCAGGAGTTCGAGACCAATCTGGGCAACGTAGCGAGACCCAGTCTCTAAAAAAAATGCAAAAAACTTAGCAGTCATGATGGCATGCACCTATAGTCCCAACTACTCAGGAAGCTGAGACAGAAGAATTGCTTGAGCCCAGGAGTTCGTGGTTGTAGTGAGCTATGATCACCCCACTGCACTCCGACCCAGGCGACAGAGCAAGACCCCATCTTTAAAAAAAAAAAAAAAAAAAGAAGTTTACATAGCAATAATATGTAGCCATTAAAAATGATTGTAGAATATTTAATCCTATGGAAAAAGATTCATGATCCATTGTTATAAAGCATAATCCTCAATGAATTTTAAAAATCTATTTATATGCATAGAAAAAAAGACTGACAAAAAAAGGATGTAAAATGTTAGCCGTAGTTATCTCTGGGTGGTAGAATTATGGATGAGCTATCTTTTCACTTTTGTGCTTTTCTATATTCCTATAATAAAGATATATTACTCACACACCAGAAAAAAACAATAAATATTAAAATAGTTAGCTACTTTTATCACAATACAGAACCAACTAGAAGTGGACAATGAATAAAACAGTAAAACCCAAATTCTTTTAGTTTTAAAAATCCTTTTCTTATATTCAACTCCAGCATTTTGATACCAGCACATCAAATTTACCTAACTGGCATTTAGGTAAATTTGGTTTTCTGATCATGGCACTATCCATATTAATCTGTTATAGTGGCTGCAGGCTAACTTTCCAAAACAAACAGGTTGATGCCCTGCCAAAATATGATCAGACTTACCCTACAGGGGTGAAGGACGTCTCCTGGAGGACAGTGTCTCCAGAGGCCACAGATTTAGCATATTCTAGTTTAACAGCAGCCTGAGTCAGAGGCTGGGACAGCACATTGGTAACTTGCAACTAGAAATAAATAAAAAATTATTTGTAGCAACAAAGGCTGCAGGAGTAGAGAATTTTGTTTCTGGGGTGCTTTATTTATAAGGTGCAAGCTCTGCAGGAGAGCAAAAAAGCCTTGTTTCAGGAAATCTTCCCCGACTTTGACCTGCTGCCTATCAGAAATCCAATACAGAAAACACACAATTCAATTAGGAATGGGATAGATTATACAATACTAGAGTGGGGGAGGATCCTAAAGATGATCTTGCCCAATTATTTCAGTTTTCAGATAAGGAAACTAGAGCCCAGGGAACGAAAATGACTGGTCCCAAATTACACAAACAGTTATATATCCTTTTCCCTGATTCCCTGTTCCATTCTCTACTACAGAATCTTTAAAAAAAATTTGTCAGCCAGAAAAATACTTTAGGAAGGTATCAGCAATGGGAAAACTGAAAAAATATAGATAACGCTAATAACTATCATTTGTTGAAAGTCAACTATATGCCTGATACTAGGCTGGGCCCTTTACATATATCCTTCCATCAGTCGTATGAGATAGACAGCATAATCCGTTTCACAGATGAAGAAACTGAGGCCACAAGGGGTTAAGGGACAGCCAAAGGCCACATGGTCAGTTAAGTGGTTGAGCCAGGACTCAAACCTGTCTCCACCTTGTTCTCTAAGCCCCTCTTGACTCACAGTGAACTATGTTAATCAGGTTCTCACTCGAGTCTTTGTTGAGGGGATATGAGTTGTATGTAGGGAGAGGATAGGCCATCTTGAAGTACAGGGCAGTTTTCCAGGAGGATATCTGCAGGGGCCACCAGAGTAGAACTAAGGGGACAGACAGAACTGTCCTATGTGGAACCCCAACATTTAGATATAAATGTTAATCTCTTACGAAGATCTTAGCTTGTCACTAGTTTCCAAACAGCATCAAAATGCCTTATTTGACAGTTCTAAGGGCTCTACGTAGACTCTCTCAACCAATCTCCACCACTTTTGGAGGGAGGTACTATTCTTTTCTCTATTTTTAGATGAAAAAACTGAAGCTCGGAGAAGCACCTGTTCAAAATTTGTCTATATAGTCCTCTTTTTAGCCACTTGGGAATTTAGAGGGAAATTATTCTCTCTAGGTGTTTTGTGTTGAGATCAGTGTCACTCCTTACATGGACTTTTATTATCAGTTTTTGAAACAGACAAGGACCCGTAACAAAATGGTTTCGTTTCTCGAGTTCCTGGCCAGTGCCCTGAAAATGTCATAGTGAAGTTCTGCTGAATTATTAAACTCAATGTTACGCAGAGAAAAAAAAAATGTCTCATTTGAAATGAAACTTATAAGCATATTCAAAATCTGTGCTTTGCTCTGTTCAAAGAGTTAACACAGAAGATAAGTCCATGCTTACTCCTGAGCGAGAGGGAGGACTATGTTATGAAGAGGCAGAAAGATACACTACATCCTAACAGTACCAGGGAGGAAGAGACCTGATACTTACTTTAACACCTGTAAGCACCAGAATTACTTGCGAATTAAAACACCTATCTTAAAACAACATATTCAGAAAGATTTGGTACTGGGAAATGCATTTTAGAAGCAAGACTTCTCTACACATCTACAGTTATGGACCTGCAAATGCAATCTCCTTACCCTTAATTTATTTAAAACTCATACTATTTAAAATCCTCTGGTGGGGGGGGCAGGGCGGCTTTTTGATAGATTTGAAGGGTTCTGTGACTAGTTCACCCAGTGGTCAAGTCCCCATTTCCAGGCCAAGGAAAGTGAACCTTGTCCTACATTTAATGGGTAATTTCCTCGTGGGGGCTACAATTGGCTGTGTCCTGTGGCCTGGATTTCTGAAAGCCTTCCGCTAGAAATCGCAATCACAGTGGCACGTTTTGGGCATGGAAGTCATACCCGCAGGATAGCCTGTTCATGAGTGTCAGAAGCAGAGCTCTCGGGCACAACCACAACTGGCACGTGGTAGCGATTCTGGGAGAGCACAGCAGCAGCAGCGGCTACACTGAAGGCTTCTGGGAGGGATTCAAAGTTCTTCTTGCTGAAGATCGCGTTCATCAGCTGGATGA
This sequence comes from Eulemur rufifrons, assembly GCF_041146395.1. NCBI lineage: Eukaryota > Metazoa > Chordata > Mammalia > Primates > Lemuridae > Eulemur > Eulemur rufifrons. Next base: position 21,413,572 of record NC_091002.1, read on the forward strand.
CCTGATCCTGGAAGAAAAGGGGAAGGAACGCAGCTGCAGACCTTCCTCAGGCAGAGAGGTGACAGGGCCACCCCCATCAGACTCAAGTCATTCCATCTGCTTCAGGTGTTCACATGGACAGTCTTTTATAACCCAAACTGGTAGAGGGAGAAAAAGCAAATATTCTCCATTTAAGCTTAAAACTTGATTTGGTTGATTTTTTTTCCATCTTCTACTACAAACTGAAATGCATACATTTATTTGTCCACTATTTAAGGAATGCTTACTATAAAAAAACAAGATACTTCCAGATAACTACTGAGATACGAAAGTATATTATAAAATACATATAACAGTAATCATTGTTAAATGCCAGGCATCGTGATGGGTGCTATGCATTAACTTGAATCTTGACAAAAGCTCTACAAGACTGGTACTGTCAATGTTTCCCAAATGAGGAAACTGAAGCCAAAGATGTAACTTCTACAAGTTATAACAACAAAAACAGCAAGACCGTGTATGTCTGTTTGTACCCACAGTCCTTCCAGAGAAAATTTGTTCTTTCTTGATTCCCATCACCCTCACAGCTAAACTATCCTCCCTCCCACCCTGCTTCTAAGTAGTAAATTGCAGCAAAATTTGTATTTATAAGACCAAACTTCATAGCTAAAATGTGCATTAGAAAGAAACTAAAATAACTCTCCATTAAGACCTAATTACCTACAGCAAGGATGGAAAAAAATTTTTTTAAATTAAAAAAATACAAAAAAGCACTAATGGGCTGCTTAGAAAAGAAAAAGCAATTTTTTACGAAAGTAGAACCTAAAAGGCATAATTAAAATTCTAGAGGTTGTTTGCTTAGGAGGAAACATTTTCCACTTCAGTCAGTTTTGTTTTTTAATATCTACCATCTAACAAAAGAGCTCCTTTGTTCCTGGTGGTGTTATTCACAGTCGACATGAAATAATTTTCTTTAATTGTACCAATTACATTTTTCCATCACCAGGCTGTTGACATGTTAAAATGGATGAATGTTCCTCAGAATTGTTATGTCAAAAGAAAGCAGTGACAGCAAAATTACCCTAGCCAAACACCTGGTTTGCAAAAGCTTGGAAATAAAGAAAGAATAAGTTTAAGTTGTATATGTATAATATTACCAATTCATCCATTTTACTGTGTATAGGAGAATCCCCAAATAGTTTGTACCATAAGTTCCCACATTCCTGCACTTTCACCCATAACAGAAATTAAAAGGGAGTTTATTTCTAGACCTCCTACACTTAGGATGAAGGAAAAGACACAATAAGAATGCAAATATATGAATCAATTATTTGATCATATCCTCTGGAGAAAATATGAAATTAATTCATATGATCCAAGACAGATGTTTACCATTTACTTAAAGAAACTTGCCCAAAATTCATATGATCCAAGACAGATGTTTACCATTTACTTAAAGAAACTTGCCCAAAATTCATAATGCATAAAGAAATAAAAGTTCTAACTTAGAATCCAAATCTTTCCTCTTAAAATTTAAATAGCAGCAGCTTGTACTTTAAATCAAGGGTGGTAACTGTCTCACAGACAAGGGATACAAAGAGGGTCCTACTCAAAAAGACTTCCTACACACATTTCAACTAAAGGTTCTTTCAGGTTAATAAGCTCCTCTTGGGGAAAAAAAAAGAATTAACTCTTGGCGGATGTCTGGTAAACACACATGCCTCTCAGTGAACTATGTCAATCAGCAAAGATTAGCTAAGATTTAGCCATTGCTGAGCATGAAGGGGAAAGGAGAATAGGCGATTTGGACGTACAGGGCACTTTTCAGAGAAAGGATCTGCATGGGCCACCAAAGTGGAAAGCATTCATGAGATAAGAAGGAAGGGGTATCAGGAGAAAAGGGAGATGAAACAAGTGTAATGCACTTGGCCTTCTTGCCACTACCTCATGACACGTATACGCCCCATTTAAAGCAAGTGTGATGATTTGTTTACATGACTGTCCAACTGACAACCAGTTTCTTGAAAACAGGCATTTGATCTTTCTATTCCTCAAAAAGCCTAACCCAAGACACTGAATGACAATACCCCAGAGTATTATCTGAACCTCCCTCTTTGAAAAAAGCTATCCTTAGCAGATAAAGCTGCCAGCCCCTTTGGGTTTCATCCTGAGAATTTAGACAGGCACCTCCTTAATGGATGGCTCAGTCCCCACATGGTCCATGAGCTTGTAGGTGGCAGCCACAAATAATGCTGTTGTTTCCAGTCCTTCTTCAAATTGGAGATACATGCCCCCCAGTTCATCCAGGCGAGCAACAAGGTCCTGTCACAACAAAACAGAAGCATGTTGGATGTCAAGTGACAGCAGAAATGAGATGCACAAACCACTGTCAACCCCAGTGCAGACACAATTTTGAGAAATCTCTTACTCTAAAATCTGAGGACCATCTCAGTCACTTAGTACGTTCTCAAAAAAGGTGATTAGGCAGAGAATGAAGTATATCACACAGACATTTGAAGAGAACAGTATCTTCTGCAGCTCTGAGAGTGCTCCTTCCTTGGCCCCTTGTACTCATGCCCAAGCACAGAACTCATGGCGCTGAAGGCACCAGCTGCTCTGGGCAGAAGGCCTGTGGGCCAGGCCGCAGTACACCCAGCAAAGCATCACGACACAGATGGAGTGCACGGCCATCCATTCGGATACAACCTACAAAGCATAGCACTTCCCTTTCTTATTCAATGCTACAAAAGATGAAGAGAGACATACTGCTCTCCTGGGCAACAAGACCAGGCAGCTAATGTGCCTGTGAAGCATCCGGTGATGACAATATCAGGACTTTCACTGGCTATGTATTTCGTGAGAGTGGCCCCTAAGGAGCAGGATCTCCTGGGCAAAGGAAAGGATAGAGCAATAATAAAAACCACAGTGAGTACTTCTCGAGCACTTATTATACCAGGCACAAATATTTCCTTGGACATTTTGCTCTAACACAAAGAACATAAGTGTGCCATGGATATAAAAAGCTGGACACCATGGCTTACGCCTATAATTCTGACACTCCTGGGAGACCGAGGCAGGAGGATTATTGGAGCTCAGGAGTTCAAGACCAGCCTAAGCAAGGGCAAGACCTCATCTCTCTACTAAAAATAAAAAAAAATCAGCCAGGCGTAGTGGCTCACACCTATAGTCCCAGCTACTTGGGAGGCCAAGGCAAGAGGATCACTTGAGCCCAGAAGTTTGAGGTTGCAGTGAGTTATGATACACCACTGCACTCTAACTGGGGTGACAGAGTGAGACACTGTCTCCATAAAAAAAAAGCAATGTAACTGGCTATAACAAATCATGCACGTCTATCTGCAGGACTCTTTTACATAGTGTCAAAGACAGGAGCTAATTGGCAAAAGAGATTCACACCTCAATCTCCTCCACGATGTTCCTCAGGTCAGCCTGCTGGGACAGGTAGGATGCTGTCTGCAGAGCCTGGACCGTTCTGGAAGGTAAAAAGTGGATCCCCAATGAATGGCAAGTCTCCTTTCAACTACTCACCCCTTCTCATATCCAGACACCTTCACAAATATCCCGCTCTTGTTCTTTAGAAGTATAAGTTGGTCTCAGCCTTTAAGGAGTTTATTTATTAATATAATCTAGTTGGAGCAGATGTGATAAGGACAGGAAAAGAACATCACAGCTTGAGAAGATAATCCAGGCAATAATACTGGCAATATGAACTACGGGCACCGGAGAGAGAGGGAGCACAGGTTCACCACTGCCCGCTCCCTCCAAATTGATTTTGTTTCTAATGGCACCACATGTAGAACACTGAAACTAAGAATTAAATTTATAAGAGATATGCTCTTTGTGAAAACAGGATTCAACCAAGGTGTACTTGGTTGTACATTGTACAAGGCACTATGCCAGGCAGAAGTTGGTACCTGTTAATTTTCTATATTTCTTACTCCAAGACCAAAGACATATTGTGGAATCTACATCTGTAGATTGTTAGGTAGAATTTGGACCCACTTTTCCTGAAAACCAGAGCAAAGCAATATGAAGAGGAAGCATTCAGTAAACATGCTGAATGGCTAATGCTTGGGCTACCCTGCTGGGGGACCCGAAAGTCACTCATCCTTTAAGCATTAAATAAAAGGAAAGGAACAGAGGACTTGTTCCAAAAGCAGAATCTATTCTTTTTGCTTTTCCCACCATTTATTTTTGATTATAAAAATAAGTATTTGTCAAAAATTTAAACAATACATTACCAAAGAAGTTAAAATTCCTGTTAACACTCACCCTTAAAAGATAACTGTCCCCCAATTTATTTTTAACTTAATAACATATGTTATTAATGTACTCTTTCCATGAGTACACATAAATGTACTTCATTCTTATTAACAATGACACAGTTGCACTGTCTAAATGTACCATAATTTACTCTCTTAATCTCCAGTTGATAAACACTTGCTTTACTAGGTCATACAATGCTACAACCGACAACCCTTATTCATATACATCATTTTCTAAAAATCTGAGGTGAAATTCACACAACAAAATTAACCACTTTAAAGTAAACAGTTCAGTGGCACTAACTACATTTGCAATGCTTTGCAACCACCACCCCCTAAGTGGTTTCTCCCCATTCTGTCTTCCCCCAGCCCCTGGCAACCACCAATCTATGTTCTGCCTGAATGGATTTACCTATTCTAGATATTTCATATAAAACGGAATCACACAATATGTGACCGTTTGTCTGGCTTCTTTCACTAGCATAACACTTTCAAGGCTCATCCTTGTTACAGCATATATCAGCACTTCATTCTTTTTTATGGCTTATTCATATATTTTTACCCATTTATGAGCATACTTTTATAAGGTAAACTTTTTAAGATCGATTATGATAGGTATATATACATAGTATTTATTAGATTCTATTCTCTTAACGCAGATGATTTAGAAAATATAAATAAATTGTGCTTTTCTGGGTGCCGTGGGGAAAGCTGAGGCCCCCTGGGGGTTAAATAGACTGCTGCTCAACCCCAGAATGGCTCCCTAATTCCGAAGAGATGACCGGGCCCTTGTGTAGACCCACCACTTATCCAGTCAGCGTGTCAGGGAATGTACAGCAAGAATCTGTCTGCTTATGTGGAGATCGTAACAGTTTAGATTCTGCTCATGGAAAACTAATTCCATTAAGATGACAAGTTGGAAAACGGAGGGGTCACGATTCACAGAGAGAGAAGCCCCAGAGTATTCTACGACTCCGATGGGATGCTTGTTATAATGCACTTGAGAAAATGAAACCTGAATTTCCCAACAAGAGTAAAATCCCACATCTGCCCATGATAAATCCTCAGCTCAGACAAGGCTGTTAAAATAGCCTAGAAAGAACTTTTCAATTAAGATATTGCTTTTTTCTTCTTTGGAATGAGTGAGTGCCAAACTGGTAACAATCTCAGAAGTTTTAGAATGAAATTAATCCACTTAGCTTTAGAAAAGTTTTGTCACTGGCTTTAATTATTCCCCAGACAGCAATTTCTTTTTCTCTGGAGTCCTATATTCAAGAAAACAGATCCTATCTTGCTAATATACAGCAGATGATTCAGAGAAATTGGTTTATGAGAGACCACAATGACATCTTTTCAGATGATTCATTCAAACCTATAAATATTTGCTTTTTTCCATTCAAGTTTACAAACATATATTTCCTAGAGTAAGTCCACTTAAATATAGAAGGCCCATTTAGAAGAGTCCTAATTTATATCAGATTTCCTTAAATAGGGCAAATTAGTAGTCATATTAGGCATCCCACCAGTTTGATCTTCACAATAACCCTAAGAAAGATATCGTTCTCTGGGTTATACATATGAAAACTCTAAGTTTAGGGGGGTTCAACAGCCTGCTTACAGTCTCAGAGGTATTGAGTAGAAGAGTGTGGATTTGAACAAAGTTCTTTATGACTCATAGCATATGCTCTTTCCATCTGAGGCTTCCTATAAGGTAGCAGAAACACAAAATATAGTTTTAGCTTTCATTAACTATTGGGCACATACTATGCGCCAGGCTCTATTAGCAGCACTGCAAATAAAGAAGCTTATAATCTAATACAGAAATAATTACAATTCAATGAAGGAAGTAATCAGCTAAGAAAGAGACCTAAGAAAGAAATGATCTAGAAAAAGAACTCCATTTCCTGAATGCCCACTGAGAACCGGGCACTGCATGAGGCTCTTCACTTCTATAATCTCATTTAATCCTAACATTCACTGTAGGATACAAGGACTATTGGTTCCATTTTACAGATGAGGCACAGAGCGGTAAGTAACTTGCCCAAAATCACACAGCAAAGGAGGAACACAGCTGGTGTTAACACCCAAGACTGTCCGACTCCAAAGTGGACGTACTGCTTTTGTACTTCTTTCTGTTCTGGGGTTTTGAAAAAGGAGATTTTCCTTTTTGCTTGGAGAGGACGGGTTTTTTGTAGAAGGTGGTATCAGAGGAGTAAGTCACTGACAGGGACATCATGACATGAGATGGTGGTGACCGGGGAAGCATTTTCCACAGAGATTACTAGCAGAGATCAAAATATGTAGCCTAAAATAAAGGGCCAAAAGGGCCAAGTCCTGGGCAAAGTTAACCTCAGAGCCACTGATCTGCTGACCACATGAATATGAGTAGGGTGTGAGAGTGACAAAGAAAGAATGTCAACTGATTGTGAGCCCTGCCCTAACAAAGCTTCAAGTTTAGAAACAATTTGGCTGTTATCAAAAAACTGGGAAATAATCTCACTATTTTCAAAAGGGGAATTGGTGTTACCAACCTCTTGCTTAACAATTTACAGGATCTCCAGGCATTTCACACCCTCTTTCAGTGGTTACAATTGAGTGGGGCACACAAACAACACAAAAGTATTGTTTTAAGGGAAGAGTTTTAGTGTTAAAGGAAAAAACTACTACCTATATTTATCACTTAAAAGTTTAGCAAATATCCTGAAGTCAGTTACAATATTATAATAAACATGGGAAAGTTTCTCCAAGCCCCTTTCTATAAAATGCTTCTCCTTCACCTGAGCCTTTTGCAGAGCAGTAGAGTCTGATTCCTAGAATATTCTACCATGAATACCCACTTCTCCCAACACATGCTGTGTCTCACAACTTCCAAGGATTCCTTAAACCCTTCTTTACAGAGCCTCCACTGCCAAAATGTCCCTGGCCAAGCCTCAACAAGAGATGCATGTGGCTCTTCCTCGGTTATCTATCCTATCTATCCTCGCTCGAGCCCTCTTACCTCAAAAGGGCAATTGGGTCTCCAGGTGGCTGCATGTTTAGGCCATGACTCAGTACTTGCCTTCAGCTTGAGCAGCTTGCAGAAGACTGTGCCTATGTAAGCTCCATGAGGACAGGGACCTTACCTGCCTTAATGCAACATTATGTCTGCAGTGCCTAGCAGAGCACCTGGCACATAATAGGTGCCCAGGAAATATCTGCTGAACCAATGAATGAACCCTCTCAGGATAGTACCCAAGACAAATGAAGCCTGAGAAGTGCTCGAGATGACAACTCACGCTAGCACAGTCTCTTCCTTGCTGAGACGAGCAGTAAGGGCACCAAGTGCCTCTTGCGATGCCAAGGGAAGGCCAAGGCCACTTAGGGCTGCAACTGCATGGTAGATCTGGGTAACAGACGAGTCTTCACTGACAGCTGCCAAAAGCAGATCTTTGGTCTCATTTGAAATAGAGATCTAAGAATGAATTGGCAGACACAGAGTTTTAGAACAGGTTTTGGCAATTTGTGGCAGACATGCCAAAGACAGCATACAGAGCAGCTGCCAAAGTCACACCGCCTCACACATGCTCCTTCCCCAATCCCCAGACACCAGAATGCAATGTTTGCAAAACCTCTGCACAACACTTTTGAAAAGATACTGCCAAGTTACTTGTCTACTTTTATGGTTCTCCACGTTCAACAAAATGATTTCCAGAAACCTGGTGTGGAGATATACTTTGAACTTTTTTTTTTTTTTTTTTTTTGAGACAGAGTCTCACTCTGTTGTCCACACTAGAGTGCTGTGGTGTCAGCCTAGCTCACGGCAACTTCAAACTCCTGGGCTCAAGGGATCCTCCTGCCTCAGCCTCCTGAGTAGACGGGACTACTTTTTTCTATTTTTTTTTTTTTAAGTAGAGACGGGGTCTTGCTCTTGCTCAGGCTGGTCTCAAACTCCTGAGCTCAAGGGATCCTTCCACCTTGGCCTCCCAGAGTGCTAGGATTATAGGCATGAGCCACTGGCCTACTTTGAACATTTTTAAATGTTAAAGGGAGATAGAAAGAAAAAAATTAAGATCTCCTAGAAGAAAGGCAAAAACTGTAGGAAAAAGTTATTTAAGGCCAGGCATGGTGGCTCACGCCTATAATCCTAGCACTCTGGGAGGCCAAGGTGACAGGATCCCTTGAGCTCAGGAATTTGAGACCAGCCTGAGCAAGAGCAAGACTTCACCTCTACTAAAAATAGAAAAATTAGCCAGGTGTTGCAGAGTGTACCTGTAGTCCCAGCTACTCAGGAGGCTGAGGCAGGAGGATTGCTTGAGCCCAGGAGTTTGAGATTGCAGTGACCTATGAGGACGCTACCACACTCTACCCAGAAAAAAATAAACAAACCATACTTTCTTAAGAAAAAAAAAAAAAAAACCACAGGAACGGAATTCACACTCACACCAATGGATTCTTATTGTTAAAAAAATAATAATCTGATATGACCCTTCCCCTTTAAAAATGCATTTTACAGTTTAAAATAAATGTCAGCATAGGAACCTGGACTCACCTCACACCCTGAGAGAGCCTTGCTGGACTGGGCGGCATAGAAGAGGGAATCCACGTTGCTGGGGTCAAGGTTCGATTTAATGAAGGTGCATGCTTTCTAAACAAGGGAGAAAAGTCAATGTTAGTGCAGACATATGCAATGGAAAAGCAAAGGTATTTTTGGATAAATAAAATTCTAAGCCATCTATGATGGTTTAAAGAACGAGCTACACGAGATTAAGTTTTTTAAGCAGTTATTTTCCTTAGGATACCGTATTACCCAAAATTGTTCACTTCATACACGGAGCAATAAGACTGAAAGCACCTAGTCCTTTTAAACTTTAGGAAGGAAAGAAAGAAACCACTTCACCAATCACCTGCTATGGCCATCACCTTCCTGCTCTGACATCCATAAACGATGATCTTCCTTTTAAGGAATATAAGGACCCTTTGGAAGATATTGTCACCATCCCTATTTAACTGAAAAAGAAACTGGAGCTTGGAGTTAGTAAGTAACCTGATGGAGATGACAAAGCTAATAAGTGGCAGGGAGTCTCCTCTGATTCTAACCATAGTGGCATCTCGACTTAGGAGTCTCCAAAGCCAAGTCAGGCTCAACAAATCTAACATGAGCTTAAACCTTCTATTTCTTCACCTGGACTTCCCAGCTCATGGACAAGGAATCACCACACATCCAACTACCCAAACCAGAAACCTGGGAACCATTCTTGACTTTTCCCTTCCCCTCCAAGCCTATCAAGTCTACCTCCTTGTCATTTCTCAAACCCAGTCCTGCCCTCTGGCTTCTGTCACTGCCTTAGGGCAAGCCCTTGCCATCTCTGACCTAGATTGTCACAGTCATCTCCTAACTGGTCTCAAGCCATGCAATCCATTCTGCACACTGCTTCAAGAGTGATCTTCACAAAATGCAAATATAATGTGTTGCTTTGCTATTAAAACCCTTTGGTGGTTCCTTATACATAATTCTCAGATAAGATCCAAAGTTTTTGATACAGGATGAGATGCCCTCTTGACTGACCCTCCCTCTCTGTGCCAGCTGCATCACCACACCCCTACCTCGACTCCAAAATCTTACCCTCCACCCTACTGCAACTATACTATGCCCTTGCCATTTAATATTTTTGAACCTGCTACTCCCCCTGTCAGGAGCACCCTTTCCCTTGTCCTTCTTATCTGCCAACGTAGGTCCTATCTTCATCTCTGCTCAGATATTACCTCTTCCAGACATTCATCCCAGGAGAGGCCAGGAGTCCTCCCTCTCAAATGCTCCCCCAAAGCACTTACCACATCGTATTAACTACCTCCCCCAGTAACTTGCTACCTGAGAGCAGGGACTTTGCTGAACGCCCATCACAGTGACCGGTACAGAGTAAGCAAAATAACAAAACCCATGCTACTTCTACTCTATCAAACTCCAAGAAATATTATTGAATGGTTATATTGCTAAATATTTTGGTTGAAAAAATATAAATTTCAACCATTCAAAATTATATGGTAATAATAACAGTTTAAAGTAGGTGCTTCTGGGGAGTATGACAGGGAGTAGGGCAAGATGGACCATGCAATGGAATGTTGCTTTTCACTAATAACCTATTCTGCATTGCCTGATATTTAGGGATCTGAATAAAACAAGTTAATCCACTCAAGGAGTCCGTCCTGTCAGTAGAATGCAAGTTTAAGACATGTGCTTGTCGCCATCTGGTGTTTTAGTAATGGAATGACAGCACCCAAGACCCCAAAACCAAGATTACTTGGTTACTTCTACCTCCATTGCTACTTCTTTTTGAGCACTTAAAATGTGTCACCATTGTCCTAAATGCCGTATGTGCATTTCTCATTTAATCCTCAAATAATCCCATGCATTAGGTGCTCTTATTATCTTAATTTTACAGAAAAGAAAACTGAGGCATTAAAGAGGCAAAGTAACTTGTCCAAGGTCGTAACTGGGAGAACTAGAATTCAAATCCAGGCAGCCTGGCTCCAGAATCTGAGCTATACAACCTCCATCTCTCAAGAGACAACTAAAAATGATGTGTTCTGGAGTAAAACAGGCATCATGACTACTCTAATTCTCTGCAAAGACAAATCAAGGTAAACAGGTCCGGCATTCAGTGGCTTCAAAGCCCAAGACGTTAATGGTATAGTTTCAACAGCAGCAGCAGTAGGGGAAGACCCCACAGCACATGCTCAGTGAACCCCACTCAGTGCTGAGGCTTCAGCCAGCCGCTTTCAGGGGTTTTGATTTCAGCTGCCCTATCATGTTCCAGACTCATCTTCCCAATTGAAGGCTAGAAAGCACCCCCTAAATGTCCCCCTATCTGCTGCCTTCCAACTTTCTGTGCCCTGTGTTAATACTCCAATTATCTAGACATCCTCCAGAGCAAAGAACAGCAGTGCTTTCCTCTACCATACATTTTTCCCTACAACCCCCTGAAGCTAATCAGGTACCAAATCTTATAGAAAAAGAGAGTAAATCTCTCTCATCTGCCCTCCCCTCCCCCTATTTCCACTATAAACAGCTCTCAGCTACTATTGCTGCCTCTTAAACTGTGCTTTGTAGTCTCTGCAGATGTCCTTGCCGTGATGCACTACCCAGACGCACCCTGGCTGGAGCCCCCCACCAGATCCTTTGTCCCCAGGCCCACTTTTCCCACGTGCCCCCACACATTTCTGCTCCAGCGCCCCAACCACAACTCACTGCCCCAAAACACAAGCACTTTTAAGCCTCCAGGATGCCCATTATTTCATCAATTCAACTTCTTCTAAAACATATTAACAAAACTCAAGACTTGTTTTAGAATACAACTTCCTTCAGTCCTTCTCTCCCCTCCAGCTGCTACCACCTCTCTTCCCACACAGCCAAACTCCTCCAAAAAGCTGCCTGTGCTCAAGTCTTCATTTTCTCACCTCTACTCGCTCCAATTTGGCTTCTGCCCCTAGCATGCCACTGGTGAGCTCCAAACTGTTAAAGCAAGGGACATTTTCCAGTGTTCATTCCCTCAACACTGGACAGAATAATCACTTTCTCATTCTGAAACATCTGCTTCCGCTGGCTTCTGGGATTCCACCTACTCTCCCGGTTCTCTTCCTACTTCTCTGGCAGCTCTTTCTCAGTTTCAAGCTCTCCTCCCTGGCCATTCAATACTGGAGTTTCTCAACTCCTAGGCCTACCTCTCATCCCAAACCCTTCCTCTCCCTAGGCCATCTCATTCATGTCCACAGCTTCATCCCAAACCTCCATGCAGATAATTCTCAGATTTGTACCTCTAGCCTAGACGTCTTTCAACAGCCACTTACGTGTTGCAAAGGCACTTCAAGCTCAACATGTTGACGACCAAAGTCATGATCTTCCTTACACAAACTTAATTCTCTTCCTGTGTTCCCATCTTATGAAATGGCCTGACCATCGATCTAGGCAGCAAAAGTAGTTGGAAATCCATGTGTTATCTTTTACACCCCTTCTGCATTCAATCTTGCCCCAGAGCCCCCTGCTATAGTGTGTCCTCTACAAAGCAGGAGAGAAATCTCCCCCACATGCAGACTGGATCACAAGTCTCGCTGTTGAAAATCAATTGCTCTTTGGAGAAAGATGAGAACCCTTCCTGTGGCTGCCAAGGCACTGTGGCTTGGGCCTGGCCTTTCTCTCTAGCCTCCCACTCTGTTTCACACATGGCCTCCTTTTAGACTCTCAAATATAACCTGCTCTCTACCCACACAGGCTACTCCCTCTGCCTCAAATCCCTTCCCTCCCCCCATCTCCCAGTTAACTCCTACTTGCCCTTTAGAATTCAGATTAATCATGCCTTCCTTCATTTAATAAACAGCTACTCAGTGCCTACCACATGCCAAGTGCTAGTCTAGCCACTGGGGATACACAACAAATAAAATGGATAAAGTCCTGCCCTGGAGGAGCTGTAATTTAGTGTGATGCAGAGTGAGATGTAAGTTCAGAGATTTCTTCAGGAAAGCCTTCTCTGACCAGGTCAAAGCCTCCTATTCTACACCCAAAGGAGTCCCTTATTTATAACAGCATATATCTCACCTTCAAAAAACTTACCATTGCTACGAATATTGTACATGTATTTGATTACATGACTAATGCCTATCTCCACTATTAGACAATATATTCTAAGAGTACAGGGCCCTCTTTTTTGTTCAACACTAAATCCCCAGTGCCTAGCACTATGCCTAGTGCATAGCAGAAACTCATTAAATATTTGCTGAACAACTAAATGAATCATGTAGCAGCCAGCACAGACAGCAACTCCCCCTGTACAAGACTGTGGCTTGTAGGAAGTTTTCTTGGCAGACAGGGTGTATGCCGGCTCCCTCTGCTGGACTTCCATGGTACTTTCCACAAGCTATACCTATGTGCCTCTGTACTCAGCACTCTGTTATGGTACTTGTCTCTCACTAGAAAACAAGCTCCATTGTCTTCTCTATACTTAGCACAATGCCTGGCGGCGCACAGCAGAGGCTCCAGAAATGACTACTGTGTGAAGGACCGCCTCAGTCTCTGCTATCCTTGGCAATTCACTGAGTGCCTGGCCCACAAACAAGACAATATACTTACTTCTATATGCCCTCATCATGCGCCAGATACTACATTAAGCACTTTATACTTATCGCATTTAAACCTCACAACAATTATTAAAGTAGGTATTATTATGCCTAGTTTACAGATAAAGAAAGGGCCTGATTCACTGACAACCTGTGGACACTGCTTCCTGGTTTCAGTCATTTGAATACTACCATCACCATTTTTGCCATAGTATGTATCCCATTCACTTACTATTTTATTAAAATAATACAAAACAATTCTCATTGTTCTTATGTTCTTAACCCTGTAAAAAGCTAAACAATAATATCTATAAAATTGTCATTCTGATATGCTTATGTTTTATATAAATATAATGCCTATCAAAATGAAAGATGCTCACTCTTCATAACACCTAAATTCAACTCTCATTCCATACTGCTATTTCCACAGCTGCTTTCTATTCTCGTATTCTCATTAAACCTCATTGCTCCCAGTTTTGCTGCTAAAACCTCTTGTGACAAAATAACCAAAATCTCCCTCAAGGATCTATTTCTGAGAACCAACAGTTCGCTGAAAGCAACAATAGTTGAGCAGAACACATGACAGTAACAGAGACTTTCTCTCAATGGATTTATTTACTATACGGATCTAATAAGGAAATTCAACAACTCTGAAACATCCATACAACTCCCCTCCATTACTTATAGCACACATACCACTTAATCACCACAGCACATTTCATAAGCAATTAGAAGAGTGAAGTATGTGATTAACTTATTTATTTTCTGATTATGCGGCACATTTAGAGAGCTCCCATTTCTATTAAGCTAAAGTTTACAATTCATCCATTCAACAAATATTTGTTGAACATCCTCCGTGTGTCAGATGTGTGCTAAGCAGGAGGAAGACAGTTTGAAAAAAAATAAAATGTCAATCAATGTACACCAACTGCTATTACTTTATAAAAGTACTACGAATATAGGCTAATACTTCCTATGTATTACCACATGCCAAAGTGCTAACTACCCTGCACAGATCACCTGTGAGCTGAGTACTACTATCATCTCCATCTCAGAGATGAGAAAACAAAAATTCTGAAAGGTTAAGTAAGCTGCACAGGTGACTGAGTTGCGAAGTTTTGAAGTTAACACCTTGAAGCCAAGCAGTCTGACTTTAAGTTATAAACCTAAAGCTACAGCTGGCCTAATCATGTAATGATCCCAAGTCACATGGCACGGCAGCCGTCTATGTGACCATTCATTCTACATCTTTCGCCCTCACCAACGTGCCCTCAAATTCATGACACTGGCAGAGAACACCTTTAGGGGTAAGTGTTCAACCTGAATCTCCTGTGGAACTCTAAATCGCGACACAGATAAAAAGGCAACGCTCTGGATGAAGTGAGAGTGCCTGATGCCTCCATGAGCCCCGTAACGTGAATCCTAGGGTTCCATAAAAGTTTGAAAATCAACAGCAGAAATCTTTCATCCTGTGTTCAAATCCTGCCAAAATTTAACATTAATCTAATATCCCAATTTTATCTACTACACCTCACAGTACAAAACCTCTACTAGTTAATTTGTTCTTTCTCTCCCCTCCAGGGCCTCTACAGTCATCAAGAAAACCAGGGCAGAAGGTTGAGGCATCGCCACAAAAGGTACCATAAATATAGTATGTGCACCTGGCACTGCCTGAAGCCCCCTAAATAAATCATAAAGAAAACTTTTTAATATTAAGAATGACAAATAATAGCTACCATTTGAAGAGCCTTTGGTGGGCATTATATGATTTCACTTAGGTAGGCTTTAAAACCCCCTTTTTACAGAGAGGTGGAGCCAGAATTAAAAGCTTGGGTTAACTGGCTCTGATGCCTATGCTCTTACTTTTAAGCTAAACTCATTTTATTAGGAGGTACATTCACTTTGAGGATTTACAAGAGTATGTTCATGAGGAAACGTCTCTTTCCTTAATATGGTCACACATAGGAAGAAAACATTAGGCAGAAACAAGAAATGGTTGTCAGGAAATAATCTGAATAAGTGAGATCTAATATAATAAGGATTAGCAAATTTTATCTATAAAGGATCAGTTAGTAAATGTTTTAGGCTTTCAGACCAGACAGTCTAGTAAGTACTCAACTCTACAGTTAAAATCCAAAAGCAGGCCGGGCGCGGTGGCTCACGCCTGTAATCCTAACACTCTGGGAGGCCGAGGTGGGCGGATTGTTTGAGCTCAGGAGTTCGAGACCAGCCTGAGCAAGAGCGAGACCCCATCTCTACTAAAAATAGAAAGAAATTATATGGACAGCTAAAAATATATATAGAAAAAATTAGCCGGGCATGGTGGCTCATGCCTGTAGTCCCAGCTACTCGGGAGGCTGAGACAGGAGGATCGCTTGAGCTCAGGAGTTTGAGGTTGCTGTGAGCTAGGCTGACGCCACGGCACTCACTCTAGCCTGGGCAACAGAGTGAGACTCTGTCTCAAAAAAAAAAAAAAAAAAAAAAAAAAAAAAAAACCGCAAAAGCAGCCTTACACAATATGTAAATGAATGGGTGTGGATGTGTTCCAATAAAACTTTATTTAAAAAAATAGTCTTCAACCCAGATTTGGCCCTTGGAGCCATAGATTATCAACCCCTCTGCCAAATGGTAGTCAGAGGATGTTTGGCAAACACTGGGCAGTTCACTCACCCTCTCTGAGGTTTCATTTCCTTCTCTATTACAGGATAATATTTCTAACCATATAGAATTATGAAAATTAACTCAAGATAACATATCCAGCATACCTGGCATATATGAGGCACTCAATAAATAGCACTGATTACTGATACCAGTCTGGAGCAGAAAATACAGAACATAAGCCTAGGTCATCTCATGTCATACCAGAAAGCAAAGAAATTCTCAAAGGCTACTGAATCACATAAAATAGACACACACACACACACACACACATATATTTAGGCAAAAATAGAACATTTTGAGCATCAAAAAGAATAACAACTGAAATGGAGCCAGGCGTGGTGGATCACACCTGTAATCCTAGCACTTGGGGAGGCCAACGCGGGAGGATCACTTGAGGTCAGGAGTTTGAGACCAGCCTGAGTACCTGCGAGACCCCGTCTCTACTAAAACTAGAAAAAATCAGCCAGCCATGGTGGTGTGCACCTATAGTCCCAGCTACTCGGGAGGCTGAGGCAGGAGGATCGCTTGAGCCCAGGAGTTTGAGGTTGCAGTAAGCTATGATGATGTCACTGCACTCTAGCTGGGTGACAGAGCGAAACTGTCTCAAACAAACAAACAAAAAATTATTGTTAATCTTGCTAGGTGAAACAAAACAATGGTCATTATTGTTTAAAAATGTTCCCCTAAGAGATATTAATACAAATGAAATGATATAGCTGATATTTGCTTTAAAATACTCCAGCAAGCCAGACACAGTGGCATACACGTGTACTCCCAGCTACTCAGGAGGAAGGAGGATCACTTGAGCCCAGGAATTCGAAGCTATAGTGTGCTATGATTGCGCCTATGAATAACCACTGTGCTCCAGCCTGGGCAACATATCAAGATCCTATCACTACAAATAAAATAAATAGATAGATAGATAGATAAGATTCCAGCAAAAAAATTAAAAAGAAGAGGGAGAGTAAATGTAATAAAAATGGCAAAATGTGAATAATTATTCAAGCTGACAGATGGTACCAGGAGGCTCATATGTTCTCTACACTTTTGTGAATGTTTGAAAACTTCCATAATGAAAGACTGAAACAAAAGAGCTGCTATTCATTTAACTTCTGCCGGATTGTGAGCTCTCTGAAGGCAGTGATTACGACTGGTTCACCACCGTATGCCCAGGGCCCAGTACGGGTGCTCGGTACACAACAGCTCAACGAATGAGAAGGTCATACTACAGTTAGCTAACCTATCAAAACGGTGGGTCAGGGTGCTCATTACTCTCCTCGGAAAAGGAACTATTAGCCTTGAAGAAAGCAAACAGCTCCGAGACCAGAGCCAGGGAGGATCTCAGAGCAGCACTGCAACAAAAGGACTCAGGAGGCCGGGCGAGGTGGCTCATGCCTGTAATCTTAGCACTTTGGGAGGCCTAAGCGGGAGGAATGCTTGAGCTCAGGAGTTCGAGACCAGCCTGAGCAAGAGCGAGACCCTGTCTCTACTGAAAATAGAAAGAAATTAGGCAAACAACTAAAAAAAATTAGCTGGGCATGGTGGTGCATGCCTGTAGTCCCAGCTACCCGGGAGGCTGAGGCAGGAGGATCGCTTGAGCCCAGGAGTTTGAGTTGCCGGGAGCTAGGCTGATGCCACAGCACTCTAGCCCAGGCAAGAGAGAGAGATTCTGTCTCAAAAAAAAAAAAAAAAAAAAGGGACTCAGGAGGCTAGCTGGATGAGTTACCATTCCCCAAAATGCACTGTCCCTGTCTATAAGAAGTTTATGCCTCCCTGACCTGTTGAATCCAGGCATGGCCATATGACTAGCATTAGCCAACTAAATGAGAAAGATAAAAAGAAGTGACTTGTATCTCTCATGAGCAGTTTTAAGAGCCATGCCCTCATTTGCCCTCTGCATATGCTCCAGATAGAGACTGTTCCATCAGCTAAATCCTGGCCTGAAAAAATATAAAGCAAAGCCTCAGCTGACCCACCATGCCACCGAGTATGCACAAAAAGTAAACTTTTATCATAAGCCACTGAGATTGGGGTTGTTTCTATGCTAATACAAAATATGGTAGGCAGATGTCCACACCTTCTCCACTCAGATTCCCATCCACTGATTATTCATTTAAACACAAATTTAGGAACTGCTATGAAGGGATTTTGCAGGTGTAATTAAACCCCCAAGTCAGCTGACCTTAAAATTCAGAGACTATCCAGGTGAGCCTGACCTAAACAGGTAAGCTCTTTAATAGCAGTGGCAGAAGAGGAGGTCAGAGAGATTTGAAGCTTAAGGACTCAACATGCCATTACTGGCTTAAAGGTGGAGGAGGCCACATGAGAAGAAACGCCATGGCCTTGAAGAGCAGAGGGCAACCCTTTGCTAACAGCCAGCAAGGAAATGGGGACATCAGACCTACAACCACAAAAAACTGGATTATGCCACCAATATTAATGAGCTTGGAAGCAGTTTCTTCGCCTAAAGCTTCCCATAAGAGCCCAGCCTGCCCAACACCTTCATTTTAACCTTAAGAGACACTAAGCAGAGAGCCCAGGCAAGCCTGCCTAGACTTCTGACCTGCAAAACTATCAGCCAATAGCCAGGTGCAGTGGCATGTGCCTTGGGAGGCTGAGATGGGAGGATCGCTGAACCCAGGAGTTCAAGGCTGTACTGCACTATGATTGTGCCTGTTAATAGCCATTATACTCTAGCCTGGACAACATAGTGAGACCCCTATCTCTAAAAAAAGAAGAAAAAACAACTATCGGCTAATAAATGGATGGTGGTTTATGCCCCTAAATTTATGGTAATTTGTTATACAGTCATAGAAAACTAGGGCATATGAGAAACCCGGCACAAGAAAATCCCTTAGACTAGCTGTCCATACTATCATAATAAACACAATGTAAATTCACTTAAGACTGTTCTAGACTCCAGAAAAGGTTTTAATCATTATGCATTTTCCTCAGCAAAAGTCAAAAAATATACCAAAATTACCTGATGTAGTGACTATCACCGTTTAATAAATGTGAGCACCCCGCACCTTGAATTCTTCTGTTATTTACTAGCCACACACCTAGGGCACATGTGGTATTGAACAGTCTCCCTCACAGAGATATGGTAAAAGTTTCTAGATGATCTAAGACTTGCTTTTCTTTATATTCCACTAAAAACACCTGGCATGGTCCTAAACACATAATACATTAAGCAATAAAAAAAAAAAGATGTGTCAGATTGAAAAACATTATTTCTCATACTGGATTAACCTTGGTTATCCTCAAATGAGCAAGAGTTAGTTTTGAAGTACTCAAAAGTAACCTAGTGTGGGGACGAAGCTTCTTCTGAACCGTTTTGGCCACCAGGACAAAAGAAGCCTTACCTGTATATCTGGCACCTGGGCACCAAGGCTACTGAGTCCCACGATGGAGTAGAAGGCAGATTCCAAATTTGTGAAAGGGCGGTCCAGCGAGGATTTCAGTCTCTCCACATCATGCTTGGTGAGGTAGTGAGTGGGTGTCAGAGCCCGGGTGCTGGCTATGATTGTCAGGGCCAACAGGAAGACAGTGCTTGAACCTTGGGGGGAAATGACCATTAAATACACTCCACATATTTCCAAAGTTCTATACATAGTCCCAGTGATGATGCACACCAAAGTCTGGGAACCAAATCACATGGGAAAGAATAAGGAAGCCTGGTAGATTCAACCTGAAAATAAGCCTTGGGGAAGTAGTGAGCTTAGTCTTAAACAGTCAGAACGACAGTCCTCCTAGCAAGCCTCCAGGCATCTAAAGCACGGGACTCATCACACTATTCCCATGTAAAGGACGCTCGTAGGTTCTATGCCTCTTAGGATGGATCCAGTCCTGAATCCTCACCCTGCCATACCACCTCTCAACCAGATATCCTCCCTCACTCTTCCCACCATCTGTTGCTCTCTGGCCCCCTCTGTCCCTCTAAGGTGACATGTTCTTCCCCGCCCAGCATTTTTTCACGCTTTCCCTTACATCAACTTTAATTTTTACTTTTAATTTCAGCTCAAATATCTCTTCCTTAAGAAGCCCTTAAGAAGAATTCAAAGTTAAAGCCTACCAGAATTCCTAATGGACAGAAAGATGTAAGAGAAAGAGGAACCAATATACTGATGCTGAATCCCCAACGCCTCTGTACTCAATATGTTAAGTGCTAGTGAATGACTAAGACTAGCATTTTCCCAGCTAGACCGCAAATTCCCCTAATCTTCCCACCTCACATTAATGACAGAAATAACTTTTCTGACTAAAATTTGAGCACTTAACACAGATTGGGTATGCCCATACCATGCTAAGGACTGTGCATGCACCGATTAAATCCTCACAACATCCAAGTGAGGTCGCTATTTTCTGCGTTTTACAGATCAAGAAATTGAGACTCAGAAGTAGTTAACTGCCCTATGACACATAACTGAGACTCAAACTGCAGGTGGCCAAAATCCAAAGTCTGTTTTTAACCACTTGGTATTATCCTCGACTTCTCAAGTAGTGAAGCGGCAAACCACTGCGTCACCTTGATCAAGTTACTTCCCTTCCCTGGGATTCCAACTTCTCATCTGTCAAATGGAAATCACAAGAGTACACACTTCCCAAACTGTGACGATTCCATCCTGCAGTGTCCACTCAGTAACACCAATGCAGTTAACTTTATCGAGCGCTTACTCAGTGCCATGCACTGTTCTAAACTATGCCCAGAGATTCTCTCATTTAACAGAGCAACTCTATGAGGCAGACAACGTGATTAACTTATTTTACAGATGAGAAACTTAAGTGTAGAGGGGTTAAGTAACTCGCACAGGGTCACATAATGAATACGTGGCTGCACCCAGAGTCTAACTTCAGAACTTATATTCTAAGCTCCGAGAGAGAAGTGGGTGATTTTCTTGCCCCTTTCACTGAAAAGGAAACTACAGCCCAAAGAAGGAAGATTTGCCCCAAAGTGCACACGGTGTTAAGGGGCGGCGCGGGGATCCGACCTTAGGCCGCCCTGGACCAGAAGCCCGCGCGAGTCAAATGAATGAGCCGCGCCAGGCCTAGGGCCGTGCGCGGCCGCGGTTCCCCTGACTGGGCCTCGGGGGGACCCGTAGCTCCGCAATGCACATAAACACACACCCCCCCAACCACCGCTGGTCGCAGGCACTCCCACCAGCTCGCACCCCTCCGTCAGACCCGCGACCCCCAGAGAGCCCGAACCCATGCCCCTGCCCTACAGGGGAAGGGGACCCCGCCTGGCCGGCTCCCGAGTGGTGACCACTAGCCTCCCGCGGGCGACGCCCCGCTCCCCAAGGCGTGCCGGCCGCGGGGCCCCGCTGTTGAGCCATGCGCAACGCCTCACCCGGCGGCGCCATTCCTCGGAGCAGGTCCCACCGGAGCCCGAGCCACCGGCTGACTTCCGCTCGGGAAAGTGGCTCCAGGAGCGCGCCGGAGGGGACTCCAGGGCCTCGCGGCAAGCTCTGCGTGCCGGGATGAGCTCTAGGCACAGGTCAGTCTCCGTGGGCCCTCTGGGCCTGGGCGCTCCTAGCAGCCGCGGCGGGATTCTACTCCTAGCGCGCAGAGAGCCTAGCTGTTCTCGCGCATAGACCCGTCTCCCTCCCCCCGCGCCCGAGCCCACTTGGAACCGACCGTCTGGCAACGGTCCTATTCCGGGCGCTGCCGGGAAGCGGTTGGACAAGGCTTCGGGGGTGGGCCCGAGACGGGGCGGCCTCTGATTGGCCGAACCTGCTGTCACTCACTCGTCTCTGCAGCCCGGCCAATTTTAAAGGAACTGGAAAGGTGGGATGGGGAGCGGAGAGCAATATTCAAAAGGATTTTTTTTTTCTTTAGAAAATTACAGCAATTTCCTCCAAAAATCATTACTTCGGTTGTGAATAACCGACCTCTGAGTGGCGTTTTACCTGATTTTAAGAGCAATTCAGTGACGCGTGAGGAGCGTATTAGCCCGTTTACAGACATAACAGGCTCAAACATGGAAGTGACTCATCTAAGAACACAGTACTAATAACTAGCTCCGATTAGTGCGTTTTTACAATATAGCCCGACAGTGCACCCAGCGCGCTACATACATTATTTCATTTACTCTCTGTCACCTTTCTGTGACGTATGTACTGTTGTTAATTCCGTTTTAGGAAGGAAACATTTGAACCAGGCAGTCTGACTCCAGAATCTGTGCATCTAACTACAGTATTATGAACGTATAAAGTATGCACAATATGATAACTCTTGCCATTATTGTTGTCTTAAATATTATCCCACATAGGGGAGAATCGGTTCTTTCTGTGTCTGGACTGTGCTGTTCAGTATGGCAGCCACTAGTCTTATTCAGATATTTTAAATTTGAATTTAAGTAAATTAAAATTAAATAAATTTAAGAAGCAGTACCTCATATATACTGGCCTCATTTCAAGCACTCAATAGCCACAGGTCGCTAGTGGATATTGTATTGAACATCACAAAATTATAGAATATTTCCATTATCACAGAAAGTTCTAGTGGGCTGTGCCGATCTAGAATATATAAAGAACTCTTCCAACTCAATAAGACAAACAACCATTGGTGTGCTGGAGCCATCTCATACTGTCTTGAGAGGGTCAATTGTTAAATTTTCAGGAATTTTGCAAATTGTTTAAATATAACTATATAGAAAATTAAATTGTATCAACAATGAAATAAAGTATCTTGAAAACAAAATTCATCATTTCCTAATTCTTTTACCACATTTTACATTGTCTGTGCTTTTGTGGTTGCTTATATCTATTGTAACGGTATGGTGGAAATATTATTTGGTGGTATGCTATTGCACATCTCCTCCCAAAGTAGTATTGGTAGCTTGATTTGGGCCTCTATGGGAGTATTTATACCATAGATCAGCAAATGCTATGAACTAGAGCTTGATTTAATGCTCTGTTGATTATTTAAATTTAATAATGGAGAAATTGTTAATAGAGATTAAACTTAAAAGTGTGTCACATCTGTGTCTTTACATTGTGAATAGCACAAAAATTTGAGGAAATAGTCTTCTAGTATTTGAAAACTATCATCTAATTCAGAAAAGTCACTCTTGAAGTTTCAACTTGTCTTTGTTGTTTCAATTACATCTTCTTTGTTGATGTAAATGAAAATGTCAACTAGCTTTCACTTACAAACAACATTTAGAGAACCTATTATTAAATAACATTTACCAGCATACTACTGCAAACAACCCAATAAAAAATGTGGGCAAAAGATTTGCATAGGACACTTCCTCAATGAAGATAGATAAATAGGAAATAAACACATGAAAAGATGGTCAACATCACTGCAAATTAAACCACAGTGAGATACCACTACACATCCTTTAGAATGGTTACTGTAAAAAACCCAGCAATACCAAATGTTAGCAAGGATATGGAGCAACTAGAACTCTCATACTGCTGGTGGAAATGTAAAGTGGTATAACCATTTTGGAAACAGATTGGCAACTTCTTAAAAAATCAATTATACAACCTACCATACAACCCAATCATTCTATTCCTAGAGGCTTTGTTTGTTTTTAATTAACTTATTTTTTTTATTAAAGAAATACATGCACACAGGAAAAAGTACAAACTTTATTGGTTTGGAGGGGTTTTTTCCAAAATTGTTTTATTTAATGTTGACTTACTGCAAAAACTTACAAAGTATGCATAAGGAAAAAAGAATAATGATACAATAAAACTGTGCACCCACCACCCTGTTAAAGAGAGAACATAGGAGGGGTGCAGTGGCTCACATCTATAATCCCAGTGCTTTGGGAGATGGAGGTGGGAGGATTGCTCGATGCCAGGAATTTGAGGCCAGCCTGAGCAACATAGTGAGATCTCGTCTCTACCAAAAAAGAAATTTTTTTTAATTTAAAAAAAAAAAGAAAGAACATAACCATAACTTTGAAGTTCTCCTTCTGGTCCTATCCATTCCACCCTTTCCCTCCCCTCTGAGAAATACCCATCCTGCAGATTGTATTCTTTCCTTGTTTTTCTTCATAGTTTTACCTTGTATGTTTATAGTTTTAAGAAGTATTTATTTAGTTGTACATATTTCTTAATTTTATATAAATGGAATTTTCTGCATTTTTTTTCATGACTTTCTTTTCTCTCAACATTGTGAGATTTATCTGTTTTGTTGTGTATAGCTAGAACTCATTCATTTTCACTCCTATAAATACTTCACTGGATACCACAGTTTATCTGTTCTACTGTTGACAGGCCATTGGGTGTCTCCAGTTTTTCACTATGATAAATACTGCTGTGAAGATTCTTATACATATTCCTGGTACACATGTGTAAGAATTTCACTGGAATATATTCCTAGGAGTAGAAGAGTGAATCCTAGTGTATGTACACCTTCAAGTTTACTAGATAATTATTTCCAAAGTGGTTGTACCAATGTATACTGCCAACTGCAATTTATTAGATTTCTGTTTGCTCCACATCTTTGTCAAATTTAATATTCAGGCCAATATAAAAAAATTCAGGCAATTTAGAAATTTAAAAATCAAAATTTTCTCCCAACAATTTTCACTCCACAGATGTTTGGTTTGAATTCTGTAAGTTTTTCTACATGTATCCCAACATTTGTGTGTGTGTGTGTGTGTGTGTGTGTGTTACTGTGTGTACACACATACTTAGCACTATTATTTTAATAAAAATGGGGTCATATTATGTCCACTGTTTGGCAACTTGTTTTTTCATTCATTATTCTATGCTAAATATTCAGTAAATATAAATGTACTCATTCACTCTGCCAATATTTATTGAGCATTACAGTGCATCAGATGCTATTCTAGGCTCTTGGGATACATTCACGAACAAAGCAGCCAAAGATCCTTGTTCTCATAGATCTTACATTTTAGCAGGAAGAAATAGATGACAAACAATGAACACCATAAATAACTGAATGATATATTAAAACGTGCTATGTGCTATGGAAAAAAGAAAAAGTAGGAAAAGGTAAGGGGGATTGAGGGAGGGTGGATGAGGTGTTCTACCTCCATCTGTTTTTAATTAACAGCAGCACAGTGTTTCTCACCTCTCCATTCACTCCCCCTGAGGCTGACAGTATGCCAGGTGCTGGGGATAAAACTGTGACCGTGTAGACAAGGTTTCTCCTCTAGTGGAGTTTACAGTCTGATAGGAGACAGTCAAACACGCATGAATGAAAAAGATAATTGTAGGTGATGGTTACTACAAGAAAAAAATGAGAAATTAACTGTGGGGCTAGATAGAGGGAGGTACTTAATCTAGATGATTAAGTGCCTCTCTGAGAAGGTGATATTTAGGCTTTGATTAAATGATGAGACAGAAGCAGTCCTGAAAAACTAATTTTTCTAATCCCCTCTTCATTCCTAGGATCTGTGGTCAGGAAGAAGTAGTGATCCCCTGTGCTTCTGACAATGATTCAGGAAGTGTGGACTTGCAGCTGAACAACTTAGAGGATGTTAAAAAAGGTCCAAGTAGCTTTGAATTTACAGGTGAAAAGGGGAACAGACTAAAAAAGAGGGAGAGTGGGGAGGGAATCTCTCTTCAAGACAAGCCAGGAGGTATTGATTGAGTACTTGCTGGGTGACCCGCCCTCGACTAGACTTTGACAATGAATTTGGTACCTGACTTTGAGACTTTGGAATACAGCTGGTAAGATAAGATGCATTATTCTAGATGTGCAGAAAATGAGACAAATAGTCTTACAGACTCTGCAGCAGAGTTTGAGTGTTTGGGGGATTATTCTGAGAAGGGAAAGGCGGGTGTGGGTTGGCATAGAGGGGGAAGACTTCATGCAGAAGGTGGGGTCTGGATTGAGCTGTAGAATAACTGTCTTTCGTTTATTCTACAAACATTTATTGAATACGAGGTGCTGGGCATGTAACAGTGAACATAGCTGACATGGTCCCTGCCCTCACAGAACTTACATTATAATACAGAAAAAACACCAAAAAAGTAAACAGGCCAGGCATGATGGCTCATGCCTGTAGTCTTAGCACTCTGGGAGGCCAAGATGGAAGGATTGCTTGAGGCCAAGAATTTGAGACTAGACTGAGCCACCAGTGAGACCCCATCCTACCAAAAATAGAAAAAATTAGCCGAGTGAGGTGGCTCGTGCCTGTAGTCCCCGCTACTTGGGAGGCTGAGGCAGGAGGATTGCTTGAGCCTAGGAGTTTGAGGTTGCAGTGAGCTATGATGACACCACTGCACTCCAGCCTGGGCAACAGAGCTAGACTCTGTCTCCAAAAAAAAACAACAACAAAAAAGTAAATAGTAACTAAAGTAACTTCAAGTTGTAGTAAGCACTATGGAAAAATTAAATAAGAGGCTGAAACCAAAAATAAGGGAGATGAGAACTTACTTTAAACTATGGATGTCAGAGAACACCTGTATGAGGCAGTGCTATTTAAACCTAGAGGAGGCCTCAAGGATATGAAAGAGTAACCCATGTGAGTAGAGGGACAGGCATTCCAGACAGATGAAGCAGCATGTGCACGAGACAGAAAGACCTGGGGTGCTTGAGGAACTACATTCGTTCGTTCATATATTCACTCACCAAATACTGAAGCCCTGCTGTGCTCTAAATTTAATCTAGCTGCTGGAGATGCAGCAGTGAACAGAACAGACACAATGTACAATGTACAATTAGAACTAGGTGTAATCTATGAGATGGGGAGGGGGATCAGTGGAAACAGAGAGGTTTGTTAGTGACTACAAGGATACTTAGCTGAAATGGGCAAAGAGGGGATACAGGAAAGGCATCCTGGAGCTGAGTTCTTGAAGAAAGAGTAGGAGTTAGCAAGGCAACAAGAGGTACGGAAAGGTGGGGGAAAGGATGGAGAAAAATGCAGGCAGAAGAAACAGCCTGTGCAAAGGTCAGAGGTGAGCAAGAACATGGTTTCAAGTATTGCAATTAGTGGATGACAAGAATGTGGCAAGGAGTAGGAGGAGCTTGCAAAAGGAGACTGAAAAGATTATAAAAGTAGAATGGCAGAAATCTTCAGATGATAGATGTGTTAAGGAGGAAATAGTAAGACTATTAGCCTAACAGGAATAAGGAATTTTATATAGGAAAATAGAGGAGATAAGACGTAAAGATAAATGAAGAGAAAAATGATGCCGTTGTCATCATTGTCACTCAGGAAGCAAAGAAGTAATATTTGCTGACACTTCCTTGGTGTTAACTCTGTATCAGCCGAATGAGGTAAGTAAGTAGGTTCTATTATCATCCCCATTTCGGAGATGAAGAAATAGGCCCCAAGAAGCTAAGGTCACACAAGGTCAGAATGCTAGAAAGAGGCAGAGCCAGCCTCTGAGCCTAGGCAGATGGGCAGGGGAGCCTACGCTGTCCCAGGTGGGGAAGAAGGTACCTCCAGCACATACTGTGGCCCGCTCCAGTGGGAAGAGATGAGGATCAGCAAGGGGCTGCTACTATATTTTAAGCTCTTGTCACTACAGAGTCGTAAACCTTTGAGTTTGAATAATACCTACCAATTAAGTGCTTACTATGTGCCAGATCCTAGTATCAGTTCTTTGCAGGTATTACTTCCTTTAATTCTTACAATAACCCTGTTTTACAGATGAGGAAACTTAATGTTCCAGGAGGAAACTAACTTGATAAAGATCATACAGCTAATAAATTGGTAGAGCTAAGATTCAAACTAGTCTCAAACTGAGATTGAAAGTCCATGCTCTTAACTATTCTGCTACAGTTCAATCCCGAAAATTCTTGTAGTTTAGGAGGCACTTAGAGAACATTGAATTTGTAATTGAGAAAACTGAGATTCAGAGAAAGGAAGGGACTTGGTCAAGTCGCAGATCAAGTAGTAAAGGTGAGAACAGGACTTGTCTATCCTGCCGTTTAGTGGTTCTCCCTGCTAAACCGTATCACTTTACACAGTATGGAGGCGTCACCGAGTGTCTTTCTTTCGATATTAGACTTGGATATCTCTGACATCCCTGGACTTCCTCGGGAGTCCTTCTCATGTAGCTTCGGATACCCGACCCACCAGGGGCCCCTCAGTGAGGCCATCATTGAGAGGCTGATCCAGTCCATCCAGGCGGTTTTTAATGGTGAGCTAAAGGTATGCACAAACAATCCTTACGAGTTGTGTAACTTATTCCTCCATTTTAACAAATATTTTAAACATATATTATTTCTTTATTATGCAAGTAATTTTACATTATAGATTATAAAATTATAGATTACATTATAGATTATAAAACATGTTTATTTGTTTAATATTCATAATGAATATATTTTATATATTTATAAATTATATTTATATATAATTATAAAATTCATATAAAAACAGAGAAAACCATAATAAAAATTAAAAGTTAATCTTCTCTAATCCCACTCTCCTGAGTTAACTGTTAACATTTTGCTGTATATATTTTTAGGCTTTTATATCTGTTCATACAGATGCATGTGATTATAGGAAAAAAACATCATATATGCTAGAAGAAAAAATTTTTTCTAGGTCAGTAACTATAGACCAATATTATTCTACCTAATAGCTGCACAGTATTCCACTATTTAGGTGAATCATTCATTCATTCATGCATGTATGAGAGCATGTAACAGAAGAACTTATCTGGGGTAAGGGAAGGCATCTCCAAGGAAGTAACCCTTGAGATCAGATCTGAGGAATGAATAGGAAAAACTAGAAGTTAGAATTGGGGTTAGTTAGTGTTCCAGAAATAGGAAAGGATATGTTTAACAACCTTGTGGCAGAAACGAGCACAGCATGCTTGAGGAACTAAGACCAGTATGTTTAAATCATGGTGATGAAAGGGGAGGGTGGTACCAGGTGAGGCTGAAGAGATGAAGGCAGACCTTGGAAACCAGGGTAAGAATTTTGATTTTTAGTCTAAGAACAATAAAACAAATAAGGAATATATAAGGAAATGAATATCCTAATACCCCATTATTAGCCATTTAGTTTCTTTCCAGTTTTTTTGTTATTATAGTCCTTTGACAAATATTCTTTGTGGGTTTTTGTGTACCCCTCAGATGATTTCTCTAGGGTAAACTCGTAGATGTGCCGTTGCTGAATCAAAGGGCATGTACCCTTTTTAGGCTTTTAATAGATACTATTAAATCATGCCCCAAGAATGTTAAGCCTATTTATAGTCTCACCAGCAAAATATACTAAATGCTAGTTGCTTACAGCTGTCCAAAATCAGTATTACTTTTTTTGTTTTTAATCATTACCAATCTAATAGAAGAACAAGTGAATCCATTTGTTTGACCTCTGTATCTTAGCATCTCTCATCCTACTGGGTAGTAGCTTACTTAGCCTGAAGCTTCATGAGATGCAAGTATCACAGTGACTCCTCTCTCGTTAGTGTTCCCAGTGATTTCACCTTCTCTGTGGCTTTGAAATCCCATTCAACCAATCAACAAGTAAGGAATGAGCACCCACCATTTATAGGACAATTGTGCTAGACACTCAGAAGAAGTTGGAGTGGTAAGATTAAAAAAAGTCTATTGAATAGGTAAACAAACTAGGGGACATCCATAAAGCAGAATACTACTCAGCAATAAAAAAAATGAACTATTGATACCCGCAACAACTTAGATGAAGCTCAGCTGCATTATGCTGGGTGAAGGAAGCCAGTCACAAAAGGTTACATACTATGATATAGGATTCCAGTTACATGACATTCTCTAAAAGACAAAACTATAGTGATGGAGAACAGATCAGTGATTCCCAGGAATTAGGGATGGGGAGAGGCTATGACTGTAAAGCAATAGCACCTGAGACATTTTGGAGGCGATGGAGCTGTTCTGTATCCTGGTTGTGGTGGTGTTTCCATGCATGTATTACGAGGCATAGATCCATACACTTCCCCCTAAAAAATCAATTTTACTGTATGATACTTTAAAAAAATCATCATATCACTTTGTATCCCATAAATATATACAATATAATTTGTCAATTTATAACATTAAAAAAAAACTGAGCCTCTACTGGAAGAGAGGATGAGGAATACTTCTGGAATGCTTGTAATAATCTGTTGCTGGCTACACAGGTGTTTTTGGTTTGTGAAAATTCACCAAGCTATGCATTTTCTTTATGTAGAATGCCAATAAAAAGTAAAAAATAGAACACCTAAAGCCAGCACATTGGTCTTCACTTTTGACTTGGACTATTCATCAGACTTCATGTCAGCAAGGCTTCATTTGCATTTCTTTGAAATTAATGAAGGGCTTGAATGGCTGCAGTGAACTGAAACAAAAAAGCCCATTCCCTGTCTTGACCTGACTCCACAGTCAGTCAGGAAAATAGATGAATAAGAAGGTAATGATGTCAGAGTATCACAAATGCCTTGATAGCGATTTACTCATGTGGTTTATAGATACACTTAGGAAGGGCACCTGACCCTGCTTCAGGAGAAATTGCATGATCCGATTCTTAAAATATATATTGATTTTAGTCAGTAAGCAAGAAGTGTAGAGAAGTCAAAAGGTGCAAAGCCCAGAAGCAGGAAAGGGCAGCATAAAAGTTAATTTGGCTAGAGTTCGGAATGCCACAGGGCAAGAGCTGGATTTGAAGAGGTCAGCTGGGGTCTTGTTGGGACGGGCCTCAACCTCCATGGGTGCTGTTGAAAGATTCTAGATAGGGAGTTACCTGATCAAATTTGCATTTGAGAAAGATGAATCTGGCAACAACTGGGGAAATGAATTGGAGAGGGCAAAACTAGAACAGAGAAAGCCTTTGTCTGGTGGTTATGCTACTCTA
This sequence comes from Eulemur rufifrons, assembly GCF_041146395.1. Taxonomy (NCBI): domain Eukaryota; kingdom Metazoa; phylum Chordata; class Mammalia; order Primates; family Lemuridae; genus Eulemur; species Eulemur rufifrons. Next base: position 21,444,337 of record NC_091002.1, read on the forward strand.
CGTGAGAGAGAATGGGGCCTCCTTGCAGTGTATTGCTATGTGCTCTCCAGAGAACTTGTACCAGTTTACATCATCTATGTGCAGGAGAAAAGGACTGCAAGAAATTTTCTCAAGGTTGTGGAATTATTGGTGTCTATTATTTTTTAATTTATACTTTATTTTTTCAAAGTTTCTATGATAGAGATTGCTTTTATAATCAGAAAATGAGAATGTTGATACAAAAAGAGATTTTATTCTTCAAATGAGAACTTGCATTTTAATAGCAAACCTTAAAGACAAAATAGTGAATCTTTAATGACATCAGAAGAACTAGAAGTAGCAGCCTCAGAGATCACCTTTAAGAAGCTTAATCAGGCAGCACTGTGCAGGGCAGGTAGGCAGGAAAGCAAAGGCTAAAGATGGGGAGAGCCATCAAGGAGCACTTAGTAATCCAGCTGTGAGGAAAAACGAGGTTCCAATCAAGGCAGGGCGGCCAGCGGACAAGGAATTTCACTGAGATCCTCTGTCGTTTATTCATTCCTTATAATAAAAGCCTGATATAGGATTGAATGAGAGGTCAGATGTTTAAAACATTCCAAGAAACTTTTCAAAAGCCCTCTACAATGGTCAGATGATAGTGTATAACTGTGTTTTTATCATTTTTCCACAAATTCAGGATGAACTTGAAAAGCTGACATTCCTAAGATCTTTGTCTTCTCTCAGCCAAACTTTATCTTATGATGAAACTGCAGAATCATTCATTCACAGCCACGTGGCAAACATTGTGCATGCCCTAAATGTAAGTATTGTGACCTTATCACAAATTATTGGGACTACACAAGAAATTCAGTGACTTGCCAAAACATGTTTTAGTGGCTTCACCTGTGTTATCAATCCCCTTGCACTCATTTCAGTATCTCTGCATGAGGAGAAATACTCAGGGCTACCCTACAAATACAGTCACCCTTGAAAACCAATTAAAAGAAGAGTAGAAAGGAGAGAAATGGGATTTAAATTTCTCGGCAAGGCCAATGCTGCATTCTCATTAATCAAGCAGTGGGATCTGAGACAGTCTCTGTAATCAAGTGCCAGCTCTGCCTCTTTTTAGCTGTGTCATTTTGAGAAATCACTTGTCAATGCCTCAGTTTCCTCATCTATAAAATAAGAACAGCTATATCTACTTCACAGAGCTATTGTAAGCATTAAATAAGAAGTCAGTGTCAGCCATGTAACATGGTAACTAGCACACATTATGCATTTGAGAAACATGATTGTATTAGTGTTAGTATTGTATTTTGTCCTGCTTGTCCTCCAGCCACCCTCTGCCACCGACTCATCCATTCATTCCCTTATTCAGTGCCTGACAGTTCCAGGCCCTATCCTGGGAATTGGGGCTGCAAAGTCAAAGAAGACATAATCCCTGTTCATGCAGCCAAGGAAGGTGTAATCAAGTGTCACAGGGACTGTGACAGAAGTTTAAATGGGTGTACTGGGGGCACAGAGGAGGGAGTGAGCGATCAATTCCATGTCAAAGGGCCCAGGAGGGCTTTACAAAGGAGGTTGTGCACTTAAGCAAGTACTTAACTTCTCGGCGCTTTAGTTTTTTCATCTGTGAAATGCCCCCTACAGTTTCTCTAAAGCTGTAAAATACTGATTGTGAGATTTCTTATATACTCCAGTAATATGAGCAGTTCTTTCTCATACTACAGATCTGTAAGGCTGACTAAATTGATGATTAACTTTTTAAATCGAAGGCTAACCAGCCAACAGTTTTGTTAAATGGTAGACAGTTATCAAGGATCTTCTATATCTAGTACACCATGGTGCTTTGATAAAGGTTACAAATTTCCTAGAAACTTTAATCCTTGCCCTCCAAGAGTTTATAATCCATACAGAAATGACCATACCTCAAAAAGTAAACAGGTTGAGAACCATTCCAAATAGTACATTAGGAAGTGCAGCATGATATAAAGCAGATTTAAGAATGAACGCAGCTTTCTGCTTGGCTATACTCCTTGGAAAAAGGTCTGTAGGCAGCCATTAAACACAGCCAAAGTGACATGTTTCGAAATTTCCACTTCCCCTAGAATTGGCAGCAATGGGTTGCCACAGGGTTCAACAAGCCAGCTTAGAAAATCCACAGATGCAAGTCTCAGACAGCGAAAGCACACTGAATTGCCCCATGCTTTGCATTTGGATCTGTCCAACCAGTAGTGAAATGCCAACATCAGATATTAACCAAAGTATGTGCTGGCAAGGGAATCGGCCTAGAAGAGTTAAGGGTAGCTAGTGTCCATGAGAAATTGCATGGATCACTGCAACATTGTACAAGTCTGCAAAGTCCTTGCAGGGGCTGAAAAAGCATGGCTTCCAGCAACCAAGGGGAAAGGTACCCAAGAGGAGAAGCAGTGCTGCTGAGGAACCCACTGGAGGAAAAAGCCGGGGTCAGTACAGAGAAATAAAACTTCAAGGCATCTGTCAATCTTCTTGTGACCCACACCAGTGCATGGCTTTTAAATCTCCAAATAAAAAGAGCCAAAGAAGCCAACAACAGAAAGTGGAAAAGAGGGGGAAAAACATCTGTTAATGACACTTTACCAAAGAGTGTACATAAGCACATGAAAAGATGCTCCATCATTGTGATTAGGGAAAAGCAAATTAAAACCACAATAAGATTCAACTACACACCTACTAGAATGGCTAAAAAAAAAAAAGAAAGGCAATGCCAAATGTTGGTGAGGATACGGAGCAAATAAAACTCTCATACAGTGCTGGTAGGAATAGGAAATGGCACAACCACGTTTGAAAACAGTTGGGCAGCTTCTTAAGCCGTTAGACATACACTTTCCATATGACCCAGCAATTCCACACGTAGGTGAAATGAAGCACACAGATGTATGCACAGATGTCCATAGCAGCCCTATATGTAAGAGCCAAACACTAGAAGAAACCCAAATGTTCATCAGAAGATGAGCAGATGAAGAAATTGTGATGCTGTATATTCATTCAGTAGAATACTGCTTAGGAATAAAAAGGAACAAACCATTGATATATGCTACAACTTGGAAGAATCTCAAAATAATTATGCTGAGTGAAAGAAGCCAGATAGGAAAAGATAATATACTGTGTGATTCCATTTATATAAAATTCTAGAAAATACAAACTAATCTATAGTGATAGCAGACCAGTGGGTGCCTGGAGGCAGGAGCAAGTTCCAGCACAGCTCTGGGGGTCTCAGGCAGGGGCTGCTCCAGCATCAACATGACTCAAACCTCTAGCAGCTCAAACCCAGTCTCTGTCACTCTAAAATTCCAAACTGCAAGAGAGAATCTGATTGTCCCAGACTGGGTCTGTTTTCCACCCCTGCATCAATCCCATATGTCTGGGGGCAGGATCATCTAGCAATGATCTGACTGGGCGTCCCTCCCTGTGTGTTGGAGGCATTCCCAGGGAGAAGGGGTGATTGTTGTGATCCGGGCAGTCACCCAAAGAGTTTTCTACTATACGAGTACTTCACAAACAAAAAATAGTCTCACTTCTGAATTCCCTGTAGTGGCTAGCATAATTGTGAACAAATAATAAGCCTTTAATACCCAACTCATTTAAAAAAGAAAAAAGAAGATTCTGGCAGCAGTGGGTGAAGTAGGTTGAAGTCAAAGGGGATGGCAGGCCTGAGGGTTCAGCTAAGAGACACTGCCTTCATCCACAGGTGAGGGGTGTGGCTCTAGAAAGGGAGAGTCCCGGAAACCAGCCGGTGCAGAGCTGGGAGTGGCTATGGATAGGATGTAGGGCTTGAACAAAAGAGAAAAAAGTCATAAATCACCTCTTTAATGAGCCCTGGGAAAGGGCACCACTGACAACTATTAAAGGCTAGAAAGGTGTGTCCTCGAGATAACTAGATGTGGGCCAGTCCAGCCCTGGGAGAGCTGTCAAGGCTGAAGACAGTCTTATGCTCTGTCCCTTCCAGACTATAAAGCCATAAAAGTAAATGAGCTCCTTGAGGAAGTACGTGAAGGAGAGCAGCAGGCCACCAGCAAGGTCTGAGTCAGACCAGAGTCGGAGAGAGAGAAGAGAAAAAGAAAGGGGCGAGGAGGGGAACCTGGTAGTACACATCGACACTTAACTGCCTCCTGAGTTCTTCGTGAGGTCTTTTTGGTGGCGGTAAGAGACATCCGCTAGAGGCAGCTGAAACACCGAAGGGGAGATTTGTTCTAAGGATCACTGAGTGTTTTCCAGAACCCTACGACAGGAAGAGCAGCCTGCCCCAGAAAGGGAATTTATCTAGAAAATAAAAAGCTTCCACAAACTCAGGGAGAACTTTTTCTTCATCTTTTAACTTTTCTCCTTTGTTTTTGTTTGTTTTGTTTTTGTTCTGAGGCAAGAGTCTCGCTCTGTTGCCCAGGCTAGAGTGCCATGGCATCGTCATAGCTCACTGCAACCTCAAACTCCTAGGCTCAAGCGATCCTCCTGCCTCAGCCTCCTGAGTAGCTGGGACTACAGGTGCGTGCCACCGTGCCCAGCTAATTTTTTCTATTTTTAGTTGCCTGGTTAATTTTTTTTTTCCTATTTAGTACAGACAGGGTCTTGCTCTTGCTCAGGCTGGTCTCGAACTCACCTCAAGCAATCCTCCCGCTTCGGCCTCCCAGAGTGCTAGGATTACAGGTGTAAGCCACCTCACCCAGCCCCAGCCTGACCCCAAAATTGGCCATCTCTGTTACCTTGTCCACAGGAACCAGTGCTCCCAAATTTTAAATTTCGTCCTTTTAGAAGTCCAGCCAGACTGAGATTGAGGTACTTTGTCCTGATTCCTGAGAGAATCCAGTTGACCTTGGTAGCTACTCCTGGACAGATGAGCTGTGGCCAGTGGGAGAGAATGACTTGGCAGACACACGGCTCTGAGGTGCCCATTCCTGTGGGCTGGGGGCAGTTCCCAAAGAGGCTTCCACAAAAGCCATTTACGTTTGCGCCTCACATCAACTCCCTGAGATACATCTCATTCCCTCATGCAGATAAGGCACTCGGGCAGTTCAATGACATGGTCAGGGTCACACATCGAGTGGCAGAACCAGTGCTCACCCCAGAGACTCTCCACTCCAAAGGCCCTGTTTTTCCCTCTGTATCACTGCAGACTTTCCAAGCAGCTGTCCCTCTGCCAATTTCTAATTTGGAAAGTTATTCCTTTTCCAGGACAGGTAGCTCAGAATAATGTTAGATATGATAGTAGAGATGACTAGTAGAAAGAGGAGTTAGAATGCCTAAAGTAGAAATAATCACTGGTAATAAAAATAATGAATAACAGATGCTGACAATTAAGAAGGGCTAGTAGGTATCATGAATTAGTTCATTTAGTATTCACGGCCACCCGTGAAGGTAACTAGTACTGTTACCTAGTTTCACGGATAAGGAAACTGAGGAACCAGGAGGTTAAATAACTTGTGTCAGCTCAAACAGCTGGTAAGAGGCAGAGCCAGGGTTGGGGCTCTGGCTCGAGAGAATAAACCCCTAACTCTGCCACCATCCTGCAGCCAGTCCTGTGGAGCCGAAGAGCAGGGCCGACTGAAGGACCTGCTATTGTTCTTACATGGCACCCACATCTCTATCATCTCTGGCCTAATGAATGGGTACATTGTCGACTCTCTCAAGTTCTTTCCTTCTCATTGCAGGTACTGGTGCAAGAGGAGCCGCTGCATTCTCTATTCAGCCCTGTGCGCCAGGAGGTCTTTGTCACCATTACTGATCTCAGGTGACACCCACATGCCCCTTACATGTGCATCCTGGTTCCTCATTAAGGGCCAGTGCCAGAGACAACTCTGACATGTTCCGTGTTTTTAACTTTTGAAAACTAGATAGAGAAGAGGAAGCCAAATCCACGTTTTTGAGTACAAACTTTGATTTCATGTATGTGTCATTAACATGTGAAAGACTTTATTGGAACCTCCTTGGAGTTCATATTTGCCCAAAGTATATTCAGTGCCAAGTTACTCCCATATATGTTTCATGACATTCGAGTTCCAAGGTCTAAGAAATTTGGAAGGGCTGCCTGCTGTTTACCTGTCTTGGAGATTTGTTCTGCAGTGATTAAACTGATTGCAGGTCCTGAGAAGTCCTGTAGTTAAGTTTTAACCCACTGTTGCCCAAACTAACATTCAGCAGAGCATGCTTTGGAAAATTGTGACTTACCATGCTAGACTGTAGCAGGCTTCCCTCTGCAGTTGAACTGAAGGAAAGCCTGGCAGGATATTGCTCTGCTCACTTCTTACGGGGGAACTCTTCTCTAAACTTTTGTGAGATTTCTCTAAACAGACTGACAAGCCATTTATCTCTTCCATCAGAATGACACTCCAGCCAGTTTACCCTTCCCTATTTTGTAACTTTGATCCCTGCTCATCAATATCAAGTCAAACCCTTTCCCAGCTTGCTGTTACCAAACTGTCTTTTCTTAGTTACCAGGATGTCCATTTGCTGTTTGGCTCTGAAGAGCGAGCTGAGTTGTTCAGCCTCATCACCAAAAGTATGATCACTCTGCCCTCTGTGAGGAATCTTACCCAGCTGCAGGAAATCATGCCAAGTGGGCCCTACAACTCAGAGGTAACTCACGCTTCACTTTAGGAACTGCCCATCCACAGGGTCAGCTGATCTTGGCCTTTAGAGAGTGCATTTGATTTTTTAAAACTACCCAGAAACCATTTAAGCCAAGTCTGGTGAACAAAATAGGTGGTTAAGTTAGAAGATAGCTTTTTTTCCCCTTCATTTTCCCTTCATTACTTCATTCCTTCCTTTCAGCTGTAAAATAAGCTCGGAGTAGTTATTCATATGTTTAACAGGCATCTATTTAAGGGTCCCCATGTGCTAAGCATTCTGATAGGCAATAGGAACACAGCAGTTCAGTCTCACTCATGGAGCTTGCATTCTAGTGCAGAGAGACAAACTGATGATAAAGAAAATATGTCAGTTGGTAATAAGTGTTATGAGAAGAAAAGCAGGCAAAGAGGAGGATGAAGAGTACTGTGGGCTGAGCACAGTGGCTCACGCCTGTAATCCTAGCACTTTGGGAGGCCAAGGCGGGGAGGATCTCTTCAGGCCAGGAGTCAAGACCAGCCTGGGCAACATAGTGAGACCCTGTCTCTACAAAAAATTTAAAGATTAGCCAGATGTGGTGGTGTGCTCCTGTAGTCCCAGCTACTCAAGAGGCTGAGGTGAGAGGATTGCTTGAGCCCAGGAGTTTGAGGTTGCTGTGAGCTGTGATCACGCCACTGCACTCCTGCCTGGGCGATAGAGCAAGACCCTGTCTCTAAAAAAAAAAAAGAGTACTGTGTTTGGGAGGCATATGGGTGGTCAGGCAAAGCCTTCCTGATGGGGTGATAGTTGAAGGAAGAGAGACGGTGTGGGTATGTCTGGAGGAGAAGCTTTTAAGCTGAGGGAAGGGTTAGGTACAAAGGCCCTGATCTCTTCTTCAGTGGCTACTAAACTCGGCTGGTAAAGCAATTGCCAAAGAGGACTTATTCCCCTGTGTTTCAAGATGTCAGAAAGAGTTACAAGTCACTTTTAAAAGTATCTTGATGACCGTTCAGTAATTCCCCAGATGAATTAATAGTAAGAGTCAATTAACTGCGATCCCAGTAATGCAAAGGTGTCCATTTGAAATGAAGATTTATTCTGCTTCACCTGATGCTGCAGACTGTCCACGAGAACTTGTACACTGGTTCTGCAACCTTGAGGAAAGTCTCAAGATAATGATAAGAGCTTCCAAAACATACAGTGCTAGGAGAGCTTCATGTGGTGGGAGCATCGCTGATCCTGTGCCTTCTCAGTATCTCTACAGGCTGACGTTCCAGGCATTCTTTGAGATGCTCCAGAGTTTGGTGATAAAAGACCCACATTTGGAAAATCTTGACACCATTTTGAAGGTAAACAGGATATCAGGGAGAAATGGAAAACTATTCCTGTTAACTGGTGAAAGTGGAAGAGGAAAATGTGGAAGGCTCAAGTTGCAGAAGGCAACATGTTATTTAAGAGTATCAGCTATCAGCTTTGAGTCAGAAACTTGGGCTCAAATTCTGACTCTGCCATTCATGGGTTACAAGTCCTTCTGCTGTAAATTCTGCAAGGAATTTGCTCTCTAAAAGTCTGTTCTTCACCTTTACATGGAGATAATAACTACTGTGAGTATTGGATAAATAGCCTTCAATAAATGGTTGCTAAACTATTCCTTAAATTATTATTCCTTACTAGCATGGAAGGGTTTTAATCGTTGATGAGGGAACAGACTCAGCCCCATGAGTTAATAAATAAGCAGCCTTCTACAGGTGGGACTCAAGGGTTATAATGACCACCTGCCCCTACCTGTACCTGTTCCAGTATATGCCATTCCATCATTAGGGATTTATTCATTGGAGTGCATTCTCTGCAGTTCAAGCATCTTGCTGTCTTGCCCTTTTTAAAGATGCAGATATCCCAGAAAGGGATAACCCTTCAAGCTATTATTAATCATTTGTACCTGAGTACAGATCAGCATTATTCTTGTCATAACTGAGCTTAACATTATTTTTCACTCCTCTTGTATTTGTATGTTAACATACCAGCCAGACTGGGTTTCTCCAGTTGTACTTTGTACTTTCCTCCCTTGGCAGCTTAATTCAAGCCATTTCTTCTGCCTGAAATGCCTGCTTCTTCATGAACACCTTCTCATGGATATTATCTTCTCCATTCATTCCTCCCTGACTGTTCAAGTTGCTGCAATTTCTCTATCCTCAGAGGTCTTTGATAGTATGTTATTAACTTTATTTCTTTCCAAAGCAGAAGGTTTGAGAGGGCTAAAAGCATATAGAAAAACAGAATAATTAATGAAGAAATTGGGATGAAGGGAAAATGAATCTAGAAAATAAGTTCCTGTAGCAGCCAGACCACACAACCACCCAGGTCTTTATGCCTTGCTTGTTGTCCAGGCACTTGCGTGTCTCCCTCAAGCTGATTCATCATTTAGAAAAATACCTTCAGACATAGTAGTAACGTGGAACTTCTTTCTTCACATTTTCTTCTAAACACAATAAAGGTCCCAAATCTTCCTGATAAACCATTTAGCCTCCCTTTATTTCTCACAGCACATGGACCCCTGGTTACAGTCAATCAAAGACCACGAGCGGGAACGGGCCACGGCCAGCATGGCTAAAGTTCTGAAGTGCTTGTCCAGACATCTCAGCTTGAAGGTGAGCAGCCCTTTGGTTGCAGAGGAGAAAGGATCCAAAGCCTTCCTACCACTGCTGTTTCCCCTCTTGTTCTTGACTCCTCAAACGGGGTTATGTGTCCCCTTGGTGCTCAGGTAATATCATAGCACTCAGCATTATTTACATATCTACCCTCTCCTGAAATATGAGCAGCTTGAGGCCAGGTATTGTGTTGATTAATCTTTGCATGCCCATTTCTTAGCATAACAGCTGGGACATAATAATACAGTTAATATTTTTCTTTTTCTTTTTCTTTTTCTTTTTTTTTTTTTTTTTTTTTTGAGACAGAGTCTCATTCTGTTGCTCGGGCTAGAGTGCCATGGCATCAACCTAGCTCACAGCAACCTCAAACTCCTGGGCTCAAGCGATTCTTCTGCCTCAGCCTCTCGAGTAGCTGGGACTACAGGCATGTGCCACCATGCCCGGCTAATTTTTTCTATATATTTTTAGCTGTCCAGATCATTTCTTTCTATTTTTAGTAGAGACGGGGGTCTCGCTCTTGCTCAGGCTGATCTCGAACTCCTGACCTTGAGCAATCCTCCTGCCTTGGCCTGCCAGAGTGCTAGGATTACAGGCGTGAGCCACTGCGCCTGGCCTAGTTAATATTTTTGAATGACTGCATGAATAAATAAATATAATCTGAAAATGTCTGAGGGCCCACAGTGGCCTGGTCTCGGTACAGTGTTGTGTTTGAAGAAATAGAATCCAGCAAGCAAATTTATATAAATCAATTTAAACAGCTCCCGGCATTTCAAAAAGAATGGTACTCTAGTATCTCCTTTTAAATCCTTGCATTTCTCTCTTCACTTCTCAATTCTGAATCCTCTCCCATATGTTATCTCGTTTTAAAAATCTTATTTCTCTTTTACTCTCTCACTTTCTCATTGTTCTGAATCCTCTACCATAACTGCTATGAATAAGAAGAATTCCTCAAAACTAAGACTCTCCTTCCTGGATCTACTCCTCTTTTCATCTGTGAATCTCTCCTTCCCCTTCCCCGAGCAGGTTTCCTAGCCATGGGAGCTACTTCTGTTCTCCATCCATCATGTCTCCAGTCTGCATAATAAGCCCTGGGCATTGGAAACGAAGTTGGTAGGGTAGGAACGCTGGGTGCTTATGTCAGTATTTTCCTCAGAGAATTTGTTCTTAATACAAAGGTTCTAACAGTCATGTTTAAAAGAACTGCATTCTACTAGCTTTCTTATTTTTCACATTGAAAATATATCCAAACTTTCTACCTCCTTATGAAAGTTCAGCCCCTCAACCTATGCTACTTCCTTTTTTCTCTTTAGAGAATGCAAGCAAGTAACTTCTGGCCACCACTGACTACCCTATTACTCTGATACCAACAATGCATTGTTCCTCCTTCTACGTTCTTCAACCTCTGATTTTTTGCTGCAGATTAAAGAAGAGTTTCAAATGACTCCCTCCTGTATTCATGATCTCCCTCTAGGTCCTGGAGATCTTCCTTAGCATTGCTTTTCCTAGAGACAGTTGCTAGTGTAGGAATGCTTAACCTGGGTGCCACTGGGGTCTGTTAACATCCAGAAGTTGTATGTAGAATTTAGTGTACTGCAGTTTTCTGGATTTTTCTGACAAAGGTCCATAGCTTTTTTTTTTATGTCAGCTTTATTAAGGTATAATATATATACAATGAAATCCATCTGATTTAAATATACAATTCAGTGAGTTTTGACAAATGTGTATTCTCTGCATCCCTGACTTTTTTCATATTCTCAAAGGAGCCTAAAGAATAAAGATAAAAAAGAAACTGTTAACGAAGCCCTTAGTGGGCTGGGCATGTTGGCTCATGCCTGTAATCCAGCATTCTGGGAGGCTGGGAGGATCACCTGAGCTCAAGAGTTCAAGACCAGCCTGAGTAAGAGCAAGACCCCATCTCTACTAAAAATAGAAAAATTAGCCAGGTGTGGTGGCACGTGCATGTAGTCCCAGCTACTTGGGAGGCTGAGGCAGGAGAATCACTTGAGCCCAGGAGTTTGAGACTGCAGTGACTATGATGACACCATGGCACTCTAGCCAGGGCGACAGAGCAAGACTCTGGCTCAAAAAAAAAAAAAAAAAAGCAGTGATCAGTGATTAGTGATCAGACTAGGAGTATAATTCTTCAATGGACTTTTTTGTTTTAATAAAGTTTGGGTGTTTTTCGATTATGATTATAAATATGCTTATTACAAAAAATTTTTAAAAGGCAGAAAGAAAAATTATTGACTTGTATTCAGAGATAGCCACCATTAACGTTTTTATTCCTTCCAAGTACTTTTTTGTGCATGAGTGGTTGGTAGGGGCTTCCACTTCCAATTTGTTCTCTACATGTAGCCAGAATTATCTTCCTAAGCCCCGTGTCACTTTTTTGTTTTTGTTTTGTTTCTTTGTTGTTCCCTTTATGTTTTCTTTATTTTTTCATCTTTTCCTTTTTTTCCCCCATGTCACTGGTTTAATGCAGTGATTTCCAACTGTTGTTAGAATACAAGGTCTCGTGTGCCTCCCTCCTGCCTGCCTCTCTACACCCTCCAACATACCACACTGGCCTTCTTTATGTTCCTTCCCACATAGGCTCTTCTTGCCTTGTGGCCTTTGCACTTGCGGCTTCTTCTGCTTGGAATGACCTTGCCAGCTCTGCACAGAGCCAGCCAGCCCCTCCTCATTCTTTACTGCTCTTTTAGGTGTCTCTACCTCAACAAAGCCTTTGCTCAACACACATAGGTCTGCCCTTGCTGTCTCTCATCACTCTCTTTCTTTCCTAGGGTTTCTTAGGATCAGAGGTTATCTGGTTTGATTATTCTTTACTGATGTATTATCTGTTTCCTTCTAATAACATAAATTCCACCAGTGATTACGTTTGCTTGTTCAACACAGGTCCCCACCCCAGTGCCTGCCTAGCATGGACTCTGCCACACGACCAATGCTCCGTTAAATATTTATGAGTTAATATAAGTCAGCTCAGATCCCTTCTCTGCTCAAGACCTCTAATGTCTTACCATCTCACTCAGAATAAAATCTGAAATCCATACGATATTCTGTAGGTTGCTACACCATCTGGCCCATCCTTCATCCACTTCCTATTTCTTTTTCTCTCATTTGCTTTGCTCCAGCCAACCTAACCTACTTATTGTTCCTCAGAAGCATCAAATACTCTCTTCTCAGTCCTTTGCACTTGCTGTTCTCTCTGCCCAGAATACTCTTCTCCCAGATATCCACGTGGTTCAGTCCCTCATTTTAATATCAGGTGAGGTCGTCCCTGACCATTCTAAAATAATAATTTATATCCCTTTCCTCTGCGTTTTCCTTCATCATGACATTTATCACCATTTGATACATAATTAATTTTACATATTTATTTTGTTTATTTCATGTTTCCCCAGCTAGATTATCACCTCCACAAGCAGGAGTGCCTCTTTTGTTTACTGTTTATATCCCCAGTTCCAGTCATAGTGACTGACTCATAATTGATGCTGTGTTTATTGATTGACTGAATGAAGGTTATAATGGTGAATTAAAGATGTTATACAGCTTTGTGTAAGTGTTGCTATGTTTCCTGTAAAGAGGTTGTAGAGGCCGGGCGCGGTGGCTCACGCCTGTAATCCTAGCACTCTGGGAGGCCGAGGCGGGTGGATTGCTCAAGGTCAGGAGTTCGAGACCAGCCTGAGCGAGACCCCGTCTCTACTAAAAATAGAAAGACATTATATGGACACCTAAAAATCTATATAGAAAAAATTAGCCGGGCATAGTGGCGCATGCCTGTAGTCCCAGCTACTCGGGAGGCTGAGGCAGTAGGATCGCTTAAGCCCAGGAGTTTGAGGTTGCTGTGAGCTAAGCTGACGCCACGGCACTCACTCTAGCCTGGGCAACAAAGTGAGACTCTGTCTCAACAAAAAAAAAAAAAGAGGTTGTAGAGATTCTTTTTCACAATATTTCTGTGTCTTGTTTTTGAAGAGCCACAGAAGAAATATCTTTCTGCCTCCAGGAGAATCTATTGAAGCCAAGCATTTGAGACCAGCCTGAGCAGTATACCAAGACCCCATCTCAAAAAAAAACAAAAACAAAAACAAAAAACCCTTTTTTTAAAAAAGACATTTCTTTCTGCCTCAATCCTAGGAAAAGTTGTGCTTCCTCTGCTAAGCTAGTTGCTTCTTATCTTATGAACTACATGAATTATATTACACAGGACATTGTGTGTACCTCTACATTAGCCGTGAGAAAGTTCAGAGCCTAACTCTGTGGCCTACTTTGAACAAATAATGATTATGCATTTTTCTACCTTAGTTTTTTAATGTGTCTGATTTTCTTCACTATTTATTTTAAGGTACATTTCTTTTTCTGGTATGGCTCTGGCACCTTAGATTTTTTTGCATAATAAAGCAGCATATCAATAAATAAAATTTTTAAATAGCATTAAATACTACATCTCAACTTTGCATTCAGCCTTTTTACTTAGCAGAACAGTACATTTTCCAGTACTATAAATTCCTAAGATACTTGATTTCTAATGGTTATAGTCATAGAGTGGTTGTACCATAATTCTCTTTACTGTTATGCAATTATTTCCAAAATATGATCTTTAAAAACAGTGCTAGAATGAACATCTTTATGCACAAAGTTTTTTCATTTTTCAGATTGTTTACTTAGGCTAGAATTTCCCTATTTAATACCATCTGCTGGGTGTATCATATCTACCCATGTTAAATGTGAACCGTACAGAGATACAAGGACGGAATGTGACCTTTGCACTTCTTGAGTTTGGGTAGAAAGTGGGATTACTCCCCAACAACTCAAATCTAAAGCACTAAATGCACCTGTGTTCTGATGGCATTTTCCTTTTTCCTTCTTAATTAGTTTCCGCTGCGGTTCCAAAGACTTGGACACCTGGTGGCTCTGATGGCGCTGCTGTGTGGGGACCCAGTGAAAGAGGTGGCCGAGGAGGCTGCAGAGGGCACGCACTACCTGCTGTATATCACCCAGAGGCTCAAGTGTAAGGCCCTGCTGAAGGCTGCGAGGCCCTGAGTGAATTCTCTAGCACAACATAAGCACCATCCCTCCTTATACACTCACTCCCCACGTTCTAGAAAGACTTTTTACAGTCGTTTATAAAGAGTACAAAGAGTTTATAAAAAGCATAAAGAGTTTAAAAGGTATAGGGTCCCTAAGTGAAGTATCTTAGGAATGGAAAAACAAATATCACATGTTCTCACTTATAAGTGAGCGCTATATGAGGGATATATGTGGTCATAAAGTGTTGTAATAGACATTGAAAACTAAGAAGGGGAGAGGGTGGGAGGGGAAAGAGGGATGAAAACCTACCTGTTGGGTACAATGCACACTATTCTGGTGACAGGTACACTGAAAGCCCTGACGTCAGCAGTATACAATTCAGCCATGTAACAAAAGACACTTGTCCCCCGTAAGTCTATTTAAACTTTTAAAACGGGAGAGAGGAAGGTACATGGTTCACAGGCAGAGGTGAAGCAACACTGACTTAATTAGAATCATAACACTGGGTCAGACCCATCATTGTGAGCCATCTGCACGGCCATGGAGGGGCTAAACATGTGGCCCTGTGGACAAACTGGAGTGATTAGTTTGATGAGAAACAAGAGAAGTTCTTGCCATCACGTGGGCCTTCATTTATTTACCCCACAAGTGTTTGTTTAGTACTTACTCAGGATCCAACAGTAACCAGAACACAAGTGGTCCTTATATTATAGACAGTCTATTGGGGGATTCAGACAATCAAAGAATCAGCAAATAACTCTGTTATTATCAACAAAGATAACTGCTATGAAGGGAAATTACAGGGGCCATGAGTAAGAATCAGATCTAGTTGTAAGGTTCAGAAAATGCCTCTCTGAAGATAATCTGAAGAATAAAGAGCAATTAGCCAGGTGAAGAGGTAAGAAGAGTATATTAGGCAGAGGGAGCAGCTTAAGGAAAGATCCTCAGCAGGTGTGAGCTTGAGGAGTGTGGAAAATAGAGAGACGGCCAGTGTGGTCAAGGAATGAACCACTGACTTTCCCAGTTAGAAGGGACTTTAGAAAATACCCAGCCCAACACAGCATCCTCCCAGTGTTCAAATCTCAATCTGCTCCATCCCCACCAAGTATAGTCATGTACCGTATAATGACATTTCAGCCAAAAACAAACTGCATATGTGACAGTGGTCCAATAAGATTATAGCGGAGCTGAAAAACTGCTGTCACCTAGTGACATCGTAGCTGTCATAATGTAGCGCAATGTGTTACGTGTTTGTGGTGATGCTGGTGTAAACAAACCTGCGCTGCCAGTTATATAAAAGCATAGCACATGTAATTATGCACAGCACATAATACTCGATAATGATCATAAATGGCTATGTTACTAGTTTATGTATTTGCTATACTATTTATCATTATTTTTGACCATATTCCTACGTATAAATAAAAAGTTAACCGTAGGCTGGGGGCGGTGGCTCATGACTGTAATCCTAGCACTCTGGGAGGCTGAGGTGGGCGGATCATTTGAGCTCAGGAGTTCGAGATCAGCCTGAGCAAGAGCGAGACCCTGTATCTACTAAAAAATAGAAAGAAACTAGCTGGACAACTAAAAATATATAGAAAAAATTAGCTAGGCATGGTGGCGCATGTCTGTAGTCCCAGCTACTCAGGAGGCTGAGGCAGAAGGATTGCTTGAGCCCAGGAGTTTGAGGTTGCTGTGAGCTAGGCTGATGCCATGGCACTCTAGCCCGAGCAACAGAATGAGACTCTGTCTTAAAAAAAAAAAAAAGTTAACTGTAAAACAGCATCAAGCAGGTCCTTCAGGAGGTATTCCAGAAGGCATTGTTACCATAGGAGATGACAGCTCCATGCTTATTATTGTCCCTGAAGACCTTCCAATGGGACAAGATGTGGAAGTGGAAGACAGTGATATTGACGATCCTGACACTGTGTAGGCCTAGGCTACTGTGTGTGTTTGTGTCTCAGTTTTTAACAAAAAAGTTTAAAAAGTTAAAAAAAGATTTAAGTAGAGAAATGCTTATAGAATAAGGATATAAAGAAAATATTTTTATACAGCTGACCAAAATTTTTAAAAATTAAGTTTCTAAAGTAAGAAAGTTATAGTAAACTAAGGTTAATTTATTATTGAAGAAAGGAAAATTTTTTTTTTATAAACTTAATGTAGCCTAAGTGTACGGTGTTTATAAAGTCTTTGGTAGTGCACAGTAATGTCCTAGGCCTTCACATTCACTCACCACTCACGGACTCACCCAGAGCAACTTCCAGTCCTGCAAGCTCCATTCGTGGCAAGTGCCCAATAGAGGTAAACCATTTTTTATCTTTTATACCATATTTTACTGTACCTTTTTTCTTAACTGTACCTTTTCTATGTTTAGATACACAAATACTTACCGTTGTGTTACAGTTGCCTACAGTATTTAGTACAGTAAATTCTGTACAGGTTTGTAGCCTAGGAGCAATAGGCTATACCATATAGCCTAGGTGTATAGTAGGTTTGTGTAAGTACACTCTATGAGGTTCACACAATGACATAGTTGCCTAATGATGCATTTTTCTCAGAACATGTCCTCATCATTAAGCTATGCATGATCGTCGTTGCTCTGCCTGGGCATCCTCATCATGTGGATAGGAAGCTCTGTGCTTCCCAAAGCAATTGTCCCATCTTTGGGCAGCTCTGATTATGAACAATGTCTACCAAGATATACATCCAGGGAAATATGATTGATTATTGATTAAACAAATATTTATGAAGCATTTATTGTCCTAGGGATGCATCAGCAAACAAGACAGACAAAGTTCCTTCCCCCAGGGAGCTGATTCTCTAGTTAGACAATATCCTTAACTACAGGCTCAAAGACTTCTCACAGATAAATTTCCAGCAAATATGAGGTCACAATGAAACATGAGAAAAATAAGACACCACAAGGAGTGTTGGCAGACGCAGTAATCAGCAAAACTAGACACATAAAGAGTTCTGATATGGCATTATCAGACACAGTATAAAACTGGGCAATTTTTTGTGGGGATCTAAACTTTATAGGGAGACCCTTCAAAATTCTTCACCAGTGGGGAAATGAGCTTGCAGGACTGGAAGTTGCTCTGGGTGAGTCCGTGAGTGGTGGATGAATGTGAAGGCCTAGGACATTACTGTGCACTACCATAGACTTTATAAACACCGTACACTTAGGCTAGACTAAGTTTATTAAAAAAATTTTCCTTTCTTCAATAATAAATTAACCTTATGTCTTGGTTGTACTCACAAATTGCTCAAAAACTCTGCTTTTATAAAAAGATCTTTTCTTTTTCTTTCAGGTTTTTTTTTTTTTTTTTTTTCTTTTGAGACAGTCTCTCTCTGTTGCCTGGGCATCAGCCTAGCTCACAGCAACCTCAAACTCCTGGGCTCAAGCGATCCTCCTGCCTCAGCCTCCCAAGTAGCTGGGACTACAAGCATGCGCCACCATGCCCGGCTAATTTTTTATATATATTTTTAGTTGTCCAGCTAATTTCTTTCTATTTTTAGTAGAGACGGGGTCTCGCTCTTACTCAGGCTGGTCTTTCAGTTCTTTTTACCTATTTTTCCACAAGAAAAAGGAAACAAATCAGCCTTCAGATTAACACACACTCCTTCCCCAGGCATTTTTGTTCAAGTGAAAAAGACAAGAAGAGTGAGATCTTAGGATCCACTTGAAACTGGAGATCAACCAGACTTATAAAATCAAGAAGAAAGAAAGTATTAACATTTCTTGTTTTTTCTCAGATACCACTCATGACAAGGAAAATCACCAAAGCTTGAGAAGAGCATTGAAAAAATGTCGAGAATTCCTAGAGCTCTACAATATTAAACAGTTCTACAGTTGTCCCTTTGAAATTGCCCAGGTAATCAGAACGGCTAAAATTATAAAGGCAGCTTGAAATGTTGGTGAGGATGGGGAACAACCAGAAGTCTCATACATTTGCTCACGGAAATACAAAAGGGTAAAAATTACTTTGGAAAGAGTTCTGGTAGTTTCATCTAAAACTAAACATACAAGATTGCCCAGGGAATGAGCTCTGTAAACATATTATACTTTGGGAACGAGGTACTATCTTTGTGACTCTTATACACCTTGCCTTCTTAGTTTAGTGGTTTAGGTCAACCTGTCAATGAGGCCCCTATCCCTGGGTTTCTCTGCAGACCAGCTCTGCTCCCTCTGATTGCCAGCCTCTTGCAAATGTAAACCATTGTCACCAAAAGGAGCTGCAAGAGAGTGTGTTTGATTAAAGGAGACATACATTATTTAATTAATGCAGTTATTTAATACATATTTACACATCAACTAGGTGCCAGGCATCTTTGGGATCAGGGCTAAAAAAGAAAGCCTACAGATTTTACTCATTTAGGGTCAAAGGTATCAGGTAATTTAATCTCCCTGTGTATCAGTTTTCTCATCTGATAACATGGGAATTTCTAAAAATTGGGCTCAGTTGTTATAAGGATTAAATGAGATATTTTATGGACAATGCTTTACATAATGCCTGTTACGTAGTAAGTACCCAGTAGATTGTACCTATTACAATCATTTGAAGCATTTTATATACTGCCACGTGCAATGAGAAGCAGAATGACACATTCTTTTAATATGTTGTCCCCTGTCTTTGTTATGCCTGGGACCATGTCAGCTATACAACATTAGGGACTTTGCTTTAGTCTTACTCCCATAAAAGTGTTACTCTTGGCTGGGCGCAGTGGCTCATGCCTGTAATCCTAGCACTTTGGGAGGCCAAGGCAAAAGGATTGCTTGAGGCCAGGAGTTCAAGACCAGCCTGGGCAACATAGTGAGACCCTATCTCTAAAAAAGTAAAAACAAAAAAAAATTTTTTTAAGTATCACTCTTTCTGAGGATCTCATAATAAAGCTTCTTTCTAAAAGTGCAGCAAAAGGCCATTCATTGACCCTAGCAATGGACATTTGGGTTGCTTCTAATTTTTCACCTTTGTAAATAGGATTGAAGTAAACAGGTTTGTACACCTTTGTACACTTCTCTGATTGTTAACTTAGAAGCTAGTGCTTGTTCAGGGCTCTTTGTATCTACCGTATTTCTTGGAAGTTCATTTTTCCTACATCATTTCAGGTCTTTGAAGTTTTTCTCAATCCCAATGAGCTCTGCCAGTTCGTGATGACTACATTGGATGGCCTGAAAAATCTGAAAAATCCCTGCATCCAGGAATCAGCAGGAGAATTGCTGATAACATTGGTGAAAAATGCAGCATCCCGATTTGAGAAGGTAAAAGCTCAGTGGCCATTTCCTTGGTTCAAAATACCAGCAAGACCTCAGCTGCTAAGGTCTCTTCTGCTCCCGCTATTCAGCTGAGAACAACTACTGATGAGGACAGGGTCAAAGCCTTAGTCCACCTGGTCACAAACATTCATCCATTTAATAAGCATATACTGAACAACACAACCACTGTGTACGCAGCAGAGAGAGAGATTTTTAAATCTAAGATGTGGTCTACGTTTTCCATAAGAGTAGAGGTTTTTCTGGGGAGATACAAGTAACACATATGAGAACAGTAACTTCAATTTAGATATTCATCCAGATGGATTAAGGTGTCAAGATAAAAAAAGCCATAAGTGACCCTAGAAGGAGGCAGACTTAGAAAGCCTAAATTCAAGAGAATTTATCTAAATGTGTCTAAAATTGATACATCAAGAAATAACAATATATCTATATCATTTAGAAATAGAGAAAGACATACAGCAAGAGATAAAAGAGAGGAAAGTTGTCTCTGGACAGCAGACCTCGGGAATAGGGAGGAAAGAGCCTTGAAATACCACTAGACTTTTAAAAATATGTGCATATTATACTTTGATAAAAATAAAATGTAGGCCGGGCACAGTGGCTCATGCCTATAATCCTAACACTTTGGGAGCCTGAGGTGGGAGGATTGCTTGAGCTCAGGAGTTCGAGACCAGCCTGAGCAAGAGCAAGACCCCATCTCTACTAAAAATAGAAAAATTAGCTAGGTGTGATGGCATACGCCTGTAGTCCCAGCTACTCGGGAGGCTGAGGCAGGAGGACCGCTTGAGCTCAGGAGTTTGAGGTTGCAGTGAGCTATGATGATGCCACTGCACTCTACCCAGGGCAACAGAGCAAGACTCTGTCTCAAAATTAATTAATTAAAAATAAAAAGTAATTTGAAAATGATGAGAACCCATTTTTAACCTATTAAAATAGCAAAGATGCAAAAAGAAAGGTATGATGAGAGGATGGTGAGGTAAGCACTTGTATCAGTTGGGTGTTTTCAGCAGCAAAAACATAGTTGGCAAGAAGCTTAACCAAGGGATTTATTATCTCACATAATAAGAAGTCTGAATGTAGAGTCTTTTTCAAGATTGGTTCAGTGATTCCACAGTGTTATCAAAGACCCAGAGGTTTTTCTGTCTTTTTACTTTGTCTATTCACATGGTCATAAGGTAGTTGCAACAGTTTCACATTTTCTGAGCAGGTAAGACTACATCCAGAAAGAAGAAAGAGATGTTGCCTTCCTTTCATGTCTTTGTTAAAGGAAGAAAATCTTTCCCAAAAGCCCCCAGTAAACTTACCCTCATGTTTCACTGGGCAGAATAATGTTGTCACCTGCCCATCCTTAAACCAGTTTCTAGAAATTGCTGGTGATGATGGCCATTTTATATAAAGTTGTTGAGGACTATCTCTCTGGGAAGCTGACATTTCCACAGAGACCTGAAGCCACGAGTCTGTGGGTGGGAAGAGTAGTCTAAGCAGAGAAAGGGACGAAAGCCCAGTGGCTCCTGTTTCCTTTACCTGAGCCCAATGGACATCTCTGGAAGGAAGATGGGTAAGGACTCTTCTGCCATTCTCAGAGACACAGTGGGAAAAAGTCCAGCTTCCTTGCGATACTTTTATTAGTTTGCCTTATTATAAAAGCAATACATAATCATTGAGGAAAAATTAGAAAAAATATGGAAGGAAAAAATAGATCTAATATCCTATCACTCAAAGACGTTAGTAACATCTTTGATTATAAATCCTTCCAAATTCTTTTATGTGCATGTACATAGATACAGATATATTTTAAGTAGTTTTGATCATAAATGTTTTTTTTAGTAATAAACATTTGTTTAAAAGTCACCCCTCTGGACCTTTCAGAAATATCCTCAGTAACCATCAGTGTCCTACAGGGTGGTCTTAGGAATTTCTTCTTCTTCTTCAGGTACCAGAAATTATAGGAGTTATCTGTGCCCGGCTATCCATAATCAGCCAGCCTAGTGTCCACCAACAAATCATAAATGCTGTGAGTTTGCTTATATCCAGGCCCAAGTACACAGACACAGTGCTCAGCCACCTTCTGTGTCATCCAATACCGTATGACAGGTAACAGAACCCTGTATAGCCTCTGGATTAAGTTTGGGTACATGACATAGCTCTGAGTATGGTGGAACATGGTTGCCCTCAAAACTCTAATGACTCTCTTGTAGAGGAGCTAAAATATAGATAAATGCCTGTGATATAAATCAGAATATAACACATAATCATAAGGAAACAATCAAACTAATCCAGAATAAAGAAGATTCTATAAGATAATTGGAATGGACTCTTCAAAAAAGTTAATGTCATGAAAGCAAAAACAGTGGTGAGTGCACTGTCCTAGATAAAAAGATACGTGAGAGACAGACCCAGATGCACTATGTGACCTTGATTAGATCCTGGGTCAAAAACAAAAGCTATTAAAAAAAAACTTGGAGGAAATTTAAATATGAATTCTATACTAGATTTTATTAAGTTAATGTAATTTTCTTAGGTGTGAAAGGATACTATGGTTATGCAAAAGGATGTTCTTATTCTTAGGAGATAAGATACTAAAGTTATGTAGGGGCAAAGTGTCATAATGTCTGCAACTCACTTGAGAATGATTTTGCCTAAGAATAAGGAAATAAAAAAATATATACATAAAAATGAAAGTACATATATCTACATAAAGAAGAATAGAGAGGAACAAGTTGTTTTTCAGAAGAGTGTTTTTCACATTTGAAGGCACCCTGGGAGTTCTAGGAAATGCCATATGTGGGAGAAAGGAAGGCTTCAGAAGAAAGCTCCAGCCCCCACTACTACCACTCCCCACCCACTTTAACCAGAGAAGCACCTCTTTTTATCTGCTTTATATATTGTGATTCTGCGCAACTATTTTATTTGAAAAAAAGATTTCGCCACTTTAAGCTGTTTGAAAACCACTCTTTTAAATGAATGTCACATAATACCTTGGTATAGTGCTTATGTATTCTAAACTGCACTTAGACATATGACTGCTAAATCAAAAAATGGAGGACTTTTACGCATTCGGAGAAAAAAATAAAATAGATTATTTTAAGGCCAGGTATGGTGGCACACACCTATAGTCTCAGCTACTCAGGAGGCTGAGGCAGAAGGGTTGCTTGAGCCTGGGATTTCATGGCTGTGGTACACAATGATCATGCCTATGAATAGCCACTGCACTCCAGCCTGGGCAACATAGCGAGACCCTCCATGGGGGTTTTCTCTAAAGAAAAAAAATGTTTTACTTTTATATATTTCTCTAATAAATTGCTCTTAAATCTTTGATACTTGCTGTTGCTTATCTATATTAGATTCTTATAAAGTAAATCTAAGTACAGAATATTAACTATATTTAGTTATTTTAAATATAATTTTCAGAATATTCTATTGTTTATATTTGTTCTACCTCTTGAAGGACTTTGAAAACTACTGCTTTAGATCATATGAAAACTGTGGAATCTTTTAGAAATGTAACTGACTGACTCAAGAGAAATATTTTTGGTCATTTACCTGAAGTCCTTTAGTTGGTTTACATATAGATTGGAATGATTGTTCTTAGGAGTGTGTTCAAGCATCAACTGTGTGCAAGATGCTGTTAGGCACTAGAAATAAGGAACAGGATATGGACGCTGCCTTCAAGAACACACAGTCTGGTGGCAGACATAGATGAATAACAAGGGATTCCAAAGCAAAGTAGGGAGTTCTGTGGAACCCCCTAGGGGACTTAATTAGATGAAGGATCAGAGAAAGGTTTCTGAAAGTAGGGCTGCCTCTAAGCTGATATTTGTAGTGTGACTTAGCTAAGTAAAAGACAGAATAGGGGAGTGGAAAAGGCATTGCAGACAGAAGGAATAGTAAAAATAAGTGAAAAGAAGTATACAACAGCTTGATGAATGCTGTTGTGAATCAGAATAGCTGGAGAGAAAAGTGGATAGTAAGAAGTAGTCAGACACAAGGGATCTTTTTGCAGCGATGGAAATGTTCTAAAATTGGATTGTGGTGATGGTTGCACAAGTTTGTAAATTTACTAAAAGACAGTGAATAAGTACACTTAAAACAGGTGATGTTTATGGTGGTAAATTATACCTCACTGAATCTGTGTTTAAAAAGTGGTCGGAAATTAGCAAAGACAGACTGAGACCGACTCAGAACTGAAATAGTGGACTTTGTACTACAGGAGATGGGGAGCCATTGAAGAACTTTAGTTAAGGGACTAATGTGATCAGATGAACACTCTTAGTGTGACTCTGATGAAGATGGATTAGAGGCTGTGCTCCCAGAGCAGAGGCAGGATAGGCAGTTAAGCAGTTGCATCTGCTCAGCAAAAGATGATGACACCCTGAATTAGGGCAGTGGCTCTGGAGATGGAGAAGAGAGAGATCAAAGAAATAGGAGCGTCCTTGGGCAGGCCTTGATTGAGTCAGAAAGGAATGGCAGGGAAGAAGGCATTCAGGCTAACTCCCAGGTTTTTTTGCATTGGAGGCCAAGTTGACTGTGATACCATTTGCTGAAATAGAAATTACCCTACATTTTCACCTCTCACTATGTCTCTGTGAGACATGAAATACTTTGGGAAACTCAGTTCACTAATGCAGGTCCAGATAAAGCAGTCTTGGAGCACATATGTGACATGCATCCCTCATACTACCCTGGTGCAGTGCTCTGTCTCAGTAGACCACCTGAGCAGCCCAGAGGCTGTTTCTCTTTCTATTCTATACGGAGGCTACAGCACAGGATTTGTCCTCAAAGATGTAGCCTTCTCCAATCTCCAGTCTCCTGGTGCAGTGTTTGTTGAAGTGTTGTCTGAGGAACACTGCGTGAGAATCACCTATGGCGCTTGTGAAAAATGTATCTTCCAAGACCCTACCTCAGACCTACTATATTAGTCGGGACTCTTAATTGGAAGTAGCAGAAACTGAGCTCACGGTAGCTTAATAAATTGTATAGGCTTATACTGCAGGACGTCCAAGGGTCTGTCTTCAGGAATTGAATCCAGGGACTCAGTTTATTGTATCAGGGCTCCATCCACCTCTCTCCGTCTCTTAGGTGGGCTTGCACTAAGGGTGGCAGAGATGGTCACCATCAGCTCACAACTGCACTGGAAAGGGAGTATCTTTTCCTTTTTAGCTCTGACAAACATCCTGGGCAGGACTTTGATTAGCCTGGCGTGGAGTCAGCTTCCACCAAACTACATGGACCAAATATTAATAGAATTGTTAAGGATCTTGAAATGGCAGTTTCCCAAAGGAATGATGGGCAAGCAAAAATCACATCCCTTCTAAACAATCAGTATCACTGGAGGTGGGAAGATTTTTTCCATATTTTTAACAAACCTTCCAGATGTTTTTTACACTTGTATTTGTCAACCATTGGTTTAAAGGCTGTGTGCTTCCTTAATTCAGATGCTTTCTTAATTCAGCATACTTAAAACATGCAGCAGGCTGGGCTCGGTGGCTCATGCCTGTAATCCTAGCACTCTGGGAGGCCAAGGTGGGAGAGTTGCTTGAGGTCAGGAGTTCAAGACCAGCCTGAGCAAGAGTGAGACCCCATCTCTACTAAAAATAGAAATAAATTAGCCAGACAACTAAAAATAGAAAATAAAAAATTAGCTGGGCATGGTGGTACATGCCTGTAGTCCCAGCTACTGAGGAGGCTGAGACAGGAGGATCACTTGAGCCCAAGAGTTTGAGATTGCTGTGAGCTAGGGTGACACCACGGCACTCTAGCTCAGGCAACAGAGAGAGACTCTGTCTCAAAAAAAAAAAAAAAGTTAGGATATACTTTAAAATAACTAAAAGAGTGAAATAGGAATATTCCTAATACAAAGAAATGATAAATGCCTGAGGTGATGGATACCCTAGTTCGCCTGATGCCATCAATTCACATTGTATGCCCATATCAAAACATCACATGTGCCCTGTAAATACATGTAGCTATTATGTACCCATAATAATTTTAAAAAATTTTAAAAGATAAAAAAAACCCTGGCTGTAGCATACAAAGATACGCTAGGTAGATTCCGAAAATAAGAGAATAGATTAAAAGTAACTCTCCATCTTCCCCTTACCATAATGCTCTTCCACAATGTCTATATAGCTCTCAGGCCCTACATTTGAATCAATGACAGAAAGAGAAGTTATATGATTTTTCTTTAAGAGATCTCTTCTAAGCAGGATCAAAGTTTTATTTCAGGGTCGGGACTTAGCCGAAATTTGAGGACCATAGACTGTATTGAATAAGTGTGTCTTTGAATGCCTTCTGTGAACCTGGCATTGTGCTAGGCCCTGAGGAATTCAGAGAAGAGCCAGAAATCATCATCCCTTTCTTCAGAGGGAACAGAGGTGCACACGCAGAGAACTGACAATAGCACATGTAAGGTTGAGGCAGCCTGTAAGAAGAAGAAATTTTAAAAGTGTTATGGGAACTCGTGTGAGAGACACGGTGAAGCAGCAGAGGCTTCACAGAAGAGGTGACACTGGAGCTAGACCTTAAAGGATTTTGACAGGCAGAGAAGAGTTTTGGAACGGGCCTTCCGGTTTAAGAAAGAGACATAAGCAAAAGCATAGGGTTTTCAAAGTCCATGGTTTGTTTGGTTAAGGTGGATGGTCTGGGTGGCTCAAGCACAGAGCACGTGACAGGGAAGTGGTGGGGCCGTTAGGACCAGTTTATGAATGGCCTTGAAGCGCGTGCT
The DNA here is from genome assembly GCF_041146395.1 of Eulemur rufifrons. Taxonomy (NCBI): domain Eukaryota; kingdom Metazoa; phylum Chordata; class Mammalia; order Primates; family Lemuridae; genus Eulemur; species Eulemur rufifrons. The sequence continues at coordinate 21,470,552 of NC_091002.1, forward strand.
GAGACCATGGGAACTTGACTCGACAAAACCTGGGGAGTTAGTTATGAAATCAGATAGGGAGTCTTTTGATACCCTGAAGGCACTGAGCAGAGAGGAAAACCTTTTATAGATTGGATTCCAAACAGACTCTAGGAGGCTTGTGGTTATGGTAGGCCTGGGAGAAGCCAGAATCTCCTGAACCTTCTCACTTTTTGGGATTTCTAGGCATCTAGCTGAGTTGTGGAGATCCCTGGAGGTAGAGCTGCCCAGCACGACCTGGATTCTGTGGAGGCTCCTGAGGAAGCTGCAGAAGTACCATAATGTGCCCACCCAGGAGAAGATGGCCTACGAGGCCGTGGCTGTAAGCGCTTGAGCTCTGCCCACGGTGCCCCTCCTTAGGGTCACACACTCCGCTGGCAGAGCTTTCCTTTTGGTCCTCTCAAAGTGTGCTCTGTCACCCATTTGTAAATCCACAGGGTCTCTACCAGGAGACTGACACGGAGGGAGCTAGGAAGAGTACAGGAATCAGTATGGTTTAATATGTTTTAAACATTCATTCTTTCATCCTTTTAAAAAAAATTATCATCATAAAGAGTAATACAAACTTGTGATAAAAAATTTTCATATAATACAGAAATGTATAAAATAGGCTGGGCACAGTGGCTCACACCTGTCATCCCAATGCTTTGGTAGGCCAGGGTGGGAGGATTACTTGAGACCGGTAGTTCAAGATCAGCCTGGGCAACATAGTGAGACCCTGTCTCTAAAAAAAAAATTTTTTTTTAATTAGCTGGGCGTGGTGGCACACACCTGTAGTCCCAACTACTCAAGAGGCTAAGGAGGGAGGATCACTTGAGCCCAGGAGTTCAGGGTTACAATGAACTATGATCAGGCCACTATTCTCCAACCTGGTGATGGAGCAAGACCCTGTCTCTAAAAATAATTTTTAAAAAAGTATATAAAATAGAAAGTAAAGGTCCCCTTGAGCAGCGGTTGGCAAATTTTTGCCACAGACCGGAGGGTAAATATTTTAGGCTTTGCAGGCCACATACAGTCTCTTTCACATATTCTTTGGATTTTTTTTTTTAAACAATCCTTTTAAAACTGTAAAAGTCATTCATAGCTGATGTCTGCACCATTGTCCTAAAAATGAACTTCCTAGAAGTATTTATATATATGTAAACTTTTTGTATATATTTGGTATTCTTTTTTCCCTTTTTTTTTTCCTTTCAAATACTTTTTTAGAGCAGTTTTATGTTCACAGCAAAATTGGGCAGGATGTAAAAAGAGTTCTCATAAACCCCCTGCCTCCACACACACAACCTCTCCCACTGTCAACATACACTTTTTACTTCATTTTCTCCCCTACCAGTTTTATGGTTAGTTTTCTCCAGTCTAAATTATTGTCATGCCTTTTTTTTTTTTTTAAGCTTCCAAAATTATTTCAATTTCTCTAATTTGCTATTGTCTCCTCTCCTTTTCTCTCTGTTTTTGTGGGCTTATGCCTTTTTTTTTAAAGCCCTATAATGGCATTTTAGTGCAGTTTTAGGAGCTGGGGCAGATAAAGGTATATATCCAATTATGTTAGCCTATAAAATTGCATATATATTCATAGGCTCATACTGCATATACTGTTTAATGGCTTTCTTTTTAAAATTTAACAATATATGAATTACTTTCCATGTCAATATAAGTGCTCTCTGTTATCCTTTTCATGGCTGCATAGCAGGGTTTTATTTGTTTGTTTGTTTTTGAGACCCTTGCCTGAGCTAGAGTACAGTGGTATCATCTTTGCTCACTGCACCTTCAAACTCCTGAGCTCAAGGGATCCTCCTGCCTCAGCCTCCCAAAGTGCCAGGATTACAGGCATGAGCCACCATGCCTCACTTGCATAGTAGTTTATTTGTAATTACCTTTTTAAAAATAGGTCTTGGCCGGGTGTGGTGGCTCACACCTGTAATCCTAGCTCTCTGGAAGGCCGAGGCGGGCAGATCATTTGAGCTTAGGAATTCGAGACCAGCCTGAGCAAGAGTGAGACCCCGTCTCTACTAAAAAAAAAAATAGAAAGAAATTAGCTGGACAACTAAAAAATATATATATACAAAAATTAGCCGGGCATGGTGGCACATGCCTGTAGTCCCAGCTACTCGGGAGGCTGAGGTGGGAGCATCACTTGAGCCCAGGAGTTTGAGGTTGCTGTGAGCTATGGTGATGCCACTGCACTCCAGCCTGGGAGGCAGAGCAAGACCCTGTCTCTAAAAAAATGAACACATGAATAAATAAATGAAATAAAATGTAGATTCTGATACAGAAGATCTGGGGTGAGGCTTGAGACTTCATTTCTAACCAGCTCTCAGGTGATACCAGTGCTACTAGTGTCTGGCCCACACTTTGAGTAGCAAGCCTTTTACATTTTTTCTTATTAATACCTAAGAGCATTGTATATATTAAGAATAACACATTGATGCAAATACTTCTCTGGGTTGTTATTTGTCAACTAACTTTATGATAAATTTTGCCTTGGTTTTATGTTTGTATGTAGTCAGATACGTTCATAGTAATAGTTCCCTTCATGTCTTCTGGATTTCAAGTCTCCCCTCGCTCTTTGGTAACTTGTAATGACCACTGCACTCCTGTTACTTTTCCCCTTGGCCTTCATGTCCCTGTACTGACTACCGCTGCTGTTCTGCCTATGGGGCAGGAGAGCCAGAAAGCACGTTCTGGCACAAACAGCAGCGAAGCCAAAGTGGGATTCGGGCTAGTGCTCAGTTCTGCTCTGTCTTTTCTGCCCCAGGCAACAGACGCCCTCTATGAGGTGTTTGTGGGAAACCGTCTCCTGGCAGCTACGTTCCGACTCTTCCCTCAGCTTCTCATGACGCTGCTCATCCAGATTCACCACAGCATCGGCCTCACCATGTCTGACGTTGCCGTCCCAGTTGGTCTGTACCCACAACAGGAAGTGCCTTCAGAGGCCACCCCTTTGAGGTACTACATCAATATAAACAGGAACCGTCCTGGGCTTTTCATTGATTGTCTTTGGTTTTATTGATACCAAGGTGAATTTGTCCATTTGGATCCAGATGCCCTGCAAAATAATGTGTGATATCATGCCAACCCTTTCCTAATAAATCAAGAAGAGACAGAAACAAGCAAAATAGCCCACACTCACCTCCAAAACTGTACTTATCCACTGTGGAATGATTCTTCGTTCCTGCTTTGTTGCATGGAGAGAGATTTTTAAGTCCCCAGTAGGGTCTCAGTAGAAGTTTCTTAGTATTGCTGTAGTACATGGATTTCTTTCAGAGGAAGTACTATAGTACGATAATGTGGCATATGTAAGAACACCAGACCAAGGGTCAGTAGACCTGATTTTAGTTCTAGTTCTCATTCATCCTTTCAACTAAGCTGTGTACCCTGGGCAAATCTATTGTTCTGTGCCTCAGTTTTCTTATCTGTAAATGAGGAAGTCAGGCAAGGTAATCTCTAAGGACTTTTTCTTTTCTCTGATGCAATGTCCAGGATGACAGTTCAATAAGTAGTTTTAAAAATAGTAGAGAGGACCGGGCACAGTGGCTCACGCCTGTAATCCTAGCACTCTGGGAGGCCGAGGTGGGAGGATCGCTCGAGGTCAGGAATTCAAGACCAGCCTGAGCAATAGCAAGACCCCGTCTCTATTAAAAATAGAAAGAAATGATTTGGACAGCTAAAAATATATATATAAAAAAAAATTAGCCAGGCATGGTGGCACATGCCTGTAGTCCCAGCTACTCGGGAGGCTGAGGCAGGAGGATTGCTTGAGCCCAGGAGTCTGCGGTTGCTGTGAGCTAGGCCGACACCACAGCACTCTAGTATGGGCAACAGAGTGAGACTCTGTCTCAAAAAAAAAAAAGCAGTGGAGAGGCCGGGTGTGGTAGCTCATGCCTGTAATGCTAACACTTTGGGAGTCTGAGGTGGGAGGAACGCTTGAGGCCAGGAGTTTGACACCAGCCTGGGCAACACAGTAAGATCCATCCTCTATGAAAAAAAATTTAAAAGCAGTGGAGATAGATTTTATGGTGTACAAATGGTATCTTAATAAAGCTTTACAAAAATAGCAGTAGGTGTCTGTTTAGCATCCCAGATCATTTGTTTTATTATAGATTTCTTTCCAAACTCCTGGGGAAATAGGATTCTATTAATAGTTAGATTTCTTTATGCTGAGAACTTGTATAAAGAGCCTTCCAAGTTATTAGAGTATTAAGTCTTTTAGGAAATCTAGAAAGGAGAGAATTACCATCCAGCTGTCAATGCATGCCCTTCCTCAGTGAGAGCAGGGTGACTGTGTGCTTGGAAGTTGGAGGGACCTATTAAATTCACCCATACTGTTTTGTTTGATTCAGCTTTGCCATGCAGGCAATAAAGACTCTCCTCCTCAGAACATTTTGCTGGCAGGAATTCAACATCATGGAAAAGAATAAAGGATGGGCTCTTCTAGAAAGAAAAGATTGCCATCTTCAGGGAGTATTTCTCCTTGCCAAGTAAGGCTTCCTTGTCATGCATATACCCACCTGCTCTAAACTGGCATTCTTTGGGGTATTTATTTCCATTTTAGTTATCACAGCAACTAAGGTTGAATAACTTTTTCATAATAGAGTGGTCAAATATCCATAATGCCTGGCAAATTTTTCAGAGGCCCTGGCCCTGCCATACCTTCCTGTAAACCAAAGCTGGGCAAAAACGTCAGAGGGTCCCCAGCCCTGAGAAAATGCTCTCTGTATGGAAGCATTTCTGAGAGTCATTCTGTTGGTGTTCTGTTTTGCAGTGCATTGCGGGAAAGGAGTCACCACCTTGCATGTAAGGTCTTGTACTTGTTAGTCCCACTTCTTAACCGAGGGAATGATGAACATAAGCTCACATCTGCAGGCTTTTTTGTGGAGGTAAGACTCATTCCTTAGAAGCTGGATTCAGGAAGCCTATAAAGCAGCAATCTCTGCCTTCCTAGGCTACATCCAACTGAATAGAAGGCTGGGATCCATTTCAGGTGTGGGATAGAAATATTTTTCAGATTCAAGCCTATTGAAATTCTTCTTTCTACACATTCATTATTCGGTATTCTTTTGTGTACCCTGCAGTATATGTGCTGTACTGTAGAAATTTCAAAGGATAATATGGATTTTTAAGTTAGCGGGAAGGTAGCTCCCCTCGTGAAAAAAGGCTTGAAGGTAATTGCCTTGGCGGATTTCTGGGTTCTTTCAGCTTCTCCAGAGTCCGGTGGCTAGAAGACTGCCTGGCATATACTCCATTGCCCGCTTGAAAGACTGGCTACATCATGGAAATAATCTTTTTAGGATTGTTGCCCTGAGGGGACTGTACAATCTTGCCAGACACCAGGAAATGGTAGGAGGGGCCCCCAGACCCCTGATTCTTAAGTCACAAATAAAACACCCCCAAAAGATACCAAAGAAACTGATACAGCTGAGGAGGAAAATCGGGTAGCCTGGGGACAGGACTGGGTGGGAGAAGGTCTTTTTTGCCGCATATCCTTTTGAACCATTTGAATTTGTACCTATGAAATATGCAAGTACTGACTATTAAAAAATTAATGATATTAAAATAAATAAATAAAAATTACAAGTTACATATATTCATAATATTTGGCACCTGAAATTTGTGTGAGAAGTATGCTCATCATCATCACAACCTGGATAACATTCAGCTATCCCCTTATGCCTTGGGTATATCTGACGCAAAAATGACAAATGTTAATATATATAAATTCTGGTTGATTATCCAATTAATATCTGTTGCTTTATTCTACTTACTTTTTTACAAGAATGTTTTAAATTTTACAACCCTGAGACTGCCTCCTTTTATGAGTTTAGAAGAGCAGAATCCCAATTCAGAATGTGAAGGACCCCTAAGGGTCCTCAGTCAATGTCTGCTTGAATTTCTGCCAAGGGATCTTTGAGGCTCTGTTTGGATACCTTCCATGTTTGGGAACTCACTGTGACCTGAGATAGCTGTTCCACTTTCATCGTTAGGAGAACTCTTCCTCACAGTGAGCCCAGGTCCGTATCCCTAGACCTTCCCTGCCTGATCCTACTTCTGCCCTGTGAGGCAGCTCACAACAGCTCTGCCCTCCCCTACATATCAGGCCTGCCAATACTGAGAGAGGACAGTTATGTCCTCTTTTTCTCCATTCTGGACTAGCCAGCCCTACCAAAAATTCAGTAAGCACTAGGTACCGAGTAAAGGTGGGGAGCCCTCCCATTGGTACCAGGTGACATGCTGTCAGGAAAGGAGGTGATGCTTTCCCTTTGGATACACAGAGGGAAGACATCAAGAGCCTGTTGCCATGCATCTTAGACAGCTTATGTGAAGCCGATGAGGAGATTGTTTTGTTGACCATCCAGACACTCCTGCAGCTTGTCAGGACAATGGATTTCACTACCCTGGCTGCCATGATGAGGACTCTATTCTCCTTATTTGGTGATGTAAGACAATGGGAGAGGAGAGACTTTTGAGGGGAAGGTGGTAATTTGCATATGAGGGAGCAGAAGTTGGTATGGTAGCGAGTACACTCTATTTTATATAGGACTTTTACTTTCAGAGCATTTTCAAATCTCCTCTCTTATGACCCTTCCAGGTAACCTGCTATATTGGTAGGGCTGATGTTATTGTGTTTTTCTTTTCAGATAAAAAACTGAGACATAGAAACTTGTTAAGGTACTATACTACTTTGTGGGATGGGGAAGGAGAAAACATTGTATTTCTTTTCAAGGATCAGAACTGGGTCAAGATGGTGGAGTGATTGGGAGTGGTGGCTCACACCTGTAATCCTAACACTTTGGGGGACCAAGGCAGGAGGATCACTTAAGGCCAGAAGTTTGAGACCAGCCTGAGCAAAATAGCCAGAACCTATTCTACTAAAAATAGAAAAATTAGGCGGACATGGTGGTGAGTGCCTGTAGTCCCAGCTACTCGGGAGGTTGAGGCAGGAGGATCCCTTGAGCCCAGGAGTTTGAGTTTGCAGTAAGCTGTGATGATGCTGCAGCCTGGGTGACAGAGTGAGACTCTGTCTCAAAAAAAAAAAAAAAAAAGATGGTGTAGTGTACTTATGTTCTTGTTCAAAATCTCATATATTTTTCAAAAGGAAATACATGGAATACAATGACCAGCATCCTTGGAAGAGTAAAACATGCCAAGGCTGGGATAGGCTGGGATTTTGAATTTCAGCAAAACAGCCTGTGTGAATGGTTAATACCAGTATCAGGTGCAAGCTTTGTGGACTACAAGTGGGACTGTGCCCGTTTCTCATTTATAGAGTGAGAGAACAAGTAGTGCCAAAGTAGCAAGTCTTACTATCTTCACATAAATTTGATTTCTTGCCGTCAGCTACATACAGCTAAGTAGCCTAATGTTAGGACTGGCTTTTCAACCTGCCCAGAATTCTTATAAGCTAAGCATGGAGATGTTCAGTGGGTTGCTTTGCTTTGGATACTCCTTTTATAGGTGAGACCTGGTGTTCATCGTTTCTCCATGGTTCTCTTTGGAGCTTCCATAAAGTCTGTGAAATACTCAGATAAGAAGAATATAGAAAAGCAAGTCCTGGACAGCTTGGTCCCGCTACTTTTGTACTCCCAGGATGAAAATGATGCAGTCGCTGAGGTGACGCTTACTATTAACTTCTTTTAGTCCTGAATAACTTCAAATCCCCAGCCAACTCTGCACATAAGCATTCATATCTTTGCGGGCAGGGACTTTGTAGTACCATCTTTATTCCCCATTCCCTCTGGCCCAGAGCTACCTTTCAATTGTTTTGCCTAACTGAATTGTGCGGAAAATCTTACTTCATATTTCTATATAGCAAATTATAGTCCTTTGTGGATAAGAATGATGTATTATCCTTCTTTGTAGCCCGTTTCCTGATATTCAGCCTGTCACAGAGCCCTACATACAGCACCCAACTAAACAAGCTTTTTTCTTGATGACAATGATAATATTCTATTATATTTCTATTTTACTTCAAGAACTGCCTCATGGCCTTGAGACCATGAGATTTGTGTTGGGGCTAAGTCAGAGCAGTAGCCTCTCTGACAATCTAAAGAGGACTTTACCTCTCCTTGATCTGCCCAGGTTTTTTGCCATAAGAGCTGTGGTTTTCCATTTAAGCCACCCAAATCTTAACTAAGTGGTGGGTGGGAGGTTGGTTGGAATGTTGTCATTCGTTAGTAATGTCCCCCACCTCAGAAGCATGTCCATTCCAAGGTGCTAACTATGACCACCAGTTGCAGCAACCCAGGAAGGTTTAGACCTCAAGGATTCTCGGTAAATGCCAGAGCTCTCACCTCCCTGTCCCCCACCATACATAAATGAAAGCTCAAGGTTTCAGGTAGAAACAGGATTTAAAATTAAGGTGGGCCCTGGCACCTTGTTATGAGGAAAGTTGTATGGCTCTATAGCTATAAATATGAAATATTTTAGACTCCAATAAACTAAAGGGCATAGCTTCCCAATTAGGTGATGGGGAAGTATACCTTGCAGGGGTTACAAATATACAGAGATATTGACACCCCTCCCCTACCTGGCCAGCCCTCAGCAGTCAGGAGAGGCTCTGGGCTTATTTTCCTTCAAGCCTTAAACAACCTCTAGCCTCCTTCCAGGCTCCTCAGAAAGTAGTCTAAGCAGAGAGGAGGGGGTCTGACATAAGATGAGTTAGGAGTCACTGGCACAGAGAACATAATACACACCCATATATCCACCACCTACTCTAAGAAATAAAACAGCAATAAATCATATACCCATCTCCAATTAAATTTCCCCAGGAACTATCATCCTGAATTTTATTCTCATCATTCCTGTGGTAATATTTTTTCATGTTTTAAAACTTTATATGTTGCATCATTCTACAAATTGTTCAGCATCTTGTTTTTTTATTTGTTTAACATTATATTTATGAGATTTATTTATGTTGTGTAGCTCTAGTTTATTTATTTTCACTGCTATGTAGAATTCTATCATATGAATAATCTATAACTTATCCCATTATCCTATTCCTGAACATTTAGATAGTTTTCCATTTTTCATGATTACAATGCTGCAATGGGCATTTTTGTATGTATTTCCTTGTGTATATATATGAGAATTTCTTGAGGGCATAAACCCAGAAGTAGAATATCTGGGTATTTTAACTTTACTAGATATTTATAAATTACTAAACCAAGCAGCTGAACTAATTTGTATTCCCATCAGTCCCCAAAGGAATTTTTATGGTCCAAATATTTAGTGAACTTGAGATGAAATACTGGCTTGGAGACTTGTCAAAAGTGTTAGGCGTTCTGGGAGGCGTGGGAGGCATTCTGAGAACAGTGAACTAAAGAAAAAGCCCACTTGGCTAAATCTTGCTTAAGTATCTGGATCAGGAAGGGGTCAATACTCTCTATAGTTCCTTCCAACCCAGAGATGCCACAAAGGTGAGAAGTCAGGAGCTGTACTTTCCTGTGTACAGTGACAGAAAAATGACATGGGAGCAGCAAGCAGGGGTGAGAGCCTTGTCTCCAGAGCATGAGGTAGTGGGAATCCCTGCGCAGACCTTTCATCTGGGGATTCCATCTGACAGCTGTCACTTTTGCACAGGGCCAGTGGTTTCTACATCCTCCCCAGAACGCTGGGGGTTTTATGCATCCCGTTTAGGGACTGTCTGGGGAAGTGGGAGGAGGAGGGCAGGATTCTGGTTCCTTTCCACCCCTCCACCCACTTCAGCCAGGATAATTCTGAGTTTATCAGCTTTCCATATTGGACTTTAGTATCAATCTTATTGAAGAAAGATTACCTCAGCTAGAAAATGTTTGAAAATGCTGATCTATGATAATCTTTTTCACAGGAGAGCAGGCAAGTCCTAACTATATGTGCCCAGTTCCTGAAGTGGAGGCTGCCCCAGGAAGTATACTGCAAAGAGCCCTGGTACATCAAACCTACTGAAGCTGGAACAGTCTGCAAATTCTTTGTATGTGCAATAATGGCTTTGTTAACTCTTTAACATGCTGACGTACTTATTTTTTTCTGACATAGTTTTTAATGAAAGAACGTGGCATACGGGAAACATGTCCCATCCCTATCAACATCAGCAGTTGATACCTAGGAACTGTTGTGTATTGTGGACCGATTTTTCTATGGCTGCCTCCCACTTGAGTCACAAACTTACTTTCTTTTTTTTTTCTTCTCACTTTAAATCAAAAGCTACACAAATTTACTTTCTATTACCATGCTTACTCACAAAAAAGACTGGTGAGTTCTTGGGAGCCCTACTAACCTGGGTCCAAGGCTATAAGGTCAGGCTGATAGTACATGCTCAAAAAATAATTATTGGACTGAATCGAAATGGAGTTATGTGTTGCCTATACAGCTATCTCTAATCCTTTCCTTGAATATAGTGGATTGATTTATTCTATCAGGGCATGTTCAGGGAGTCCCAAGCAAGGGCTGTCATGTACTGTGGCCACGCAGCATGATGGCGGCATGCCACTGGCTCTACCAAGACCCAGATCGCATCCTTTCTCCTCACAAACTCGACAAAGGCTACTGTGGCTGATCTCAGGGGCAAGCATGAGCCAGAATAACCTCAGGATGCCCATCCATGGTTTTCTAGAAAATGACCCTAAAACCACTTGGCTTCTACTATGAAGACCCTAGGACTGACTGTTCCCGGGAAATCTTCCATACGTATCGCCTGTTTAGGACCCAGAGTAGGTTCCTCTGATCAGACTTGCAGTTCCCTCGTGTCAGGCTTTCCACTAGGGTTATCTTTTCACCAGGGTTATCTCTCTGACCTGCAGCCAAACCTATAGCTGATGCAGAAATGCCTGTATTTACAGCAGGAAATTTAGTGCTATCAGTGGATAAAACTACAAGTTGTCCATGTTAATTAAATAAGTTCTACAAGAACAAATTCTTGTTTCCCCCCCTCCTGTTCCTGAGGTGCCTGTCCTTATGTGAGATCCACTGAGAGGTACATTCGTTCACCCAATAGGCACAACAAATCCAGTGTGCAATAGGCCATGGAGAACCCAAGGAGTAAAACTTCCTGAGGGGAGCTTGCAAACTAGTAAGGGAGATAAAACCTCCATGGAAAATTAAATAAAAACTCAATGTGGAAAATAATATGTGCCAAGAGAGGACTACCTGCAAAATGCTCGGAGCATGGTTAGCTCAGGCAGGCAGGTGGTCAGGGAAGAGCTCATAGGGCAGCAGGGCTCAAGATGGAGCTTAGAGAACAAAGGCTTAGATATAGAGGAGCCAGGGTGGCTTTAGAAGCATTATAGGGGCGACTTCTCAGGCCCCTCTCCCCCGGGACCTGAGAACCTCACCCAAAAAAAAAAAAAGAAGCATCATAGGCACAACATGTGGCATGAGTGGGTGCAAACAAGGGGTATTCAGAGGATTTAACTTGGCCCAGGGGCTTGTCATTGTGATATCATATTCAGCAACTGCAGTTATTTCAAGTACAGCTCTACTCTCTATCTGACACAGTCTCTCACCCCAGAAACTATGGTGAGGCTGATGAAAATAGTGTTGCTACTTCACTGCTTTGTACTCTTACTTTTTTCCCCGCTTAGGGAAAAAAATGCAAGGGGAAAATTAACATCCTAGCCCAAACATTGATGTACTCCAAGAATGCAAAACTTCCCATCCGAAGATCAGCAGTCATGTTTGTAGGTACAAAGAAAATCCTTTCATTTCCACTGTCACTTTTGTCCTCTACTTTCCTAAATTGCGTTCTCGAGTATCCCCATTCTTTATGAAGATGACCTTGAAAATATTTCTAGGAGAAAGGGGCTATGGTACCTATAGGTAACTACCAGGCACTTGGAAGTCCAGTTTTGGAATCTGCCTAATTATCAAAAGGCCAATTCTACCAGCTGCATAGATTTTTCAGTGATAAAAACTCTTAGGTATTAATTTCCAAGAGCAAAAGCCAGATCACAGACTCACTGATTTTATCCTCCATTTAGGGCTCTTATCAAAGTACGCAGATCGCAGTGAGCTCAGGATGAAGGGTACTGACTGGATAGAGGATGGTAAGTGGTAACAGTCCTTGAATTTGGGGTAAATCCATATTTTGGAATGTATCTGAGGCAGTGACTGTGGGCAGGCTCTGTAGCAGAGCTGAAACTCTTGAGATCCACAGTGCCTGACTTTTGCAACAATAAAGCCCTTAGAGACTTCAGCTGAATGACAGTCTCATCTCAGTCCAGTTCCTCCTCTAGGAAAGGACATGGCCCTATTTGTCTGGAAACCAGCTTTGATGAGCATCTCAGGGACAGTTCCTGAACCTTGTCTGCCAGGAAATGAGACAGTACCTACAAATAATAGTAGGTTATTAAATATGAAAAGTCCAATTTCTAAACAAAAATGTACTTTATTATATCTCAAACAAGAAGTAGTGCAATTAATCAAAATATGCACCTAAACTATCGACACAGTTTTGCCATCTTAACAGTAGTTTGTTTATGCCAGCAACAAAGAAGCCTGGAGAGTGATGGCGATGAAATCGCAAAAGGTGTTTTCCACAGCTTGTTGAGAATTGACTATTTTTCCTTGCAACAAATGGTCCAAAGCCTGGAAGGAGTGGTAGTCCATTGGTGCAAGATCTGGTGAATACAATATATGACAGAGAGTTTCCAAGTCCAGCTGCTGTAGTTTGAGCAGCATTGTTTGTGTGACATGAGATCAAGGTTTATCTTGCAAGAGGATTGGCCTGTCTCTATTGGCCAATCTTGGCTGCTTAATTGCAAGCATCCTCATCATTTCATCCAGATGGTTGCAGTAGACATCTGCTGTCATCGGTTGACCAGGTTTCATGAAGCTGTAGTGGATAATACCAGTGCTGGAACATCAAACAGATACCATTAGCTTTTTTTGGTGAATATTCGGTTTTAGACTGTATTTCAGCACTTCATCTTTATCCAACCATTGTGCCGAACACTTGCAATTATCAAAAAGAATCCATTTTTCATCACACATAACAATACAGTGTAGAAATGGTTCATCTTTATGTCATGACAGCAAAGAAAGGTAAGCTTTGAGATGATTTCTCTTTTGATGCTTGTTTAATTCATGCAGAATCCACATATCCAGCTTCTTTACCTTGACGATTTATTTCAAATGGTCCAATATTGTTGGAATAGTAACGTCACACCTTGCTGCTAATTCATGCATAGGTTGAGATGGATTCTCTTCCACTACAGCTTTAAGCTCATCATTATCCACCTTAGTCTCAGGTCGCCCACTTGGCTCATTTTCAAGATTAAAATCAGCAAAACGGAACATCTTACACCATTGACATACTATACATTCATTAGTCACATCCTTCCCAAATGCTTCGTTGATATTTTGAGCTGTCTGCACTGCATTGGTTCCACAAAGGAACTCATATTCAAAAATAACACGAATTTTTGACTTATCCATGGTTTTACAAAAATTGCTCTAGAAAAAAATTTGAAAGATAATCACAAGCCAAAATGTGCATTTGAAAGACTGAGGATGTACCTTCACAATAAAAATAAGACAAGAAGTGTCAAAGTGGTATGTCAGAGATATCAACTGTCAAACTTAGCACTTAAGGAAATCAGACATTTCATACTTAATAACCTAAACATCTTAGTAAATTATTATGATGCCCACAAGTACCACAGAGATAACTGCAACACTATTTTCTATAAGTGGTTATTTGTGAGGTGGCAGGACTTGGTAACAGATGTTTTAAGTCATATAAGGCTACCATCATGCAAATGGTTTTCTGAATTGTCAGTGAGTGAAATTTTTCTATTATTGTATAGCTCTGCTATACAATTTAGTGCTCAAAGAATTATTTATTCTCACTTAAGAAATAGTCCTACAATTAGAAAATGACATGAAATGCTAGGTCTCACAATCTAAAATTATTACTTTGAGAACCAAATCAAAATCCTGTACAGGTTGGACTCAGTGGCTTATGCCTGTAATCCCAGCACTTTGGGAGGCTGAGGAAGGAGGATCGCTTGAGGCCATGAGTTTAAGACCAGCGTGGGCAACATAGTGAGACTCTGTCTCTACAAAATTAAAAAATATATGTATATATATCAGCTGGACATGGTGGCATGCACCTATAATCCTAGCTACTAGGGAGGCTGAATCAACAGGATCACTTGACCCCAGGAGTTCAAGACTGTGGTGAGCTGTGATCATGCCACTGCACTCCAGCCTAGGCAACAGAACAAGACCCTGTTTAAAAAAAAAAATCCCAAACAATTCATTACTTCTAAAATACAAACATATAACTGGTAAAACAGCTAGGCACTAACGTTTATTTAAGGAAGATCACGCCACTTTTCTCTACAATTTCCCACTTCCTCACAGATATCCGAAGCAAAAAGAAAGAAAAAGCCACGTAGATTATTCTGTGGGATAGGATTCTACGTGGCTGATTCTGTTCAGTTAAAAGGAAATTATTTTCTAATCTAAAACATTGGGGAACCAAAGTTTCTTTTCCTTTCAAAAGTTGTCTATACGGAAGATCTAGAATATACACGTATAAAATTATGTACATGTATATTAGGATAAACCATATGAAACTGCCATTTTGTAAATCAAAAACAGTCGAATATCAGTAATTTCATGTGGTTTAGCTTAATAGAATAATCCCATCCCCTTCCTTCCCTAGGAGTGGCTTCTCTGTCTTACAAATAAAGTGTTCTAATACTCTTTTTGAACAAATTTATGTCATTTACCACAAGTAATTTTTAAGCTAAATTTAAACAAAAAAAAAATAACAGAAATTTAAATATCAATTAAAACCAATTTCATGACAAAATAAGTTTCAATTCCTTTGGATTCCAGAATTGATGTCTGTTCTTCCATGTGTTCTATGGAACATGTAGACAGATCTCAATGCAAGTGAAAGAAACTGGAAACTAGTGAAGTATTACATTTTGGAAATAAACATGATGAATTTAAAGACAAAGTGCTACTTAAGAAACAAAAAGCTCCAAACTGTGAAGAGGTCTTGAGCATTTTTGAGACTTTGGAGAATTACAAATAAAAAAGAGAGACTTTCTAAGTATGAACCAAAGACAGATCCATAAAATAAATGAATGATAGATTTGTCTACATAAAAATTTTAAAAATCAACTTTGAAAAAAAGAAAAACAGACAGAATTGAAAAGCAAACAATAATATGTGGGGGGAATATTTGCAACATGATAAAGTGTTAATATCCTTAAAACAAATTAGTAAATTCATAAAAGAAAAGCAGCAAACAATATAAGTAGTTCATTGAATAATTACAAATAGCCAATAAATTAAAAATATTCAATATTACTAGTAATATTAAATAAAACAATGAAAATAAAATAATTAAATAATTAAAATAACATAAAACAATGATGAGATACCAGTATGTGTTTTTCTGTCAAAATGGTAAAGATTACCAATTTTTTCCCATTTATTTTTTATTTGTATATATTCATGGGGTACAAGTGCAATTTTGCCATATTAGTAGATTGCCTTGTGGTGAAGACAGGGCCTTCAGTGCATACATCACTGAAGTAATGCACATTGCACCCACCAAGCAACCTCCTGTCATCCACCCTCCTCTGTCCATCATGGACAAGTCTCCATTGTCCATCATTCCCCACTCTGCTTCCATGTATACACATTATTTAGCTTCCGCTTATAAGTGAGCACATGCGGTGTTTGTCTTTCTGTGTCTGAGTTATTTCACTCAAGATAATGGCCTCCAGTTCCATCCATATTGCTGTAAAAGACATGATTTCACTCTTTTTTATAGCCAAATAGTATTCTATTGTGTATATATACATTTTCTTTATTCAGTCCTCCACAGATGGACACTTAGGTTGATTCCGTATCTTTACTATTGTGAATAGTGATGCAGTAAGCATACAAGTGCAGGTATCTTTTTTATACATTGATTTTTTTCCTTTGGGTAGATACCCAGAAGTGAGATTGCTAGATCATATAGTAGTTCTATTTTTAGTTCTTTGAGAAATCTCCGTATTGTTTTCCACAGAGGTTGCAATAATTTACATTCCCACCAACAGTGTGCATAAGAGTTCCCTTTTCTCTACATCTTCAACATCTGTTATTTTTTGTCTTTCTAAAAATAGCTCTTCTGATTGATGTAAGATGATCTCATCATAGTTTTAATTTGCATTTCTCTGATGATTAGAGATGTTGAACATTTTTTCATATGTTTGTTGGCTATTTGTCTTCTTTTGAAAAAAGTCTATTCATGTCCTTAGCCCATTTTTTAATGGGGTTAATTGGGTTCTCTATTGTTGTTGAGTTGTTTTTCTTATAAATTCTGGATATTAGTCCCCTGTCTGATGTATAGTTTGCAAATATATTCTCCCATTCTGCAAGTTGTCTGTTCACTCTGTTGATTCTTTTACTGTGCAGAAGCTTTGTAGTTTAATTAAGTCCCATTTGTTTATTTTTGTTTTTGTTATATGTGCTTTTGATGTCTTAGTCATAAATCCCTTGCCTAGACTAATGTCCAGAAGAGTTTTTCCTAGGTTTTCTTCTAGTATTTTTACAGTTTCCAGTCTTACATTCAAGTTTTTAGTCCATCTTGAGTTGATTTTTGTATACAGTGAGAGATAGGGATCCAGTTTCATTCTTCTGTTTATAGCAATCCAGTTTTCCCAGCACAATTTATCGAAAAGGGTATGCCCAGTGTATGTTCTTGTCAACTTTGTTGAAGATCAGTTTCTTATAAGTATGTGGCTTTATTTCTGGGTTCTCTAGTCTGTTCTATTGATCTATATGTCTTTTATGACTTTTTTTTTTTTTTTTTTTCGAGACAGGGTCTCACTCTGTCACCCAGGCTGGAGTGCAGTGGCCTGATCATAGCTCACTGCAGCCTCGATCTCCTGGACTCAAACCATCCTGCTACAGGCACATGCCACCATGCCCTGATAATTTTTAAAATTTTTTGGTAGAGACACAGTCTTGCTATATTGCCCAGGCTGATCTCGAACTCCTGACCTCAAGCAATCCTCTGGCTTGGCCTCCCAAAGTGCTGGGATTAAGGTATGAGCCACCACATCTGGCATTTTTACACAAGTACCATGTCGTTTTGGTTACTATTATCTTATAGTCTAATTTGAAGTCAGGCAATGTGATGCCTCCAGTGTTGTTCTTTTTGCTCAAGATTGCTTTGGCTATTTGGGCCCCTTTTTGGTTCCATATGAACTTCAGTGTTGTTTTTTCTAATTCTGTGAAAAGTGACTTTGGTATTTTGATAAGGATTGCATTGAACCTGTAAATTGCTTTAGGCAGTATAGTCATTTAACAATATAAATCTTCTGACCCATGAGCATGGGATGTTTTTCAATTTATTTGTGTCACAAAGATTACCAAATTTACCTCAATATTGATGTGTTGAGGGAAAACTGACATTATTCACTCTGCTTGAATGAACATAAAGTGATATGTCTTTTTTTTTTTTTTTTTTTTTTTTCGTTTAAAGACAAAGTCTTGCTCTGTCATCCAGGCTAGAGTACAATGGTGCAGTCATAGCTCACTGCAGCCTTCAACTCCTGGGCTTAAACCATCCTCCTGCCTCAGCCTCCTGCCTCAGCCTCTCAAGTAGCTGGGACTACGGTTGCACACCACCATTCCCAGCTAATTTTTAAAGTTTTACAAAATTTTTTAGAGTTTCACTATGTTGCCCAAACTACTTTCAAACTGCTGGCCTCAAGCAATCCTCCCAGCTCAGCCTTCCAAGTCACTGGAATTACAGGCGTAAGCCACAGTGCCTGGCTCATAAATTGATACTTTTTAATAGGGAAGTGTGCCAGTATGTTTCAAAATCCTTTAATATAACAATATGCTTTGACTCTTTAGGAATTTAACCTATGCAAATAAGTAGAAATAGTTACAGCAATGTTCATTTTTGTGTTATTAATATTTAGAATAGCGAAAATGGGTAATATTCTTGATTGGAAGGGGTAGAGAATTAGTTAAATTATAGCATATTGCAGAATCATATACAGGTTGAGCATCCCCAATCCAAAAATCCAAAATATGAAATGCTCTAAAATCAGAAACTTTTTGAGCACTGGCATGATACCACAAGGAGAAAATTTGGTACCTGACCTCATGTGACAAGTCACAGTCAAAAGTCAAAACAAAGTCAAAATTTTATTTCATGCACAAAATTATTTAAAATAGTGTGTAAAATTACCTTCATGTTATGTGCATAAGATGTATGTGAAACAGAAGTGAATTTTGTGTTTGGACTTGGGTCCCCTACTCAAGATATCTCATTATATATACGCAGATATTACAGAATCTGAAAAAATCCAAAACACTTCTGGTCTCAAGCATTTTGGATTAGGGATACTCAATCTGAACAGCCATGAAAAATATTTTAGAAGAATTTTTAAATGACTCATATAAATGACGATGTGATATCATTAAATAAAACCAGCAATTATTATGTCATATGGTTCCATTTGGACAAAAAAAATAAAAGCTTACATAGGTAAAGAAATGCATGGAAAAAAGATCAGAAAGATATACACTCAAAATAACAGTAGTTATTTCTAGATAGTAGGATTATGGGTAACTTTGATTGTCTTCTCATGCTTGCGTGTATTGTCTAAATTTTCTACACATGAACATGTATTTCTTTGGCAATAAGAAAACACAAAAACTAAAAGTTTTTAAAAAATTAAAAGGGAACGGTGATTTAAGAGTTATATCTAGGACCAACAGAGGAACTTAGAGATTAACATTAGACATGGCTTGGCAGGTCCAGATAATTTGACTTTAAGTAGATTTCTTGGAATGTGATTATTGCAAAGGAGTGAAATATTTGGCACCTCAGAAACCAGTAAATTTTGTAGGTCAAAACTGGAATCAATTCACTGATAAACAAACTTTTAGACAGAGATTTAGACAAAGTTGGCCCTTTGTCTCAGCTGCTACAGGCTTGTGGGCTTTTTGGTGTCTAGACCAGTGTTCATTTCCATAGACCTCAGGAGCTTTCTCCTCCAACCTGGTTTTCCTGCCACTAGATCTGAGAGGTCTGCTGCAAGACCCGGAGCCCTCTCTGCGCGTCATCGCGTTCCAGGCTCTGTACCGAGTCCAGAAGGTGAGGACTGAGCCAGAACCTGAGCAGACGGTTTGCTGGTTGAGGAGGCTCATGGGCTGTCTCCCTACCTAGAAATGCAACGTAAGCAAGTCAGGTAAAAGCTAACCATTTTAGAAACCACAGAAGTAACTAATGATCCATTTTTTTTTCAGACTTAAAACAATGCCAGCATGACGATACTTCCACCTATTTCATTACTTCCAACATGTTTTGTGTTGTCAAAACCTTTAAGTAGTTAGAATGTAATAGGGGGAGGGCAGCCCTTAGTTTAAATTTCCAGATATAGTGAAAAATGTACTGAGTGTTTTAGGCATACCAGAAGATCCATAAAGTTCCAGTCTTGATAAACAATTCTAGGACAGCTTCAAAAGAGAATCTAAATAAATGTTAATGTTATAGTGTTAGTATTAGTGGCTCTTTTACCAATTCCCAGTCTCTTTAATTGTCAATAATCTTAAGAATAAAATAACAATCCATTCTTATACTTTTATATTTAATGATGTATTTTTACGAAATCCGTTATGGCCTTTCTTCTTTTCTCTTTCCCTTAAAGGTTTTTAAACCTTTGAGCAAAAAATAAATAAATAATAAAAAATAAAATAAACCTTCAAGCAAGAAAAAATTTCTGAAATGGTATAATGCTAAGTCTCTCCCAACATATGCAATTTTCTTCCCCTCCCCTTCTTTTTCTGTTTCCCTGATTATCTCTCCTACAACTGTTTTCAGATCCTCAAATGGCTCCAGGATAGGAATTATTATTTGTTGAGTACCCACTATCTGCTTTAAGGATAGATAGAGAAAATTTTCTTACAAGCAGAAATTTTCCTGAAGACAGATCGGTTTGTGTTGGGGAAGACTTCAATACACTGCATGTGGAAGGAAGCAGGGGGGTGGGGAAGCCCCCAAGGCACACTGGACTAATTAGAAATGGTCACTGTCAGTTTAATTCTCAGGCTCTTGTTTGGTTGAGGAACATAAGCAGAGAATCAGAGCTGAACTATCTGGGGCAATGGAGAGGCTCTTGGCGGTGGTACAGGAAAGGAGAAAGGAAATGGGACAACTGGCAGATGAAGAATAGAGATATCCAATGGTGAACTGCATTAAGTTTTTGTTGTACAGTGAGCAATATGAACCCTTATTCACCCTATGCCACACCTTTCACCTCATCCCCCTGCCAAGACATTTTTAGGAATAAATTTCTTCATGATTTATAGTGAATTGGATTTGTTTTGATATATGCCACGTGCCAAATGTGGCTTCAAGGTAATCACTGCCCAAGAGAGTTCTTCATATCTGGGGCCAGCAGGAGTTTTGAGCTAAAAAGCAGCCCCCAGTTGCTTGATGGATTAAATCTTCACTCTCAAGCAGAGCTAAGAGTACACCTTGAGAGCATTCATTAGATGGTAACTTTCAACACAAAGCGCACACTTGAGCTATATGCATCCCTTGCTGTATTCTCCTTGGTCTCATTACGTGCAGCCAACTCTGCTCTCCACTTTTGAATCCATTCTGTGGCATACCCAATAAAAATGAATAATGTTTATTGAGTGCTTACAATGAGCCAAACTCTGATCTAGGTACATTATATAACTAACATCTTTTATTCCTTGTAACCATCTCCATTTTATAGGTGGGGAAGATGCAGAACCAAACATGAAAGTGACTTGCCCAAGGTTGCACAACTAGTAAATAGCAAAGCCAAGGAGTCTAGCTCCAAAGCCCACATCCTTGATTCGTCTGCTCTTCTCTTCTCCAATCTTACTCTTTCCTGCTAACGTGAATAAATGCAGATCTACTCTACAATTAATCTTAGTTGCTGAACTCAAGCCCCAAACACACACATGTAATCAAACAAATGTTGTAAACGGATATTGAGCCTCAAATAGTTTATCAAATACAAAGGTTGAACACTTCTTCCCCAAAAGTTAGTGTACCTTATTTTATTTCTTAATGGGATAGAATGCACATCCTATACTGTAGAGAAAGAAAGTGGAGTTAGAGTAAAAAGTGATAGTTATTCTTGAAGAATACTTTTTCAGTCCTTGGTTTGATCTCATGAACTATCCCTGTCTCACAGCAGAAAAGAGACCTCTGGTGACTGGAATACACTTATCTTTAAATTTTTATATTTAAAAATAAATGAATGAATGAATTTATTTTTTTTCAAATCCAAAAACTTAAGGGGTTTATGCTTTCAGGGGCTAGGTTTAGGATACAGTTTAAATATCCAGTGACATGTAGGAGTTTGAATGAATTCTTTCTCTTTGCTATTCATATGTATGCTAGAGTCCGTTTCCCTCCAGGTGGAAAGTTATTTTCTGAGTGATACCACCAACAGGGAATAGCAAGCACAACAATTATTCTATTTTATTTGTGATTTATTGGGTTAAAATTCACAGAGAGCATCCATTAAGAGACAGAGTAAAGAGACAGTGAAGTATTCTTTACTGAACTACCTCAACAGTTGGGAAGAGCTGAAGAAGTACTTAATAGTGATTATATTAACAAGTCTATTTAGTCCAGATAGCTCCATTATTTTTATATAAGGTTGTCCTCAGAGATAGGTTTGTATTTTTATGGGATTTGTAAAATATACAAAACAAAAATTTCTAGATATTATTGTCATAACATTGAAATAAAAGTTCAGTATAATAGAATGTCACTTTGGCTTTATTTTCATCCACATACTATTAAAATGTATTCTCCATTATCTATTACTGGCTTATCTGTGTCTTTATCATTTTAGATTCTTACTTTTTTTACTTTAAATATTGTCCCCCTTATACTGAGATATTATTTTATAAGAAATTCTTTTCTCCTCTTATTGAAAGATTAAACTGTCATGTAGTAAAAGATGGGATTGAGGAAGGGGAGACTCTCTTAGACACCAGCCCTGGCTAGTAAAACTGTACTAGGTAAAATTGTAAAATAGGTCAAGTCTCTGCCCCTTCAGGTTTCCCCTCCGTTTTCCCAGCTTTTTGGCCGTATGCTCCTTTTTCTGTGTCTCCCTCTCAGGAAAGGATCTGATGAACTGACCCTTATTTGTAAATGATTAATAACGCAATGTTTAATGAAGTCAACACTTCCAAAGAGTCTTGCTTTTTAACAGGATGGAGTTCTTAAGTCAAAGGCATGAACCTCTAATTGAGAAATGTTAGGCATTACTGAGCAGAATTTGAGAGAGAAGGTATTTGGAGATGGGGTTGGAGGTAAGGGTGGGGAGTGGAGATTGTCCTGTCATCCCTGAAACCATATCGTAAGCAGCTACTTTTCCTATCTCTTCTAAAACCCTCCTCAGAACACAGCAGAGGAAAAGGAGGAAACAGAAAAGAAAGGATAATTAACAACTGCCTTCTGTTAAGCAAACAAAACATGTAGGGAAGTGATAGTCTATCCTTCCTGAAAAATGGTGATTCCTTCCTAGTACACAGGATGACTTATCTTACTTAAAATACAGCCAGTAGCCAAATGATTCAGTTATGTCTTCTGCAATTTCATCTGATGTCCAAGGAGGACAGCACTGATTTAAAATGGTTCCTATGTAACCCAAAGAATCTTTAGGAAGGAACCGTCCTCTTTTTTTCAACAGAAATGGTGACATAAATATAGAAAGGGAAATTTTTTTAAAGGAACAGGGGATATGGGAAGACATTAGAAGGGAGATGAAGCTGGGAATCCAAAAAAAGATGTCCATCTGTGAATTAGATTAAAAGGTAGAAAGGTGAGACAATATAGAAGATACGTAAAACATAGAGTCCAGCCTTATTTTGTATTGGTCCCTAGGACACTGGTTGTCAGTAGAATCTTCCCTCAGACTTCAAAAGACCACAGTTAAGGTAAAGCCTCTGCCACCCCAGCCACTCTATGCATTTAAAAGAGGTCACAATGCCAGTTGAGGTTACATCTCTCCCTTTGTCTTTGAACCAATCACTAAGCAAACTAAACTAAACCAAAACAAACCTACCAAAGTCTGCTGAGTTTAAACTCTGGCTGTGTATCAGTACTCAGGAAATCACTTTTGTGTCAAGAAGGGTAGAACACTAAAAAGGAAAGGGATTTGTAGGCAGTTCAAATGTTGTGACCTTAAAACTAAAGAAATTGATTTTTACAAGAAACACATCAAGGCTTTCCCCTACAATAGCCTTTGCGGCTTCTAAAGAGTTTTTGTGTTGTATTACTGCCTGGGTTATCATTTCAGTACAAAACCCCATAGAATTATAAAGTCTGGCCAACCAATCCCACCGCACGTTAGTAGAGTTTTATATGAAAAAAATTTTTTCAAATAGGTTTTAAGCCAAACACAATCCACAACTTCCTTTATGGTAACCTGTTTTAGAGTTTTAAATAATCTTGTCAGAATTTATTTTTTAAAGATTTCTAAGTCAAAAACCCATTGTAAAACTATCTCCATCAACTGCATTATTAAAGTAATTGAAAACAGCCTTTTAAAAAGTTATAAAAGAGTCTTCTACTTCGTGACCTTCAAAGTTTTTACTGTTTAACAATTAATGTAATTGTGACAGCATCTTGGTTGCTGAAAGACCATTTTAAGACGTTTGAAATACTAATATCCTAACACTCAGTCCTCATCGCTGCCACAAGTGAAATAAAAATGTGACATAGACATTGGTCAGTGATCTCATCGTGAAACCAAATCAGTAAGTGACCAAACTGAAAATAATCTCAGCATGCTCATCTCTGCGTCTGATTTCTTATATGAAAGACCTGTACCTCAACAGTCTTTTGTTTTATGTTTTAAATCAGAATATTAAATCAGTTAGGTTTATTTAAAATTAAAATACAGTATTTAAAAAGAGAAAAAGGGAGTTCAGATATGTATTTTTTCTTGACTTAGATTTATTAAAGTGGTAATACATATATATGTGTGTATTCAACATTCAAAAGTTACAAAACATTCTCAGTCTACTTGACTGCCCTGGAGGCACTCAGTGTTACCAGTTTCTTGTATCTCCTTCAAGACATAATTATGTATTTATGAGCAAGTATGTATATTCATTTTCCCACTTTTTTCATAAATGATGCTATTCTGTGCACATTGTTCTGCTCCTTGTACTTTTTCCCTTTAATAAAATATTTCTGAGATTTTTCCACAGTAGCCAAAAAAAATTTCCTCATTTTTTATTCCTGCCCAGTATTTCATTGTATTTGTTATATTAATGGACATTTAAGAAATTTCCAGTCTTTGGCATTTAAAAACAATACTATAGTAACTCTGGACATATATATGTCACACATGGCCAAATGTGTCTTTAGGATAAAATCCTAAAAGTGGAATTACTAGGTTAGAGGATATGTAATTTGTAATTTCAATTAGAAATTATTGCCAAACTGACCTTCATGGAGGAAATAAGAGTTTACACTCAGCCCAGCAATGTAAGGGCATGCTTGTCTCCCCACAGCCTTGCCATCACACTGCAATATTCATCCACTCTACAAATATTTATTGAATTCTCACTATAGGCCACTGTTCTAGGCAATTGGGAAACACCAAAATCCCTACCCTAATGGGGTTTATATTCCACCAGGAGGAGAGAAATATAATCTTATATAATATAAATAAACATTATATAAAATCATATGTTAGAAGCTGGAACATAGTCTGGAAAAAAGATCAGGGTACAAGGAATCAGGAGTGTGGTGGTTGTGGAGAAGGAAGGGGTGCAATTCTAAATAAGATGGTAACAATAGGTTTCATTGAGAAGGTGATATTTGAGCAAAGACTTGAAGGAAGTAAAGGAGTCAGGCATGCAGAGATCTGGGGAAAGAGCATTCTGGGCAGAGGAAATAGTCACAATAGTCCTAAGGGGCTGGGTGCAGTGGCCCATATCTGCAATCCCAGCACTTTGGAAGGTGGAAGTGGGAGGATCACTTGAGGCCATGAGTTTGAGACCAGCCTGGGCAACACAGTGAGACCCTCTCTCTACAAAAATTTTTTTAAATTAGCTGGGTGTGGTAGCACACACCTGTAGTCCCAGCTATTTGGGAGGCTGAGGTGGGAGGATCACTTGAGCCCAGGAGTTCGAGGCTGCAGTGAGCTATGATGAGGCCATTACACTCCAGCCTGGGTAACAGAGTGAGATCTTGTTTCTTAAAAATAAAAAAAAAAGTCCTAAGACACTAGGTTTGCCTAGAGTATTCAAGGAACCACAAGGAATCACAAATATGATGAGGGTGGGGTGAGAAAGAGGAGAGTAGCAAATGAAGACAGGATTATATAGGGGTCCAGATCTTTAGTGCCTTATAGGCCTTCATAAGGAGCTTGTCCTTTAGCTAAAAGAAATGGGGAATCACTGGAGCATTTTCAAACTTTTGTCAATTGAATAGATTTAAAATATGGTTTTACAGTAGTTTAAACTTGTATTTTTTTCTTATTAGAAAAGTTGAACATCTTTTCACATCTAAAACCATCTACATTTCCTTTTTAAGACTGTATTCAAATCCTTTCCCCATGGGGGGGTTGTTGGTCTTTTTCATGTTGATTCATAGGTGTTTCTTATATATTGAGGAAATTAGCCTTTTGCCTGTTACTTTAGTTACAAATTCAGTTATCATCTGAGATGGCCTAACCGCCTGGGTTTGGTTTTTGTGTGTTACATTTCAAACTTTAATAGGGTCTTGGCAGCAACACTGTGATTGTGTGTGGAAAATAGTTCACGATTCTCTACCCTTGTGCCATACTTTTTAAAAATCAAATATTCACCTACACAATGAGTGCATTGCGCACCGTTTGGGGAGTGGTAACACTTGAAGGTGCTGACTCGGGAAGGGGGGGTGGGGAAGGGAGGGATATATACCTCATGATGGGTGCAACGCGCACAACCTGGGGAACAGACACGCCTGGAGCTCTGACTTGGGGGGAAAGGCGGTACAGGAGCAACCTATGTAACCTGCAATTCTGTATCCCCCATAACAAGATGAAATAAAAAAAAAAATAAAATAAAAATCAAATATTCAAAGAATAAGTTTCTGAAATGACAAAATGCTTAGAAGTTCTTAGGTGCAATTTTTAATAAATTGAGCTTATCAATAAAAACAGGTAGTAAAAAAGTATCTTAAATACCATAGCATACATATAGTCTATTTCCTTTATTCTATAGCATACATTTTATTTATCAAATTAGTTTTTGGAGTAAGTACAAAGTTCAAAAGATACAAAAAGATACATAATAAATAAGTAAGTTTCCTTATTCCTATCTCACAACTATTGAATTCCTCTTCCCATAGGCAACTACTGTTCCCAGTTTCTTATGGATCTTTCAGAGATACATTCTGCAGATATATGAATATATATAATCTTTGGTCTGTTTGTTCTAAGTGGACCCATTCCTAGTCGCAGTTATTTAATTAAGTTCATGCATTTAAGAATCAGTTACATTGACTGAGATGATACTCTTGAAGATTTGGAAATAAATAGATTAGCATTTGGTTAGAAAGGGGCCAATTCATTCTGGTGCAGTAGGAAAACAGTAGAAGAAATACTAAGTTGTAATTATTATTTGTATAGAATTTTCACATGTTATTTTTGCCCTTAGTAATTGTGTAATTTAGATATTATTGTTATGGGCATTTTACAGATGAGAAAACAGGCTCGGAGAGGTTACATAATTTGCCAGAGATCACAAAATCAGTAAGTAGCAGTGCTAGGATTTAGACTAGGCTTATTCCAATGTTCTATACTTTCTAACATACACACAATGCCCCTCCATAGGTAAGAGCGTTAGCTGTTTCAAAGAAGGAAGAGAAAACATCAGCTTCTCTAAATGAATGAGGAAATTGAAATAAGGAAAAAACCAGGAGGGATAATCTCACCAAGATTGTTTGCTGTCGCTATCTTTGGGTATTACACACATCCCTCTCATAGGTTTGATGTTCCCACCAAGACCTTCCGCTTAAGGGCCAATGTCTGAGATAATTCTTAGCCAGTAATGTTCAGTTTTCCAGTTTCCCTAGGATTGCAGAGGAGTAGAATTAACCCAGGTATGTAGGAATTCAGAAAATAAAAATGATCCTAAGTTTTGCTCCTAGGTAGAATGATGTCTGTGTCAGGACAGTTTCTCAAGAGGGAAACTTAAAAAAATGCTATTCTGAAATATCTTGTGACCAAATTGAATGCCTTGGGCATAGCTTTTGATGGATAAAGTCCTTAAAAGTAACATTTTAAAGTTACATTGTGCTTTTCAGTTTCTCATTTCCTTAGCCAAAGTCTAAAGTGGGTATAAAAATCACTGAAGTATGCCTGTGAGCAGAGATGGTACTACTTTCCCTGTAGCGACCCAGCTTAAGGATCACCACTTTAATTTTTCCTCTGAGGAACAAGAACAGTAAGAATGGTGAGGTCAGGTCTTGCCCCTCCCCCACAACTATCAACTGCTTTTTTTTAACAGTGAGAAGTTTAGGTGAGTAGTTTTTCCTAAGAAGGACAAATACAGACCAAATTCCAGCTTAGGGCATAAGCAAAGCTGGGGGGGATAAAAGAGAGAAAAAAAATTTCTTAAAAGAATTTCAAAATGAAATAGCCATCTTGGGAAAATTATTAGAACTTTGTTGCACTTTCTTACACTTATTTTGTGATTTAGAATTGCTTATATTTAGTGATTACATTCAGGAGGGTGTGTACCATAATCTTTTTAGTCTTGGAGTCTCTAAAGGTGTTACTCAGTGTCCAATGGGCACATGCTCTGGGAGAACTCTGAAATATTAAACCACAACAGGGAGCTAATCATAGAGGCTATCACACAATGGGATCAAAATAGAAACAACTGTCGCATGTATCTGGATCAAAATTAAAAGGCAAAGTAAATCTATTTCACTATCCATATTTCATTTTCTATTCAGAAAAACTCAGTTTTGTGTTAAATGGGGCATGTCTTGGGATAATAAGAAAAAATAAAACGAACATGAGGGAAAGCTTATTGATTAAAAATTTAAAAATGCACACAGGTGAGGCTGGGTCTGACAGATGTGTCCCTCAGTGCTAAGCCACTTAAATTTGATTCAACTGGTGACAGTGAACGTCTGAAGAGTTTTGAGATGGAAAGTGACATGATATAAATGGTGTTTGAGAAAAACTAGACTAGTAACTAAATATAAGATGGATTGGAAGAGATAATATAAAATCAGGAAGCCACAAGATTTAGTGATTAGGTGTAGGGGATGAAGGAAAAGAGTCAGTAATAAAGTGATAACCACATGGGCTGTCTGTGGGGGGGTTTTGCAAGTGTGACAGTACTGTTTATTGAAAACCAATGACATAGTCTAGTTACAGTCGCAAAGGAGATGGAATAAGAGTATTGTTTAAATCTGCTTTATTTCATAAAAGAAACAAGAGAACTCGGTATTTCCTTTTATCTTGGCCTTATTTTCGAGGCCCATACTTCCTAATAATTCAATTCATGACAGTCTGAGAATGACAACATGACAAAAGGAAAAGCAATGGAAGCAAGTGATTGATTGAAGGAAGAGGGTGATAGGTTAGAAAAATCAAAAGACAGGAGATGAAAATGGAAGGCTTTACGTAGGCAGGATATGACTTATTGAAAATCCAAAGTTAGAGCCCAGATCTAGTGCCAAAGACAAAAAAAAAACCATGTTTCTCAGTTTTTATTTGTTTACTGGATGACCTTTGAGAGCTGCTTCTTTTGTTCTTGGATCATTTTCAAGCCAGCAATGTCCCTTAGTTCAAATCTGAATGATCTGAAAGTCATGGCAAAGTAAGAATCAGCACCTTGCAGATTGCAGGCATTCAGTTAAACATTTGCAGAATGAACAAATGAAGAGTTTTCAGGAATTAGTGAATGCATGAAATAGAAAAAGAATCAGGAGAATCAAATCCAGTATAAAGTAGAAATAGGCTGAGTACATAGACTGCAACTCACTGAAAACTATTAAAGAGCTGAGAAATCGGGCAATGAGTCTCTGGTTTTTCTTGGTTTACAATTCCTAAAAGCTGTTTCCTTTTATCTTGCCATTATTACTTTGGCCATTATTACTTTGAGATTTAGAGGCTTCTTAGCTCTCATGATCTCATCCAGGACCAGCTATGAAAGCCAAGATCCCATCAGGGGTGGGAAACCTGCACCCTTAAGGCAAAATGTGGCCTTCTTGGTCCTTAAGTGTGGCCTTTTGACTAAATCCATATTTTGCAGAACAAATCCTTTTATTAAAAGAGGTGCAGCAGAGAAAGATGAAGTTTGTTTGGTTTTTTTGCCTCCTTTGGTGCTTAAAAGAGAAGAATCTTGAAATCAGAAGGCCTAGACTTACTTTTACTCCTCAAAAAAATTCTGACCATGATCTTTGCACTTCACAGACCCAGTGATTATTTCTCAACAGTTGTTCCAAATCTTCACCACTCTCAGCTCCCTACTGCATATTATTCTATTTTCCATTCAGCAAGGCACCTAGCAGGTCCTATTTAATCTATAATAGATGTAGCTTCCAGACAGGAGCTATGAAGAGAAAGGCCAGGCTCTCAATTCCCAGCTTAGCCACTTTCCTCAGGGCCTGGCTACAGCAATGACTTTTTTTTTTTTTAATCTTTAATCTCTCTCTGCGTGCTCCTGCCCCTGATTATTCATACTTGCGTTTCCCCTACCACAGAAAATAACCCCATCCTCTGCCTCTCTATCAAACTTCTTACAGAGAAGTTTTTACTTCCTGCTTCAACTTTCTGACCTTCCTGCCATTAGCCCCTCAGCCACAATAATCAGGCTTCCACTCCCACTGTGCTATAGAAAACTGCTCTGGCAAAGGTCACTAAAAACGAAGGAATGATAATATATGAAGCAGGACATGGCCATGGAAATCAGAATCTGCTAAGGAGTGTGTAACAACTCACCTACCAGGAAAAAAAGAGAAAAAGATAATATATGAGATCTGTGAATTTCTCAATCTACTTGGATTCTCAGCAGAGTTGGTTGGTCTCTATGAAGTTCTTTCCTGGCCTCTAAGATACCACTTCTTGTTTTTATACCTCTCTGGCCAGTCTTTTTCATTTACTCCTCTAATTCTGCCATCCCTTAAATGTTGATGTCCCTAAGCGTTCTCCCTTGGGTCTCTTTTCATGCCAACACATTCCCTGAGCGATATCAACCTGCTCCCTTAGCTTCAGGTACCGCCTGGACATTTCCAAATGATCATGTTCAGGCTGCCCCCACTCCTGGACCTCTCTGCTGAGCTGGAAGCTCTCTTAAATAGGCATAAGTAGGTTAACTAAAAACCAAATGAACCACTACAAGAGGACCTTCATCCATCTCACCTCCACTAATCCTAACACGTCTTTGTTGGCAGTAAAGGAAGTTAGGAGGAGGGATGCTAACCTGTTATGACCCCCTTGGCATTGGAGATACACCTCCTCCCACTGCCTATAACCAGTCCTCTAA
Organism: Eulemur rufifrons; assembly: GCF_041146395.1. Lineage (NCBI taxonomy): Eukaryota > Metazoa > Chordata > Mammalia > Primates > Lemuridae > Eulemur > Eulemur rufifrons. Next base: position 21,501,065 of record NC_091002.1, read on the forward strand.
GTAAACATTCATGGGCAGAGATTCTGTCGGCAGACTTTTGTGCTGACATACCCTCCAGAGAACAATGAGCTAGTCCTGAAGTCAGCTGCAACAGTACCTTTAGAAGGAAGACGAGTTGGAAGTACCATATGGGTGGGTCAGTTTAAGTTTGAGTTTTGGGGGAAACTTTTCAGTTTTTGCTCACTTGGTTCCCAAGTCCCAACCCTCTTTATGTGTGGAGAATGTAGAAGATTGGGAAATTTCCAAGAAGGGACCCAACAGCCTCCACTTAAACTTCCTGGAAGCATCCCAGACTCAACGGCTCCAAAATTGATTTCATCTCTCTGCTTGTACTCCATCCTAGTTAACAATATCACCTTCCACCATCTTGGTGATAAGGAAAACCCCCATCAGCCACCTGAGACCCCCACCCCTCACGAAGACCTGCATCAGCATAATATTAACCTATTACCTGGCCCATCAACTAATCTATTACCTGATGCATCAACATAATAGTAACCTATTAGCTGACACATCAACTAACCTATTACCTTAGCCACCTGAGACCCCACCCCTCGGACCACCCCAACTTAATAAAAGTGGGAAAAATCGGGTAGACAGGGCTCAGAATTTGGTGGCAAGACCCCTCTGAGCCCCCTGGCAAATAAACCTGGATTCTCCGACTCTCCATGTGTCGCTCGGTTTGTCCTCAGGACCACCCACTGTAACGTGCTGTACATTGGTAGATGGAAACCTGTGTTATTGGGGACTCCTCCATCTTCAGCAGTCCCCCCTTCAGTTCTAGGACTGAGACTTATATCCTCAGGCTGGCTCCTTCCTATGCTTGATCAGCCCCCCACCTCCCTGCTTCTAGTCTCCATCCCATCCAATCCACGTGCCTGTCATATTACAGCCAGAGGCACCTGTCCAAAATACAGACTTATCATCACCTCCCCTGCCTTGAGGATAATGTCCAGGCTCTTAATGGGGCATATGGGGCCCTTCACAAACTACCTTGACCTGTCTTCCATTTTATTCTGTTGACTCCTTCCTTCATCCAAGCAACAATGGGCTCTTTGTCATTTTTCAAACACACCATGCTAAGTACCAAGTGCTAACTATGCCCAAGGCACTAATATAAACTTTGGAATACAGAGAACACAGAAGGAAGTTCTCTATTCTAATACAACTCACATTTTAGTAGGAAGAGCCAGTCAATAAACAAGATAATTTCCGACAGTGATAAGGTGCCGTGGAGACAATGAAGTGGGCTGTTGGAGGAAGGGATCAGATATTTTGGATACAGTGCTCAGGGATGGCCTGCGGTGGTGACTTTTAGTTGAACTTGAATGATGTGGGGGAGCCAAAGATCTGGTGAAGACCATTTCGGGCAGTTTTGATCAACATGTGAGAAAGGCCTTGAGGCAAGCACTAGCTTGGCATTTTCAAGGTTTCAAAACAAAGCAGAGAGATTGAACCCTATTATATAGCTGAGGGGTGTTCAATGCACTAGATGAGGTGGAGCCAGATCACGCAGTGGCTTGTAGGCCATAGAAAGGAGTTTGGATTTTTTTTTTTTTTTTTTTTTAAGGCAAGAGGGGCGGAGTGAAGGAGTGGCATGTTCTGATTTACGTTTTTAAAAGATCGCTCTAGCTTCAGATTAATGCTCCGACTATTCTTTTAAGGCGGAAATAATTGTGTTTACTGGCACAGTTCCAAGTGCAGGGAGCTGAGAAAGGGCCCCTTACCGCAGTCCTCCCAGCCGGCCTCTTTTAGCGATTAAAATGAGATGGGGAGGTGTCCCCTAACATCCCTCACCAGCCCTTCAAATCGGTCATTCAGCGAACCACTCACTGGGCACTGGGGAGAATCCTGAGGCTCCCGCCACCACCTGGGGCTGCTTTTTTTTCTGTTCCCGCTTCCATTCCTAACTCAAGGAGCACAGCTCAGTGGGACTAGGTTTGACGCCCCGGGGCAGGGACACACCCAGGGCCCACGAGCTGGCAGGATAGAGGGGGCTTCTCACTGATAAGGAAAACCCCCATCTATCACTTGGCACAACAGCCACCTGAGACCCCCACCCCTCACGGAAGACCCGCATCAGCATAATACTAACCTATCACCTGGCCCATCAACTAATCTATTACCTGGCGCGTCAGCATAACACTAAACCCATTACCTGGTGCATCAACATAATACTAACCTATTACCTGGCGGGCATTAGTCACCTGAGACCCCGCCCCCTTGGACCACCCCAACTTAATAAAAGTGGGAAAAATCAGGTAGACGGGGCGCAGAATTTGGTTGCGAGACCCCTCTGAGTCTGCGGGAGAATAAACCTTGACTCTCTGACTCTCTGTGCGCCGCTCGGTTTGTCCTCGGGACCACCCACTGTAACACTTGCTGTAACATCACTAGGATGAACGAGGCCGCCTCCCTATAAGCCCAGCCCTGCCTAAACCAAGGAGCGGGACTAAAGAGACATCGGCGACGACGAAGTCCATCCCAGGATGCAAGACCCGGGATGGACTTCAACTCCCGGCAGACTCTGCGCGCAGGCCGCGGATCCCTCCGCTCCCCATTTGCCCCGCCGTCTGGGACCCCACACAGCCCGCCAAGGGCCAAGGCCAGGTTTTTCCAGGATACAAGGTCAGTCTTCTCGTCATATTTCCGAAGAGGGACGGCTGGGAGCTCCGGAGGAAAAACGGACTTTTTTTTTGAGGAGAAAAGCGGAGGCAGACGGACGAAGAGATGGGGCTCTGAAGTCGCCGGTTTTCGCGCGCTTTGGCGCGGGTGATTGTGGGTACTGCGCCCGGGAGGGAGAAAGAAGTTGGGGGCTGTGGCGCGCCGCCCGCAGGGCCTGAGGGGATGTTCGAGGACGAGCCCCACACCGAGGGGGCGGCTGTGGTCGCCGCGGCCGGGGAGGCGCTGCAGGCCCTGTGCCAGGAGCTGAACCTGGACGAGGGGAGCGCGGCCGAAGCCCTGGACAACTTCACCGCCATCCGGGGCAACTACAGCCTAGAGGTGAGCGGCGGCAGGTGGGGCGGCCGGACAGACCCCCGCCAGGCCCCACCCCCGCCCCGCCCCGCCCCTACCCCAGCCTACGGGGCGGTGGGAGTTTCCCCACCGAGGAGGATCGCTACCCTGCCGGGCGCCGAGGAGTGCGGGGCGGGAAGGGTGGGTGTAGCTCAGGCAGTCCACCCATTTTTTTTTGAGGCGGGAAACTAAACCCTAGAAAAGGAGCAGCTTGTCCTAGGTCCCGCGCCAGTCAAGGGGACTCCAGGCTTCCAGACCATACCTCCCTCCGCCCCGCCGAGCGCCACAACATCATGGTACTTCCCTAACATCAGTGAAAATAAATATAATGGTAAAAACGAAAATGAACTGCGTGCCAAGACACCACTGCTCAGGGCTTTATACCATCTCAGTTCTCTCTGAACACGTTGTGTTCTTCCCGTTCCACGGAACAGGAAGTGGAGCCCCACCGAGGGTAAGCTACTCGCCCAGGGTCACAGCAGGAGTCCGAGCGGGCCACTGGCTTTGCAGCGCGGCACTCACTGTGCAGTAGCTCCATCAAAGCCGGCGCGCGCAGAGAGCTGATCGCTCCGCCCCACGTCCCTCCTCTGTCGGATCATGGTCCAGATGAAGCCAGCCCAGTGTCTGGCTGTGAATAAAGTAAATGTCGGTTATCATTATTAGGTGTCCGCTCTCACTGTTACATTTCGTCCTCACGACAGCCCTATGAACATGGCGTGGCAGTCAGTATCAGACCTGCCTTCCAGGGTTTCGAGGCTCTGAGGATTGTCTTGCCCAGGGTCATTCCAGTGTGGAAACCCAGACAAGCGTAAGCCCGTCTCGGAGACAGAATTGTGCTGGAACATATTTCAGCTCAGCATTCCAGCCGCCTTAGGTTCAAAGGCGTTTATGAGCCAAGAGGGCCCAGCCCGCGCACAGGGTGCTCCACTGACTCACCGCCCAGTGGAATAGTTAATTGCTGAGTTCAGAACCATAAAGTCGGAAATGTGGAGTCGACTGTATGTGTGTCTACATATGGGGGGGAAAGTACCTGAGAAGGACTCTTGGATGTCTCCAGGATAGGACTGGATAGACTGGATAAAGGACAATGAAAGATCTGCAGCTGTGGGTAGCATGCCTGGAAAGCCGAAGGAAAAATAAGAAAGTAAGGGAGAGTATGAATCCGTGGCCTCTCAGTTGAAAACTGATTTTTGAAAGCCTGAGAAAGCATTTCCGACATCCCAGGTGCTCCTTTGGTCTCTCACTGAATAAGCATTTACTGTATGCAAACTGAGGTCAAGGCACTCAACTAGGCACCTGTTTCAGCTTCGTGAATATGACAGGCTTATTCCCAGTCGTGTGCTTCTCCATGCCATCCCCTCTGCTGGGAACCTTTCCTCTCGCCCCCAACTCCAGGGGAGGTTGAAGAGCTAAATCTCCAGTCAGGCAGAGTTGATCAGGATATCTTAAATGTTTGCTTTAGAAAGTACCTGATTTATGAGCTGAGATTTTGTGAGTGTTTATTCTATCCAGTGTTTTATTTTCCTCCTCTTACCTCCCTTTTCAGTTTTTGGTGACAGGCACTTGGAGTAGGCACTTTCCTATATCTCAGCTGCTTCCCGAGAACCAACTGCCCCCCCAAACCCTGCCTATCTCTAGTCTGCCTTACAAACTGCTGCTTACAGTTTTGGTGATTTGCCATTTACCAATTTTAAGTTTTCCTCTGCGAAGCCTTCCCTGACCCTCAGTTACTCACTACACTATATTCTCCCACAACACTTTATCTTCAATTCTTCTTATAGCTTATCTCTCACCAATTATAGATAAGAGTATCTGTTCTTTGTAGCTCTAGACTTGATCCATGAGATCAGAAATCATTTTTGTATTGCTAAGGCCTAGCATTGAGGCCTAGGAAATAGAATAAATAATATATAGTTGACTTTTTTTAGGAAAAAAATCAAAATAATTCTAGTACTGTTATTCTTTTCCATCTTGCTATAATAGCATTTTCGGTCAGTAGCCTGTCTCCAAAGGCTCTATAGTACTTGGATGCTATTCCCAAATAATTCAATAGTAAGGCTTCTAAAAATGTGCACCTTTAAGCTTACCTGCCTCATTTAGTGCTTTTAGCAAATAAGATTTCTCACTCCTTTAGGATAGAAACACTGAGTTTTAGTTTTATTGATGGCCACCCATTTCTACCACCCCTTTTATATTATTACAAGAAATCTTTGTATCCTTCTAGAATCTAGTCTTATAGAGGATCTGCAGAACAGTGAATAGGAGCAGTATTATGTTGTGCTCTGAGATTTGCATCTGTAATTCTTAATCCTTAAAGTGGAGTATTTCACCAGTGAAGTCATAAAGTGATTCTAGCTTGGAGATATAAAGTCCAATGCAGAAAATTAAGTGTGAAATTCCCAAATGTCACCTTTTTTGTAGCATTGTAAATTGAGATATCTACTAAGGTGCAGAGCCATACATACTACAGTCATGCACCGCATAACAATGTTTCAGTCAATGATAGACTGCATATATGATAGTGGTCCCATAAGGTTATAATACCATATTTTTACTGTACCTTTTCTATGTTTAGGTCTGTTTAATTACACAAATATCTTACTATTGTATTACAATTGCCTACAGTATTCAGTACAGTAACAACATGCTGTACAGGTTTGTAGCCTAGGAGCAATTGGCTATACCACATAGCCTTGATGTATAGTAAGCTATACTGTCTAGGTTTGTGTAAGTACACTCTGTGATGTTCTCACAACAACAAAATTGCTTAACATCGCATTTCTCAGAACATATTCCTGTCGTTAAGCAATGCATGACTGCATTTTAAAGATGACATGTTTTGGGATAAATGATTCTCCAACTTTTTACCTCACAAAAATGACAGTCTCCTTTATGTTGCACAGGGTAAGTATTAATTTCTTATGTATGACTCCTGTGCCAACTTTTTACTCTGTTTTTTCCTTTCTCTGCCAAACTGGTTAAGAAGAAACATAAAACTAAAATGGTAGAAAGGAACTTCAGCATCATCAAGGCCGTGACTGGTGTTTTAAAATTGTGAAAGTAATGCTGACAAGTTTTAAGTAATGGTGACTCTTTCAGTCATACAGTCATGCTTCGCTTAACAATGGGGATACATTCCATTAGGCAATTTCATCATTGTTCGAGCATCATAGAGTATACTTATGCAAACCTAGATAGTATAGCCTACTATGTATCTAGGCTATAGGAAATAACCTGTTGCTCCTAGGCTACAAACCTGTTTAATATGTTACTATACTAAATACTATAGGTAACTGTTAAACAATGGTAAGTATTTGTGTTTCAAAACACCTAAACAGAAAAGGTACAGTAAAAACATATTATAATCTGAAGGGACCACCATTGTATATGAGGTCATCATTGACCAAAATGTTATGTGGTACATGACTGTATTAGATTGGAGGTGTAGGTGAAAGATCTATCTTTAGATTAATACTGATTTAGCATGGTATAGTTATAAGAACACAGGATTAAGAGTAAAGATTTTCATACCCATTATTGCAACTAACTTAGCTTTGTGACTTTGGGCAAATATCTTCATTTCTCTGACCCTTTATAGAAGGAGAATTGAGACAGATAATTCTAAAATATCTTCTGCTTTTAGAATTCAGGCATTTAAACATAATAATACATCCATTTCGCTGTTTGTCTTTTGCCTGCCAGGGAGAAGTTATACACTGGTTGGCATGTTCATTATATGTTGCATGCCGCAAAAGCATTATTCCCACAGTTGGAAAGGGTATCATGGAAGGAAACTGTGTTTCACTTACCAGAATACTACGTTCAGCCAAATTAAGGTAAAGCACTTTGATTTTTCTAATGTTGTTTTATAAGCCCTAAATTTAATTTTAGAATTGAATTTCTCTTTATTTTAAATCATTTGACTTCATTTAATTCTAAGTTTGTTATCACATGGGTATCCTTTCCCAATTCTCACATTCTTCCTCTTCCTTTCTTCCTCAAATTCTATCTTAAGCCAGAGGCCTCTGTGCTAAATCTTAATTTTTTAAATTTGGAAATAATTTTAGGCTTGCAGAAAAGTTGCAAAAATAAGGAAAGGATAGGCCAGGCGCTGTGGCTCACGCCTGTAATCCTAGCACTCTGGGAGGCCGAAGCGGGAGGATTGCTTGAGCTCAGGAGTTTGAGACCAGCCTGAGGAAGAGTGAGACCCTGTCTCTACTAAACATAGAAAAAATTAACTGGGCATGGTGACGCGTGCCTGTAGTACCAGCTACTCAGGAGGCTGAGGCAGGAGGATCGCTTTAGCCCGGGAGTTACTCACCCAGGAGTTACTCACCTGGACAAAAGAGTGAGACTATCTCACAAAGAAAAGAAAAAAGAAAAGGCCAAACATACCCATATACCCTTGACCCATATTCACCTATTATTGATATTTTATCTCATTTGCTTTGTCATTTGATCTTTCTCTCTTAAATATATAGATCTTTCTGTCTTTAATATTTTTTCCTGAGCCATTTCAAAGTAAGTAGTGTGAATTTATAGCCCTTTAACCCTAAATACTTCAATGTGTAGTTCCTTAAGTAACTACAGTACAATATCAACTTCAGCAAAGTTAACATTGATAAAATAATTTGTCTAACCTGCCATCTCTGTTCTAGTTTTGTTAGTCAATTTAATAATGTTCCTTATAGCATTTTTTTCCTTCCAATCTAGGATTAATTAATGCATTTGCTTATCATGTCTATTTATTCTCCTTTAATTAGGAACGTTTCCACAGCCATTGTCTTTTATGACATTAACATTTTTGAAGAATATAATCCACAACCACCTTGTCTCCCTTTTTATTATAATAGATTGTTCCTCATTTTGGATTTGTCTGATATTTTCTTACAATGATATGCAGATTATACATTCCCTGGTGGAAAACTATACAAGTGATTTTGTGTCTTCAGGATATCACATATGATGGTGCATGTTATCCATCTGTCATGTCTCACTGATGCTGTTAACTTTGGTCATTTTGTCAAGGTGTTGTCCTATTTCTCTATGTATAGTTCATATTTTTTTTTCCCTTGCAACTGCTCTACAAGTCTTAGTTGTATCTATTACTTGCTCCAGTATCAACCATATAGAATTATTTGCCTGGATAGGAAACAGAAAAAATGGAGTTATCCGGTTTGAATAGGTGTTAATGTTCTTGAGACAGAACTATTTGAGGTCATTGTCTATTTGCTATCCCTGGTTTTCTGGGGTGGAAGAGGAACAAAGTTTAAAGCCCTGTCCAGGGATGGCAAATAAGTTACAGTTCATTTTAAATGAAAAAAAAAAAAGGCTGGGCGCCGTGGCTCACTCCTGTAATCCTAGCACTCTGAGAGGCTGAGGTGGGTGGATTGTTTGAGCTCAGGAGTTTGAGACCAGCCTGAGCAAGAGCGAGACCCCGTCTCTACTAAAAATAGAAAGAAATTATATGGACAGCTAAAAATATATATATATATAGAAAAATTATCCAGGCAGGTTGGCACACACCTGTAGTCCCAGCTACCCAGGAGGCTGAGGCAGGAGGATCGCTTGAGCCCAGGAGTTTGAGGTTGCTGTGAGCTAGGCTGATGCCACGGCACTCTAGCCCAGGCAAGAGAGTGATACTCTGTCTCAAAAAAAAATTCTCAGAACAACTTTGCTTGTTTGAATGGAAAATTAATAATGTCAAGATGATTTTAAAAAGCTTTAGATATTAATTTTTATAATAGATGAAAATAAAATCAAGATTGATGGGGTTGAAGTAATTTTATTTTTTTTTATTTATTTAATTTTTTTTTTTTTTTTGAAGAGAGACAGGGTCTCACTTTGTCAGCCGTGCTGGAGTAGTGGCACAATTATAGCTAACTGCAGCCTCGAACTCCTGTGCTCAAGGGATCCTCCCACCTCAGCCTCCCAAAGTGCTTGAATTATAGGCATGAGTCACTGCACCCATCCGGGGTTAAAGTAATTTTTTGATTGCACAAAATGTTATCCGTTTTAATAAAAAACAAATCTGATCTTTTTCTGTCAATGTTTCTCATCACTGACCATATTATTTTTAAATCTTTGTAATAGTAGGATGTTGGGGAAACTGAACAAAAAAGATTTATAACTTAAAAAAAATTTACAACAGTACATGCTTATGATGAAAATTTCAAATAATATGAAATGAGTTCTGGAAATTGATGATAGTAATGGTTGCACAATGTGAATGTACTTAATGCTACTCAACAGACTTGAAAATGGTTAAAATGGTAAATTTTGTTTTGTATATTTTAACATGCACAAAAAAGATTTTTTAAAATGTCAAATAAGGCCGGGCGCGGTGGCTCACGCCTGTAATCCTAGCACTCTGGGAGGCCGAGGCGGGTGGATCGCTCAAGGTCGGGAGTTCGAGACCAGCCTGAGCAAGAGTGAGACCCCGTCTCTACTAAAAAAACAGAAAGAAATTATATGGACAACTAAAATATATATAGAAAAAATTAGCCGGGCATGATGGCGCATGCCTGTAGTCCCATCTACTCGGGAGGCTGAGGCAGGAGGATCGCTTAAGCCCAGGAGTTTGAGGTTGCTGTGAGCTACACTGACGCCACGGCACTCACTCTAGCCCGGGCAACAAAGCGAGACTCTGTCTCAAAAAAAAAATAAATAAAAAAAAAAATAAAATGTCAAATAATACAGAAGTGTTAAAGGTAGAAAGAAGTCTCCTCCTTTTCTCATTCCCCAGAATTAACCTTTATACATAATTTCCTATTATATACAAACACCTAAATCTATTTTTCATTATTTTTTTCTTTTTAAACATAAATGAGTTTATACTATATGTGTTGTTCTGCAGTTACTTTTCTTACTACGTATTTTGGAAATCCTTATATATCAGCATATATAGTTCTACCTCATTAATTTTTTTAATAACTCTAGGATATTTTAGGGTATAAGGATGTTTCATATATTTAGCCAGCCCCTTATTGATGGACATTTAGGTATATCCAGTCCTTCGTGATTATAGACAAGTAACCAATTGTAAGGATGCATTTCTGATAAATTCCTAAAAAGTGTAGTGATTCCTAAAGGGGGTCAAAATATATGTCTTTTGAAAGTGTAGATTATTATTTTCAAAGTCCCTTTCTCCCCAAATTTTTTTGTGTCAGATTCCCAATGCTATAAGAGCAGTTCACCAGCATCAACATGTTCATTCAGAGAAATAAAAAAAGAATTGCAAATGATATTGTTATTTATTTATAATAATTTGGGCTGTTTGCAAAATTTGAACTTTAAGTATAATTTTAAATGATTATGTAGATCTTTCTAGACATGGGAAAATGCCTATTAATAATATTAATACATCATACTATAAAATAATATATAAGTATAGATTATAGACATATGTAAAAATAGCAGATTTTTATTGAGTATTTACCTATGTGCCAAGCATGTACTTAAGTACTAAATGTTTTGCATCTCTTTATTTATTTAGTCCTTATAGTGATTCTATGCAATGTCTCATTTTATAGATAAGGAAACCAAGTCATAGAGAAGTTTAAATTAATTGCCAGGGGTAATGTACCCAGTAAATGGCATACTTTCCCAAGTGCATGCTATATTACACATGTATCTACACACAAATATATATCAGTATGTCTCCGTTTTAAACCTTTTTTTTTTTTTTTTTTTTTGAGACAGAGTCTCCCTCTGTCACCCTGGCTAGAGTGTAGTGGTGTCATCGTAGCTCACTGCAACCTCAAACTCCTGGGCTCAAGTGATCCTCCTGCTTCAGCCTCCTGAGTAGCTGGGACTACAGGTGCATGCCACCATGCCCGGCTAATTTTTTTATTTTTCATGGAGACAGGATCTCACTGTCTCAGGCTGGTCTCAAACTCCTGAGCTCAAGCAATGCTCCCACCTCGGCTTCCCAGAGTTCTAGGATTACAGGCATGAGCCACCTTGCCCAGCCTAAACCACATTTATCTCAGCTTCAGTTTGGGACAAAAACCTAATACTATGTAATTTTCAACTTGTATCACATAAAAATTTGTTTTGCTATTAAGTATATTAAACAGTGGTATCTGTTGTGCAATTTTCTTTTCTTTTTTTTTTTTAAGAGACAGAGTCTCACTCTGTCACCCAGGCTGGAATGCCATGTCCCAAATATAGATCATTGTAACCTCAGATTCGTGGGCTCCAGCAATCCTCCTGCCTCAGCCTCCTGAGTAGCTAGGATGACAGGTACATACCACCACACCTTGCTAATTTTTAAATTGTTTCTAGAGACAGGTTCTCGCTATGTTGCTCAGGCTGGTCTCAAACTCTTGGCCTCAAGTGATCCTCCTGCATCTGCTTCCCAAAGTGCCAGGATTATAGACGTGAGCCACCATGCCCAGCCCTGTTTTAAGTTTTGCGAAGTAATTTATCCTCATTTTCACAAGTCAGTACCTTGTGATTTAAATCAAGTTGACACTTGTTCATTCATTCAGTAATTATTTTTGTATTATAATAAAACATGAAAGAAAATTTAGTTTATGAAAAACTTTTTCATATATTTTATTTGGAGCATTTGATGATGTTAATTTGTTACAAAGTAATTTTATCTCTTGAGTGCCATTAAAATTCAGTAGTGTGCTGCTGTTGGAATATAAGTTGCATATTTACTATCCCTACCCTATGTAATTGTCCCTCAATATCCATGGGAGACTAGTTTCAGGACCCACCTTACCCCTGCAGGTACCAAAATCCATGGATAGTCAAGTCCCTTATATAAAATGATGTAGTATTTGCATGTAATCTATGCAGATCCTCCTATGTTCTTTCTTTCATTCCTTTCTTTCATGAGGTCTCACTATGTTGCCCAGGCTGGAGTGCAGTGGCTATTTACAGGGGTGATCATTAGGCACTACAGCCTCGAACTCCTGGGCTCAAACAATCCTCCTGCCTCAACCTCCCACATAGCTGGGACTATAGGAGTGCCCCACTGCACCTAGCCCATATACTTTAAATGATCTTTAAATTGCTTGTAATAGCTAATGCAGTGTAAGTAGTTGTTATACTATATTGTTTAGGGAATAATGACCAGAAAAAAAAGTCTGTACATGTATATGTACAGTTCAGTACAGATGCAAGCATCCATTTTTTTTTCCAAATATTTTTATCTATGGTTGGTAGAATCCACAGATGTGAAACCCACAGAGACAGAGGGCCAACTGTACTCCGTGTATGTGTCTATGTGTGTGTGGTAAAATATATATATCATAAGATTAACCATTTTAACCATTTTTAAGTGTATAGATCATTGGCATTATGTACCTTCACATTGTTGTACAGCCGTCACTACTATCCATGTCCAGAACTTCCTTGTCTTCCCAAACTGACACTCCATACCCATTAAACAATGGCTGCTGAGCTGCTGTCTGGCCCAGCTCAGCCTCAGCGAGCCATGCTGCACTCCACTGATGGGCAGGGCTGATGCCCATGTGGGGCCCAGCCATAGGCTCTGGCAGGGTGTGGTGGGCCTCGGCCCAAGGAGGAGAAAGAGGCACATGCATCCCCGGGGTTTCTGGTCAAGGAGTACAGCACATATAGTGACCCACCTTGGCACTGGCCCCCAGGCCCTTGTACTGCTTCTTAGCATCTTGGTAACCTTAGGTTGGCCTGGAGGACCAGCCAGGCATGGAGATGCACATGCTCACTACTGTCCTCTACTGGCTGCTGCTTTCTGTGGCTCCTTGCCAGTTGACATTTTAGCAATCACAAAGGCACCTGAAGTGAGCCTCTGTTTGCCAACAGTTGGGGTCTTGGTACCGGCACAAATGATTTTCGTTCACCTGACCTCACAAAGTCATCAGGGGTCCCTGGAAAGTCTCCTCTCAGGTTTAGAATCTCCCTAATTTTGGTTTGAGATTCAGACTTCATTCCAGCAACTTGATTCTGTGTTCCATTGAGTTGGAATTGAAGCTCTGCTTTTAAGGACACACTTAACAGGTCTCTAATAGACACCAGTTATTTTACAAGGCTTTGACTGAAGTGGTATATTTGAGATATGACCGGACTGCTGTAAAAAGTTGAGGTTGACTTTATAGAGCTGGTAAAAAAAAGCCCTTTGTAAAGACTGGCCTGGCTAGGCTGTCTAGCTGTAGAGGGGAAAAAAAGAAAGAGTGGGCTGGTACCTTGTCTACTTGGTTCCCTTACAAGGTACCTGACCTTGTGGTAAGTAAAAAAAATGTCACTTTCTGACATGCCCAGGAAACTCAAGCTATTTGGGGCACCTCAAGAAGAGAGGAATTCACTCATTCATTCGTGTAGGTATTACAGGCACAGTCTGATGGTGAATCCTGAGCTCGGCTTCCTAGCTTGAGGCTTTAAAAGACTAATCCAAAATTACTTATGAATGTTCCAGCAAAGCCAACATAAAAGAGCCTTTATGGCTACTTGCTATTAATGCGTTTTATGAAAATAATCAGGCCAAATATAATACTAAAACTTATTTTGCAAGTAAATTGGTCCTACTAAGGTTTATCTTCAGTAAAAATGGGGAACTGGAAAGAAAAAGATTGTGTTTCAAAAGAGATTATAGCATACCTATTGTTAAATTCTAGCCATGACCATTGTTGTTGAGTTTTTATTATTTTCCTACATTTTGGACTGAATCCTGAATTTTTTCCTGGTTACAAGTCTCCACACTGTGGTTTCAAAATTTTTCTTCCACCGTTCTGACTTGGAATCACTGAAATTAAAACTGCTGGCTGGTGCAATAGCTTATGCATCTAATCCTAGCACTTTGGGAGGCTGAGGCAAGAGGATTGCTTGAGGCCAGGAGTTCAAGACCAGCCTGGGCAACGTAGTGAGACCTCGTCTCTACAAAAAAGAAAATTTTAAGAAGTAACCATGTGTGGTGGCTTGCACCTGTAGTCCTAGCTGCTACTGTGGCTGAGGTGGGAGGATCGCTTGGACCCAGAAGTTTGAGGCTTCAGTCTGCTATGATCATACCACTGCACTCCATCCTGGGTGACAGAGTGAAACCCTGTCTTAAAAAAATAAAGAAAAATAAATATAGGCCGGGCGCGGTGGCTCACGCCTGTAGTCCTAGCACTCTGGGAGGCCGAGGCGGGTGGATCGCTCAAGGTCAGGAGTTCGAGACCAGCCTGAGCAAGAGCGAGACCCCGTCTCTACTAAAAATAGAAAGACATTATCTGGCCAACTAAAAATCTATATAGAAAAAATTAGCCGGGCATAGTGGCGCATGCCTGTAGTCCCAGCTACTCGGGAGGCTGAGGCAGTAGGATCGCTTAAGCCGAGGAGTCTGAGGTTGCTGTGAGCTAAGCTGACTCCACGGCACTCACTCTAGCTTGGGCAACAAAGTGAGACTCTGTCTCAACAACAACAACAAAAAAACCACAAAAAAATAAATAAATAAATAAATATATATATATATACACACACATATGTATACACACATATATATACACACACACACATATATAAATATATATATAGAGAGAGAGAGAGAGAAAGCCTAATTCTAATAAGGGATGCATGAGACAAACCCAACTTACGGACATACCACAAAATAACTGGCCTATTCTAAAATGTCTAGATTAAGAAATTAAAAGTTGCTATAAAGAATATCATTTGGATAATTGGCAAATTTTAAATTTAAAGGTGGACTGATAGTATTTTATCAGTATAAAATTTTCTGATTTTGATAATTGTACTCTGATTGTATAAGAGAATGTCCTTTTTCTCAAAAAATAGAAACTTAAGTGTTTATAGGTAAAGGGCATGATATCCAAACCTTACTCTCAAATGGTTCAGAATAAATTTTATATATATTATAATAGCTAGGGTTCTCCAGAGAAACTGAATGAACAGAATATATATAGAGAGAGAAATTTATTTGAAGGAATTGGCTTACATGATTGTGGAGGCTTAAAGAGTCCAAAGTCTGATTGGGTAGGCCAGTAGGCTAGAAGCCCAGGGAAGAGTTGCAGTTTGAGTCCAAAGGCAGTCTGCTGACATAATTCATTCTTACTCAGAGGAGGTTAGTCTTTGTTAACACTTTCAACTGATTAGATGAGGTCTACCCACATTGTGGAGGATAATCTGCTTTACTCAAGTCCACCAATCTAAATGTTAATTTCATCCAATAAACGTCTTCTCAAAAACATGCAGAATTTTTTACTAAATATCTGGGCACCGTGGCCCAGCCAAATTGACACATAAAATTTACCACCACATATGTGTGTTTACAGTATATATAGAGATAGATGATAAAGGAAATATGAAAAATGTTAATAATTGGTGAATACTGATGAAAGATATAAAAAGAGGTCTTGTGCTATCTTTGCAACTTTTCTGTAGATTTGATATTATTTCAAAATAAAGTTTAAGGGATAAAAGGAGTGGTTAAGTACACTTAACGGTACTTTCATACAATGGAATAAACTGTAGCTCTTAAAATGATGGAAGAGGTCTTAATTATATAAAAAGATGTCCAAGATAAATTAGAGGAAAAAGCAAAGTGCAGAATATTGTAGGTACAGTAATCCTTCCATATTCGAGGTTTCACTTTTTCATTTACCCCTGGTCAGCCTCAATCTGAAGATATTATACAGAAAATTTCATAAACAAACAACTCATAAGTTTTAAATGGCATGCCGTTTTGAGTAGCATGATGAAATCTTATGCCATCCTCTCCATCCTGCCTGGGATATGGATCATCTCTTTGCTAAGGTATCCACGGTATACTCTACTTGCCCCCTTAGTCACTTGGTAGCTGTCTCAGTTATCAGATCATCAGATCATAAGAAGAAGAAGGGTGAGTACAGTACAAAAAGATATTGTGAGAAAGAGAGACCACATTCACATGATATTTTTATTTTTTGTAGACACAGGTTCTCGCTGTGTTGCCCAGAATGGTCTCAAACTCCTGGCCTCAAGCGATCCTCCCACCTTGGCCTCCCAAAGTGCTGGGATTATAGGAATGAGTCACTGAGCCTGGCCAGTTCTGTGGTTTTTAATATTTTACAGACTTGTGCAACCATCACCCCAATTAATTTTAGAACATTTTCATCACCCCAAAAAGGAACCCTACACTCATTGGGATTCATCCCTAGCCCCACTCCCACACCCAGCTCCTGGCAGCTACTAATCTAATTTCTGTCCCTATAGATTTGTCTATTCTGGGCATTTCATATAAATGGAATCATACAGCACATGGTCTGTTGTGTTGGCTTCTTTCACTTAGCATAATGTTTTCAAGGTTTATCCATCATATAGCATGTATCAGCAGTTCTTTTTATGGTCAAATATTCCATTGTATGGATATGGTATACATTTTGCTTATCCATTTATCCATTGATGAACATTTGGATTATTTCTACCATTTGGCTATTATGACTAGTATTGCTGCAAACATTTGTGTATAGCTTTTTGTGTCAACACATTTTTATTTCTCTTGGGTATGTACATGGGAGTGGAATTGCTGGATTATGTAGTGACTCTTATGTTTAAGCTTTTGAAGAACTGTCAGATTGTTTTCCAAAGTGACCATACCCATTTACATTCCTACCAGCAGTTTATGAGGGTTCTAGTTTCTGTACATTCTTGTCAATACTTGTTATTATCTGTCTTTTTATTATAGCCATCCTAGTAGGTGTGAAGTAGTATCTTATCATGGTTTTGATTTGCATTTCACTTATGGCTAATGATGTTGAGCATCTTTTTATGTGCTTATTAGTGTATCCTTTTTTGTCTCTCTTTTTTTAATATTTGAAATTTTTTTCTTTTATACAATGGGGTCTCATTATGTTGCCCAAGCTGGTCTTGAATTCCTGGGCTCAGGCAATCCTCCCACCTCAACCTCCCAAGTAACTGGGACTACAGATTTGTGCCACTGAGCCTAGCTTGAGTTGTGTATTCTTTATAACAGAATCCCAATGAATATTGAAAGCTGCGAAGTTTACTTCTTATTTTTGTTTTAAAAATCATAATCATAATTTAAGTGATAACAGTACTATAAATATTTTTTGTTTTCAGACACTTTGATGCATTTTGTTCCAGGTTAGGACAGCCATTCTTGGGAGAGGAGTATGTACAATGGATTATATGGGAATGTAGTAGTCAAGGCTCTTGTTTACAAAAAAACAGATATCAATTACCAACTTTGGCTAACTTAGGAAGAAAAGAAATATTAGATAGCTAATAAAATCTTTAGGATGACTTAAGAAACTTGGCTTGGAAAGGGGGCAGGAACAAAAGGAGACTGGCCACACAGCCAAAAAACATATCACAGAATCCATGTAGCGAGGACACAGCTTGCATGACTAGCAATGCTGTCCCTGGATATTGCTTTTTATTTGCCCCTAGGAGCTGAATATTGCTGTTGATCCTGCTGTAAGAATTTACCACTTCCTCACTTCTTACACCACCAGCTTCAGATTCAAATTCCTGAGCAGATGCATCTGATAAAGGAACTCAGGTTATATTCCTTCATCCTAACTTCTGGTAAAGCTGATTTATCTAGTGAAGATAAGACTCAAAAGTGGGAATATCCTCAAAGCAAAGGGTTTCATATACTGATCATCTAAAAGAGAAAAAAAGTCCCCTTTAAGGGAGCATAATTTGTGAGCCAAAACATATTTAGTAATATGGCAAATTTTTTGCTGCTATTGATAAGATTCTTTTAATGGGACTCTTAGAATCTGAGATTTCAATCAACATGTCCAGAGTTTGAATACCTATGGACAATTAGGGGATAATGTCTTTTATCACCTTTTAAAAAAATTACAAGTATTCTGTATATATTACTAGACAATAAAGTGAGCTTTGACACTACACATTTTCAATCTAAGACCACACTAACATAGAGACATAAAGAATGTACCTATAATTGAATAAGCCAGGCAGGTGGAATAATAATCTATTAAGTGTTTTTCTTGTTGAGCCTAAGAAATATTGATTTATAGAAATGCCCCATATATTTTTAAAGACAGAAATGATTTCAGGAGTTTTGCAAGGCTTTCCCCTAAAGGAAAATGTAAACGTGTTAGTTCGCATATCAAAAGCTGCCTCTAATTAAAACTCTACATCCCCATAGTGATCCTGGGAACCAGAATCATTTCATAGAACTTGGGAGTAAGGTTTTTTGTTGTTTTTTAATAAATTCAGGTTATGTATGTGTGTGGGTTTTTTGTTGTTATGTATGTGTGTGTTTTGGGGATTTTTTTGAGATGAGATCTCACTGTATTGCTATTCACAGGCGCAATTGTAGTGCACTAACCCAAACTCCTGGGTTCAAGTGATCCTCTCCTGCCTCCCAAGTAGCTGGGATTACAGACGTGTACTACTGCACCTGGCCTAAATTTAGGTTTTTTGATAAAGAGTCTTAGTCATGAATAGAATGTTTCCTTTTCAGTCCATTATCTGAATGAATTTTAAAGTTGCCTTTTTTCTCCTTTTTTTTTAGTTTAATACAGTTTTTTAGTAAAATGAAGAAATGGATGGACATGTCAAACCTGCCACAAGAATTTCGTGAACGTATAGAAAGGCTAGAGAGAAATTTTGAGGTGTCGACTGTAATTTTCAAAAAATTTGAGCCAATTTTTTTAGATATATTTCAAAATCCATATGAAGAACCACCAAAGTTACCACGAAGCAGGAAACAGAGGTGAGACCCTTAATCCTTATGTAATTGACGTAAAGATTATAATACAAACTTAAGAGAATTTGCTTTTTTGAAAGTCTACTTTTTGCGAGAAATATCCATCTGCAAAGACTTAAATTTCTTTTTAAATCCATGTATAATTAATTATCCATGTGTAGAAATTGAGGGTAATACTTTTACTTATTTTTCTGGGTTCTGATTATTTTATGCAGGTTAGAAAGGCTTATTTAAGTCCATTTCATACATCATAGATTATCTGTCCTTTGTGAATGAAATTTTATATATCCTTTGACTTTACTATTTATTGTTTATATTCACTGTTTCAATTTACATGATATTTAGCAAGCTACTTAGACAAAAAGTATATTTTTTTTCCTTTTTAGGAGGATTCCTTGTAGTGTAAAGGATCTCTTTAATTTCTGTTGGACACTCTTTGTTTATACTAAGGGTAAGTTAATACTTTCAGTGGTCTCAAATTTCTACTGTGGGAACTCGGTGCTATTTCACATGGAAGGTTTCTGGCTTTTATGTCTTTTTTTTCTTATAAAGGTAATTTTCGTATGATTGGGGATGATTTAGTAAACTCTTATCATTTACTTCTGTGCTGCTTGGATCTGATTTTTGCCAATGCCATTATGTGCCCAAATAGACAAGACTTGCTAAATCCTTCATTTAAAGGTAAGACCTTTATTTATTTTTGAAAACTGATTATCAACTTTTGGCAAAAGTTTTAAAAGTTGACCATATTCTTTTTTTCCTTGCTCCTCTTCATACCCTGTCAAACTAGGTTTACCATCTGATTTCCATACTGCTGACTTTAGGGCTTCTGAAGAGCCTCCCTGCATAATTGCTGTACTGTGTGAACTGCATGATGGACTTCTAGTAGAAGCAAAAGGAATAAAGGAGCACTACTTTAAGCCATATATTTCAAAACTCTTTGATAGGAAGGTACTGTACTTATAATTAAATGATTAGGGGTCAGCAGCAGCCTCAAAGGAAAAAAATATTTTAAGCAAGTTCTCAACATTATAGGACTCAGGGTCAAGATTCCCAGGTTTCAATCTCTGCTGTGATGCAGAATTTCCCTGTGATCTTATGTGATGTAAGAAACTGAGCTGTTGAAGAATGTGACCAACTATATGTACTGTCAGGTAAATGCACTGTCAGAGCCAACTGTAGGAGGTATTGATAAAGAATTATAGGCCGGGCATGGTGGCTCACGCCTGTAATCCCAGTACTCTGGGAGGCCGAGGCGGGTGGATCGTTTGAGCTCAGGAGTTTGAGACCAGCCTAAGCAAGAGCAAGACCCCGTCTCTACTAAAAAAATATAGAAAGAAATTAGCTGGACAACTAAAAATATATATAGAAAAAATTAGCCAGGCATGGTGGCGTATGCCTGTAGTCCCAGCTACTCAGGAGGCTGAGGCAGTAGGATTGCTTGAGCCCAGGAGTTTGAGGTTCCTGTGAGCTAGGCTGATGCCACGACACTCTACCCTGGGCAACAGAGTGAGACTCTGTCTCAAAAAAAAAAAAAAGAATTATAAAGAACAGAACATAAGAGAAAGCCTGATAAAGAATTATGAAAAACAGGAAATCAGAGTAAGGCTGACTAATTTAGTGCTACAGTTTGAATAACTGCTGTCTGTTTACTAAAAATAGGATAATATATAACAACTGTAGTTTTTATTCTATATAAATAGAGCAAAAAATCCATTATAGTTTTGTAGCTACTTGTAGACTACCTGCATGCATTCTGGATTTTTTTCATAAATAATTAGCTACTTCTATATTTATGAATTGGCTTGTTCCTTTGGGTTTCAATTTCTTATTTCCCCAACATCAAGCCATTAAATCTAGCTAGGCCTTGAGATTTCTCTGTGGCAAAAGGAAGGGCTTGGATCAGGTCATCACTGTGGTCCCCCACTTTGCAAATACTGAGGTTTTTCTTTAAACATAAAGTCTTCCCTAACTTGTTTCTTCTTTTCTTATACAAACTTTTGTATTCTATCTTTAAATGAATGAATGAATGAATGAATGTTCTTTATCTGTATGCTAAAGATCTTGTCCAACAAAGTTAACTCTTAAAACAGTGGTCTCCAACCTTTTTGGCACCAGGGACCGGTTTCATGGAAGACAATTTTTCCACAGACAGGGTTGGGGGTGGGGTGGGAGATGGTTTTGGGATGAGTCAAGTGCATTACATTTTTTGTGCAGTCAAACCTCTCTGCTAATGACAATCTATTTGCAGCTGCTCCCCGGTGCTAGCATCACCACCTCACCTCCTCCTCAGATCATTAGGCATTAGATTCTTATACAGAGTGCACAACCTAGATCCCTCACATATGCAGTTTACAGTAGGGTTTGCACTCCCATGAGAATCTAATGCCCCCACTGATCTGACAGGAGGCGGAGTTTATGTGGTGATGCGAGCTCTGGGGAGCAACTGTAGAGATGAAGCTTCGCTTGCTTGCCAACCACTCACCTCCTGCTGTGCAGCTTGGTTCCTAACAGTCCACAGATGGATACCAGTCCATGGCCCGGGGTTTGGGGACCACAGTCTTAAAGGAACCTAGGGATTATGTTCAGTGTCTTCTGCAGAAGCAATAGCATACTACCTGGGTACAATGGCCATAAATATTGATTTGCCTGGATTATCTGGTGTTTGGCTGTTGTTTTGGCATAATTATTATAGTATCTCCTTTACCTCTATAAGTATCCTGCTATTGATGATGGTCCTCTTACCTGTGGGCACAGATGTTTTGTTTGGCCTGTATAGGTATGCTATAAAAATAATATGATACTTATTTTTATTTCATTCAATTTTTTCATTTAAATATCAAGACCTTTTACCTGAAAAGCTTTTAAAAATCAGAAGCTATGGCAATAATGGGTTGGAGTTTCTACATGGGTTACTGCTGTCAGGCTAAATTATGGCCACTTCTTTTAGGATGGGAAGTAAGCTTCCTGCCCTTTTTGTTTATATATGTTGAACCCTGACCCCTTAAGGCATTTGGGTTTGCAACCCCTGATGTATAGTAATGTAAGTATTGTGTCAATACACAGAACACATTAATAACAATGTAGTTTTCCTTTCCCTCCAGTGACAGTACCTATATATATTCTCTTTGAATCTTTTACTTGTCTGACACATATGAATCAATTAATGTTAGTTTCCCTTTTCCATAGACCAACATTTAATAATGGGCAGCTTTCATTAGAATCACTTGGGGAATTTACTAAAAATGCTGCCTCAGTTCAGGCCTTGAGGTCCATCAATCTGCATTTTTAACAGATTTTCCTCTAAGTGATTCTTTTGTTTGTTTGTTTTTAATCTCTCCAGATCTACTATAAGTGACTCTTGTATCACTCAAATCTAGAGACCACTACCAGAGACTAATAACAAAGTTTCAAAACATGACTTCAAATATATTTTTCTTTTTTAATATTTTATTTACAGCTGGGCACAGTAGCTCACACCTGTAATCCCAGCACTTTGAGAGGCCGAGGTGGGAGGATAGTTTAAGGCCAGGAGTTTGAGCTCAGCCTAGGCAACAGACCCCATCTCTATCAAAAATTTTTTAAAAAATTAGCCTGCATGGTAGCTTATGCCTGTGGTCCTAGCTACTGGGGAAGCTGAGGTGGGAGGTTCACTAGAGCGTAAGAGTTTGAAGTTCCATTGAGTATGTTTATGCCACTGCACTCCAGCCTGGGCAATAGAGAGAGACCCTGTCTCCAAAAATGAAAAAAAAAATTTTTTTATTTGCATGCTAAATACTCATCTGAAATAATTTAGTAATTCTGTTTTGTGTGTGTGTTTTAACAACTAACAATGTGAAAACTTAGATAAATTTTATGTTTTAGGGTGTGTGTTAATCTATTTAATTATTATATGTTAACCCAAAATAATTTTTTTGTCCTAGATTTTAAAAGGAGAATGCCTCCTGGACCTTTCTAGTTTCACTGATAATAGGTAAGTACCTAGCATTAATGGTGTCTGACATATCACAAACTGTCAATAATGATTTTTTGTAATTTGTTAAGCATAACATTATATCAGAATAACTCCTCCTAATTCAAATTCCTTCTGCTTTAGTGGCATTGAATGGGTATTGTCACTCACTGAGCCTTGATGGCGTTATGTACATTTATTTTAAGAAATTGTTGACATTTAAAACAGATTCTCTCCTGAGAAATTATAAATGGACCCATTGACGCTGTATTTGATTTTGCATTCTTTCATTAATCACCTGACGGCAGATTCAGAATACCCATATTTCAAAGCCATTATTTCTTCCTCAATGATCAGGTATCACTTTCTTTTCCTTAATTACATTCAACTAGTTTTCAGATTGAGTATATCTTTTCACTCACTTTTCAATTAATTTATTGCTCTATCTGTGAATGTGAAGAATTTCTATAATCAAATAGGACCCTCTGATATTGTTAGATGGGCAGAGTTAAAAACTAGAAAGTCCTCAACTTTTCCAAGCTGTGGACTCTAAATCTATCTTTAAATCAAGATAAATCCATTGTGTAATTAAATATTATTCCAGCAGCTTAAAATTAATTCTCTTTGCAGCAAAGCAGTGAACAAAGAGTATGAAGAGTATGTTTTAACTGTTGGTGATTTTGATGAGAGGATCTTTTTGGGAGCAGATGCAGAAGAAGAAATTGGAACCCCTCGAAAGTTCACTGGTGATACGCCATTAGGAAAACTAACAGCACAGGCTCATGTGGAGTATAACCTTCAACAACACTTTGAAAAAGTAATATAACCTAGCCTGGCCTCAGTCTTGAATGATCTTTTCTTCTTTCTGTGTGATTCTACTAACAGCAGAAGCATCTTTCGAGTTAAATCTTGAGTTTCTTCTACTAATTCATATTTCCTATGAAAGCCTGACAAGGTAATTTGTAAAACTATTTCATTTAGTATTTTTACCTCATTTCCTGCTATTATTCATATTTTATATACATTTTCCCAGCATGCCTCGGTTTATTGGTAAATGTATTTGTCTTTTGACATAAAGAGGAATTTTTGCTTTCTTAGCATTCTTTCTTTGCTTCAACTTAGCTTCTGTTAGTTTTCTTTAAAATGTAGTTTGCTTTCCTACCCACGGCACAGACTACATGCTCTTCTCTAACTTCAGCTATATAACTCTGGATTTGATTGTTAATGGCCAAGGCTTAATTTTTTTCTTTTTTTTTTTTTTTTTTTTGAGACAGAGTCTCACTCTGTTGCCCAGGCTAGAGTGCCATGGCATCAGCCTAGCTCACAGCAACCTTAAACTCCTGGGCTCAAGCAATCCTCCTGCCTCAGCCTCCCTAGTAGCTGGGACTGCAGGCATGGACCACCATGCCCGGCTAATTTTTTCTATATATTTTTAGTTGTCCAGCTAATTTCTTTCTATTTTTAGTAGAGATGGGGGGGTCTCGATCTTGCTCAGGCTGGTCTCGAACTCCTGAGCTCAAACGATCCACCTACCTCAGCTTAATTTTTTATTTATGTGTAAAATGGGTTGGAGGGTGAGGTCTGTCTAATGAAAAATTCATTGGTCTAGAAGGTAGAAAACCTAAGTTTTAGTCCAAGCACTGCTATTGTCTTTGTCACCTTAAACAAGTTTTTTAACTTCTCTGTGCTTGTTTCCTCATATGTAAAATTTAAATGTGTATACATTATGTATATTTCACACAAGTTTTATGAAGATAAAATAAGATTATAGGCAGAAAGTGCTTTGAAAAACTATTATTCAAAAATAAGGATGTTATTAGCATAGTGTTGCTAAAAATTTGGTGGATATTCACCAAATATGAATAGAGAAAATGGTATATGTACTTAATTAAATACATAAGGGGGAGGATAACTTTTTAACATCACAGATTTTTCTTTTCTGACAGAAAAGATCGTTTGCACCTTCTACCCCACTGACAGGACGGCGATATTTACGAGAAAAAGAAGCAGTCATTACTCCTGTTGCATCAGCCACCCAAAGTGTAAGCCGGTTACAGAGTATTGTGGCTGGATTGAAAAACGCACCAAGTGAACAACTTATAAATATTTTTGAGTATGTATAATACTGTTATTTTTCTAAATGTCTTTTTAAAATTGGATTCCATATTCCATTCTATTTTTAGTATATTCAGAATTCTTGACATAGTGAATATAAATCTGGCAAGTTTTACTATACCATTTCAGTCATAAAATATATTGACTTATAACCAGATAGAAGTACGTATTAAAAATTATATATAATAGCCCCGTGTGGTGGTGTGCACCTGTAGTCCCAGCTACTTTTTTTTTCTCTTTAGAGTCTTACTCTGTCCTGGACTAGAGTACAGTGGTACAGTCATAGCTCACTACACCCTCAAACTCCTAGGCTCAAGGGATCCGCCTGCTTCAGCCTCCCAAGTAGCTAGGACTACAGACGCACACCACCATATCTGGCTTTTTTTTT
Organism: Eulemur rufifrons; assembly: GCF_041146395.1. Lineage (NCBI taxonomy): Eukaryota > Metazoa > Chordata > Mammalia > Primates > Lemuridae > Eulemur > Eulemur rufifrons. The sequence goes on from NC_091002.1 coordinate 21,526,205, forward strand.
TTTTTTTTTTTTTTTTTTTTTTTTTTTTTTTTTTTTTTTTTTTTTTTTTTTTACGAGACAGGGTCTCACTATGTTGCTCAGGCTGAGACCCTGCTCTTTAAAAAAAATTATCTATAATGTTATTTCATAGGATTATAGACTTTCAAAGAAATGTATATATCTTAAAGTTTATTTAGCTCTGACATTCTACTCTTGCAACTACCCCTGAGTTATGCATGTTTTTTCTTTTATATTGACTTTAAATGAATTAAACCTAAATGTCCATCAGATAGGGGACTGATTACATATTGGTGTACAGCCATAAAACGGAATTTTATGCAACTTTTTTTCCTACAAAAAGGGATGTTTCCTGGTTAAAGATGGTAGAGTAAAGCCAGATCAGAGAACTTTCTTGCCTAATACCTAATGAAATAAGAGAATAGTAAAAACCAGCAAAATATTTATCAGCAACAACCAAATGAGGAGAGGGACATGATTTCATGCCATAAATTTCCAAAATAGATGTCAAGAAAGGAAATCATGATTCAAGTGCCCACCCCTAAGAAATAGTGCTGGGGAAAGAGGGTATGTTGATAGACTCTTGAGAATGCTCATTAATACCTCAGATTTGGAGAGAAACAAATGGGGTGAGTAGGCAGGTGGGTAAAAAGTGAAAGTCCCTATTTACCACCACTAGGATCCCACTAGAGATAGAACAACTGCCATGGGCTGCCATTTTCCAACATTCCATGATGATTTGGGAAGAGAGCCTCATAAAACTAGAAGATATCCCTGACCTGGTATAGTGAACCCTGGAATGGGGACGTTTAACTAAATCTCGGAAGAGAAAGCAAATCTCTGGTCCTCCAATAAAAGTTGAACATAGTGCCAGCTGAGCTCTCCCCCTGTTCCTCAAACCTTTAGGATACAGAAAACTGGACAGAACAATCCCTAGCATCAGAAATACCTCAGAATAGCAGTCCTCAACCTTTTTCGCACCAGGGACCAGTTTCATGGAAGACAGTTTTTCCACAGACTGGGGGTGGGGGGGAACATGTGTGATGCAGGGCTCAGGCAGTGATGTGCGGCCTGTTCCCTAACAGGCCACGATACTTGGCCATGGCCCAGGGGTTGGAGACTGCAACCTCAGAAGATAAGCATGTTGCTGGTAAGGTAGTAAGACTTTTATGGAGATCTGCCTTCCATAGCATTTCAGTAAATAGGTCTGGACTAAACTGCTCGTTTAAGCATATATAAGTTGAAAAGATACAACAAGGCAACTATACAAACATTTTATAGCAACAAAAAAAGGAAGGAAGGAAGTATAGAATGCAAAAGATAAAAAAAACCTAGATACAAATAAATGGAAAGACATCTGTGTTCATGGACTGGAAGACTTAATATTGTTAAAATGTCTATGTCATATAAAAGTTATCAACAGAGTCAGTGCAATCCCTATCAAAATCCCAATGTCATTTTTTGTAGACATAAAAGAAAAACAACCTAAAATTTTTACGTAATCTCAAAGGACCCTGAATAGTCAAAATGATCTTGAGAAAGAACAAAGCTGGGTACTACACACTTCCTGATTTTGAAACCTATTACAAAGCTACAGTAATCAAAACAGTATGGCATTGACCTAAAGACAGACCTGTAGACCAATGGAACAGAGTAGAGAGCCTAGAAATAAACCATCACATATATGGTTATGTAATCTTTGACACGGGTGCCAAAACTGTACAATGGAGAAAGGATAATCTCTTCAACTGGATATCCATACAAAGAATGAAGATAGACTCTTTTATTTTTTGAGACAGAGTCTCACTCTGTCGTCCTGGGTAGAGCACAGTGGTGTCATCGTAGCTCATGGTAACCTCAAACTCCTGGGCTCAAGTGATCCTCTTGCCTCAGCCTCCTGAGTAGCTGGGACTATAGGCATGGCTAATTTTTCTATTTTTAGTGGAGACGGGATCTCACTCTTGCTCATACTGGTCTTGAACTCCTGAGCTCAAGAAATCCTCCCACCTTGGCCTCCCAGAGTGCTTGGATTACAGGCATGAGCCACCATGCCTGGCCTGAAGATAGATTCTTATCTTACATTATATTCAAAAATTAACTTGAAATGCATTAAAGATCCAAACATAAGACCTAAAGCTATAAAATTACTAGAAGAAAACATGAGGAAAAAGTTTTATTGCATTGGAATGAGCGATGATTTCTTGACTATGACACCAAAAGCACAGGTAACAAAAGGAAAAATAGACAAATGGGACTATATCAAGCTTAAAAACTTTTACAAGGCAAGGAAAACAACCCACAGAGTAAAGAGACAACCTACAGAATGGAAGAAATATTACAATTACAAACCATGTATCAGATAAGGGATTCATACCCAGTATATGTAAAGAACTCCTACAACTCACTAACAAAAAACAAATAATTCAGTTAAAAAGTATATAAAGGGTTGGGTAGACATTTCTCCAAAGGAGCTATACAGATGGCTAACAAGCATCTGAAAAAATGCTCCTCATCACTAACCAGGGAAATGCAAATCAAAACCACAGTGAAGCTTTTCTGCCTTTTTCCTGTGGTTCACTCCTGCCCTCACCACTTATAGACCTAGTTTCTGTGTCCCAGGTGGGCATGGCACCCCAGAACCTTCATCCTCCTTGCCACTAGTCTGAGGGAGCCCTCTTTTACCTCCTGTTCTTCCACCTTGAGCTGCGACACAGATGAGAAGAGCATGCAAGGCACCTGTGAAGATGCTTCTCTGTGTAAGAGTCGATGTCAGTTGTGTTAGATAGAGTTTTCATTACCTATGCATATGGACATGGTTGCTATTCTGGGTGGCTTGGCTGGACAACTGTGACCATAGCCTTTGAATACTTTAGTTCATCTGCCATTTGAAGAAGGAGCACAAATCCTGATTTCTGTTCGAAAGCCATCTATTGATGCCTTCTGATGAGATCAAGAAAGAACCAGCACTAAAACTTACAATGTGAGGGTCAGTGACTTGGAAGAAAATCTCAGAGGATGGTGGAGCTCTCTTAAGAAATGCTATATCACCAACACCCTTGATTGCACAACGGTCAGTATTCTGTGGAAACTCACAGACATCCTGAAAGTGAAGACTTAACTTATTCCACCCATCGTTTTCTTTTTTAAAAATTTTTTAAAAATTTATATTTTTTTAGAGACAGAATTTCACTCTGTAACCCAGGCTGGAGTACAGTGATGATTTCATAGCTCACTGCAGCCTCAAACTCCCTGGCTTAAGTGATCCTCCTGCCTCAGACTCCTGAGTAGCTAGTACTACAGGTGCCTGCCACCATGCCTGGCTAATTTTTAAAAATTTTTTTGTAGAGATGAAGTCTTGCTATGTCTTTTTCTTTTTACGTGTGTGCAAGAGACAAACATGATAATCTATTTAAGTCTAAAAGAACTTTTTCAATAACCACAAAATTAAAATTGTAGGTGATAAGAAAAAGTTAATTAAAAAAAAAAAAACACTGGGAAGCGGGGTGGTGCATCATGCCTGTAATCCCAGGACTTTGGAAGTCTGAGACAGGAGGGTAACTTGAGCCCAGGAGTTCGAGACCAGCCTAAGCAACACAGCAAGACCCTATCTCTACAAAAAAAAAAAAAGAAAAGAAAGAAAAATTAGCCAGTCATGATGGTGCACACCTGTAGTCTTATCAACTTGGGAGGCTGAGGCAGAAGGATCTCTTGAGCCCAGGAGTTCGAGGCTGCAGTGAGCTATGATCGTGCCACTATACTCTAGCCTGGGCAACAGAGTGAGACCCTGTCTCAAAAAAGAAAGAGAGAAAGAAAAAAAACCACAATGAGATGTCACCTCATATTTGGTAGGATGACCACTATTCCCCCTCCCAAAAATAACCCAGATTGCAAGTCTTGGTAAGGATGTAGAAAAATTGGAACTGTTGCACACTATTGGTAGGATCGTAAAGTGCTACAGCTACTATGGAAAACAGTATAGAGATTCTCAAAAAATTAAAAATACAATTACCGTATGTCTCAGCAGTGCCACTTCTGGGTATATTTTCAGAAGAATTGAAAAATTATTAGTCAGGCATGGTAGCACATGCCTGTAGTCCCAGCAACTCAGGAGACAGATGGGACGAGCCCAGGAATTTCGGGCTACAGTGGGCTATGATCATGCCACTACACTCCAGCCTGGACAACAGAGTAAGACCTTGTCTTTAAAAAAAAAAGAAGAAGAAGAAGAAGAAGAAAATCTTGTTGTATGCTAAAACATGAATAAACCTTGAGTAAATTATGCTAAGTGAAATAAGCCAACCACAAAAAGACAAATACTGCATAATTCCACTCATATGAGGTATATAAAATAGTCAAACTCATAGAAACAAAGTTTTTTTGCATGTGTAAAAAATGTAACTTTTTATTATACATAATTTTGTATATTATATATAAAATATTTTACATATATAAAGCTTTGTTTACATATACAGGTTTACAACTAAGAATAGAATTTTGGCTTGTCCCAGCTACTGGGGAGCCTGAGGGGGGAGGATCGTTTGAGCCAAGGAATTTGAGGCTTCAGTGAGCCATGATTGCACCACTGCACTCTAGCCTGGGTGACAGAGTGAGATCCTGTGTCTTAAAAAACAAAAACTTTGGCTACTAAAAAACAAACTAATTTTTGAAAGAAGGAATGTAGGCACTCTGATGTTTTCCTGGTAATTAGGTTCCTCTTGTATTTTGTAGATCTTGTGTACGTAATCCAATGGAAAACATTATGAAAATAGTGAAAGCAATAGGAGAGACTTTCTGCCAACACTATACTCAATCAACAGATGAACAGCCAGGATCTCACATAGGTAAGAAGCAAAAATAAAAATCGGCACAATATTGAAGGTCGATAGATTATCACCCAAAAAGCACAAATTCAAGTTTTTTCCTTGCCTATTGTTCTTAATGTATCAGATTTAAGTGTATATAATTTTTGTTCTTCAGTCCTTAACAACTAAAATTCATGAGCTTCTTTTTTCCCTGTATTTCCCCTGTAGACTTTGCTGTAAACAGACTAAAGCTGGCAGAAATTTTGTATTATAAAATATTAGAGACTGTAATGGTTCAGGAAACACGAAGACTTCATGGAATGGACATGTCAGTAAGTAAATTCACTCTCCCAGCCATTGGCAAGGTCTAAAAGTCTTAGCCTGGAAGCAGTGTTTTTAAATGCTCTATAGGGCATTGTAGAGGTCAGCAGTTTATGGCAAATGAGGCCAAGATGACATTTTTGTTGACTTTGGCACATGCAGGACTAGCTGTGTGTAGGCAGAAATGTGAAATATGTAAGATTCATCTTTGGTACACAATGTCGTTTCCCTGTAGGTCCTTTTTTTTTGGTCCTTCATTCCTAGGTAGTGATAATGAACCCCCCAACTATTAAGCTAACTGATAATTAAGATATTTTTCCATACCTCCAAGGATTTTGGCTTATAAAATGGTGGGAATTTTTGAAAATTGCTTCATTTTCCTTGACTATTTGACCAATTCCAACCACTCTCTACAATAAGCTATGTAAATAATTTTTCTGTAAGTCAAAATTATCATATGATCTTTCATTTCCTCTTCTCTCCTTTTTTCCTCTGTAGTCAGTCATTCTGGGAGTCTTCTGACCTATTTCAATAAGAAGAGGTTGACATCTAAGAATGCTACATAACTATTGTAATAGAATTTCTCTTTGTTTTCATCTGGAAATTTTCTTCATTGTCTCTTCTGTGTTGGTTACCCTCTATTTTGGGGGGGGAGGTTCTATATCTTTTGTAGTTTACCCTAACATCTTGATGGAGCATACACTCTCATGGCTTTTGGAGAAAGAAGTAAATTTTTTAACTTTTTATTTTTAAAATAATTATAAATTCACAAAGAGTTGCAAAAGTAGTACAGAGAAGTCCCAGGTACCCTTTACTCTGTTTCCCCTTGTGGTTACAATTTATAATATCAAAACTAGGAAATTGACATTGAAACAGTGTGTATCTGTCTATACAATTGTATCACATGTGTAGATTATATAACCACCACCAAACTCAAGATACAGAATTGTTCTGTAACCACAAAGATCTTCCTCATATTGCCCTGTATAGTCATACTTCCCTCAGCCACTGCTGTTTTCCATTTCTATACTTTATAAGACATTCTGTATGAATTCAATTTTTAAAATTACGTTGAAGTTATTTTATGTACCAGGATATGCTTTATCTTGGTAAATGTTCTGTGGACACTTGAAAAGAATGTATACAGTAAATTCTCAATGTTGTCAGTAGGTTCTTGGAAACTGTGACTTAAGGCAAAATGATGTGTAATGAAACAAATTTTATCATAGGCTAATTGATATAAATAAGAATTAAGTTCTTATGGCATATTTCTGGTCACAAAAATATCACCAAACTTCTAAATAAAGACCTGAACCCTTTTAATATTAAACATTGAAGTAAATGAACTATACATACATTTAAGAAAGATTAATAAAAACAAGTAAGATAATTATTTACCCAATTATTGCATTCTGGGTCACAGGTGACCAGACCCTATCCTGGCAGCTCAGGGCACAAGGCAGGAACCAACCTTGGACAGGGCACCATTCCATCACAGGGTGCACTCACACACCCACACTCATACTGGGGGAGTTTAGACTCGCCAATTAATGTGCACATCTTTAGGATCTGAGAAGAAACTGAATTACCCAGAGAAAACACACACAGACATGGGAAGAATGCGTAAACTCCATATAGACATTGGCCCCCACCAGGAATTGATTTTTATCATTAATGTTATAACAAAATAAGCTTGAACAAAACAACGCTGGTTGACAACCTGCTGTATTCTATTGTTGGATGAGTTTCTATAAATGTCAGTTGTATCTTGGTTGATGATTTGTTGAGTTTTATATCCTTGCTGATTTTCTGTCTAGTTCTGTCAGTTGTTGCGAGAAGGGTATTGAAGTGTCCAAATATAATTGTAGATTTGGACATTTTTTTCAGTCTGTCAGATTTTTTTCTTCACATTATGTTGAACCTCTGCTGTTTGGTCCATACACATTTAGGATTGCTTACTGTTTTCTTAGTGAATTGACACTTTTATCGTAAAATGTTCTCTGTCCCTGGTACTTCTGTCTGCTCTGAAATCTACCTGATGTTTATATATAGCCACTCCTACTTTGTTTTGATCAGTGTTTGCATGATGTATCTTTTTACATCCTTTTACTTTAAAGTGACGTGTATCATTATCTTTGAAGTGTATTTCTTTTTCTTTTTCTCTCTCTCTTTTTTTTTTTTTTTTTTTTTGAGACAGAGTCTTGCTGTCTTGCCCCAGCTAGAGTGCAATGGTGTCATTGTAGCTCACTGCAAACCTCAAACTCCTAGGCTCATGCAATCCTCCTTCCTCAGCTTCCCAAGTAACAGGGCTATAGCCACATGCCATCACGCCTGGCTAATTTTTTCTATTTTTAGTAGAGACAGGGTCTCACTCTTGCTCAAGCTGGTCTCAAACTCCTGAGCTCAAGCAATCTTCCTGCTTCAGCCTACCAGAGTGCTACGATTATAGGCGTAAGCCACCACACCCAGCCTGAAGTGCATTTCTTATAGGCAGGGTATAGTTGGGTCATGTGGGGTTTATTTTATTAATTTGCTCTGCTAATATTTGTCTTTCTTTTTCTCCTTTTAAGAAAATTTTTAATAGATTTAGGGATACAAGTTGAATTCCATTACTCAATGTATGTATTGTATAGTAGTGGAGTCTGGGCTTTTGGTGTACTCATCATCCAATTAGTGTACCTGGTACCCCATAGGTACTTTCTCATCCCGCACCCCTTCCAGTTTCCCTCCTTATGAATCACCAGTGTCCATTATACCAGTTCATATGTCCTTATTGTTGCCATAGTTTAGTTTCCACTTGTAAGTAAGACCATATGGCGTTTATTTTTCTGTTCCTCAGTTACTTTACTTAGGATAATGGCCTCCACTTCCATCCGAGTTGCTGCAAAAGACATTATTTCATTCTTTCTTATCGCTGAGTGGTACTCCATGGGGTATGTGTATGTGTGTGTATGTGTGTGTATATCATAATTTCTTTATCCATTCATCAGTTGATGGGCACTTAGGTTTATTCTGTGTCTTTGCAATTGTGACTTGTGCTGCAGTAAACATACAAGTGGAGGTATCTTTTTGATATAATGATTTTGTTTCCTCTAAGTAGATACCATGTAGTGGGATTACAAGATCAAATGGTAGATCTACTTTTAGTTCTTTCAGAAATCTCCATATTGATCTCTACAGAGGTTGTACTAATTTACATTCCCAAGAAGAATGTGTAAGTGTTCCATTTGCACCACAACCACTGAGCAAGATTAGCTATTTTAAGAAAACTCCTTACGAGTTTGAGAACTAAATTTTTACCTCTGATGATCTAGCATAATATAATTTGCACAAATTATTTAATCTTATTTTTGTAGTTTTCTTTATAGAATGACAAAGAGTGAAATTGCTCAGAAATTAATTAAACTGTGGTCTTTCTCTTCCCCAAGGTTCTTTTAGAGCAAGATATATTTCATCGTTCCTTAATGGCTTGTTGTTTGGAAATTGTGCTCTTTGCCTACAGCTCACCTCGTACATTTCCTTGGATTATTGAAGTCCTCAATTTGCAACCATTTTACTTTTATAAGGTGAGAAGAGGGCAAAGTTCAGTTATGGTGACTTATATAAACCTTGTATTTATTTTAGTGCTGAAGAGACACTGTTGTAATGTCTGGAAAATATTTCCAGATGTGTTCTGAAAATATATATTCCTTCTGCGTGAAATCCAGAACAAAACGGAGAGTACGTACATATCAGTAAATTAAGCTAATCTCACAGCTTCAGTTCTTTTTCTTTCACTGACTTGTAAATATGACCTAGAAATAAGTACTTAACTTCCAAGTTTCCATATTTGTGAATGAAAATCATAATCCCACTAAATGGATGCAGCATAATGAAGAACAAAGCACTACTTTCTACCAGGAGAAAGAAAAGGCCTAAAATTGATCGTGATGATGGTCTTAACTAAAGATGTAATAACAGATTCTGCTGCTTCCCCAAATTTGAACTAATTCAGTGTAGATGAATCTTATTTACCTTGCCTTTTTTTTTTTTTGCTAGAATTACTTTTATTAACCTTTTTCCGTAGAATATGTAGAATGTAAATATCGCAGCTATTGAGCTATGTCATCACAGTCAATAACATTTAATCATCACAATCAATAACATTTAATGTTACCCAGTATCCAAATTTAAGACTAATGCTACTGTTAGGCCTATTGGCATGATTTAGTTAATATTTGGTCATCTGGGATACTTTCAAACTACTGATACAGATTATTAGAAAGCTTCTCTGTTTGAATTGTTGACTGCATGTGATTAAAATATAGTGATTCCATATACTTATTTTAATGTTGATGTGTGTATTCAGCTTTTGCCATTAGGAAAAGTTTCGTTTTTGCCCACAACCTAATAGCAATTTGTTTTTATTTGTAGCACCCTTATTTTATTCAAGGAGCTAAATGCTGGCTGGGTGTTGTAGCTCACGATGTAATTCTAGCACTTTGGGAGGCCAAGACAAAAGGATCACCTGAGGCCAGGAGTTCGAGACCAGCCTGGGCAATAGCCAGACCCCATCTTTACAAAAAATAGAAAAATGAGCTGGCCGTGACGCATGTGCCTATAGTCTCAGCCACTTGGGAGGCTGAGGCAGGAGGATCACTTGAGCCCAGAAGTTTGAGGATGCAGTGAGCTACGATGATACCACTATACTCTAGCCCAGGCAACAGAGGGAGACCCTGTCTCAAAAAAAAAACAAAGAAGCTTAATGCCTTTGTTTTTTAATCACATAAATGATATATGCTCATTGAAGAAAACCAGAAGATACACATCAATATAAATATTAAAATCACATAATCTAATTGTTAATAGTCAGTATTTTTGTGCATATACTTACACTTTGTTCTGGGTATTTTCCCTTATTAAAATGGAATTATAGTATATGTAAGGAAAGTTACTGGAAGTAGTTTATTCATTCTGTTCTTTTGAGATATTGGGAGGAATAGTTGGAAAGGAGCAGTGCATTCAAAATAGAACTGGACTGGCAACCCAACAGCTGACTTCTACCACTGTTGGGCTATGGACCAATTTCCATCTATCAGTGCCTCAACTTTTCATGTATAAAATAAAACATGAAAAACAGAAATGTGGGTGAAAAATATTTTTAAAGACCTTAAAGCTCCTTTATAAATTAGAAGATATTAGTAAGCCACAGAATTATGATTCACAGATGGCCTCAGTTCTTTGTCAAAGAATAAGCCCAAAGTTGAATTGACTGCTTGAAACCACATTGTCTTCTCAATTTTCTCCTCTCCAGGTTATTGAGGTGGTAATTCGCTCAGAGGACGGTCTCTCAAGGGACATGGTGAAACACCTAAACAGCATCGAAGAACAGATTTTGGAGAGTTTAGCATGGAGTCATGATTCTGCACTATGGGAGGCCCTCCAGGCTTCTGCAAACAAAGTTCCTACTTGTGAAGAAGTGAGTTAGGGCAAGGCTGATAATCCCATCATTTAAACGATAGCTTTATTGAGATATAATTACATACTATACAGTTCACCCATTTAAAGTACACAATTCAGTGATTTTTAGTATATTCGTAGATATGTGCAGCCATCACCACAGTCAATTTTAGAACATATTCATCATTTCAATAAGAAACCCACATCCTTTAGCTATCACTTCTCTATGTACTATCTTCTCTCTAGTTCTAAGTAACCACTAATCTACTTTCTATCTCATAAATTTGTCAGTTTCTTTACATTTTATATAAATGAAATCATAAAAATATCGTTTGTGACTGGTTTCTGTCACTTAGCATGAGGTTTTTAAGGTTCATCTGTGTTGTAGCATGTATCAGCATTTCATTTCCTTTTATTGCCAAGTAATACTCCGTTGTATGGTTATGCCACACTTTATTTATTCATATATCAATTAATAGACATTTGGATTGTTTCCAACTTTTGGCTATTATGAATGATGCTGCTATGAACATTCAGGCACAAGTTTTTATGTGGATATATTTTCATTTTCCTTGGGTATATATCTAGGTGGAATTGCTGGGTGATGTGATAACTTTCTTTAAACTTTTGGGGAACTGTCAGACTATTTTCTAAAGTGGCTGCACCATTAATACTGTTTTCATCAGATTGTTTTCTAAAGTGGCTGTACCATTAATACACCGCCATCAGTGTATAAAGATTCCAATTTCTCCATCTCCTTGCTAATGCTTGTTTTTATCAGTCTTTTTGATTCTAGGGATCCTAGTGGGTATGAACTGATAGCTCATTGTGGTTTTGATTTGCATTTCCCTGATGGCTCGTGATGTTGAACATCTTTCCATATACATAATTGGCCTTTTGTATATCTTCTTTGGAGAAATTTTCTTTCAGATCTTTTGCCCATTTTTAATTGGGTTATTTTTATTACTGAGTTATAGGAGTTATTTATATATTCTAGGTACAATTCCTTTATCACATACATGATTTGCAAAACTTTTCTCCCATTCTTTAAATTATCTCTTCACTTTCTTGATCATGTCTTTTAGAACACAAAAATTTCTAATTTTGACGATGTCTAACTTACCTATTTTTAATTTTGCTTGTGCTTTTGGTGTCATATCTAAGAAACCATTAATCTCATCATTTTTTAATTTTCAGAGGTGTATGTAAAGAGTTGACTACTTCATTAGTGGTATTTAGAATAAAAAACACAAATATTTGTGCCAAAAGTTGTACACAAATCATAACATTAAACAGTTCAGTATCCTGTGAGAAATTGAGGTATTTACTCTACCTCTTCTGTTATTCTTTTGTAACTCCTGTGTTTTTTTGGGGTATTTCTTGAAGACATGGTCTTCCTTTGTTGCCTGGGCTAGAGTGCAGTGGCATCATCATAGCTCACTGTAACCTCAAAACTCCTGGGCTAAAGTAATACTCTTGCCTCAGCCTCCTACATAGCTGGGACTACAGGCATACACCACCATGCATGGCTAATTTTTAAATTTTTTTAGAGATGGGGGTCTCACTGTTTTGCTCAGGCTAGTCTCAAGCTCCTGGCCTCAAGTGATCCCTTCACCTTGGCCTCCCAAAGCACTAGCATTACAGGCATGAGCCACCACACTCTGCCAACTCCTGTGTTTTGCTCATCCTTTTCTTTTCTGTGTCTTCTTAAACTTCATTAATCTTTCATTTTTTTCCTATCCCAAAATACTGGAAGAACTGTCCTAGACCTGGGAGAATTGAAAAAAGGATGGTTTCTTAAAATTTCTCTTGCACGCTTCTTTGGTCTTCTGTAGCAGACTGTGATTGATTGGGCGACCTTCAATATTCATCAGTATATTTCAATTGTAGAACTTTGAACTCCTTCAAGTTCAAAAAAAAGTTTGAAGGAGAAGGATTTGAATTGAAGCCCTTGCTCTTATTATTTAGTAGTAGTGTGACCTTGGGCAAATTTCACATTCTGATCCTCAATTTTCCCATTCCAAATTGGAGAATGACAGTGCCTCCTCCCTCACAGGTTTACTTCTAGTGATCAGTGACTTATGTAGATAAACTATAAGATTAAGTGAAATGAGCTCTTTTCATATATCTGACAACATTAACAATTGAGGCCATGTGCAGTGGCTCATTCTTGTAATCCCAGCACTTTGGGAGGCTGAGGCAGGAGGATCACTTGAGCCCAGGAGTTTGAGGTTGCAGTGAGCTATGATGATGCCACTACAGTCTAGCCTGGGTTACAGAGATCCTATCTCAAAAAAAAAAAAATAGAAGTTAAGAAAATCTTTTTTCTTGGGTTTTCTTTTTTCTATTTCAAGTTTTAATCAGTGAGTTTATCTGTATGTAAAGCAAAGGGTTTTTGTTTTGTACAGGTTATATTCCCAAATAACTTTGAAATAGTAAATGGAGGAAATGTACAGGGACATCTTCCCATGATGCCAGTGTCTCCTATAATGCATCCAAGAGTCAAGGAAGTTCGGACCGATAGTGGGAGTCTTCGCAGGGGTAGGTTCAACATTGTAATAATAAAGAAAAAGTAACAAAGATCTTTTTTTTCAGAGAAAATTTTAAGTCTTATGAATACATTATTAAGAAATCTAATTTATTAATCAGGATTCGAAAAGGGGCTTGATGCTTGTGCCATCACCCTTTTGTGGTTCATTGTATACTTTTTTTATATTGCATTAGTGGAATTTTGAATATAATCTATCTTTTAAATTGCTATATCATTTATTGTGGAAATAATATTTTGGACTTTTGATAAATGTTTACAATCTTTCTTAAATACTAATGGAAAATTATTTAAATAAGCTAAAGCCAGGTGGCATGCACCTGTAGTCCCAGCTACTCAGGAGGCTGAGGTGGGAGAATTGTGAGTTAGAGCCAAGCCTGAGCAAAATAGTGAGACCCTGTCTCCAAAAATAATAGAAAAAAGCTAAATAGCTACTTTTACAAATTTGGCAAAAAGTTCCATTCTACCTTTGTCTGTGTACATCTCTGTAGAAAAATAGTTAAGGCAAAATAGGATACTCATATTCTCTTTGGGACGCTTAAGTTCATCTAATAAAAGACATATCTATACTCTCTTAAAATAGTTCATTTTGAACCTTACCAATGGGAAGATTTTAGTGCATTCTTTCTTAGTTTCTCTTGTGATCTAGCAAACTGATGTGTGCATCTTCTGGATTATATAGTTCTTGGATTTTTTTTTTGAATCAGTTAAGAAAATCTCCTGACTACACATTGTTCCTGAACAATCCTTAGATGAACAAGTATTCAGGTTACATAGTAAGGTACATCCATTTTTGGACTGTATGTGTATGTTTGTGCAGTTTTTACATTCAGTGCAGGATCATAAAAATGTGCAAGCTAGGAACGCAAAGCAATCTTTTTTTTTTTTTTTAAGAGGCAAGGTCTCACTGTCACCCAGACTGGAATGCAGTGGCATGATCATAGCTCACTGTAGCCTTGAACTCCTGGGCTCAAGCAATCCTTGCGCCTCAGCCTCCCAGATAGCTGGGACTACAGGTATGCACCACCACGCTCAGCTAATTTTTTTTTACTTTTTTGTAGAGACAGGATCTCACTGTGTTGCCCAGGCTGGTCTCAAGCTTCTGGTCCCAAGCTATCCTCCTGCCTTGGCCTCCCAAAGTGCTGGGATTACAGGCATGAAGCATTGCCCTGGCCTCAAAGCAATCTCAATAAATGGGAATTATTACAATTATTTTGTGACCTTTACAAATCTTGTCAAAATATTAAAAGCACTTCTTACTGCTGGTTATTAATGTTTAAAGAAATGAAAAAATAGTAAAAATATTTATTTGGTACACTATATTTAAAACATTAGAAATCTTGAGAATTGTTTTCTTTCTTTTTTAAACACCAAGAACAGTTTAAGCAGTGCTTGCTGCTTTCTTCTCAAATAACTTATAACTAAGTGAGCATCTTTTCTATGCCGTGGAAAATTGTCATGATCCTTTCTAAATTTGGATCAGCATATCATTTGTATATTCATTAAATTTCTATTGAGTATCCACCATACCTTTTCCAGTACTGTGCTAAGGAAAGATCATTTTAAGGGATTTGCAGCTAATTTTATGGTTGTAATTCAAGTCTTCCCTTGGAATGTCAGCTTTGAAAGTCCTTAGATTCAAGAGCTGGCTTGGATTTCTTAGATATAAGGCATCCAAGTAGACTCTTGTAAAGGAATAATGGGAGCTATGGTAGAAATGTCCACTTGTTTACTGAGGACAGGGGAAGTCAGAACTGCTTTCATAAGCAACAGAATTATGGAAAGATTTATTTTTAAACTATGACTGTTTCCCAATCATCTCACTAATACAGAGTTTCCAAATAATTGCCAGAGGTAATTTTCATATTTTTGAGCATGATTTGAAAATAGATTACATGACTATCAAATTAACTAGTAAATATGATAATAAATAATGAAATATTTTTACTTTAAAAACATATTATTGGCTGGGCAGAGTGGATCATGCCTGTAATACTAGCACTCTGGAAGGCTGAGGCAGAAAGATTGCTTGAGGTCATTTTGACACCAGCCTGAGCAAGAGTGAGACCCCATCTCTACAAAAAATAGAAAAATTATCTGGGTGTGGTTAGCACACCTCTAGTCCCAGCTACTCAGAAGGCTAAGGCAGGAGAATTGCTGGAGCCCAGGAGGTTGAGGTTGTTGTGAGCTATGATGACGCCACTACACTCTAGCCTGGGCAATAGAGTGAGACTCTATCTCAAGAAAACAAACAACAGCAACAAAAAAACCATATTATTCACATACCTGTAAAGAACAGTTGGTTGAGAGAAGAATTGTGGGGAAAAATGTAGAATTGTAAGGGGCTGGAAGAATCTGTGTGCATAGTGAAGAGAGAATGGAGAGCAGCCCCTGTGAAAGGACAGCACTGGAAGAGAGGCATAATCCATAACCTTTAGTTTTTTTTTTGTTTATTTGTTTTTTTTTTTTTTTTTTTTGAGACAGAGTCTCGCTCTGCCCAGGCTAGAGTGCCGTGGCATCATCCTAGCTCACAACAACCTCAAACTCCTGGGCTCAAGCGATCCTCCTGCCTCAGCCGAGTAGCAGGGACTACAGGCATGCACCACCATGCCTGGTGAATTTTTTTTCTATATATATTTTTAGTTGGCCAGATAATTTCTTTCTATTTTTTTTTTTAGTAGAGACGGGGTCTTGCTCTTGCTCAGGCTGGTCTCGAACTCCTGACCTCGAGCGATCCTCCCGCCTCGGCCCCCCAGAGTGCTAGGATTACAGGCATGAGCCACCGCCCTTTAGTTTATTTTTGATCAACACACAACTGCCAACCCTCAGATTAAGGCAAGGTAAGCAGAGTCATATCACCTTTACTCGTATCTTCTGATGGATTTATTAAAGATGACTCCATATTTACTAAATCAGAAAGCCACAGATATTGCTTTAAATAGCATAGAGTGTAGGAGTGCAAGAGGTGGCCAAACTGTGACCCAAATCACTAATTTTTGCTTTTGCTTCCCTTCTGCTCAGGTGCTATTTACTAGATAAGATTGGGAGACATTAGATTGCTTCTTAAATTTAGTGAACATATCATTCTACCTCTCAACTACTGCTTTATCCTTCATGTTTTGCTCCTTTAATATAGGCAAAGATTCAAGAAACCAGGAAGATGAGCTGTCATAGTTTTCACATTTTATTGTAATGACTTATTGCATGCCTCTCTCTCCCACTAGACTTGGTATTCTGTGAAGGCAGAGGCCATGTTATATTCACTGCTAGATCCCAAGTGCCTAGCATAGTAACTCAATAGCTACTTGTTGAATGAATGAGTAAACCTGATTTATTATTTTGTAATACATTTCAATCCGTTTTAAATTTCTTTTTTCTTTATTAGATATGCAACCATTGTCTCCAATTTCTGTCCATGAACGCTACAGTTCTCCTACAGCAGGGAGTGCTAAGAGAAGACTTTTTGGAGAGGACCCCCCAAAGGAAATGCTTACGGACAAGATCATAACAGAAGGAACAAAATTGAAAATTGCTCCTTCTTCAAGCATTACTGCTGAAAATATATCAATTTTACCTGGTCAAACTCTTCTAACAATGGCCACAGCCACAGTAACAGGCACAACAGGACATAAAGTTACAATTCCATTGCATGGTAACATTTTAATACATTTGTTTTATATTTTTTCTGGGTTGAACAAAAATTTAAGAAATGGCTTACTGTATTGGGTCACATGGTCTAACTCATTATTTTTCTTGACTCTATACTTTTTTCTTTTCTTAATAGATTTGATTTTTAGAACAGTTTTAGGTACACAGCAAAATTCAGAGGAAGGTACAGATGTTTCCCATATACTCCTCCTCCCATGCACATATATTTCACGCTAGAGTGCTACATTTGTTTAAATCCATGAACCTATATTAACAACATCACCCAAAGCCCACAGTTTACATACAGATTTACTCTTGGTGTTGGGTATGGATTTTAACAATGTATTTAATATAATGACGTGTGTCTACCTTTGTAGCATCATACAAAGTAGTAATTTCACTGCCCTAAAATTCTTCGTGTGTTCCACCCTTTGTTTTGTTTTGAACCTATCCTGTTTTTTGAATTTTCAAATTTTATAAATTCACTACCCTCTTTGTTAGTACTTGTTTTCTTATCTCAGCTGTCCAAATTAGTGTACATTTCCTTATATGCTCAAAACAAAACAAAATTTGCTTTTTCTCAGTAAATTCAAAGTATTAAAACATCACAGTCACATACAAAATAGAGAACAAAATTTGCTTTTTAAAATAAAGTATCAAAACAGTATATTCTTGTTTCAGAGAAGAAATAGAAAACAAGAATTCAGTCATAACCTATAATAGAAATAGCATTTTGTAGCCTTCCTCTCTTTCTCTAACATATTCCTATGCTTATACACACAGATGTGTGTGTCTGTGTATAAAATTGACAAATTTCGTAGAACTCGCCTAGAATTTCCAGCTTATTTCTAAAACTGAGAACTCTTGGTTGTACTTTCAGGTGTTGCAAATGATGTTGGAGAGATCACACTGATACCTATCTCCATGAATACAACTCAGGAGTCCAAAGTCAAGAGTCCTGTATCACTTACTGCTCAGTCATTGATCAGTGCTTCTCCAAAACAGACCCATCTGACTAAAGCACAAGAGGTACATCCAAATGGAATAAGCAAGCCAAAGAGAACTGGGTCCTTAGCACTGTTTTACAGAAAGGTATGTGTTTTTATAGCAGTAGACAGCACATCAGTCTCATAAGAAGAGTTCACTTAATCAAAGGAAGAAAGATTGAGTAACAGAGAGCAGTCCCCTTTGCTTTTTTAATTTTTGTAAAATATACATTACGTAAAATTTACCATTTTAACTATTTTTAAGTGCACAGTTGGGTGGCATTAAATACAGTCACATTTTTGTGCAGCCATTACCACCATCTGTCTCTAGACGTTTTTCATCTTCCCATTCTGAAACTACTGATGAGGCCAGTGCACTCTAGCTTGGGCAACAGAGCAAGACCTTGTCTCAAAAAAAAAAAAAAAAAAAGAATCACTGGTGGCTTTGGAGTCAACCACTTGTCTCTGTTTATATTAATATCAGATTACTCTATCGAATAGCTTAAATTAGTTTTTAAGCTCAATTTGTATATTTTTCCTGCCAAAGATAATTTTCTGTAAGGGATGACTTCCTTTTTCTTTCTTTCTTTTTTTCCTCTGATCATTTAAATTTAAAGGCTTAATCTAAACAGAATTGTCTGGCTTAGGAATACCACATCAGGGTTATCAGTTCTTAAAACAATGACTCTTGCAGGGCCTTAAGGCCATTTGCATTAGTATCAATTCATATTAAGACTGTATATATAGGCCGGGCATAGTGGCTCACGCCTGTAATCCTAGCACTCTGGGAGGCCGAGGCAGGCAGATCGTTTGAGCTCAGGAGTTCGAGACCAGCCTAAGCAAGAGCGAGACCCCCATTTCTACTAAAAAAAAATAGTAAGAAATTAGCTGGACAACCAAAAATATATAGAAAAAAATGAGCTGGACATGGTGGCACATGCCTGTAGTCCTAGCTACTCGGGAAGCTGAGGCAGTAGGATTGCTTGACCCCAGGAGTTTGAGGTTGCTGTGAGCTAGGCTGATGCCATGGCACTCTAGCCTGGGTTACAGAGATTCTGTCTCAAAAAAAAAAAAAAAATGTATATATAAAAGGCTCAGGGCATTGAACTGAATTTATTCTGATGTACTTTAAAAAAAAAACAGCAAACCTCATTTCTCATTTACTTTAACATTCCTGTCCTATGCTCACAAAAATAGTGTAGAATATTAAAGAAACTTTTAAAGTTGTTTTGCTTTCTTTTTGAGAAAGAATCTTGCCCTGTCACCTGGGCTAGATTGCAGTGGCATCATCATAGCTCACTGCAACCTCAAACTCCAGGGTTCAAGTGATCCTCCTGCCTCAGCCTCCCAAGTAGCTGGGACTACCAGCACGTGCCACCATGCCCAGATAATATTTCTGGTTTTTGTAGAGATCGGGTCTCTCTCTTGTTCAGGCTGGTCTCGAACTCCTAGGTTCAAACAATCCTCCCACCTCGGTGTCCCAGAGTGCTAGGATTACAGGCGTGAGCCACTGCACCTGGTTGGGCCTCATTTTGCTTTCTGACTCCTTTTTGAAATCAAATATTTTAGTTTTTTATTATCTGGCATATTAGGTTTCCTAGCAATTTTACCTGAACCCAAAGAGAACAGATAGAGACTTCTGAACACTTTTGAAAAATTATGCATTCATAATGGTCATGATGTAGGTAAATCCTGCATTTTAGTGTTTCTTACTTTACATAGCTGGCAGGATAGAGTAACAGGGGACATCCTTTTAAAAAAAAATTTTAAAAGTAGTTTTCCAAAGAGAATTTTGCCTTAATCTATATCCTCCTGCCCTAGCAGGGAACTATTGCTGTAGAATAGAAATTTTATTTATTTTAATGTATCGACAGCCCAGGTGTTTTTTAATCTTGGCCTGAAAGCCAATGTTCACAATAAGACATAAAAATTTGAGAAACTATTTACTTGATGTTTTGCATCAATGTGTTATCTTCCATCTTAGGTATATCATTTGGCAAGTGTACGCTTACGTGATCTATGTTTAAAACTGGATGTTTCAAATGAGTTACGAAGGAAGATATGGACATGCTTTGAATTCACTTTAGTTCACTGCCCTGACCTAATGAAAGACAGGCATTTGGACCAGCTCCTCCTTTGTGCCTTTTATATCATGGCAAAGGTAATGTATACATTGGGGAGGTCTTTACTCTAGTTGCCTATATTTGAAGCATGAGGTAATAATCTGTTGAACTTGATCCTTAGCTTTCCTTTAGTGCTGCAAGACAACAGTGCCCACTATTCTTAATTAAGTAGTAAATTAAAGCTACTACATGTATTCTCTGAACTCTCTAGTTAATTTTATAATAATCAGCTTTCCCCCTTCATAAGAATACATTGGTTGTAAAGGAGTTGAGAAAGAACTTAGAGACCATTTGTAGTAAAATGGCTTTTCACACTATTAATCTGAACAACACCATTTCCATCCTTACCTCAGGATACCTCTGATTTGGTACTTTAAAGTAAAATGATCTTCACAATGTAGGTTAGTAACTAAGCCCCAGATCTGAAAGTAACTTGTTCAAAGTTTACACAGTAAGGGACAATCTAGAATCTCCTGATTCATAGTCTGGTATAAGCTTCTATCCCATATTGCTTTCCGGTGATTCATTGTGCTGCCTCAGAAGACCATTTTACTTTCTAGTTGCTACAACATGTTTTAAGTCATAAAATAACATTTCTTGCTTGATTTTTTAAATTCTGATATATCTGAAACCATCATTTATAACCTTTGTCTTGACCATATTGGCCACATTGGCAGTCCTAGCAGATACATACAATTAAGACCTGATTTTAAGCTTTTTGAAACAGAGGACATGTTTTCAAACTCCTTTGTCACTGCCCTCCCATAATGCCTCCTTAAAATCTCTATAAAAAATAAGTCTTAATAAACATTACTAACTAATCATTTGTGTTTTCCAGAAAACTGTCAGAGTTCAGGCTTTGCCATTTCTAGTTCATCATTATAGACAACAGGTTTAGTGCTAATGGACAGTGAAGCAGGGTAAAGTTGTAATTTAAATGAACTTTATTATAACAGAGAAACCAGAAGAATTCCTTTTTGGACCACTAATCCATTTTTTTCCTTTTGGCCACCACTGTGACTTCTGTCTAAACATTAGAAACCTACAGTCTGTCCTGAAATGTTAAAACCTAATCCTATAATAACCATTCAGTTTTATTGTGAATCACTGCAAGACATTTTCTATCCTTTAGTATGTGGTTACTTTACTTTTAAATAAGTACGTTAAACTAATAAAACTGGAGACTGCAGGGGATTCAACAGATCTGGGTTTTCTCATATCTTTTTTTTTTTTTTTTATGAAGAAATACATTTTCAGTAGAGTCACACCAGGGCAATTTCAGTACTTTTTGATTAATGAAACTATTAACTGAGTCCCCACAGGCCACAAAGCCCGAACTTTAAAGGTAGTAAAAATCATAAATGTTAGTGGTTTTTAGTCATGGACTGGCCTCGGGTTAATGGCTTTCTGCAAGGCTGCTCTCAATGCCAACGTATAATTGAAGTTTTTGTTCAGAGCCATTTTTCTTTCAAAAGCAGTTGATAAATGCAGTTTTTGTTTTCCTTAGGTAACAAAAGAAGAAAGAACTTTTCAAGAAATAATGAAAAGTTACAGGAATCAGCCCCAAGCTAATAGTCACGTGAGTTACACTGTTTTTCCTACTGTCCAAAAATAGATTTGTTCTGTTTCTCCACTGACAAATCATATAAAAGGTAAACTTCTTTTATAATTTTATTATACTTTAGATTTTCTGGTTTAATGGATACCATTAAACTCAAGAGACAGTTTCATTAAAGGACAGTTTCAATAGAAGCCAGGAAATCTGGCTGTTTCTGACTCATCCATATACTTGCATATACTTCTTTCAAGTTCTGCTATTTCATTTGTTCATTTGTTGAGTAGAGACATTTTTCACTTGAAAATCTAATGAAAAATATATATAATAGTAATAATATTCTTTAATTATATGAGACTTGATTCTCTGATGATATTTAAATCCAGTGGAAATTGAGTATTTATAAACTTAACTCCAGCTTCTCTTGCCATCATCTGGTAAGAATCTTAATGTTTGCATCTTTGAATAGATGTGAAGCATTTCTGATCATTTTGTTCTACTAGCTGTGGTGAAAATCCTGTAAAACCATTCAATCACAGAAATGGAAAATGTAAGCCTAGTGGCCTGGCACATAGTTGGCACTTAATGAATGTTAACTTCATAATGTGTGTTTTCTGTTTTTTGTTTTTGAGACAGAGTCTTGCTCTGTCACCCAGGCTAGAGTGCCATGGCATCAGCTTAGCTCATAGCAACCTCAAACTCCTGGGCTCAAGTAATCTTCCTGCCTTAGCCTCCAGAGTAGCTGAGACTATAGGCGCACGCCACACGCCCGGCTAATTTTTCTATTTTTAGTAGAGATATTCTTATTGTTATTATAGCTGAAGAACAAAGGTAGGTTACCTTAAGGGTTTGACCATCAAGAACCTAGTTGCTCTGCTCATAGGGAGCATAATGCCCTCTTCTCTGGCCCTGGAGAACATAGAAAAAGAGAGATGTGGGGCCCAGTACTGGTAGCCATACCCCCTTTTAAGAGAGCCCCACAAATGGTTTCACTTCTTTACTCAAGCCCCAAAATACACTGATATTGAGCAACATGGCATGAAGTATAGACATTTGTTATATCCTGTGACAAGATAAGTCACAGGATGAATGTGATGAATTTTCCTGAAGAGGCCCAGAAACTCAACCTATAGTGGTCCAGATTGTCCTTAAAGATCATGTGGCCATCTAAAAGGAGTGGGAATGGGCTGGGGACAGGAAAGCAAGCCCGTTAAGACCAAATGGTTCTTGTGTAAGGAAATAAAAGGAAGGAGAAACAAGTTCAGATCTTTGAGGTTGCTTTTCTTTGGCAAAACTTGCTGGTCATCTTTAGTTGCTACTTAATTCCTCTTCTGTTTTGTAAACTAAGATGGCACATTTTAGGTGGCAGGCTCTGCTTCAGTATGCCCTCTTTTTATGGTGTTTTCCGTATTCTGCACTTACCAGAGCTAATGATATCTTAACCCTTGATTATCACTTATAAATATTTTTTAATTGGCTTGATTAAAAAATATTGTTCTTTTCATTTTGATTTTGCTTAATCTGTGCCTCTTTGTGACTCAGCAGTCCCTTTTTCCGCCCTCTGGCCTGTAGGTATACAGAAGTGTTCTGTTGAGAAGTATCCCAAGAGAAGTTGTGGCATACAATAAAAACATAAATGGTGATTTTGAAATGATAGATTGTGGTAAGTTATCCAATTTAACATGCTATTTGTAAAACACCTTTGATTACGTTGTACATAATATAGTGGGTGTTGGGCAACTTGGAAATAGGAGTCATGACGTAGGTGGGGTGGGCAATGCACACATTTTGAAAGAATGAAGTTTGAGATAAGGATGGGCAGGTATAGCGTATAGAAACCAATTATTTGTCCCTTGTTAATTGTGTTTTGGAAATTTTCTAGTCTATTTATGCATGTTAAAACACATAAAAGACACTTAATAAAATTCATAAATCTCAATGACAGGGAATGCAAGGTAACTATCAGTGATCTTCCTGAGGAGACAATTAAGGAAACGTGCTGTTCATAATAAGTATATAGATGATTCTGCTACCACAAAAGGAAAGAGAAATCAAATAGTATTCATATTCCTCTTCTGCCCATCTCCTTTTCTTTGTCTCATCTTTATTATATAAATACATGTCTATATATGTACTGTGATTTATTTAATCCTATAATGTGGGACATTAGGGTTGTTTCCACTTATACACAGCTTTATGATAAACATCATTGTAGCGTAATCTTTTGTCCACATCCTTAGGATAAATTCTTCAAGAAAATTGGCTGGGTCAGAACTTTTTTTTTTTGAGACAAGGTCTTTCTCTGTTGCTCGGGATAGAGTACACTGGCATCCTCATAGCTCACTGCAACTTCAAACTCCTGGCTCAAGCAGTCCTT